>NW_024704747.1:15527124-16142124 GCF_018977255.1 Callorhinchus milii | reverse complement strand
CACACACACACAGCCCCACACCCACACACACACAGCCCCCCCACACACACAGCCCCCCCCACACACATATACAGCCCCCCCCACACACACACACAGCCCCCTCTCCACACACACACACACAGCCCACCCCCACACACACACCCCGTCCCTCCCGCACACACATACACACAGCCCCCCCACACAAACATACACACAACCCCCCCACACAAACATACACACAGCCCACCACACACATACAGACCCCCCACACAGCCCCCCCCACCACACACACACACACACATACACACACAGGCCCCCCACACACATACACACAGCCCCCACCCCCCCCCACACACACACATACACACAGCCCCCCCACCACACAGCCCCCCACCACACACAGCCCCCCCCCACATACACAGCCCCCCCCACATACACAGCCCCACCCCCACATACACAGCCCTCCCCCACACACAGCCCCCCCCACATACACGCGCATCCCCTCCCCACCACGCGCACATCCCCTCCCTCCTGCGCGCGAATCCCCTCCCCGCGTGCAGCCCCCACCTCCCCGCGCGCAGCCCCCCCCCCGCACACATACGTGCCCCACACACGCACACAGCTCCCCACTCACACACGCACACAGCACTCACACACGCACACAGCACCCACACACGCACACAGCACCCACACATGCACACAGCCCCACACACGCACACAGCACCCCCCCCACACACGCACACAGCCGCCCCCACACACACATTGCCCCCCCACACACAGCCCCCCACACACACATACACACAGCTCCCCCCCACCCACAACACACACACCCCAAGTTTATACAGCCCCCCGCACCCACAACACACCCCATATACACCCAACCCACACACCCCACATATACACAGCCCCCCCACTCACAACACACACGCACCCCACATACCCACACCCCACATACCCACAAATTGATTCACAGCTCCGCCTTCCCCCCACAACACACACACCACGCACTCATTCACAACACACAGACACACACACACACACACTGCGTGTCACAGACCCCCACAACACACACCCCACATACATACAACACACACTTAAACACAGGCCCACATCCACAAGACACTCACTCACAGCCCCCACACAACACAACCAAAATACATACATACACACCACACACTCACAGCCCCTCCCAATCCCCCACAACACACACACACACACCCCACATACACCCAACACATCCAGTACCACACACCCAGCCAACACACACACACACACACACCACATACACCCAACACATCCAGTACCACACACCCAGCCAACACACAAACAAACACCCCATATACACCCAACACATCCAGTACCACACACCCAGCCAACACACACACACACACACACACACCACATACACCCAACACATCCAGTACCACACACCCAGCCAACACACACACAAACACACAGCCCACACACCAACTCACTTATCATTACTTCCCGGTATTGGAAAGGAATGATCGGCCTCTCCGAGGACGGAGGCATCCTTCTAGCTTCTTTTTTTTAAAAAAAAAACATGACATACGTTTGCTGTAGTGCAGTGTGTGGTTGGCATTAGCAAGTGTGTGCCCCTGAGGGGCACGGCTGTTATTTTACCCTCCAGCAAAAGCTTGAGGCTGGCACGCTGAGCCGAACGCAGCACGGGATCTCTCTCTCACTCGCCTTTCAGGCTAACACCAGCCACGTACTACCTCAGGAGGCATCTGGGCTTTTTTAAAAAAAAAAAAATCCAAGCAGATGTGTCCCCTCAGCGAGAGAGTGCAGCCTCCGTTCCAACACACGGGAATTTCCACGTGTCGGTGGGATGCATGGAGTTCTCAGTTTGGTTTCGACGCTCTTAAGCAATGCGATGGGTATCCGCACATGTCAGACACCCGGCTGACAAACCCTAACCCTTTTTTTTTATACACGCACACAAACACACACACACCAAATGCCATCTCTTTGAGGTCAGGCCTGCATTTTGTTTTGTGTGTCCTGGTGGGGAGGAGTTACACGTATGTTACACGTGATCTCCCAGTCCAGGCTGCTGCTCCAGCACAGTGCGGGGGTGGGAATCGTTGCTTTGTGCTGTCAGAGGTGCTGCTTCTGTGGCTTGAGGCGCAGAACCGAGTTCGCGTCTGGGAGTTAAAGACCCCCGTGACCTTATCCGAAGCGATAAGGGAGTTTCTCTCGCCTGGTGTCTGGGCTCCAGGATGCCGCCCTTGCATGAGGGGCGCTGTATAAATGCAAGTTGTTGCTGTGTCCTGGTCAACAATCTCCTGAATAAAATTGGCCGTTCTCCTCAAGGTTGCTCTACCCCAATTGGCTGCCACATTCGCCTACAAAATATACAGTCACTACACTACCTCGCAGTAAAGTCTTGTGAGGCACTTCGAAGATGTGATAAGGGGCCATATCCAATGAAAGATTATTTCTTTTGTTTGTATGTTCATATCTAGATCGGAAATGCTTCTTTTCAAAGCCGAAGTGCCATTCCCTTATAAATCCCGTCTACCTCTTTTCAGTAGACATAAAGTCCCATGACGGCATTAAGAAAAGAAAAGGGAGTTTCTCCCAGTGTTCTGGTCACCAGTCCCCCGGATAAAATTGGTCACTCACTCCGTGGCTGTTTGTGGGACATTGCTGAGTGCAAAATGCTAAGTTTGTGATCACTACACTTGACAACACTGCACTGTGAAACTTTTTGAGATAACTGAACACAATAAAGTTGCTATGAAAATGTAAACCTATGTAGCAAAAGTGTGAAAAACAAACTTTGGATGTCACATACAGACAGCGCAGGACAATAATAATAATAATCCTTGCATTTGATATAGCTCCTTTCATATCAGAAGGGTACTTCACAGAATTTACTGTAAAATATAGTGACTGTGTGTTTTATAGGCTAACCTGGCAGAGAATTTTCACGCAGCAAATTTACGCACAGCAATGTCCCACAAACAGCCATGAACCAATTTTTATCTGGGGGATTGTTGGCCAGGACACCGACCATGAGAAAAGCCATTCTCTTTTCGAATAGCGCCACGAGATCTTTAATATCCATGTGAACGGGCAGACGAGAACTTGGTTTCTCCCGGCGCCCTGGCCGACAATCCCCAGATAAAATTGGTCATTCACTTCATGGCGGTTTGTGGTACGTTGCTGTGCGCAATTGACTGCTACTCTTGCCTACATAATATCCAGCCGCTACGCTTTACAGTAGATCCTGTGATGCGCTTTGAGATGACCTCCTGACGTGAAAGAAGTTATACCGAAATGGAAGGATTATTATTATTTAGTATTATTATAACACGCCATGCAAAGGATGGCACCACCAACAATTCGGCACACACCCAGCGGAGCTTAAAATGCACATAAGTCTTATCAGTCAGGACCATAATATTTAACATAATATTTAACATCATTTATGCAAAGTATGAATTACATAAGTTATATTGAATCCAAATTAATCAAGAATGCGTAATTCCATGCAGCCGGCAAGTGCGATAGAGACAGTATGACTTAGGAGATGATTTGCTTTATAAAATACGACTTGTGCAAAGAAACTTAAATGGTTTTGGTGGGAAACTGAATGGGACTCAGGTGCATGCACGACTTCAGCAATGAAACGATTTATAAAGATAAGACTTACTGTAGTGCCTTATTATGTCTTTGAGATGTCTCAAAACGCTTCGAAGGACATACCATAAAGTGGATTGACTGTATATTTTGTGGGCAAAACGCAGCAGCCAGTTTTACACACCAATGTCCCACAACAGCAATATCCTACAAACAGCCAGTGAGTGACCAATTTTATTTGGGGGATTGCTGGCCAGAACCCCGGGAGAAACTCCCTTCTCTTTTCGAATAGAGCCATGGGATCTTTAACGTCCACTTGAACAGCCAAATAGGACCTTGATTTAACGTCTCAATCACACAACAACCATCTAACCCAGAGCCAAAAGCATAACCGACTGAGCTAGGCTGACACTTTGGTTTCTATTGACAGAGACAGTCAGGAGTCTAGTCTCGCTGGTTCACAATGATGGCTAAGATTTTTCTTTGTCCTTGCAGGCTTGACACACAGACACCCGGGATATAAGGAGGTAAGGATTCCGATTGTCGTTCGCACATCTGTATCCCAGGACAGCTCTGTCCCAGTGGGTCCCGCTTAACACCAAGCTCCAGCAGCACCGCGCTCACAGAAATGCCCGTCATCCCGGTTGGAAATAATAATAAGAATATTCCATGCATTTGACGTAGCACCTTATCAGGTTGCTGAGGGTGTCTCAGAGCATTTTGCAGGATATACTGCGAAGTGTATTATCTGGGTATTTTGTGGACAAATGTGGCAGCAAATTGGCTCACAGGAGCATCCTGCAAGTACAGACGAATGGTACATTCCATGAGTCACAGACAGCTGCCCCCTTGTTATTGACGACACCAGGAGTTCCAAATAAAGGCGGGTGGCCCTGGTGTAACAGGTAACCACTTTATTCTCGGCTCAAAATAATCCAACCATAAACCCACTCCAGGTATTCTCCCACAATCCCTTTTATACGTCTTGCTCTTCTTCCGTTGGCTCCCAGTTAATTGTCTATTTCCTCTGAAATGATCAACAACAGAGAGGGCATTTACTTGCTCTCATTTTCAGCGCACCCTGTTTTGCAGTGTGAGCTCAGAGTCCAGAAGTAGGGGCTTCAACCCATAATTGTCTGACTCTGGGGAGAGAGGGCTACCAGGCTGACACCTGGCTCCATCTGTATTATAACTAAGGTAAAAGTTATTTTATCAAATTTATTCGGCTGATTTAGTTCTATGCCACTTCTGAGTGCAAATATATAGCGACGGACCACAAAATAGCCCCAGGCACAAGGTATGCACTGATGTTTCGCTGTTTCTTAACCAAATGAGTTTGATGCTTTTTCACCCCAGTGTTTAGTGGTAATCATATTTGCTGCCTCTCCACACACACAAAGATGACTGTGTTTAACGTCCTGACTGGCTCCTCCCTGGTCTCGCAAGAGGGTCATAAGACTTTGTCCAGAGCAGAGGCTTAGCTTGTGATCAGCAGTGAGATGGAGCAGATCTACCCTGGTCTGAGGCTCGGCTTCTGCTCTTGTTGAAGCTCCACAGCGAGCAGGGGCAGGGGAGGTGGGGAGAGAGCAGGATGTCTGAGGGGGCATTAGCGAGGCTGTGGTGCTGCTGTCGCTCCAATGGTCAGAGACTGGAGTCCAGCCTGGAGAGTCTGGGTGATGAGGGGACTGTATTTGAGGTAATATCCATCCTCCCGAGTTAGACGTTACACCAGCAATGTTCTGGGTAATGGGTTGTATGGTCAGGGTGGGGGCACAGCTGGGGATGTGGCTGGGTTTGGGGGCACAGCTGGGGTTAGGAGTGCAGCTGGGGTTGTCTTTTGTAGTTATCAGACTGAAAGCCTCTGGTTGATAACCACTCTGATGTCCCTCTCCTCTGTGGCTTGCAATAACTTGACATTTCTGTTTTTCCAGCTCAATGAAGTATCCGAGTCTCCAAGAAACTCTTTTGCGTGTGACTCTCTCCCGCCAAGGCTCTACCACACCCTGCAGGTCAGGAAGCTGCGAGGCCACAGGAACAGGAGCAATAGCGACCCATTGGGAGGCAAGAACTACACTCAGAGTTACCAATGGGTATGTTCCTCACCTCTGCGTGAGAGACAGAGTTTTCTACTCTCTACCCCCTTCGCCCTCTGCCCCTCACCAACATAGTGGGTCTAACTTGCGATGTTTGCATGAGGAATGGGAAGCACAATTCCAATTTGCAATTCCCATATGACCAGTGAAAGCTATCCCTGCAGTGCCTTTTCCCAGCCAGGCGTGGGGCACTGCAGGACTTTGCAAATGGAGTGATTAAGGAACAACTTGTATTTTTACAGCATCTTACAGTTATTATTGTCAAGTGTGGTAACTAGTTTTTTTTCTAGGTCATTTTGAGCCCCTGTATCCCGTCCACGCAGAGCCTGGTCTGAACGATTTTTTTGGGGGGGGATTGTTGATCAGGACACCAAGATGGGCTCCCTTCTCTTTCCTTATATTGACATGGAACTTTAACATCCATATCAAAAATCATACTACGAATAATCATTGCACTTGATATAGCGCTTTTCATGGAAGGATGTCTCAGAAAGTGATTCACAGGATTTATTGTAATGTGTAGTGACTGTGTATGCTTAAGCCATAGAATCATAGAATTATACAGCACAGAAGGAGGCCATTCAGCCCATCGTGTCTGAGTCTCCAAGAAATTCCTTTGCGTGTGACACATCGTGCCAATTCAATCCCACTCCCCCGCTCTCTCCCCTTAGCCCTGCAAAATTGTCCTCCCCAACAGGTAAACATATTCAATTAAATAATAATAATAATAATCCTTGCATTTGATATAGCGCTTTTCACATCGGGAGGACGTCCCAAAGCGCTTCACAGAACACACTAAAGTGAATTGACTGTATATTTGTGGGCGAACACGGCAGCCAATTGCACACAGCAATGTCCCACAAACAGTCGTAGATTGAAAATGACCAATTTATTATTGTTTTTGGTTTTGGAGGGATTATTATTAGGCTCTGTGTGGAGTAAGGAAACTTGCCCAAGGTTTCACCCTCTGCCTGGAATTGAACTCAGGTCTCTCGCTTGCAAAGTGAGTGCTCTAACCACTGAGCTACAGGACTTTTACAAAAGATCAGTAGGAGACCCGCTTAGGCGTGGGGGAGGAGAGAAAGAGAGAGAGGAGGGTGTCAGCTGAAAAGCATTGGAGTCATAGAGTTGTGCCCTTAGTTGAGGATTGAAAGCCGAGAGGGAAGGGGTTAAGCGTAGGTTTGTTCCTGAGAGTATATTGCATGCTGTGTGTAAACCATGTGTAAACTCAGATGTTGCACAGTGTGCATAAACCATGTGTAAACACGGGTGTGTTGGGCACTGTGTGTAAATGTATGTCTATCGAGGCGGCCTTCATTACGTAAGCAACAACCAAGTGGTAAAGTGAGGGATTTGATTTGTAAGTAACAGGAAAGATCACTGCGGGGCTAACATTATGGTAAGTAAACCTCCCGCTGAGATCCACGCGGGCTTGTTTCTGTTACATGTCAAGTGCTTTACGACGTCCTCCTGATGTGAAAAGCCCTCTGAATATAAATTGTATTCTTTTTCTCTGATACCACATGACAAAACGGTCTGTCCCAGGGAACCTAGAATTTCCCTGGATGTGCAGTCTTGAGAGCCTAAAACAAAGGCATGGTTTATAACATTGAGTGTGTGTTTGCCTTACAGCGAAATGGTCTCAGATTCGGGACTGCAGCCTCTTACCTGAACCTGGAGAAGTTGGGGGAAGGCTCTTACTCTACAGTCTACAAAGGAATTAGCAGGCAAGTAGCAGGTCTCTTTTTTCTCCATTTATGGCAAGCTATGGGTTTTTAGCCCTCTCCTACGGTGGGGTGGGGGGGCGCAGGGGCAGGGCAGGAAAGCGGGTCTCCTTGGAGCAGAACTAAATGCAACATGACATGTTTAGCAATAGAATATCGGAATCGAGCCAGCTCTCTCTGGTGGTAAACCGGTTCCTGAGCCAGACGGGTCTGCAGTATTCCAGTATTGACAGTACAGCCAGCCACTCAGTCACTTAGTCACCAGTTAACCCTGCAAGCCAAAGCCCTAACAGATAGGGTGGTGCTAGCTAGACAAACAGCGGGGAAAACTCGCCAGACAGTAATATCAACAACAACAAATTACATTTGTATAGCGCCTTTCACGTCGGGAGGACGTCCCAAGGTGCTGGACAGCCAAGGATATCAATGGTATCTGGCATGATTATGGCCACCTCTGTGTGTTTGAAGATGGCTAGATGAAGACGCTTTTTCCTTCTCCCGGTGTGATGGGCGTTTGGTGCTGAAGTTCTCTCTCCATCTGCTCAGGATAAACGGCCACCTGGTAGCGCTAAAGGTGATTAAGATAAAGGAAGAGGAAGGAGTCCCATTCACAGCCATTCGAGAAGGTACCTGAGCCATCATCATGACACATTCTGTGTCGCTGAAGCTCCATCATTACAGGGTCCATCACAAATCCCACTGTCCAGATGGCACCTCGGTTGGAGGCTTTCCTGACTGCCTCTGAGTCTGAAACCCACTTCAGGACTCTGACCACACATTCTAGGCTAGGCTTACCCTCCATCGCAGTGCTGGTGGTACAGTACCTTGTTGGAGATGTCGTTATACTAACGTTAAGTCAAGGTCCAGTCTGTCTGTTCAGGTGAACATTAAAGTTCCCGTGGCACGAATCAAAAAGAAAAGTGGGGAGTTCTCCCCATGTCCTGGCCAGCAATCCCCCCAAATAAACCAGGCGTATCCAGTGACATGTTAGTTACTATAATCTGCCCGTATCCAGTGACATGTTAGTTACCATAACCTGCCCGTATCCAGTGACAGGTTAGTTACCATAACCTGCCCGTATCCAGTGACATGTTAGTTACCATAACTTGCCCGTATCCAGTGACATGTTAGTTACCATAACCTGCTGTGTACAGTTCCTATAATGGACTGTTTGTGTCTATATTTGACTGATCATTTCTCTGGTGCAGCCTCTCTGCTGAAGGGAATTAAGCACAGTAACATTGTCCTTCTGCACGACATCATTCACACCCCGGAGACCCTGACCTTCGTCTTTGAGTATGTGGTGAGTTCATTCTGTCACTGACCCTTCAATCCTCAAGTAACCGCAGTGTTCATTGTCAGGGCTCAGTGTAATCTGGGCTCGGTCTCACACAGATGTGTCCCAGTCTGACTCGATTCTTGATGTGTTCACTCTCTATCTCTGCAGCAAACAGACCTGGCCCAGTACATGACACAGCACCCTGGAGGCCTCCACGCACACAATGTCAAGGTAGGTAGCACCTGGGAGTTAGCTCCTTTAACAACAACAGCTTGCATTCATACAATAATCCTTGCATTTGATATAGTGGTTTATCGCATCAATGAGCCATCACAAAGCGCTTCACAAGATATACTGTAGTGACTGTGTATTTTGTGGGAAACATGGCAGTCAAGTTGCACACAGCAATGTCCCACAAATAGCCATGGAGTGAGCGACCATCGAAGGAATGCACCTCCAATAATGCAGCACATCTCCAGCACTGCCTTGGAGTGTCAATTTAGACTATAATCCAAGTATTGGTGTAGGGTTGAACCCACAACCTTCTGACTCGGAGGCAAGAGTGCTACTGACTGAATCTGTCTGAAGCAATGTGTATCAATCTTCACGTGGGGTAGCCTCCCGGAGGGCTACTTAACTTCCTGATGGGAGCCCAGGAATAAATGTCATTTATTTCTCAGTATTTGTACAGCACCTTTCGTATTGCATGAACTATATATCTCTAAGCTCTTCTCAAAGACACTGGGGAGGAATCACTGAACAGGGAGGAGAGGAAGGAGAATTCGAAGGTGTTAACCAATGGTAAAGACAAAGAGCTATGTTAGTGGAAGTGGGTATAAGTCCTGTAGCTCAGTGGTTAGAGCAATTGCCTCCCAAGTGAGAGACCTGGGTTTGATTGCCATTAGGGTGAAATGTTGAGCAAATTTCCTTACTCCACATGCCCCTGTTTACCTAGCAGTAAGTAGAAACCCGATTGTTAGTCGATTGGCGGATTGCTTTGCCGGGGGTAATAATTCCTTCAAAAAAAATGGTCACTCAATTCATGACCGTTTGTGGGACACTGCTGTGCGCAATTGGCTGCCATGTATCGCCCACAAAAATATACAGTCAATTTTACAGCATATTCTGTGAAGCACTTTGAGATGTGTCAAAGACGTGATAAGGTGTTATATCGAATGATTATTGTATAAGTGGCAGTGAAATGAAATCACTCATCCTCTGACTCTCATACTGTTTGAAATTAAGTAAGGCGGGTGCGTCCCTCTGGGTAGAGAGGGTGCATTTCATACCAGACACCGAGGTTTCAATGTGCAAGTGGCTTACGTGCAAATCAGTCTTATCTGGATACTCTTCGGCACGGTGATGGGTTTCCACAAGTGTTGGGAGACCCAAAAGGCTGACCAATTTCGCTTGTGTGTAGTTACCCGAAGCTACCACCGGAGAGAGCCAGACACTGGTTCTCACCTCCCTTCTTCATTGAGACAGGATCACTGTGGGCGCACAGTGCTGTATCACTCAACAAGATTCCTTCTCTTAGGATCTCTGCTCAGGACGTGGGTCATGTAGAGCGGAGTTTCTAAGCCTCGATGTTTCTTAAGAAGGTTCCATTTGTGGGACCTGGATCCCTTCTAAGATGCTACAACGACTTGCCGGGATGCTGCACTAGGACAAGGTTGGACCGAGTAAGCGAGAGGGGGAAGGGGATGTACCCAACTTTTAAAAAAAATTGTTGCATTTTAATCAGCGCCTATCACGCCGAATGTCTCAAAGCACTTTACGAAGTGTAGTCACTGTGTTGCAGGCAAACTCAGCAGCCAATTGGCACACCACACCACCTCACAAACAGCCATAATGTGAGTGACCAATTTATTATCTGGGGGATTGCTGGCCAGGACACCCAGAAAAGCTCCCCAGAGTTAAACTGGACTGTGAATTCAAACCCCCACAAGGTGTCAGTCTGGCTCAGTTGGTAGAAATCGCTCCTGTGAGTCAGAAGGTTTGTGGGTTGAAGAGTCACGTGATGACTTTGTAGTCGTATAATCTTGGCTGACACTCAGATGCATTCCTGAGATGCTGTTAAGTGTTAAACTGAGCTCCTGTCTGCCTGTTCAATTAGATGTTGAAGATCCTATGACTCTATTCGAAAAGAGAAGAAAGTTTCTCCCAGAGTCCTGACCGACAATTTCTCCCAAACAAATAAAAATGGTCATTCACTTCATGGCTGTTTGTGGGACATTGCTCTGCGCAAATTGGTTGCCGTTTTCACCTACAAACACAGTCACAATGCCTGACAATAAATCCTGCAGAGTGAGTTTTGACATCCTCCGGACATAATAGGTACTGTATCAAATGCAAGGATATTTTTCTTATTGGGCACAGATTAGACAGCAATGACTGTATTTGGACTCTCATCTGACACGGTGAAGCAGCACTGAGGGTGAGCTGCATTTTTGGCTGCGTCGTTTGCACATGATGTTCAGCTGACATCCCCAGCTCCTTTTCCCGGAGGATGTTAGAGATCGCAGTGCACTACTTGAGGAGAATAATGAGGCGTTCTCCCGGTGCCCTGGCCAATATTTCACCGTCCAAATGCAGCAAAATGCAGAATAACTGGGTCATTCATCGTTCAGTGCTGTTTCTGGGATATTGCTGTGCAGATCAGCTGCTTATATAATGTAGTAACTCATTATGATGAAGTACATTGCTATGATGAGGCACTGTATCAAACGCAAATGTCACTGGAACTTCAAAACGCGACTTCAGAAATGTTATTGTTGTATCCAAAAAACAGTATTATTATTGTTATTACCATTTAAGTCTGATCCTGGTCTGAGTATGTGTTGGGATACTTGCTTTCTAGCTTTTCCTCTATCAGCTGTTGCGAGGTTTGGCCTACATCCACAGCTGTCACATTCTGCATCGGGACTTGAAACCACAGAACCTGCTCATCAGCTGTGTTGGGGAGCTCAAGCTGGCAGACTTTGGTCAGTTCACTTGTTTAGTGGCTGTGCATCTCCACAGTTATTTCTGTGTCTGCTTTCGTTTTGTGTATGTATCTGTGTGTATGATTGTGTGTGTGTGTTTGTCTGTTTGTGTGTTGTGCACACGTGTGAATATTAACAAACAGTAATAATGCTTATAGTTGATATAGAGCCTTTTGTGTCAGAGCAGCGTCTCACAGCACATCATGGGATTTACTGTGAAGTAACTGTGGGCGAATTGGCTGCTGCATTTGTCTACAACACAAATTTTTCATTTGTATTGTACCCTTCACATGGGGTAGTGTCTCGGAGCATCCACAAAATGCACAGTCACTACACTCAAATGTAATTCCTGTAATACACTTTGAGGTGTCTGGACAATGTGACAAGGTGCTACATCAAATGCAAAGATTATTAACTTTGGGGTGATTGGGAGTTGGGGGGAATGTGAGCCATGGGGAACCTGCCTTTTTTTCATCTTCGTCTGTTCCCAGGTTTGGCGAGAGCCAAGTCTGTGCCCAGCCAGACCTACTCTACAGAGGTGGTGACCCTCTGGTACCGACCACCCGATGTTCTTCTAGGTGCCACTGATTATTCCACCGGCCTGGATGTATGGTGAGGAGAATCGGTAACTTTCAGGGCCATGAAATCTGTAGGAAATGCTCCCGTTGTAACCAGACTGGACAGCAACAGACAGAGAGCTGGTGAATGAAGAGGCCAAATAGTGACACAGTCAAAAGTCTGTACAACCTTAAATTGTAAAGTGGTAATCGCACAGTCAGTGGGTGAAAATATTCTTTTGAGTCGGGGTGGGTGCTGGGGGGTGGGGGGGCTGAGCTGAGCCATACATCCTGACTGTTTTACTGAAGATTATGCTGTGTATATGTCCTGGCACTGAATTCAACACCCGCTCACTCAACTCACTGACTGCTACGCTCGCTTTACATCACGTCCCACTATACAGTGTGGAGAGCAGCGATCCTCTATGGCTTCAACATTCCAATCGCCAAACTTTGGTGAGCTGTAACTTCCCGTGGTGTAGTGGATCGCATGCTCACCTCGCAATTGAGAGGGCCTGGGTTTGATTCAGGGCAAAACCTTAAGACAAGTTTCCTTACTCCACACGCCTCTGTTTACCTAGCAGTAAGTAACAATCGGGTTGTGGTCAATTGGCAGATCGCTTTCTGGGGGTAATAATCCCTCCAAAAAATAAATAAATGCATTTGGTCACTCAATCTATGATTGTTTGTGGGACACTGCTGTGCGCAATTGGCTGCTGCGTTTCGCCCGCAAAAGATATACAGTCAATTCACTTTACAGTATATACTATGAAGCGCTTTGAGACGTCACAAAGACGTGATAAGACACGATGTCAAAAGCAAGGATTATTATTATTGCTATTATGAAGTGAGACCAGGAGGACCTTGCCAGCCTTGATTGAGAGGCTCACTGATCTGCTGCAGCGGTGAGTGTCCCAGCGAAGGCAATGAGTTCTCCCATTGAGTATCAACCCTGAAGGCCTCCGTGGACTTCATGGTAGTCACTCACAGGGACTTTCATTGTCTTTGAATCATAACATTTTACAGTGCAGTAGGAGGCCACCGGCCCAGTTGTGTCTGCATCCACTTGGTCTTGGTTTGAACTTAATGGATTTCATTTGTCTTGTGGCCTATTTGTGTAGAGTAAAAATCTACAGGCAGCCATGGAGTGAATGAGCAAGTTATTTGGGGGATTGTAGACCTGGTTATCGGGGAGGGAAACTCCTTTTTTCTAATAGTTTTGTGAGATTTTAATGACAGGCAGCAGAACCTCGGTTCAACGTCTCATCGGGAAGCTGTCATCTCTGACAAGGCAGCACTCTCCCAGCACTGCACTGGAGTGTCAGCCTGGACTGAACACACAACCTGTAATGATTCTCAATCCACAACACTGGTGGATTGAGTAAATTGTTTAATCTCAGATCAGACCAATCCAATACTTCAACCGTAAACAACCCGCCCCTGATTCCCTTCCCAGGAACTTTTTATACATCTTGCTTGCATTTCATTGGCGTTTTCTTGATTGCTTTTTGCTTCTTAAAGGCAAAACCTCCTCCTCCGCGTTCGCCTGACTGAGCCCAACTGACAATTTGACAGCATTCCTCCCTGAGGACAGGAGCTTGTCAGTTGATGTGAACAGTAGTAAGGCAATGTCTCTTTTCCAGGGGAGCAGGATGTATATTTATCGAGATGGTTGAAGGATCTCCAGCCTTCCCCGGGGTCTCGGATGCCAATGAGCAGCTACAGAGGATCTGGGCGGTAAGAGGACAATGAGAATTCCGCACACGTATACCTACATGTGGGAATTTCCTTGTGCCTGGAATATAACACTCACTCTCTTCCCTGGAGGGACGCACTCTGCTTACCTAATTCTGAAATACATTTGGCATGGAGTACCCCAAAGTGTGTTTGGCGGTAACTGCTGAGTTTAATCAGTGAAATCCACACAGCCTGCCATTGAAAGCACTGTCCAGCAAGCTTCCTGCTGCTTGTCTAGCAAGGCCCACCCAACCTTTAGAGATTTGGGTTTAAGTCCAGTCCTACCCGAGATAGTGAAAGTCTCTGACCAGGTCACTGGTAGCTCACAGTTTCATGGGTCAACAAATGAGACTGATCCAATCCCACTCCCTCGCAGTGAGGCTGTTTGATACTGGCCAGTGTGGAACGCTTGATCAAGATTGATATCAACCCCTGAAAACTCTGATCTGCTCAAGGCACATCCCAGCGAAACTTCCTTCATTATTTTTGAATAATGCCGTTGGTTCCTTTACGTCCACCTGAACAGGCTTCAATTTAACTGGAGTCCTGTATCTCAGTGGTTAGAGCACTCGCCTCACAAGTGAATGCTTACTCCACACGCCTGATAATAATGCCTCAAGAAAAAAAAAAAAATGTGGTCACTCAATCCACGACTGTTTGTGGGACACTGCTGTGCGCAATTGGCTGCTGCATTTCGCCCACAAATATACAGTCAATTCACTTTATAGTGTATTCTGTGAAGAGCTTTGAGACGTCTAGAAGACGTAAAAAGCGCTATATCAAATGCAAGGATTATTATTATTAAATAACTTCTCATCCGATTTAGGGGCTTTGAGACGCCTCAACTACATGATATGGCTCTGTATCAAATGTGAGGAATATTTTATTATCCAAACGACGGCACCTCTGACAATGCAGTGCACCCCCAAGCACTGCATTGAAGTTTCAGCTCGGATTGTGAGCTCAAAAGTCCCCGACACGGGGCCTGAACCCACAAGCTTCTGGAGCTGCGGATTCTGTTGTGAGGACAAAGCATGTGGTTACTCACAGGTTCATGTGTTTGGCTTTGGGTTGGGTTAGGCTTGGGCTCGCTCGCTGACGGGTTGCTATTTGTTGACAGATCCAGGGCACGCCAACCGAGGAGACCTGGCCAGGGGTGTCCTCGTTACCCAACCACAAGCCAGGTAACTACCAGCTCCCATTGTATATCTCTGCACCCGGGGTCTTGGGTATAGTGGGGAGTGCGGGTGATGTGGGGGGGGGGGGTGCGGGAGAGTAATGACAGGGAGGTATCATGGATTGTGCAACACGGTGGGGTGGGGGTTTGCTGTCTGTGGTGAGGATTCCCCATCCTCACTTGTGCTGCTCTTAAAGGGAGTTCCCTGCACACCGCTTGAGGGGGCACAATTGCCCCTTTGCTCCCAGAACAACATGGTCCTGAAAGCCCCCTTTGTATCACTCTGCACTACAGAGCAAACCAGAGGGGTTAGGACTGTGTGGTTCTGGGGGCAAAGGAGCAATTGCTCCTGCTTGTTCAGGAACCCCAGCCCCCCTTCCCCCACCCCCGCTGCCAGCTCAGTTAAAGCTGATATCACTCTCCCCCCTCCGCCCCCCACCCCCACCCCCTTTCCAATTGGTGTCTCACTTCCCAATGCTCTGTCCTCGGGTGTCAATGAGGACACGTCTAAAAGTCAGACAAATGGGCCCAGTTGTTAGCGATGGCTTCACTTCATTGAACAGGGGGCAAAGTTCACAGGGAAGTGAAGGAATAAAGTGCTTTCGGGATGGGTTAACCTGAGGGGGAGGGGGGTTAAGGGGGACGATACAATCACGCCCCTGGAGTGGCCCCCTTTTGGGTGCTGCATTTAATCAGACAATGATCCCCTGACCCACTGCGCCTGGAAAAGAAAAGTAGCGGGGAAGGGGAGGGGTTGGGTGGGAGGGAGAGAGAGGAGGAGGGGCGGACTGCACAGTGTAAAAGGTTCACAATAAAAGTTTCAGCTCCTCACTGTCTGCACTGAGAACACAAGAGGATGAATGAGTCTTGTTTGAGCTCACCAGACCGTGCAGAAAGGCTGGAGGGAGAGAGGGAGCAGCTCTGATCTGCCGACCTCCACTTTGACAAGGCAGTTTGAGACGGGCCTTATGTCTTGCATGCCACAGGTCTCTGTGTTCCTTGTGGGGGAGGGAAGGGGGGCACGGTGGGGGGATGGGGGGACAATGGCGGAGGCTGAAATCTCCCCAATCTGCCCTAAACTCCTTTGGAAATGGGGAGTGTGTTTGAATCAGGATTTTGCTACATCCTCGCTGCAGCGTGTGGCTCCCTCATCATGGACAGTGCAACGGGGAAGGAGGAAGCATTAAGGATGGGGGGTTGGGGAGCAACAACCGCTCAGGCCAACAGTGCCACTCCTGTCTCTCAAGATTAAGACTAAGTGGAATTTGAGGTTTCTGGTCCCAATGGCTTTGGGACGTCCTCCCGACATGAAAGATGCTATACAAATGTAATTTTGTTGTTGGGTGAGTGGGGTCAAGAAACTGGCACAAGATGCTGTTAGTCAGCTGTTTTCTCTCTCTTCCTCTCTATTTGTCTCTCTCTATCACCCCCACAGAGCACTTTAGACCTCATCCGCCTCGCAAACTGGGCCACATTTGGAAAAGGTAACAATAACTCTTGCAACTGATACAGAGCCTTGTCACACCGTCGCAACGTCTCAAACTGCTTCACACTGGAGAGTGGAGTGACTGCATGTATTTTGTGGGCTTGTTTTGTGGGTAGGTGCTTTATAACAAGAAAAGGAATGGACAAGAGCCAGGGAAGTTGAAGCATCAAATGTCCCAGCCAAGAATCTCAAAGGCAAAATTGGCCGTTCACCCCGCGGCTCCTTGTGGGACGTTGCTGTGTGCAAATTGGGTCGGCTGCAAAATACACAGTTGCTACTGTTTACAGTAACATCTTGTGAAGTGTTTTGAGATCCAGTAAGCAGGCTTGATGGGCCGAATGCCCCTCTCCTATTTGTAAAGTCCGACGTACAAGAGGTGTAGTGACTCTGGTGTTTTGCAAACATATTTGGCAGCCAGTTTGTACACAGCAACATCAAACAAAAACAGCCATGAAGTGAACGACTGGTTTTATTTGGGGGATTGTTGGCCAGGACACTGGGAGAAACTCCCTTCACCTTTTCTCAGAGTGTGTCATGGGATCTTTAACATCCCCTGAACAGACAGACAGGACCTCGGTTTACTGTCTAACCCAAAGGGTGGCACCTTATCCTAATGTCAGCCCCAGAATCATGAATTCCACTTGACATTTCTTTAAGTTGAGGGTAATCAATGCGTGGAATGGGTTGTCGGGAAATGTGTTTGAGCTAGGGCCCTGGACTCATTTAAAAAGCGACTTGATCCAGGGATGGGGAACGGTAGAGTATGTGTTCTGGAAGGGTGAGATCTTGTGAGGCGTTTCTGAACCTTGGTGACCTCTGAACTCTCCCCTCTTGTTCCTCCTGTATTTCAGGAGACAAAGGTCTTGTGGCCTCCAGAGCTCTGTAGTGACCGTTCGTCCAAACTGGCCATCAATTTCCCACTCACTGTCCTGGTCTTGCTCGCTCACTCGCTCGCACACACTCACAATCACCCAGACAAGTACCCCGTTCCAACGAAAAGGAAATATTTTATTCTTCTTGAAAGAGACCCTCTTGATGGTTGGTATACTTACCCCAGTGCGGTTATTCTGCTCATAAAATATTCAGAGGGATGATGACAGGAGGAATGTAGTTTGGGTGACGGACGGAGACTTCCCTCTGGAGCTGACAGATGTCTTCAGTGACTGACGCAGTTCCAAACTGGCTGAGTAAAGCTGTACTGCCACGTGTGGGGGGGGGGGGGGGGGGGGGGAGGGGGGGGCACGGATCTTGTGAGTATTAATAATAATAATCCTTGCATTTGATATAGCGCTTTTCATGTCTTCTCGACATCTTAAAGTGCTTCACAGAATAGACTGTAAGGTGAATTGACTGTATATTTGTGGGCGAAACGCGGCAGCCAATTGCGCACAGCAGTGTCCCCCAAACAGGTGTGGATTGAAAATGACCAATTTATTATTGTTTTGTTTTGGAGGGATTATTATTAGCCGTGTGGAGTAAGGAAACTTGCCCAAGGTTTCGCCCAGCCAGGAATTGAACCCAGGTGTCTTGCTTGCAAGGCGAGTGCTGTGCTCTAACCACTGAGCTACAGGACTCCACAACAGGACTGTTGTGTATTTTCCACAACACGAAGGCGTACGTGTATCTCACACAAAGCACTGCCGCTTGCTGCCTCCCTCACGCTCACTGCCCTCACCTGTACTGATGGTGATGTCCTGTAATGTTGCCCTTACCTGTACTGATGATGATGTCCTGTAGCGTTGCCCTCGTCTGTACTGATGATCTCTCTGGTTACTGTTTGTTGCTTTTCCAGGTTGGGACTCGTTACCAAAGCAGAGGATCTGACGTCAAAGCTGATCGAGTGCTGTCCCCGGCGGCGCATACCGGCAGAGGCCGCCCTGCAACATGAATATTTCAGCAGCCTCCCTCCGCAGCTCGCCCAGCTCCCAGACAGTATGTGCCACTCTCTTTTATCTATAGAACCACAGACAGCAACGACCACCTGGCAGGAGGCCAGTTGATCCAGTTATTATTGCACCTCTGATGAAACGATCTGAGCCCAACAATATTCCTTAGTGCTGTTCATGTCAGGGGGGGCATCTCAACAGCATTTCACAGGATTTTTGCTGAAAAGTGTAAGTGACTGTATTCTGTAGGCGAACCAGCATAGCGAAGTCCCACAAACAGCCTTAGAGTGAGTGACCAATTTTTATTTGGGGGTTGTTGGCTCTTTACAAATACTGCCATGGAATCTTTAACTTCCACCTGAACAGGCAGACTGGACATCGGTTTACAACAACAACAACAAGATTCCATTTATTGAGCGCCTTTCACGGCGGGAGGACGTCCCAAGGCGCTCTACAGTTGAGAGGCTGAAGGCCCGGCCACCGCTGAAGGCCCGGTCCCAAGGTTTAACGGCTCATCCGAGGAATGGAGGAATGATGGCACCCCTGACAATGCAACACCCCCCCCCACCCCCCCAGAACTGTATTGGAGTATCAGTGTGTCAGCGTTACTCAGTGGTAGCACTGTCACCTAAGAGTCAGAAGGTTGTGGAGTCCTGTAGCTCAGTGGTTAGAGCACTCGCTTTGCAAGTGAGAGACCTGAGTTCAATTCCAGGCAGGGCGAAACCTTGGGCAAGTTTCCTTACTCCACACGCCTAATAATAATCCCTCCCAAACCAAAAACAATAATAACTTGGTCATTTTCAATCTACGACTATTTGTGGAACATTGCTGTGCGCAATTGGCTGCCGCGTTCGCCCACAAATATACAGTCAATTCACTTTACAGTGTGTTCTGTGAAGCGCTTTGGGACGTCCTCCCGACGTGAAAAGCGTTATATGAAATGCAAGGATTATTATTTGTGGGTTCAAGCCCCTCATCAACTCCAATCACTCCAATGCAGTGCTGGGGGAGTACCCCCCCGCGATCACATCACTCTCACCCTCGCTCGCCTCCACTGGCTCTCCATCCCCCAGAGGATCGAATTCAAGATCCTCATCTTCACCTACAAGGCCATTCACGGCCTTGCTCCCTCCTACCTCTCTGACCTACTATCCTCCTACTTACCTGTCCGTACCCTCCGTTCCTCTGGCTCTGGTCTGCTCCACATCCCCCGCCCCAACCGCCCTACCATCGGTGGCCGGGCCTTCAGCCTCTCAGCTCCTAGGCTCTGTAACTCTATCCCCCAGTGCCTTTGCCTTACTTCCTCCCTTTTCTCCTTCAAGGCCGGTCTCAAGACCTTTCTCTTTGACCGTGCCTTCAGCTCCCCTCTCGACTCTCTACCCCCTCCTCGCTCTCTGCCTTCCCTCCCCTCACCCTGACCATTTCCCCCCTGCTCGGGTCCTAACCCAACTGTAGAGCGCCTTGGGACGTCCTCCCGACGTGAAAGGTGCTCTATAAATGGAATCTTGTTGTTGTTGTTGTGGTGGTCTTTGGATGAGACATTAAAGTGAGGTCCCGTCTACCTGTTCGGGTGGATTTTAAAGATCCCGTGGAAAAGGCTGGTGTTCTGGCCAACAATCCCCCAAATAAAATGGATCACTCCGATCCATGATTGTTTGTGGAACATTACTGTGGGCAACTGGCTGCCGCATTTTGTCCACAAAATACACAGACAATCCACTTTACAGTATATTCTGTGAAGCACTTGGAAACGTCTTAAGGCGCTGTATCAAATGCAAGGATTATTATTTTTATTATGTTATAAAAGTCCCAGAGTGGACATGAACCCACAATCTTCTGAACCCAAAGTGCTACCAATTGAGCCAGGTTGACATCATAATCCCCAATCCCTGCCCTTTCCCCAAACCCTCCAAAACCCTTCCTATGCATGTGCCTTTCCCTTTAACGCCAACCTCCTCTTCCTCCCTCAGTTTCCATCCAATTAAATGGAATTTGTCAGAGCAACAGGGCTCCCATCTGAGACGGTAATAGCAAACAATTATTGGAGTCAGCGTGCCTCCACACACGGGAGAAATGAGAGTCTCAGAGCGCGGGGAAGAGAGCTGTCATTTGCCGTGATGCTTTCTTACCTGTCAGGCTGTTCAGGAGCTGAACGAACACTGCAGGCGAAGAAATGAAAGATGATCATAGTGCCTGACACAGTCTTGCTGGGCAAATCCTCGGTCACCTTGCTCTCTATTGCCACTTGGGGGAGGGTGGGTGTAGAGGTGAGATATAACCAGTGATCATTTCTATCCATCTCTCCCTCCTTTACTTGTTGTGCATTTCACATACACACCCCTCCCTCTCCTCCTCTCCCAACATTAATCTGGAATGAGCCGTTTTAAGATGAAAATTGTCTTCCGCTTGTTAATTGGGATAATCAAAAAGTGGGATGACTGATCCATATAAAGGATGGTTTGAGGTGTGGGATGGCGGGGGGTGGGGGGGGAATGTTGAGGACAGATCTTGCTGCCCAGGGCCCTCTCAGTTGCCCCCCCCCCCCACCCCTGTCCCATTTGTTTCACTGGAAACTTCTTTGATGTTCTGTCACTGTGGTAAAGATGCTGTTCGCTGTCATTCTCACTTCACTTCTTGATCTCAGGAATTTGCTGCAGAAAGTCGATAAATAGTCCTCGCTTTTCTTATATATAATCCTTGTACTTGATGTTTCATGTCCTGAGACGTCTCAAAGCACTTGGCAGAATTTACTGTGAAGTGACTGTGTGTTTTGTAGGCGAACGCAGCAGCCACTTTGCTCAGAGCAGTTTCTGCACAAGCAGCTGTGAGTTGAATGCCCATTTATTGATGGAAGAGGTACAGCAAGTGGGAGCTACACCACTGTCGTGTGGATAATGACACATGAGGGGTGGTAGGTTCACTAGTGAGACAGTTGTGTGGCGAGTGTTCGCCATTGTAACATTGAAGGTTTGTGTGTTCACCACTGTCACAATGAGGGTTTGTGTGTTCACTACTGTTGCAATATGTTTAAGGGCGTCACCATGGTTAAATGGCCATTGCAAAGCACACCTGCACTCCGCGTAATTATAAATTTAAAGCCTCTGGTGGAGAATATTATAGAGAGCTGCTGGCATTTCCTTATTCACCAGTGCAGCTGTGAAGTGGAGTTAGAGGAGCCTCTGTTTATTGGTGGAGTTATTTTTTTTGGTCAGCCACATACGGACACCCATCACCATGCTCAAGAATATCCAAACCAAGCTGAGAATTCCATGCATCCCACCTACACACGGAAGTCCCAGAGATAGATTGTTGGAATGGAATGTGTAAACTCTATCCCTGGAGGAACGCATCCTGCTTACCTAATTCCAGAAAGTTTTAGGCACAGGTTGGCAAGAGCCAAGGCTTGGGGACCCCAGAGCGTGTGTTGGGGTAACTGGTGAGTCTAACCAGCTAAATCCGCATAGCTTGGCACTGATATTGCTGTCCAGCAAGCTTTCCCGCTGCTTGTCCAGCTAGGACCGTCATACCTGTTAGGGCTTTGGCTTGCAGGGTTAACAGGAGCTGAGTGGGAGGATTCTGTACCCCAAGCCCTGCCATGAGCAAGTGCTGTCATCAACAGTGCCATAGAATACTGTGGACCCACCTGGCTCAGTAACTGGACTTCTGAGACCGCCACAGAAGGCTGGCTCAATACGATATTCCGTTGCCAGGTATGTCATCTTGGAACCAGTTCAGCTCCAAGGAGACTCTACTCACCCTTTCCCTCCCCCCCCCCCCCCCCCCCCCCGCCCAAGGAGGATAGATAGATAGATACGTGGAGTGAGAGGAGTCTCTGTTGTATGTAAGTGGAGATTCAGCCAAAGGATGGCACCTCTGTCAATGCAATCCCATCCCCCACCCTCAGCACTGCAGTGGATGTGAGTTCAAATTTGCGATGTGTGTCTCAGAGAGCAAGAGTGCTACCAGCTGAGCAGTTGGCTGGCACGTCTCAATGTGGAATCTGAACAAGTTGCACCCTGCTCGTAAGGAAATCAGTCAAGAAATGTGGCAAACTGGGCCCTGATTTTGACTGATTTGGAGACTAATGGTTCTTAAAATAACAAGTGCGGCAACTGAGCTGGAGCCAAGGAAGAGAGAAGAAGCGGGATGTACTGTGGGATATCTGTCAGGAGTAAAGGGGCCCAATTAGCCGGTGAAATAATGAATAAGCAATGGATGTGTTTGGCTCCAGTGCTCATTACCAGTACGGATGAAAGAGAACAGAGCTGACAAATGAACAGTCAGAAATTTACATTCCACTCCAGATGTGCGCTGCAAAGGGTGGGTGAGGGTGGGGGGAAAATCTATTTATTCTGAATGTAAGTGACGGGAATAATTACACTGGGTGAAATGGCAGGTTGATAACTGGAGTTGTAGAGGCTGCTGCTTTTGTTCAGGGAGAGCTGCAATTATCAGCCCGCTGCAGAGGAGTTTGCAGAGGCAGAGTGGAAGGTAAAGGTTGGTGGGAGGGGGATGGGGTGGGAGGGTCGTGGCAAGGGGGAAGGGCTGGGGGAAGGCAGACGGGACCTCGATTTATTGTCTGATCCCACTACTGCATTGGAGCGTTGGCCTAGACTAAGTTCAAAGCGGGGTGGGAGGGGTAGTCATTGAGGGAAGGGACCTTGGTTTAACGTCTCAACAACATCAACTTGCGTCGATACAGTGCCCTTCACCCAGAGACAGCAACTCTGGCAACACAGTGCTTGGAGTGTCAGCCTGGACCGTGTGTATTCAAAGTCTCGAATTGGGTGAGGATGCTATCAACCGAGCCAGGCTAGCGACACCGCTGTTTGAAACAGAGCGTGTGCTCCTAAATGAGCTTGGCCGGTCTCACCATTACGGTTCCTGCTGACCAACATGCTAGCATGCTTATGACAGTGAGCATCAGACTGCCTCCTTGTCCTCCCCATCATTGGTGGGTGAGCTTTCAGCTGTTTTCTCCCTCCCTCTCTCTCCCTTGAAGCCCATCTTTAAGATGTATCTCTTCGACAGCGCTTTCAATTATCGTCCACCTGTGTGCCTTCTGTCTCCAACCCTCCCTGCCCTCCACCCCTCTTGATTCCAGCCCCCAGCTCGGGTGCAAACCCTTCACTGTCCAGCGACTTGGGGCGTCCTCCTGACGTGAAAGGCACTGTATAAATGAAATTTGTTGTTGGTAGGAATTACCCTGTGGTGCACCTCATGACGGTTCAACAATCACAACAACAACTTGCATTTAGATAGTACTTTAGTTTGACTCTGATCCAGGTTCAACATGGTAAAACGTTATAAAAGCATAAGTTGTTTATGACTGCCTCTAGAGGCACTGTAACGCAAGACTTTTTCCCCTTTTCTTGCTCCATAGTGGTTTCCATCTTCACCGTGGCTGGCATACGATTGGAGCCGGAAGCACGGAATGCTTTCCACCCCTTTCGGAAGGAACGATGCAGCTCCATCCTGGCCTGACCCTGGAGGAGCAGACGATGACAAGGTCAGGGTGAGAGTCTCTTTGTCATGGATTCACAACACAAGCTGCCCTCTTCTTCCGCAAATAGGGGGCAGTGAAAGAAAGACAAGAAAGCTGGATCAGATGGCACTCAGACACCACATCTCCTTGGCTGTGAACGAACCCCTTTGCTCTGTGAATTGAATAATCATAATAATAATCCTTGCATTTGATATAGTGCCTTATCACGTTGTTGAGACATCTCAAAGCGCTTCACAGGATATCACCCACAAAATCCACTTAAAGTCAATCCACTTTACAGTATATCCTGTGAAGCTCTTTGAGATCTCTTGACGACTTGTTAAGGTGCAATATCAAATGCAAAGATTATTATTATAGACATCTGACTGGCATTGCATTGGGTCCATTATCTACTAATGTAATCTTCCCTAGCCCTGCCATGTTCATATTAGAAGTGGGCAGGGAGTGAGCTACTCTACTTTCTCCCCCCTGTGAGAAAGGCAGGAGTGGGCTCCCCCATTCACACATGTGTCAATGAAAAATCATTTGCCACCAACCCTGCCAGGTAAACGTAACATTATGTTTGCTGACAAGATCGCAGATTGGTTTGGATGAAATTCCTTCAGCCCATCTGATCTCAGCCTTCCAGAACACCCACCCTCCCCTCCTGCAACGCAGCATTGAGCTGCTTTTTAAACAGGTCATTAAAACTGAGGTCCCATCTGCCTGTTCAGGTGGACATTAAAGATCCCATGGCGCAATTTGAAAAGGGAAGGGAGTTTCTCCCGGTGTCCTGACCAACAGTCCCCAAATAAAATTGGTCAATCATTTCATGGCTATTTGTGTGTCATTGCTGTGTACAAATTGGCTGCTGCATTGTCTACAATATCAGTCAGGTCACTACACTGCCCAGTAAAATCCTGTGGAGTGTTTTGAAACATCTGAACCGCATGATAAGGCCTGTATCAAATTCAAAGATTATTTTTACATAGAACCTCTGAGCACTGGACAGTTGCCTGAGCGCCCGATGTAATTACAAATCTCTCTTGTTTCCCAGGTTAATTTTTACTCCGAATGAAGTTTACATTGGCACAAACAGGAAGGAAGGACACGCTCCGTTTGACACTCAGTAGTTCTGTGTGCAGTCGATCGTTGTTTTCTCTCCCTATTCCCCCTCCTCCCCCCCCCCCCAAAAAAAAAGACCATCTCATTGAGATCACAGTCGCAACATCCTGAGGCTGTCATGTACCCAACTGTGTCTGACAAATAACGGCAGCCCTGTATCAAAAGCTTTCATCTATTAGTGGGAGAATCTTGCTATACATTTGGGTTTAGGGACTGGGAGGGGAGAAATTTCCTTTGTTGCTTTTGTGTCTTGACACAATACAGAAAATCATCACTATGTCTTAAGAGTATCTAAACCGGACTGAGAGTTCCAAATATGCATGTCACCTACACAAGGAAATTTCCCCTTGTCTGGAATGGAATACTGTTACTCTCCCTAAACGGATGCACCCTGGTTTCCTAATTCTGGAGAGTGTTATGTGGGGTTTGGCAAGAGCCCAGGTTTGGGGACCCCAGAGTGTGTGCGTTGGGGAATGCCCCTGTGAAACACTTTGGGACATCTCAAAAACGTGATAAAGTGTAGCAAATGGAAGGATTATTAGCATTATTATAATGGGGCTGGAGGAACATCAGTGGAGATAGACAGTAACCCTGGATGCCTATTGGGAGGAGTAACAGAGTCTGACAGCAGGACTGTCAATCATTCCTGTTCTGGTGACTGATTGACTGAGACGAATATTTAAATTCGCTTTTTAACCTAAAAACATCAAGCTTTTCAGAAATTCACCCAACCCATCATCGAAAAAGAGGACAAGAGTCAGATATGACCACGGCAGTGAATTTAGACTCCTTTCTCGAGGAAAATATTGTGAGGGGAGAAAAGGAGTTAAAAGACTTTCCAACAAGTGAAGCTGTGGAACAACTTACATGGAACTTGACAGCACAGAACAAGACACTTGGTCCAATTATTCCTTATGAGTTGTGCTTTTTATGTCATGAAACTTCTCGAAGAGCTTACTAGGAATGGAATGGGGCCTGAGCCCGGGTGAGAGATGATAATTTTAAGCTCTGAGTTACTTCCCTGCATGAAGAGCGATGTATAAATACAAGTTGTTGAGATGGCACCTTTCACGTCGGGGTAACATCCCAATGCGCTTCACAGGATATAGCTTAAAGTGTGGTTTGTGGGCAAGTATAAAAGGGGATAAGAGGACTGAAGAAGCAGTCAAGGAGGTAGGTTTACAGAAGTTGTTTGAGCAACAACAACAGAAACCTGCATTTTTATTCAACCCGTCACATAAGCGCTCTGGGACGCTACTCTGCGTGGGGGGTGTCACTATATAAATGCAAGTTGTTATTGCTGAAGCATAACATCTGGGTGATGGTGTCAGACAGTGAACTGGGATGGGGGAGGAGGAGTGACTTTCGGTGAAGGCATAGAGGTTGTCAAAGCAGATTGGGAGTGTGTGAGGTGGAAGGACCTGGTGGGAAGATACCAGAGAGAGAGAAAGAACCTGTGGAGGAAAAAGGCCGATTTCTCTCAAAAGAGCACTGTGAATGTAGTTTTTTCCCCCCCCTAAAACCTTGTCAGGGGGAGTGGAAGAAGAGGGGTTGAAAAGAAGAGAATGTTCCTAAGCAGGGCAGGGAGCGTGATGTACTGAATGTTCTGGCAGAAATTTCCAAAAACCTGCCCTGAGGGGGGGATCTCACGGACATTCTGTTCTTGATGTGATTATGCAGTGGACCAGGGTTGGAGCGCTGCGCAAAGCTGGACTAACTGACGTTCAGACTCCCCACAGTCGTGAGGAGGGAGAAAGGTCACTTTTACTTTTGAATCCATTTCTGGCTGTGCCGTTAGGTGTTAGCTCCGTCTAATTATCCGTCTTCTCTCTCCATGTGGGGTGTCTGTAATATTGAGGACCGAAAGAGCTCACTCCCTGCCTCTTGCTTTGTGCATCTCTATATTATATCCACCATAGCGCTGAATATCTTGTGCATTAAATAAAAGGTAAGCTTGATGCCTTATTTATCTCGGAATAAGCAAACCATGGTAAAAAATAAAAGTGCCAGTATTGGACCAGGGTTGTTTTGTTTTCTTCATTATCCAGTTGGTTGAAAATGAAGACTTAACATTCAAATTCTGTGCTCACTCCACTGAGCTGCTGCTCCTGGGATGGCTGATCGACAGAAGGAGTGGCACGCAGAGCATCAGAGTATGGGCATTTACTGTGACCGCCCAGCCATCACTGGGCAGGTCTGTGGTGAGATTCCTGTCCCCTGTGTCCCCGGGTTCTAGATCAGAATGCATTGGGTGCCTGCATTTTGAGTGTGTCTTGAGACGAATGTCTTTCTTCAGACCTACACAAGATTGTCCTCATTCCTCCCCTTTACTTTGAACTTGCCAATTTGTGTGTCAGCCTGTCTCTATTGGTAACACTCTCGCCTCTGAATCAGAGGGATGTGGGCTGAAGCCCCACTTCTGGCCTTAGAACATATAAAGTCCAAGATGCCACTCCAAAGTAGTGCTGCGGGGGAGTGGGGAGATGCCTTCTTTGTTGGAGATGCCGTCTTTCGGATGAGACGTCAGATCGAGGTCCCATCTGCCTGTTCCAATGGAGTTTCTCCCGGAGTCCTGACCAACAATCCTCTAAGTAAAACTGATCACTCCCTCCATGGTTGTTTGTGGGACATTGCTGTGTGCAAACTTGCTGCTATGTTTCGCCCACAAAAAACAATCACCACACTTTACAGTATATCCTGTGAAGCACTTTGAAAAACATCTCAACGACGTGATAAAGGGTTGAATCAAATGCAAAGATTATTATTATCCATCTGTAGGACCTAACACTGATTCCACCTATTGATGTACTTGTGGATTGTATGGAGCCATTTGGCTGGCATTTTCTGTCTCTCTCTCCTGACACCTTTCACTGCGGCAAGTTCCTGAGATGTTGAGGGTCGGAGGGTGGGGAACATGCTTGCAATCCACTCGGATTTTTATTTTTCGGAGTTAAAAGATCAAAGACGGGGGGTGGACGAGCTGGTAAAATATTAACCAAGCTGGTTACTCCTGGAGATTAGATGAGCTCCGTTCCTTTGATCTTGTCCTGTCCAATAATCCTGTCTGAAGGAGGGTTGGGGGGAGAGGCAAAATAACTGGAAGTTTGGACTGAATCCCGTGTGGAGTTAAAAGTGGACCCAGTTGGTACATGCCAAAGACATTCTACCAGAGAGAGAGGAGAGAGCTTTCTAACCATGTGAAGCACATCCACTGAACAAACAAAATAAATAATAATAACCTTTGCATCTGATATAACGCCTTATCACGGCATCAAAATGTCACAGGGTTGACTGCAAAGTGTAGTGACTGTGTATTTTATACCTGTAAATAGCCTTGAAGTTAATGACCAATTTTATCTGGGGGATTGTTATGGGACATCAGGACATTGGAAGAATCTCTGTTTGAATAGTGCCATGGGATCTTTAACATCCACATAAACAGGCAGACGGCCATTGATTTAATGGCTCATCTGAAGGATGACATTCCTGACAATTACTGCACCGGAGTGTCAACCTGGACTGGGAGCTCGAAAGTCCTGACGTGGGGGCTTCAACCTACAAACGTCTGACTCACAGACGAGAGCATTATCCACTCAGCCAACCGAGACTGAATGGGCTGAGGTGAGGTGAGCTCCGTGTGGAACATGAGTCAAGGAGCTTCACCAAGGTCACAAAGGAGGTTTGGATGAAGAAGGCCCTTTGGCCCATTGATCTCACCCACCCTCACCACCATGTCCATCTGTGAGCTGAGATGATGATTGCTAGTAGACTAGCAACCTGAGAGAGAGAGAGAGAGAGTGAGGGTTTGGAAAATCGCAACTAACTAATTCACTTGCTTCCCACCAGGGAAGATGGGAGCAGAGAAAGGCTGGAGCCAGAGATGCTTGAGTTGGTTACGTTAACAGTGGTGGGCTGTGATGAGCTCTCACCCAGGAGGTCCCATAGGCTGGCTTGTCTTTGCCACTTCGTCTGTTTATTACCTGTTGCCATTGTGATGTTGCAGCACCATTGCACAGGCAATGTCAAGCTCATTGCTCTCTACTGTAGTGATGCATTTCCTGCAGCCAGGATACCCTCCACCCATCTGCAATAATAAGGTAATTTGAAGCCTTTTAGGAACAACAGGAATATTACAAGATGAGCATGTTACATTGGGCGCATTTGAGGGGAGGCCAATATTAAACCGAGACCCTGTCTGGGTGATTGGTTCATTGTGTGGATGAAATGCGGCAGCCCAATAGCGAACAGCAATGTCCCACAAACAGCCATGGAATGAGTGACCAATTTTATTTTGGGAGATTTTGGCCAGGACACCGGGAGAAACACCCTTCTCTTTTCAAATAGTGCCATGGGATGTTCAACATCCACCTAAACAGGCAGACGAGAACTCATTTTAACGACTCATCCAAAGGACGCCACCTCCGACAGTGCAGCACAACCCCAGCAATGCATTGGAGGATCATCTTAGACTATGTGATTCCAGTCCCGACGTGGGGCTTGAACCTACATCTTCTGACTCAGAGGCGAGAGCGCTTCCACTGCGCCAGGCTGATACACCTTTTAGATATTGTCTCAGACGTAGTGTTACTGCTTTCTCTGCTGCCCCTCCCAAATCAATATCAGTCCCTGCAAGGAACATAATTCTTTAAGTTTATAAGAAAACATAATATTCATTGACACAGCACCTTTCATGTCAGCAGGACATCTCAACGCGCCCCTCAGGATTGACTATGAAATGTAGTGACTGTGTAATTTTGCAGGAGAATGCTAACACTGATCATTCCAGGGTCTACCCCACTGACTCCTTTATAGATTTTAAAAGTTTCTGACTGACCCTTCTGTGTTTCGTGTAAGGAAGGTAAAGGGTGCATTTGGCACTCAGAGTTTAGCCTGAGAGAATTCAACAGCGCTGATGCATGCAAAGCATAAAACCACGGCTTTATCACAGCAGTGAGCACTGTTCATGCATAGGAGTCAGCAATGAAACACATACAGGGTACAGTAATATGTGAGAATAAATCGTTCCTTTCTGCCATGACTACACTGTGCACACATACGAGCTGGCACTGAAACACGCACAAGCTGTACAGTTATCTGCAGGAGTAAATTGTTCCCATCCACCCAGTGTGCACTGTGTATTTATATATAGAGAGTGACTGTGTATTTACAGAGAGTGACTGTATTTACAGAGAGTGACTTGTGCGTTTACAGAGTGACTGTGTATTTACAGAGAATGACTTTGTATTTACAGAGAGTGTCTGTGTATTTACAGAGAGTGATTGTGTGTTTACAGAGAGTGACTGTGTGTTTACAGAGAGTGACTGTGTGTTTACAGAAAGTGACTTTGTATTTATTGAGCATGTCTGTGTATTTACAGAGAATGATTGTGTATTTACAGAGAGACTGTATTTACAGAGAGTGACTGTGTGTTACAGAGAGTGACTGTGTTTACAGAAAGTGACTTTGTATTTATAGAGCGTGTCTGTGTATTTACAGAGAGTGATTGTGTATTTACAGAGAGTGATTGTGTATTTACAGAGTGATTGTGTATTTACAGAGTGACTGTATTTACAGAGAGTGACTGTGTGTTACAGAGAGTGACTGTGCGTTTACAGAGAGTGACTGTGTGTTTACAAAGAGTGACTGTGTGTTTACAGAGAGTGACTGTGTGTTTACAGAAAGTGACTTTGTATTTGTAGAGCGTGTCTGTGTATTTACAAAGAGTGATTGTGTATTTACAGAGAGTGGCTGTGTATTTACAGAGAGTGACTGTGTGTTTACAGAGAATGACTTTGTATTTACAGAGAGTGTCTGTGTATTTATAGAGAGTGTCTGTATATTTACAGAGAGTGACTGTGTATTTACAGAGAGTGGCTGTGTATTTACAGAGAGTGGCTGTGTATTTACAGAGAGTGACCGTGTATTTGCAGAGAGGGACTGTGTATTTACAAAGAGCGAATGTGTATTTACAGAGAACGACTGTGTATTTACAGAGAGCGACTGTGTATTTACAGAGAGCGACTTTACTTACAGAGAGCAACTGTGTATTTACAGGAGCGTGGTACTATCTCTCTGTCTGTCTGTCTTTCTGTCCCTCAGTGTATGGGTTTTCCCCAGGTATCAGGAAAAGTCAGAGTGGTTGAACTTTGTAGGTGAACACAAGCTGCCCACAAACATAAGAGAGCAATTGCTGTTCAGGACTTTGAGGCGTTTCAATGTGATCAGACTATGGTGGTTGGGGGAAGGGGTTGGGGGGGAGCAAAGTATATGACAAGCTGATCCACTCACTGGTGCTGTGTGTGAGGTAAAGTAACCAAGCATGAAGCAGGGAGGGGATGTGGCAATGTCTAGGAATGCTGACTTGACTGATTGACCAGACTCTAGCGACCACACTGAACATCAGCAGCTGAAGGTTGTCTTTGCCGTGACTTGCTCAGTGGGCAGAGCGGCGCACACACACAGGACCGTGTGAAGTCTTCATCAGGATGAAAGGCTTCCCAATGGGGCCACATGACAAATCTCCATTATCTTCACAGCGGGACTGCTCCCCGGAATGAGTTCAGGCGCTGACAGCAACAGGCTGGCCACTTAATCGCGCTGTTCAAAACTCTAATGGTCTCGCACAATCCAATCCCCCAGCGCCCGGCTAATTAAACAGTTCCATGAGCAAATACTTACAAACTAATTCCCCTCCCAGACATTCACTTTCCAGCCTGTCTCCCATCCATTTACACATATACAGTCAAAACCGATTTACAGTGTATCCTGAAGCGCTTTGAGACAAAATGATAAGGCGCTATATCAAATGCAAGGATTATTATTATATTATATGACCATATATTATATTATAAATCAAGAAAATAATCATACTTTAGGACCTGCAAAAGTAGTCCTCGTTTGTACCAGGTAGCAACCAAAGCTTCCTTATAACAGGATTGGCTGTCCCACTCCAGTCTGTAATAGTTTGGCTGTTACATGTGCTGTCACCTCTAGGATGGAGCGGATTAATGGAGAGAGTGAGAAAACCTTGATGTGCTTAGAGACATGGCAGCAGAAGCACTGACAGACCCTTGGGAGGGGCGGGGGTTGGGGGGGGAAACAAGGTTAAAATCCCCACATATCCAATAGTATTCCTCAGTGAGGATACAGAGGCTCGATTGAAGGTGTGAATTGCTAAACAGCTGATCGTAGCTTCTCGTGTGTCAGCCTGACCCAGTGGTAGCAACAACAACAACTTGGATTTATATAGTGCCCTGCACGCCGGACGGCGTCTCAGAGGCCTTAGCACTCTCGCCTCGGGGTCAGAAGGTTGTGGGTTGAAGGACTTGGAATCACAAGCTGACTCTCCAATGCAGTGTTGGGAGGGCTGTTGGATTGTTGGAGGTACCATCCTTCAGATGAGATGTTAAACCGAGGTCCCAACTGCCTGTTCAGGTGGATGTTAAAGATCCCATGGCATTATTTGAAAAGAGAAGGGAGTTTCTCCCGGTGTCCTGGCCAACAATCCCCCAAAATACAATCAAAAATAAGATTATTATTATCCTCTATCACAACAATAGATTTAGCACTTTGAATCGACATATTTTACTGAGATGGCTCAGCTAAACACACACTGAACTGATGATCTCGCAATGCGGACACTCCCAGCACTGAGTTACTCTACCATCATGCTGCTCTCCTCTCCCCTTCCCCCACTGCCTGCCCTTGTAAAGCAATGCGAGACATTATTGCAATACAGTTGACAGTACCATTTATATTTCTTTAGCACCATCCACCTTGAGAGAGTGTCTCAAAGTGCTTGACAACACTGGGCGTAGGAAGGGGGTCGGGGTGAGATGGGTGGGGAGGAGGCAAATGACCGAGGTGATGTACGCCATGTAAATGCACATTGATGTTGTGTGGAGTAGTGGAAGGAATTTTAGCTGGTTAGACTCCAGCAGTACCCCAACACACACTTTAGGTTCCCCAAGCCTTGGCTCCTACCAACCTGAGCCTAATACTCTTTGGAATTAGGTAGGCAGGATGAATCCCTTCAGGGGGAGAGTGCGCATTCCAATCCAAACACGGGAATTTCACCCAGAAAACATAATAATAGTAATAATAATCCTTGCATTTCATATAGCGCTTTTCACATCTTCTAAACATTTCCAAGAGCTTCACAGAATATGCTGTAAAGTGAATTGACTGTATATTTGTGGGCGAAACGCAGCAGCCAATTGCGCACAGCAATGTCCCACAAACAGTCGTGGATTGAAAATGACCAATTATTATTGTTTTGTTTTGGAGGGATTATTATTAGGCTCTGTGTGGAGTAAGGAAACTTGCCCAAGGTTTCGCGCTGCCTGGAATTGAACCCAGGTGTCTTCGCTTGCAAAGTGAGTGCTCTAACCACTGAGCTACAGGACTCCACAACAAGACCATTTCCTTCACAATATATTCTGTGAAGGGCTTTGAGACATCTCAATGACTGGATAAGATGCTATATCGAACGCAAGAAATATTATTATTACTATTCTTTCCACGTGTAGACGGCAAGCATGGAACTCTCAGTCTGGTTTTGATGGGTTTCTGAGTGTGTCAGGCCAAAAAGAAAAATCGTTCTCTCTCCCTTTCTTCTCTTCGTTCTTTCTCTCCCTCTCTATTGTTCTTTCCTTCTTTCTATCTCTCTTTCTCTCTCTGTCTCTCTCTCAACCCATTCCTTATCCATGTGACCAGGTTGCCTCCAATTCCAGCTTCTTAATAGAGGAGAGGAGGGAAGGGCAAAGCGAGGAGTAAGGAGAGGGAAGAGAAACGAAGGAGAGAAGGGAGTGGGTGATTTCTCTGCACCATAAACTTTACCAGTGCCGATTTCCATAACTATTTTTAGTGTCTGTTGAAACTAATATAAAAATATTACATATGCAGGATCATTATTTGCAGTCGCATTGTTCATCGCACCCTCCTTTATAAAGCCGTGTTACCATGGTGACCGCTGCCCCTTTGCACTGTGAGATGACATAACCCTTTCTTCCTCTTGCTCCTTCCTCCCGCTCGGTAACTCGCTTCCTCTTGGTCTCCGCCGTACTCCCCCAAACGTTGCCGTGGCAACGTTTAAGTGCATTACTGTCACTTTAAAGATTCGTTTCAATTAAAAGCAGCTCCGCAGTGCTCAGTATTCCGGGTGCATTCCTACTGAAAGTGATGGAATTTCTCAGATTCCAGTCTCTGCGGTGGGATAACCTGCATTTACACAGCAGGGCGGCAACAACAACAACTTGCGTTTACACAGTGTCCTTCACATAGGGTGACGTCTCAGAGCGCTTCACACGAGTGGCTTCAGACACCGAGGGTGGGGGCAAGGGGGAGGTGAGGCGGGGTCCAGGATGTGGGGTGCTATGTTGGGGTAGGGAGGGTTGGGCACCGTAGGTAGCAGCTGCTGTTCCCATGCCTGATCACTATCAAGTGTCATCCCCTCCCAATCCTGGACAGCAGGAACCTTGAGCTCATAGTCTAGCCGGACACTCCAGTGTGGCGCTGGGGGAACGCCTCATTGACAGAGGTGCCGTCATTCAGATGAGACGATAAACTGAGATCCCGTTGGCCTGTTCAGGTGGACATTAAAGATTGCTTTGCTGATCAAAGATTGTTAATTAGCTCTCCCTCCTCGGAGGCAAAATGTAGAGACAACTGGAACTGAGAGAGTATTCGGTCAATGTAGTGTTTTATCTGAAAAACAAGTTTGGGATGTTGAGCGGGATTTGGTGCTGAATGACCTTTCTTTCCCCTCTGCCAGGTCGGGTAAGGTTACGGACTATGAACAAGGAGCAGGATGGTGCTGGGCGCCTGCGGTATTGTCTCCCGGGCAAAGAGACGGTGTTTACAGGTGCGGAGATTATCGTGAAGGGGGTGAAAAGGGCCCAAACCATAAGGAAGAAACAGAAATGTGCACGGCCGATGGGCAAAACGGATGCTCTGACTGGAAAGGTAAGGGTGTGACAGTCCCTCACTCAAAAGGAAGCTCTATCCTGTGGTACAAATGGTTTTCATGGGGGTTTGGGTTGGGATGGTGGGGGGGAGAATATCAATGTTTGACTGTGGATAATAAAAGAAATCTTGTGCTAGCAAATCCTAAATATTTCCAAAATAATATTAATGCTCACGTTTGATACAGCACCTTTCAAGTTGGGAGGATTTTTAAGGACGCTTCACAGGATATACAGCACTGTAAAGTGAGTAATTGAGTCAGTCACTCTTTTAATCTCAGTGCCCTGAATATTGAATAGCCCTCAATACCTCTACCACCTGCGTATTTACATGTCGAAGCTGTAAATTGCAACTTTTTCAACTACCTCCCGTCAGTTTGCTTCAACTTAAAACCAGTCTGTACAACAGGAGATTCTGTTTACATACCGTCTTCAGTTCAAATGCTCCTAACCTCCGGAATTCTCTCCCTCGACTGCTCTGTCTCACCCCCACACTTTCTTTCTGTCTTTAAATGGGGAGGGGTGAAGAGATGCGGTTTCCTCAACCACAAAGAAGATGGGACCTATAGACCTGCAAAGAAAAAATGTTTGGAAAGAAAATAATGATCCTTACATTTGGTCTAGCGCCTTTAATGTCAGGAGAGTGTCTCAGATGGGCCGTAAAAGCCTTCCTCATCTTGTGATCTTAATAATAATAATCCTTGCATTTGATATAGCGCTTTTCACATCTTCTAGACGTCTCAAAGCGCTTCAAGAATATACTGTAAAGTGAATTTGTGGGCGAAACACGGCAGCCAATTGCGCACAGCAGTGTCCCACAAACAGTCGTGGATTGAAAATGACCAATTTATTATTGTTTTGTTTTGGAGGGATTATTATTAGGCTCTGTGTGGAGTAATGAAACTTGCCCAAGATTTCGCCCTCTGCCTGGAATTGAACCCAGGTGTCTCACTTGCAAGGCGAGTGCTCTAACCACTGAGCTACAGGACTCCATCTTATGACTATTAGGGAGGGAAATGAACAGTATTTTTTATTATTACTAATAATAACAAAAATTGCTGAAATATTACAAGTGCTTATGCACAAGTGCTTACATAGTTCAAGAACGTACTGTAACGTGGAACGTGTTTTGTGGTGACCTTGTGAGGTCCATGGCTGTTTTCAATTGCATTCAAAGCTTCAGGTCCTCGGTGCCTCTTGCGATTACATTGCCTTGCCTTGTCGTGCAATCTTAATCGTGAGTCTAGATGGGGGTGGGGGTCAGAGGGAAGAACAGAGGGGAGGTGGAACAGAGGAATCGAAGGGGAGAACCGAGAGCTGACACCAATTTAGAGAGATGGAAACTTTGGTTTAAAGTTGATTGTGATGTGAATCGTACCTTGTATCTCACTGAAAACAAACAATGTGTTTGGCAGCGAGACGGTAACTGTGTCTACGAGGGAGAGTACTGATCCCAAGACCAGTGAGAGAGCTTCCAGAGGTCACTGGAGACACCATGATCCCTCAGTGAGGCTCAGACTCAGAAAGCAGTTCGATGCTGTTCGTGGTGGGGCTGGGTGGTCGGGGGGAGTCAGGAGTCAGGGGGTGGGTTGGGGGGGGATCGGGTGATGGGGCAACTGGAGAGATGAGATCAGATGAGCCGAAGGGTCTTCTTCATCTCAAACAATCTTGTGATCTTGTGGCTCTTAGAGAGGGAAATGATCGCAGTTGCATTTATTATTAATAATAATTCTTGTACAGTATTTGGTATAGCATCTTTAAATTAAAGCTCTTCACAGGATTTACTGTCAAGTGGAGTGACTGTGTCTTTGAAGGCACATGTCTTCAGGGTTGAACCACCAAAGGGAATGATTAACATTCTCCACGCTTCCTTCCCAGTCCAGGCTGTTATTTATGACCTGGTTTTTGGGTCACTTATATACAATCTGCTCTGTGGACTCATGTCAACTGCAGTCTGATGTCTCGAGCACTATTCACTGTAACCACCTCTCAAGGTCATGGCCTCTTACTGGTCTGGATTTGAATACAATGGTTAGAGGGCACTTGTCAGAGAGAGGAGACGATACGTCAATCTGTATCTTGTGCCAAACAGTTTTTATAGCACCTTCTCACATCGACATATCTCTCAAGGCGTCTCACAGATAATTAATGGGCAGTGCAGCATTCAACTGGCAATAACTTGCATACAGCGCCTTTCATGCGGGATAGTGTCTTGGAGTGCTTAAAAGTGGCGTAAGTGTGATGACGAGCCGGTAAGAAAGTGAAGGTAACTGTAGGAAAAGAGGGGGAAAGACGGAGGGATTCAAGCAGGGAGTTTCAGATACTCAAGGTGCAGTGACTGAAACAGCTACGGCCACCAATGGTGGAAAGGAGGGGGCGGGGAACGTGCAGAAGGCCTGAGTTGGTCGAGAGAAGGGGGTGGGTAGAGTTGTGGGGTGTGAGCACGGAGAGGTAGAGAGGTGCCAGAGCCAGAGCGATTCATAGATGAGCTTGAGGATCTTGAAATTGATCTGTTCTGCGACAGGGAGCAAATGGAGCCTGGCCAGATCTGGGTGATGGAGGTGAGGAGTTATGAAGATAATGGTGGTGGGATTTTGAATCAATTGGACTTTGTGAATGGTGGTGCTGGGGAGACCAGAGTGCATTGGTAAAATCAAGGCAGGAAGTGGCGAGTGTTCAGACAGCAAAAGTCCCACAAACAGGTGACTGACTCATTATCTGGCGGATTCCGGCTGGGTTGAGAGCCAAAAGGATTTTTTTTTTGCCTGGTGGCCTGGTAACCAACAATCTGGACTAAAGGATGCTGTGGTCTGCTTCCAAGCATAACTAATGGGTGTCAGCCTTGCACAGTTGGTTGCACTCTCTGCTATGAGTCTGAAGGTAGTGGGTTGAAGCCCCACGTTGGGAATTGGAACCCATATAGTCTGCTGACACTCTAATGCAGTGCTGGGGGGTGTTTCATTGTTGGAGTGCTAACCTCGGGGTGAGATGTTAAACCAAGATCCCGTCTGCCTTTCACGTTGGAATGAAGTTTTAAAGCACTTCACAGGATCTACTGTAAAGTGTGGTGACTATGTTATTTGTAATTAAATGGGACAGATAATTTGCTCACTGCTATGTTCCACAAACAGCCATGTATTGGGTGAATGTTTAATTTTATTTGGGGGATTCTTGGCCAGGACACCTGCAAACACTACCTTCTTCAACAAGAGAAATAGAATGTGTGAGAGATTGAGAAAAATTGTGCTAGACAGTGAGAGAGCGAAAGAAAGAGACACTAAAAGAAATAACATGAGAGAAAGAGCGTGTGCATGTGAGACGTAAAAAAAAGTGTGTGAGAGAGTATAGTGTGCGGGTGAGATGGAGAGACATAGAGGGAATGAGAGAGAAGTAGAGAGTGTGAGAAATAGAGAAATAGGGTGTGTGTGTGAGAGAGAGAAGTAGAGAGCGAGTGTGAGACGGTGAGAAACAGTGTGTGTACGTGAGAGGAGAGAGGCAGAGAGGAAAGGAAAGAAATGAACCAAAAAAAACAGGGATTAAAATAAATCTCTGATACCACAGTGAACCAGCGAGCATTGACAGGTAAATTATAATTGTCGCCTAAAAATTTAAAATAATTGTAAAATGCTGCAATATAATGAATAAATTCCCACTAATTTGTTCCTTCAGCGGTGTTTACTGTCAGCTCACCCCGACAGTGCAGTAATTAAATCACTTTCCAGCGATCCCTGCTATTTTATCATTCCAATTTCTCACCCTCCTCGAGGTCCCGATTAAATATTCTGTCTGTCTCCTCGACTTCGTTCCCTACATAATGGGTCATTAGGGCTGCTGTTTGCTAAACCCTTTCAAAAGAGAATATGGTTCGCCCCCAGCTGCCAAGCAGTCTGTTCCCCATCAGCCTCTCCCTTCCTTTAACAAGGAGAAAATTATGAGTTTTCGAAACATTCTGGGACTGCGCTGCCTGGTCACAAGACACGGAAGACATGCCGCCAATAGCTGCGGTATTGACTGTATCCACCACCAACAGCAGCAAATTATATTTGTATAAGACCTTTCACGTCAGGAGGACGTCCCAAGGTTTTGGACAGTCAAGGATTTACACCCGAGCTGGGGGTTGGTAGCAGGAGGGTTGGAGGGCAGGGAGGGTAGTGGTAGAGGGTGACCGAAAGCGTGGTCAAAGAGGAGGGTCTTGAGATGGGCCTTGAAGGAGGCAATGGAGCAGGCGAGGTGAAGGGACTGTGGGATATTGTTCCAGAGTGTGGGGGCAGACAGGCTAAAGGCCAGACCGCCGATGGTGGGGCGGGCAAGGCAGGGGATATGGAGCAGGCTGAGCAGAAGGAGCGGACAGGTCTATATAGAATTAACAGGTACATGAAGGAGAAGGGAAGAGAGGGAAACAAGAGAAATGGAGGCTCGTGCGGAGTTTAAACACTGGCACGACTAGTTGGGCCGAATGGCCCATTTCCGTGCTGTAACAATCTGTACAACTTTATGGTCCTGGCCTCCATCGCTGCTTGTGGTAAAATATTTGATGTCAAAAAAAAGTTTCTCTCAACATCCCCTTAACTCTATAGGCGATGATCCTGAGCTTGTCCTGAATGTCATCATGCAGCATTCACAAGACCCCACGCAGCGGGAATGCTCTATAAACATAAATTGTTGTTGTATATCTCCACATACACAAACCGTTACCTTTGTAGGTTTGAATCTTGGTGCTGAAGTTGCCTCCCACAGTCCAAAGACTCGCCTTCATTTAAGGAAACCTGTTTGACTTTGTGGGCAGTGATTGCTGTCTTAATGAGCACCTTGTAAAGGAATTTGCTCAGGTTGTCAAAGGATATTTGAGGTGCTATTTGGGAAGTAGAGCATTTGAAGTGCACTAGTCACCTGTTGGATGGTTTAGGGCATATGCTGTTCAATTAAAGAGGAGCTAATGACATGCAAAAACCCAACTGATCCCACAGAACAGGATGTTTTAACTTACATTATCTTAACTGTGATTCATGTTGAAATTAAATTAATATTAAGGCTGAATCGGTGCTCTAATTTAATGCATTTACTAGCACAGGGGTTCCATGTGGTAGGGAACTCTTTAAGAGTAGAGCTGATCTGGATTGTGATGAGTAATAATAATAATATAAAGTAATAATAAGATAATATCCTTGCATTTGTAACATTGAAAATTATATTATGCATTTAACACTTCAGTTTGATATAGCAGGTCTTCAAAACATCTTAAAGCACTTCACAGCACATAATATAAGGTGTACTGACTCTGTATTTGCAGCAGCAGCCAGTTTGCGCACAGCAATGTCCCACAACCACCCATGAAGTGAATGAACAATTTTATTTGGAGAATTGTTGCCCAGACTGGGAGAGATTCCCTTCTCTTTTCCGAATAGTGCCATGGGATCTTTGACGTCCACCTGAACAGGCAGACAGGATCTTGGTTTAACATCTCACCTGAAGCGTGGCACCTCTGACATCACAGCACTCCCCCTTGCATTGGAGTGTCAGCCTGGATCTTCAGTTAGAAATTCTCAAAGTGCTTCCCAATTGCTGGCCAGTGCAGTGGCTTTATTTGAATGCAGCCTAATTTACGCGCATCAGCGAATTTACGAATTTGTATCTGGGAGAATGTTGGGCAGGACACCGGGAGAAACTCCCTTCTCTTTTCAAGTAGTAACGTGGCAGTTTAACATAAGAACATAAGAATTTGCTCAGCAAAAGAAGACCAAGGTCCATCCAGTTCTCCTGCCACCATCCTGGCAGTCGCATGTCATGTCCAAACTCTATATTATATCCCCAAGTATTATTTCCCAATAAAAATCTATCTCATTCATTCTTGAAAGAAAAAGAATATCCACCTGAACAGGCAGATGCGGAGCTTGGTTTAACATCTCATCAGAAAGAGTGGTCGCTTGTCTTTTAGGTGAGGAGCCATTCCCTCAGCGCCCCTGTTGTTTCTGACCCATTTGGCCCCCGGTTTGATTCTCGGGTCTGATGGATGTCATGGGGAGCGTCTGAAGGGTTAACCACGCGCCCATCAAAATGCCAGTAATTTCTGTCCCAGCTTAAGAACTTAATGACACGTTCAATTTCAAAGGTTTGTGCTTGATCAGCCAGCATGACACGTTACACTTAGCGCTGCTTTCTCTCCCTGCACAGCAGGGTAGCCCTCATTACAGCCAGCACTGACATGAGATGGAGATTTTTTTAACGATTATCAAGGAAAAAAATTATCATATTACTGCAGTGTGGGAATCGGGGGGATGAAAGCCAAGTCTCGGAGGGAGCTGTGGTCCTCAGCGAGCAAGATTGTGCATTTTATAATTGAAACGATTGTGGCCTGTTGTGGATGGACTCAGAATAGCGATTAACACTGGGTCAGATTCCCCCCTCCCCCCCACTCCTCCCGTTCCCCTCCCCCCCCCCCCTCCCCACCTGATCGGACTCACTGAACACGAATGACGGCAGTTCTGGCCGATCGTTCCCAGTGAAGTGGCCCAAAAATATACAGTCAATTCACTTTACAGTATATTTTCTGTGAAGCGCTTTGAGACGTCTCGATGACGTGATAAGGCACTATGTCAAATACAAGGATTATTATTATATTATTAGAAGTGAACATGCCAAACCCACTGACACTTGCGGAAACCCATCGCCATGCTTAAGAGTATCCAAATCAAGCTGAGAATTCCATGCATCATACCTGTATGTAGAAATTCCAGTGATAGACGTTGGAGGGATGCATTCTGCTTACCTAATTTTGGAAAGTATTAGGCATAGGTTGGCAAGAGCCAAGGCTTGGTGACCTAGAATGGGCATTGGGATAACTGCTGGAGTCTACCAGCTGATAACACATACCCTGTCATTGATACCACCGTTTGGCAAGCTTTCTGCTATCTGTCTATCTAGGACCACCCTACCCATCAGAGTTTTCGCTTGCAGGGTTAACAGGAGCTGAGTAGGATGACTCCCTACCTCCAGTGAATGGTCTGCTTTTCCATGTACTGCCAATGAGCCAAGCTGGCTGTGCTGTCATCAGCAGTGCCCTGGAATACTGTGGACCCACATTCACTGAGCAACGGCAACAACTCCAACAGGTTGCCTTAAATCATGCCCTTCACGCAGAATAGCATCTCGGAGCAGAAGCGCAACAACAACATTACATTTATGCCGCGCCTTTCACGTTGCGAAGACGCCTCAAGGCGCTGGACAGTAAAGGGTTTGCACCTGAGCTGGGGTTTGAATCAAGAGGAGTGGAGAGCAAATGGGATACGGGTGGGAAAACTTTTAAGAGTATTTTCCTGTGTTAATCCAATATGAGATATCAGTATATTTACTGGTGGCTCCCACTCTCGGCATGTTTAATGTTACTGTGATGAACAGTTTGGCAAAAGACCTCTTATACTGCGTTCCCTTGTGTATGACATGTTGAGTGGACAGCACTGGCTTATTGTAAGGTTACAGCAGAGATTTGGATGAAGAAGACCATTTGGCCAATCTTACATAAGAATCAATCTACTCTCTGCCAACTGCCTCCTGTATTAAGTAGTTTCTTAAGCGAGTTGTGATCTCTACCACTCTTCTTGGTAACTAATTCCACCTATTAGTTGACAAGAGCTAACTTTCTTCAGTTGAACGCCAACAAGACCGAGATCCTCCTGATTAGCTCCTGTCAGCATCTCCACACCTCAGGGGCTGATAGCATCACCATCCAAGAATGCACACTCCACCTTGCTAAAGCCAGTCCAGAACCTTGGCATCTTGATTGACCCTCAATATCCTCTTTACCCACCATCTGTGCCATGACCCACTCTGCCTTCCCCCACCTCTGCATATTGTCCGGCTTCGCCACTGTCTCACACCGTAGGCAGCCGAAACCCTTGTATAAACATTCATAACATCCAGGCTTGACTATGCAAACTCCCTGCTTGTCGGCCTCCTCCATAGGCTGCAGATCAGCCATAACTCTGCAGCCTGTGTCATCTCCCGCACCAGGTTCTGTGACCCTATCACCCCCATCCTCGGCCGACTTCACTGGACTTCTCATCACACAGAGGATATAATTCAAGATCCTGGTCCTCACTTTCAAACCCTTCTGGGGGCTTGCTCAACCCCTATCTCTGTGACCTCCTAACACCCTACCAACCTGCCTGCTCCCTACGCTCAGTGGGCTCTGGGAGACTGCTTCATGACCCCTGCTTCGCCCGTCCCACCATTGGCGGGCGGACCTTCAGCCACTCTACCCCCATCCTCTGGAACTCCATCCCACAGTCCCTCTGCCTAGTCCCTTCTCTTGCCTCCTTCAAGGCTCATCTCAAGAGCCTCCTCTTTGACCGCGCCTTCGATCACCCTTCATTCTCCTCTGTCCTCCACCCTCCTCGATCCCGACCCCAGCTCAGGTCTGAAACATTGATTGTCCAGCACCTTGGGACGTCCTCCCGAATTGAAAGGCACTATACATATTTTGTTGTTGTTGTTATTTGCCCTGTGAGTAAAGAATCACTTCCTGCTGTCTGCCCTGAAATTTCATCTCAACAACAGCAACAACAAAATTAAATTTTATATTTATCTTTGGATGGATGTCCCAAGGCACTGAATCTCTCTCCTCTCCTTCTGATGCCTTGGCATATAATAATAGTAATAATAATAATCCTTGCATTTGATATGGTGCTTTTCACGGTCTTCGTGAACTGTAAAGTGAATTGACTGTATATTTGTGAGACGTGGCAGCCAATTGCGCACAGCAGTGTCCCACAAATAGTCGTGGATTGAGTGACTAAATTATTATTATTATTTATTTTATTTTTTCTTAATGGATTTTTATCAGGCGTGTGGAGTAAGGAAACTTGCCCGAGGTTTCGCCCTGCTGGGAATTAAACCCAGGTCTCTCACATGCGAGGCGAGTGCTCTAACCACTGAGCCAGGACTCCACATGTTGCATATCTGCAACAACAACAACAACTCGTATTTATTCAGCGACCTTCACACAGGGCAGCGCATGTGAGCATATTTGACTGAGGAGAAAGGCGAGGTGACCTTAAGCACGGTCAAAGAGGAAAGTCCTCAGTTGCGATCTGAAGATGGGCAAGGAGAGGGCAAAGTGGAGGGAATGAGGCAGGAAGTTCCAGAGAATCGGGGCATAGTGGCTGATAGCACTATGGTGTAGTCGAGGGGTCGAGGGATTTGCAGAAGGCCCGAGTTGGCTAAGTAAAGGGGCGGGTAGAGGATTGAGGTGTGAGCAGGTCAGAGAGGTAGGGAAGTGTTAGGGCATGAATTGGTGAATGGTGAGGATCTTGAAACCGATATATTCCAGAGAGTCGGGGCATCGTTTTTAAATTGATAATAATAAAACTTACAATTGATAAAACGCTTGTCACTCAGAGTGCTTCACAGGATTCACTGTAAAGTGTAGTGAGTGTGCATTTTGTAGTTGAATGATCTGGATTGATTTGCTTAATCCCATTTAGTTTCCTGTGTACACCTCTCTAAGGTCTCCACTAAGTCGTCCCTTGATGTCAGTAGAGTGGAGCTTGAAGGTGTTTCATAAGAGGGAAGCTCTGGGCAAAACGCTGCACTCAGACAGCCTATTAAGCATAAAACATGGTAACGAGGGACAACTGAGAAACACTTGTATAGGTACAGAGAACAAGGATACGATCGGCGGTGGGGTGGATGTCCATTATGGAGTCCTGTATCTTAGTGGTTAGAGCACTCGCCTCGCAAGTGAGAGGACCTGGGTTTGATTCCTGACCAGGGCGAAATGTTTCCTTAGTCCATACGCCCCTGTTTACCCAGCAGTAAAAAGGAACCCGGTTTTTAGTCGATTGTCGGATCGCTTTTCTGGGGGTAATAATTCCTTCAAAATTAATAAAACGAATTTGGTTGGTCACTCAATCCAAGACTGTTTGTCAGACACAGCTGTGCGCAATAAATTGACTGCCGTATTTTGCCCACAAAACATACAGTCAATTCATTTTATATGTTCTGTGAAGCGCTTTGAGACGTCTCGAAGACGTGATAAGGCGCTACATCAAACGCAAGGATTATTATAATTATTCACTGCCATGTAACATTCCCCTTCCAAGACGTGTGAATGCGACATGAAGGACACATAAAAGTTTTGCTACAAACAGTTTAATATTATTGAACACAATCGTATTTGTGTTAAGAGCTCAGGGCAACTGTTTTTCTTGAAAAAAAGGGGGGAAGGAAACGGGCGACTGAAGTGTGAAAAGCGGGTCATTGTCTCTGTGGGAATCTGCTGCCCCCATTATAACTGAGATCACAACTCGTTTGTCCCCGAACTGAGTTGCTTTTGAGAGCAGCTGGACAAGCTGAAGAAAAGGAAGAGTCATTTGTTGCTTCCAAAGGAACAAGAGATCTCCGTAACCCTCTCCCCTCCCCCACCTCTCCCCCAGTCATGAGCTTTCACCCTGCGCACCCGAGGTTATGACCCACATTACTCCCTTGCCCTACCTATCACTGCCCTCAATGGCTTTCCCAGGTTTTGGCGAACTTCCCTCTGGGGACTCTCTGTTTCAATTGCAATTTGACAACAAACTCTGCGCAAAGGACATGAGAGAAGGGGGGTGGGTGGGGGGGTGGGGGGGGGGGTGGGGGGTGGGAGTGTGGGGGAAGACGGATGGACAAATTGCTATTCATGAATTCAAAGCAGTTTTTTTTGCACCGTTGCTGAAGTGCTATTTGCTTTCCAGCGTGGGAAGAATACACGGACGTTGGGATGTGAGCGTTGTCTCTTGGGGTTGGATGTTCAAGCTGTGGTTAACCTACAGGGAGGGAGCTCAGTAGGATGCCCAGGCTGACAACACACCCACAGCCCACGGGAGTTGTGTTGTTATCGCATCAAAGCGCTCCGGGACGCTGTATGAATACAAGTTGAATGGCGCTGTAGAAATACAAATTGTTGTTGTTGCTCTTGTTATTACTGCGCTGCTGCAGATGCCGTCTTTTGGATAAGATGTTAAACCTGCTCAGGTGCACCTCAAAGGTCTCACGGCACTACTTTCCTAATTATTATTAATAATAATTTATATGAAATTATTAGATATTATCATTGTTAATAAGGCTATTCAAAAACAGCTTGACAAAATACCCGGTCAACAGAATATCAACCTCCTGCAAAAAGTAGCTATTTTAAGAAGTTCAAATATATTAACAAAAGTAACATCCATTCATATGTAAAGTGGCAGTGTTATTGGTCTTGGTCTGGCTGACCCATCACTGAAAAGCGTTAAGTATTTACCTCTAACAAAGTGATTTAAACTTAATAACACAATAATATTAATAATCCTTGTCATGTTCACCTTGAAACTACACAGTCATTCCACTTTAGAGTGGAGTCCTGTAGCTCAGTGGTTAGAGCACTCGCTTTGCAAGCGAGAGACCTGAGTTCAATTCCAGGTCGGGCGAAACCTTGGGCAAGTTTCCTTACTCCACATGCCTAATAATAATCCCTCCAAAAAAAAACAATAATTAAATTGGTCATTTTCAATCTACGACTGTTTGTGGGACATTGCTGTGCGCAATTGGCTGCCGCGTTCGCCCACAAATATACAGTCAATTCACTTTACAGTGTGTTCTGTGAAGCGCTTTGGGACGTCCTCCCGCCGTGAAAAGCGCTATATCAAATGCAAGGATTATTTAAATATTTATTTAAATTCCTGTGAAGTGCTTTGAGACAGTCCCCAGCCATGAAAGGTGCTGTATCAAATGCAAGGATTATCATTATTATTACTTTGATTATTATTATCTTATTGGCACAAGAGTGTGCACGGGGAATGAAAACAAAAGGTCTTTGCGCCTATAATAATAATAATAATCCTTGCATTTGATATAGCGCCTTATCACGTCATTGAGCTGTCTCAAAGCGCTTCACAGGATATACTGCAAAGTGAATTGACTGTGTATTTTGTTTGCGAAATAAACTCTACACTTAGAAATAAAGACAACAGTGTAGGCAATTAAGCAGGGCCATTGGATGCCGCGTTTCGCCCACAAAAATATACAGTCAATTCACTTTACAGTATATTCCGCGAAGCGCTTTGAGACGTCTCAAAGACATGTTAAGGTGCTCTATCAAATGCAAGGATCATTATTATAGGGAGAGGATACTGAGGCCAGTTAATTGGCCTTTCTTGACATGTGAGGCAAGACAGTGAGTATGAAGGGGAAATTTGAGGTGGATCCCAATCCAGTGTTCTCCTCCCCCCTCACTTATGTTGGGCGAGTGGGGTGGCTGTGGAGGACATTGCTGGGCTAATTATTGACTGCCCTTGTTTGAGATCCTCTAACTCAGCCCAGAACCTGTGATGCATATAGGGGCTGTACTGTGTGGTACAGCTTCACTGACTTAACCTTTGGAGGGAAGGGGTGGGTGAAGCCTGGAATAACAGCTTCTTGCCCATCACTTAGCAGTAGTCCTGTGGAGCGAATATGGTGTAAAACCAAAGGAAAGTACGTAGCCTTAGGAAGTGCAAGTTCCAGGAGTGCAAACACATCTATGTAGCCCTGTCACTAACATCTTGTGGGTTGAGATGAGTTAACAGGCGGAACCAAAGCTGATCAATGGGATTTGGCTTGAAATCAAACGTTAAAGAGGGAGGGAGAGAGAAAGAGATAGAAGGAGAGAGGGAGGGAATGAAGGAGAGAAAGGGCAAGGAGGGAGAGAGAGGGAGTGGGGGTGGGGGTGGAGGAAAGAGAAAGGGATGGAGAGAGAGAAAGAATGAGAGGGAGGGTGAGAGAAAAAGAGAGAAAGAGGGAAGGAAAGAGAAAGGGATGGAGAGAGAGTGAGAGAGAGAAAGAAACAAAGAAAGAAGGAGAGGTAGAGAGCGAAGGAAGGAGAGAGAAAAAAAGAGAGGGGGGGAAGAAGAGAGAGGAAAAAGAGAGAGGGAGGTTGAGAGAGCGAGGAGAGAAAATGAAAGAGGGAAAGAGAGACAGAGGGGTCGTGGGGTGGGGGTAAAGGAGAGGGAGGTCAAGGAAGGGAGGCAGAGAGAGCACAAGAGGGAGGGGGAGGGAGAGAGAGTGGGAGGAGAGGGCTGCCCTGAAATAAGAAGCAGATGTTGAGCAGGGGCGGGTGTTGGTGCTGCTCTCAGGCTGTGTGTTATGTGGTCAGGCCCCGGGGGGCTCCTGCTTCCTGTGGTGAGCGGGGGAACGGATGGGCTGCTTTCAATCAGCATTCTGGTGTCTGGTTGGGAAGTTTTCCTTCAGGAGTGCGGGGCGAGAGCCGCCAGCCAGGGTTCTGATCACATACACGCTCCTCACCTCCTCACGGGAATTCACGCTCCTAAATCCCATCTTTATTTAAGTGGAATCCCGTAGCATAGTGGTTACAGCACTCGCCTCACAAGCGAGAGGACCCGAGTTCGATTCCCGGGAGTGCGAAACCTCAGACTAGATTCCTTACTCTACACGCCTCTTTAACGAACAGGAAGCAGGAACCTGGTTGTTAGTTGATTAGCAGATTGCTTTCTGGGCATAGTAATCCATCAAGAAAAATAATTTGGGACACCGCTGTGCGCAATTGGCTGCCATGTTTCACCCACAAAATACACAATCCACTTTACAGTATATTCTGTGAAGCGCTTTGAGACGTTTCAACAACATGAAAAGGCACTATATTAACAGCAAGGATTATTAGTATTATTTAACAACAACAACAACAAGATTACATTTGGATAGCGCCTTTCACGTCGGGAGGACGTCCCAAGGTGCTGGACAGTGTACAGCATTTCAGACCTGAGCTGGGGTTGGGGGGGTAAAGGAGGGGAAGGGGGTGGCCGATGGCATGGTCAAAGTGGAGGGTCTTGAGGCGGGACTTGAAGGAGGCTAAGGAGGGGGCGAGGCGGAGTGACTGGGGGATGGAATTCCAGAGGTTGGGGGCAGAGTGGCTGGAGGCTCTCCCGCCAATGGTGGGGTGGGTGGGTTGAGGGACGTGGAGCAGGCCAGAGCCGGCTGAGCAGAGGGAGCGGGCGGGTTGGTAGGGGGTTAGAAAGTCACAGATAGAGTGGGGCGAGGCCATGGAGGGCTTTGTATGTGAGGACCAGGATCCTCTGAAGGATAGGGAGCCAGTGGAGTCAGGCAAGAGTGGGGGAGATGGGGTCACGGAGTTTGGTGCAGGAGAGGACACGGGCTGCAGAGTTCTGGATTATTTGCAGTCTGTGGAGGGAGAAGTTGGGAAGGCCGACAAGTAGGACGTTTGCTTAGTCGAGGTGATGAAGGCATGAACCAGAGTTTCAGCGGCCTGAGGGGTGAGGTAGTGGCGGAGTCGGGTGATGTTACAGAGGTGAGGGAAGGTAGAACGGGTTATGGAGATTGATGTTGCCAGTGCCTGAGGTGTTGAGGCGCTGGCGCGAGCCAATCAGGAGGGCCTCAGTCTTGTTCACATTCAACTGTAGGAAATTTGCCCTCATCCAGGACTTGATGTCTGACAGGCAGTCTGTCAGGACAGCAGTGATCCTGGAGTTGAGGGTGGAGGTCTGATGTTCAGAATGTCATTAGTGACTTTGACCAGGGCTGTTTCCGTGCTGTGGCCAGCGCGGAAGCCGGATTGGAAGGGTTCAAAGAGGGAATGGTGAGAGAGAAAGGAGCGGAGCTGGGATGCCATGACTCATTCCAGGAGCTTGGAGAGGAATGGGAGGTTAGAGATGGGGCGGTAGGTAGCTGGTGGGGAATGGGATCAAGGGAGCAGATGGTGGATTTGAGTTTGTGGACAGTCATGGTGAGGGAGGAGGGAGAGATAGGGTCGAAGGAGTATGTGGGGGATGGGTGGGGTGGTGGGTCATGAGGGAGAGATGATGTGGGGGTGGCTGTGGATGGGGCTGAGGTGGCTGAACGTATCCCCTCGATTTTAGATTCAAGGAAGTCCAGCATCTCCTCACAGTTGGAGTTTGAGGAGAGGATGGGTGAGGTATGGGAAGGTGGATGGAGGAGACGGTTAGTGGTGGAAAAAAGAAGCCGGGGGTTGTCCTTTGCCTCCAAGATAACCTTGGAGTAGAAGGAGGATTTGGCGGAGGCAAGATCGCAGCGGTAGGTCTTGGTGTGGTGAAGCCAAATCTGCCGATGGACCGTTAGTTTGGATTTGGTCCAGACGCATTCGGCAGCTCACACTTGTGCCTTGAGGGAACGGACATGGCAGGTGTACCAGGGGGATTTACGGGAGTTTGAGCAGTTCAGGAGGTGAGGGGGGCAAGGGAGTCCAGAATGGAGGAGAGGGAGTTGTGGAGAAAGAAGAGTGAGGAGGGGAGATCGGTCAGGGAGGGCCAGAGGTGTAGGAGTTCAGATGACTCCAGGGCAATGGAGAAGGAGGAATTTTTTTCCATTGACGGTATGTAATGGTGGAAGGTTAGGAAGGGTGAAGGGGTACCGAGGCATTGAGGGAGATGAAGTGGTGGTCCAAGATGGCTTTATCATGATGGTGATGACCGAGACGGTGACTGGACTGGAGTGGAATGAAGTGGGAGGTGGAGGAGAAGAGGAGTGGGTGGTTGTGCAGCAAGGAGGAAAGGAAAAGAAGAGGGACTTTAAAGTGATCAAGAGAAGAAATAAGAGTTTTGACATGTTTCTCCACTGCTGTAGTGTTAAGTACACCAGGAATCTATGAATCATGGGGCCCACTCTGTGGCAACACTGCAAACCCAACAAACTGTTACATCTGCTCAGCGTGAGGCAGAAACTGCCAGTGTAGCCAATAAAAGAGCAATAATCCTTGCATCTCAGAGATTGTCTTTCACGCCGGGAGGACGTCTCAAAGGGCTTCACAGGATTCTACTGTACAGGATTAGCGACTGCATTTTGTAGGCAAAATACTGCATTTGAACATTTGAGGAGAGGATTACAGAGCAAAAGTGGTCTTTTGCGGATAAAGACTGGGCTTTTAAGGTTCAGGGTTTTCCCACGGGAATCCTTAATAAAGATCCGGAATGGTTTCCGGTAACTGGAGTACGTCACATCGGGCAGAATGTTAGCAGACGACAAGATGAGCCGTGACCAGTTTTGAACCAGTTTTTTCTCTCAGTTTCGTTGAATATACAAGCGATGTAGTTTTAGCTGGTTAGACTCCAGCAGTACCCCAATGCACATTCTGGGGTCCCCAAGCCTTGGCTCTTGCCAACCTGCGCCTAACGCTTTCCAGAATTAGCTAAACAGAATGTGTCCCTCCAGGGAGAGAGTGCGCATTCCATTCCAACAGACTATCCGTGAAATCTCCATGTGTAGGTGGGATGCATCCAATTTCAGTTTGGATTGGATACTCTTAAGCACGGTGATGAAGTTCTGTATGTGTCAGATAAGCAGCTGACCCAAAAAATGTTGAGTATTTAAGAGTGGAGGTCACCTAATAACAGGCTGCTGTAATGTAGAGCTGTGCATCTTAAAGAGCAATTTGGTTGCAACTTCAAAACAGGGTTGTGCCTGGTGCTGAACCACACACTCAACGCCATGCGACACACCCTCTGGGTGTCATGCCTGTCAGTGTGGAGGCTTCAGCTTTTCTTTACAATTATTAATATAATAATAGGAATAATCTCGCATTTGGTAGAATGCCTTTCATATCCACATAGAGGATATCTCAGAGCTCTTCACAGGATTTTACTGCGGAGTTAATATCTGTGCATTTGTAGGCAAATGTGGCAGCCAATTTGTGCACAGCAATGTCCCACAGATAGCCATGAAATAAGTGACCAACGTTATTTGGGGAATTGGCCTGGTGCCATCCTTCGACATTAACATGAGGTCTTCTCTACCCGTTCATGTGGACGTGAAAGACCCGCGGGGCGATTTGAAAACAGAAGGGCATTTCTCTCTCACGGTGTTCTGGCCAACAATCCCTCAGATAAAATTGGTCACTCATTTCATGGCTCTCTGTGGGACATTGCTATGCACAAGTTGGCTGTAGCATTCGCCTACAAGATATACAGTCACTGCACTTCATATTGAATCCCTTGAAGCACCTTGAGATGTCCTTTTGAAGTGAAAGGTGCTGTATCAAATGCAACAATTATTATTTATGATTATTATTATCCATCTCTCACTGTAGTCTGTATTAGGACATCCTCGATAAGGAATCTTTCATGAGGCTGATTCCCACAGTGAAGATCTTGTACCGACAGAAGGAGTTTTCCTTTATGTGTCTGATCTTGCCTTCAAAAGACTTGCATTTGTGATGGGTTTTACAGTACTTATCCTCCAGTCTTTCTTTTGCATTATTTCACTATCCACCATGGTGCCCACTTCACCTTTTCTCCCTCCCCCCATTGAAGTTTCCATGTAGGCTTAACTTACATTAGCCCTGAAATTCCACCTACTCTTAGCCCGCGAGACACAGTTTTGTTCTTTCTGTTAACGATGGCCTAGAATTCCATCTCAATTTGGAAACCTTTTTTTTAATGAGAAACCGTTCTCTCCACCTACCATTGCTGGGCGAGTATTTGCCCCCGACTTCTGGAATTCTCTTCCAGCAATATTGCCATGGGATCTTTAACATCCACTTGTACAGGCAGATGGGACCTTGGTTTCATGTCTCATCTGAAGGACAGCACCTGGAATAATGCAGTGTAAATTATTCCATTGGAATTCTGTTGTATTGGTGAGGTCAATAGATAGCCATTGGAAATTCGTGTCTCCTCAATGTCTAGGATCAGGTTGCAACAAAAATTGCCCCCCAGTTGTTCCAAACATCTGTAATTGGGAGAGAGAGAGAGAGAGAGAGAGAGAAGGCGGATAGGAAATGAGACTAGCTTTTCATAACTTCAAAATCCATTTCATGTTATTTTATTTGGCAGAAAACCGAGTTAAACATTCCAGCCTAACCTCATTAGGGAACGCTGCGGCAATGTGAAAGTGACTTGTTGCTTTGGAGACGCAGTGAGCAAATTGTCTGGAGTCCAAACATGTCTTTGCTTTGCTCTCCAGAACTGTGCCTGCCCACCAAGGTTCAGATTAAGAAAGTCTGGGACAGATATAATCTCCTCCTTCCAGAATGCCAGCTTTAACTTTGTCTCTCTGGGAATGGTTGCGGTCAGGACACCGGACTATTGTAACAGACTGCTTTTTGGGAATGCTGTGGATTGGCACTCTGGATGAAATTTGATACGCAAGCTACTTTCTTCATCTGAACCCACCTGAATTTCTCTTGTACGTCAGTCTGGCTCAGTGGTAACATTCTTGCCTCTGAGTCAGATGGTTGCTGGGACTTGAACTCACATCGTCTAAAAGCTGACACTTCAGTGGAGTGCTGGGGGTGGGTGAGTTGTCGGTGGTGCCTTCCTTCGGATGAGACGTTAAAATGAGGTCCCGTCTACCTGAGGTGGACGTCAAAGATCCCACGGCACCATTCAAAAAGAGAAAGGAGTTTCTCCCAGTGTCCTGGCCAACAAATCCCCCAAATAAAATACATGTTTATGAGATATTACTGTGTGCATCTGTGGTGCTGTGTTTGCCTACAAATACACAATCACTCCACTTCGCAGTAATTCCTGTGAAGTGCTTAGAGATGTTCTTCCGATGTGATAAGACGCTATACTGTTTTTTTGGTCAGCCGGGTGTCTAACACACGTGGAAATCCATCAACATGCTTAAGAGTATCCAAACCAAAGGTGCATCCCACCTTCATATGCATATACCAAATGAAGGATTATTATTATATTATTGTTTTATTCACAAGTTCAGCTGCTGCCAAGGTTTGGTGGCCGGTCTACTACCAGTGATGTTGGTGGATGAGTGTGGGCTCCTTTTATCACCTACATCACCAGTGTAGCTCATCACCAGAGTGCAAAACAAGCCTCTGCAATGAGTCACCGAGTGAGTTTTTTTTGTAGCCCAAACAACATAATGAGATCTGTGAGACCAGTTTTGGACTATCAAAAAGGGCATTGTTTAAAATTACATTTTAGCCAGTGTGAGGTAGTTCACATTCAATGCACTTGGATTAAGTTTGCTTTGGGCGTGAATTGGAAATGGTTCCCAGTGTGTTGGGTAAATGTTTTGAGAGTGGATGAAGGAAATGGATTGATGGTTTGGAATTCTGTACAGTGGTGACTCGGGTCATTAGAGTTCTGTATAATACGAATTGTAATCTTTATCATGTCATCAAAGCGTCTCAAAGCATTTCACAGGATATACTGTAGTGATTGTGTGTATGTAAGCGAACCCGGGAGCCAACTTATGCACAACAGCAGGAATTGTTGGCTAAGACGCTGGGAGAAACTCTCTTCTCTTTTCGAATAATGCAATGGGATCTTTAACATCCACCCAAACAGGTAGATGGCACCTTGGTTTAACATCTTATCTGAAGGATGGCACCTCCAACAGTGCAGCACACTCCTGGCAATGCAATGGGTTGTCAAGCCAACATGGGGTTTGAACCCACAACGTTCTGACTAAAGTGAGAGTGCAACCAACTGAGCTAGGTTGACACCCATTGATCAAATTGATTTAATCCATATAGTTTTGCCCACAATACATACAGTCAATTCACTTTATATTATATTCTGTGAAGCGCTTTGAGACGTCTGGAAGACGTGATAAGGAACTGTATTAAATGTAAGGATTATTATTATCAAGGCGGCAATTCAGATCAGACTCCTGTTTACTTGGAGTTAACCTCGACCCAGGAGTATAAGGTGCAGAGATGCTTCTGGAAACTTGTTGGTGCATTTAGCCATTGCACTTAACCTTTGCATTCAAAAGTCCAACCCATAATCTGCACTTCACGTTAATTACAGTGCAGCCGAGCTGTTCAAAATGATCTCTGCTCGTGTCAGTCACCCGCATGTAAACATTGCCCTTGCGACGTCCTCCCAACGTGAATGGCGCTATACAAATGTCATTTGTTGTTGTTGTGTGTGCAATAGTTTGTGCCTCTGTCTTCAAATCCCCTTTTTTTGTGCACAGCAGCATTTAATACAAATCGTGCAGTAGCTTTGCCACGTCTGGCGTCAAGGGGAACATATGAAAACACTTTGAGTCTTTCGAGCTCTGCTCTTCCTCCTCTGGTAGCCAGCTTTCTGATGTTTATGTTCCCTGTTTCTTTTGCCATGAAGTGTGTGTGTGTGGTCTGTCCGAAGCGTCTGTAGGATCCACCTCTGCAGATCCCACGGGGAATGATGGGGGCTCAGACCCTTAAATATACCCGAGAGACAGAGAAACTCGGCTCCTCGGCAGAGCAGCGCTGACCACCAACTCTCCAGCACATGGGGCCATGTTAAGGCAGCATTCTGCAACTTTTTCCACTCTGCATGCCAAGACTTCACTGAGGCGGCTGGTTCAGTGCTGTGTGCATCCCAGTATGGCTGCTGGTTTAAAGTTACTTATTCCCAGACGTGACTGGGATTACTTTTACACCAAGAGACATTTGTTGCCCTAAACTCCATATCCCCATCACAGCAGCACTTGCCAGTTCCACAAGCTCCCTATCTCAGAATGGATCGACTTCAAGATCCTCACACTCGTACAAATTCCTTCTCTCCCTGGCAACTCCCTACCTCTCCCACCTACTTATTCCTCATGCCACCACCTGCCGCCTCCGCTTGACTGGTTCCAGCTTCCTACATGTCCCTCGTCCTGTCCGTTCAACCATCGGCGGCCGTGCTTTCAGCCACTAACCCCAAAACTATAAAATTCTCTCCCTCAATCCCTCCACCTTGACCCTTCCGTCCCCATTTTCAGGTCACACCTTAAAACCTTCCTCTTCGACCGTGCCTACAGTCACTCCTCCCTCCCCCCCCCAACTCAGCATCAGGCTCCACCTTTAAGCTCTCTGAGATACGACCCTGCGTGAAGGGCACTATATAAACATAAGTTGTTGTTGTTGCTGGTGTACAGTTGGTGTTGGTGGACATCTTGAATCGCTTCTCACAAGATGAGCGTCAAGCACGTGAAGCGACTGCTTTTGTGGGTGAATGTGACAGCACTTCACGCACAGCAGAGTTCCACCAACAGCCATGAGGGGAACGACTGATCAATGCAGGGGAGGGTCGACCAGGACCCCGGGAGAAACTCCCTTCTCTTTTCCAATAGTGCCATGAGATCTTCAATACCTCCTGAACAAGCAAACAAGATCTTCAGCTTTATGTCTCACCCAAAGAACCTCACCTCTGACAATGCAGTACTCCCCCAGCATTGAATTGGAATGTCAGCAAAAATTGCAGTTTATGGTAATATTTACCGTAGTCCGATCGTCCCTCTCTCTCCCCCACCATACAATGTTCTTAACTAACCTTTGTTAGCTACATTGCATCAGGGCAATGAGCTGGAGCAGAATAGCTGTTGTGATGCAGGATTTTATGTTCAGTTTATAGCCATTTCCAATTGGCTCCACTCCAGTGGCTAATGGATAACGAATGTGTGAAACTCATTAATCTCAGTGAATAAGCAACGCATAAACAATTGCTAGCAACAGGATGGCCCTGGTGGATTCATAGAATGGACTCCCGGGTAAAACAGTCCAGAGTCTCTCGATTTGTACGTTTTCTTTTAAAAAATTATAGAACGGCATAAATATCTGGCCAGGGAGAAGACTGAGAATTCCAAGGGTCAGCACAGATCAAATGTTCCTGAAAAAAAATCCTTGCATTTGATATAACGCCTTTCAGGTCTGGAGGACGTCTCAAAGCACCTCACGGGATTCAGTGAGTGTTATTACTGTGTATTTGGTAGGCAAACGTGGCTATCAATTTGCGCACAGCAACATCCCGTGGAGTCCTGTAGCTCAGTGGTTAGAGCACTCGCTTTGCAAGCGAGAGACCTGAGTTCAATTCCAGGCAGAGGGCGAAACCTTGGGCAAGTTTCCTTACTCCACACAGAGCCTAATAATAATCCCTCCAAAACCAAAAACAATAATAACTTGGTCATTTTCAATCTACAACTGTTTGTGGGACACTGCTGTGCGCAATTGACTGCCGCTTTCGCCCACAAATATACAGTCAATTCACTTTACAGTGTGTTCTGTGAAGCGCTTTGGGACGTCCTCCCGACGTGAAAAACGCTATATCAAATGCAAGGATTATTATTATATTATTATTATCCCACAAACAAATGGTAAAAAAAACTATTGAATGATCATCCTTGCATTTGATACTCGAGAGACAGAGAAATTCGGCTTTCACGTCTCGCGATGGGGAGGTATGTCTCAAAGCTCGTCACGGGGTACACTGTGAAGTATAGTGACTGTGTCTTTTGTAGGCTTTGTGTATTTTGTACCTTTTGTAGGTAAAATTTGTCCACAAAATGCACAGTCAATCCACTTTACAGTATATCCTGTGAAGCGCTTTTAGACGTTTCAACAACGTGATAAGGCGCTATATCAAATGCAAGGATTATTATTGTAAAGTGCAAATAACCATCTGCTTATCTGTGTCGGGAGTCAAGTGAGCTTTCAGCAGAAAGTGAATGATAGAAGCATTAGCGAGCCTGAGAGAGTGGAGTTTCCTGTTGATAAAGGCCTCTCAGAAATCTGTTTCATGAACCACAAGGCAACAATTGGGAGATTGTTCACAAACCCATACACACATCAGTGCATAGCTAGGCTGGGAGGAGAGAAGTAAACTTCCCAGTACCCAAGGGAAATCCGGAATCAGATTATGGAGCTGTAGAGCTGCTGATTTGCCTGTGATGAGTGATGTGGTCAGGTGGGACCTAGAGTACTACATACAGTTCTGGTCTCTGCCACATTGGAGGCTGTCCAGGCCCTAGAGGCAGCACATATGAGAATGATCCCTAATGTTAGAAGAACGAGCCACAAGCAACGATTAGACAAGCCAGGGGCACTACTGTCTAGAAAGGAGACATCTCAGAGGGGACTTCATGGTTGTGTAAAATTTTAAATTCAGGGTCACAAAGGGCAAGTTCAGGACAGATAACAGCAAGTTTCTCTTTATGTAGGTAGTAACCTGGGAGTAGGTTGCCAGGAAGGGTGGTTGAGACCAGGACACAGGACCGATTTAAAATGCAGCTCGATGTTATAATGAGAAAATAGTAAAGAGGGAATTATGGAACGATGAGATCCGAAGGGCTGAAAAGCCTTCTTCATCCGAACCGATCTTGTGAGCATTGCAGAGAGCTCCAGAATCTGTTGTATTTTAAAGTCTTAAAGGGACATGGCTCCATTAGTGATCTGTGCACTAGAGGTGAAGGAAAGCTTTGGCGTACAGATGGATGTGTTATGGGATTGGCTGCTGATCAAAGGGGATAGTCAGACTGTGACTGCCAAAAGAGGCCTGTCGCCATTACTGGGAGCTGTTAAAATTGATCATAATAATAATAGCAATCCTTGTTTTGATATAGCACCTTATCACGTCATCAAGACGTCTCAAAGTGTTTATCGGGATATACTGTAAAGTGGATTGACTATGTATTTTGTGGGCGAAATGCAACTGTCAGTTTGTGCACAGCAAACAAACAGCTATGGAATGAGTGACGAATTTTATTTGGAAGATTGTTGGCCAGTACATCAGGAAAAACTCACTTCTCTTTTCGAATAATGCTGTGTGATATTTAACGTTCACCTGAATAGGCAGATGGGACCTCAGTTTAATGTCTCATCCAAAGGACAGCACTTCCAACAATGCAATACAACCCTAGTACTACATTGGAGTGTCAGTTGACATAGACATAGATATGTGAGTTCAACTCCCGACATGGGGCTTGAACCCACAACCTTCTGACTCTGAGGCGAGAGCGCTACCACTGCACCGGGCTGATCGTGGATGGGAAATGGGGATAATTTAGGCCTAGAGTGAAAACAGTTACCTTGCTCCTGGTTCACTGACTGATGCTGGTAAGTGCGCACACCTGTGGCTGGAAGTCAGGGGAAAAAGTCCAGGAGCAGGCTTCGCTGGTGCGTCTTCCTCTCTCTCCCCCTTACTATTTCCTTCCTCCACATCATGCCAATCTGCCTCAGTCAGTAACGTTCTTGCCTCTGAGACAGAAAGTTGTGTGTTTAAGCCCTGCATCAGGACTTGAGCTCTCAATCTAGGCTGACACATCAGTGCAGTGCTTGGTTGGGGGGAAGTGGGGGGAAGGGGGTAGAAAGTGCAATGTCGGAGGTCCTTCGAATGAGGAGTTAAAACCGAGGTCCCGACTGCCCGATCGAGGGGATGTTAAAGAATCTGGGCACTGTTAAACAAGAGTTTTTCTCCAGTCAATGATCCGCCAGATAAAATCGATCCTGGCTGAAGCGGGAAGGGAGCTTGTTCTGCCCCCAGCCCCCAGTCCCCAGCCCTCAGTCTGCAGACATTTGGAGCCAGCTCTGATTGCTGGATTTACTTTGCAGATGGTTTTGGAGCCAGTTTTGAAATTGCCTGAGGCGACCGCTGCCTGGATTCTGTCCCATCTTAAACTGAAGGGTGGAACCGACAGCAACATGGAAACAACTGTGCATTGCGGAGGAGGGTGGGGGGAGGGGAGGGTGGACTCGGGGCTCCGCACATGTTAGTGTTGTGGTAACTAAGCTGTTATGTTCGTCCTTAGCACCATAACCATCTACAGGGGACTGTCCCGTTACTGTCCTGTTCCCAGGTGACCTTAGGCATCCATGAGGTGCAGGTCTGCATGAAGATGCTAACTCACAGCCCTCCCAACAGTTCCCTCCGCAAGCTGCAGATCATCTAGAACACTGCAGCTCATATTCTCTCCTGTACCAGGCTCCCACTCTCACCCTCTCTCTGCCTCCCCATCCCCAGAGGATCAATTTTAAAATCCTCCTCCTCACTTTCAAAGCCCTCCACCGTCTTGCTCCTCCCTACCTCTGCGATCTATTAACACCATAACAACCTGTCCGCTCCCTCCGCTCAGCGAACACTGGCCTGTTTCATGTCCCCACCCTGCCCGCCCCATGATCAGAGGTTGGACCTGCAGTTTTTCTGCCCCAAACCTCTTGAACTCCAACACAAAGTCCCTCTGCCTCACCCCCTCCCTTGTCTCCTTCAAGGCCCATCTCAAGACTTTTATTTTTGACCGTGCTTTTGGCCATACTCCACCCTCCACCCATCTTGATTCCAATCCCCAGCTCAGGTTCAAACTCTTAACTATCCAGTGTCTTGGGACATCCTTCTGACATGAAAGGTGCTGAAATTATAAATGTAATTTTGTTGTTGTTGTTTGGGGTCCGATCCAATCACCGTTTTCCATGTCCACAGCCAGCAGGACATCAGACCTGATTATTGCTCAACCACCATCATGCTTTGGGAAATCTGACGCTGTTTATTGTGGGTTGCATTCGGAGCCGGTCTAGTAATATAAAACCATCTCCTCAAATAGATTCCAGCCTGTGACTTCCTTCAGGGTATTTATAGCTATGCGCATATTCTCTGTACTCCTCCATTAAACTGGAGCTAGTCCGTGAATGTGTACATTAATAATAATAATATCAAGTCATCGAGACGTTTGCAGGCTTTTACTGTGAAACGTAGTTACCGTGTATTTGTAGGCGAATGCTAGAGCGAAGCCAATTTACGCACAGACATGTCTCACAAACAGCCACGACCAACTCTATTGGGAGTGGGTCGGGGGGGGGGGGGGGGTGGAATTGTTGACCAGGACACTCCTTTCTCTTTTCGAGTAGCGCCATGCAATCTTTAACATCCATCTGACAGATGGGTCCCTTGGTTTATCGTCTCATCCGAAGCACAGCAGCATCAACATCCATTTATATAGCGCCTTTCACGCCAGACGGCACCTCCAACAACGCAGGATCATCCTATTTCCAACACTTGTCTGAAGCCACAAACTATTGTTGGGTTTCCCTGTGCTATCAGAACAAGATGCCTTTGAATTTTTCCTTTTTCACTCTGTGCTTCAGAGAGTCTGAGAACATATCCTCTGTCGGGATAAATTGAAGTAGACTGTGTGTGTTTAGGCCTTTAGATCCTAACAGCTTGACGCGGCAGGGTCCTTGTCCGATCCACTCTCCCGAAAACAGCCACCTGGAGAGCAGTAAAACATACATCAAAAAGCAAGGGGGCTGTCTCGCAGTGTGCAGCAGTGTTACTGCCGAGGGCAGCAACTGTTTCAATGTCTGTCACAGCCCCGCACCATCAGTGTACATTACACAGCCTGCATTTCAGCCACATGTTGACTGCTGTGCTGAAATGTGCTGTTAGCAGTTGGTGGCAGAGTACAGAAAGACTGCCATCCCCTCCCCCACCCCTATCCAACACCAATGTTGGTGGAGGGGGAGGTGTTGTATGTGACTGGGAGGGAGGATTATTATATTACTTCCTTCGCCTTACCCTACCCTCTCTGCCCTACCCGCTCTACCCTACCTGCCCTCCTCTATCAGTGCCAGCAACGCCAGCTGGGGGAGTGTCTTGGGCATATCTTTTTTCAGGGCTCTCCTAATGTTGATTAGCTATATTAAAAAATATATTTAAAAATTCTTTAATTAAGCGCCAAAAAGGTATTCATGGTATTCTGCATCAAAGTAGCGACAGAGGAAAGCACACACCCTTCTAGAGAGTTACATCTATACTAATATATTTTGCAACAAATGTATGGCAGATTTTTAGGGTTGTCATGGGAGCTAGAGTCCTCCCACGGGAGTCCTCCCACAGAAGTCCTATCAACAAAGAGTCCTCCCAACAAGGAGTTCTCCCACAGAGTGTTCCCACCCAGTCCTCCCAACAGGATTCCTCCCATAGGGGTCCTCCCAAAGCACATTTTCTTAATCTTAAGGGATAAAGATGCCTAAGCAAAGTTCAAGCCTTTCAAGGACAAAAGAGAGAAGGCCAGTTAAATGAAAGTGAAGAACAAGGTTGGTAATAAAGCTGATGCCACATGTTATAGAAGCAACTATTCTGAGTGGTCAGTTCAAAAGGGAAGATGTATTCAATCCTCGCATCCCACTGCTCTCAAGTGACTGCCCATTTGAGTTCAAAAGGCTCCAATTCCCTGTTCGAATGTGCTTTGCCATGTCCAATTAGCACAGGGGCAGAGCTTAAAGGTTGTTGGTCTTTTAAACCCTGCTTTTCCCATGGACAGTTCTATGTTGGTTGCTCATATGTGGATTCATCTCAAAACATCATGGCCAAAGGAGAAAAAACTGTAAATGTCTGCATGGAAGCATTGCAATAACTGGAGAATCTGCTGGATCACACAGTAAACCCTTTCGGTTAGCGTAGCTTTGATAGGATTGTTTATCGTTCATGAACTATAACCTTTTGATAGGATCGTCTATTGTTCATGAGCTATGACCGAAACAAGCTCATCGCACATGTATGGCAGTTTTGCTTAAGGTGTACTCACAGTGTTTACGGCATGTTAAATGGTTTGTGAATGGTATCACTGAAATCTACATTCCATATTGAATCCTTTAGTTGCAAGCATAGCAACGGGTTGCAACGGGTCCAGCTAGCTCTATACAAATACATGTTGTTGGTATTGTTGTTGTTAGATCTGTGCCCATGTCTCTGTATCTGCCCCCCCAGAAGGAGATAGTGATTCAACAGTGGATTGATTATATATTTTGCAGGTGATTATGCACGGCAGCCAATTGTGCACAGCAGTGTCCCACAAACAGTCGTGGATTGAGTGACCAAATTAATGTTATTATTCTTTTTTGAGAGATTATTACCCCCAGCAAGTATTCCGCCAAGAGACTAATAACTGGGTTCCACTTTACTGCTAGGTAAACAAAGGCGTGTGGAGTATAGAAACTTTCCAGAGGTTTTGCCCTGCCTGGGAATCAAACCCGCATCCTCTCGCTTATGATGCAAGTGTTCTAATCAATACACTGTAGGACTGCACGAGACTACCTGGGCGTGGAAAGGTCTCCCAAATGGGCTCACTGCAATATTCACAATACAGAGCAGATCAACTCTGCAGATAAATGGAATGTACAATTGAAATCCTGTGAAGAGTGTTGAGACATCTCGATGAGGTGATCAGGCGCCATATCAAATGCGGTATGTGGTGAGTTTTGAGCAGGTCAGGCAGAGCTTTCCATGCCCAGGCATCCAGCCCAGACTTCACAGCCTCTCTTGTCTGTTGCACAGAGGCTCCCGAGGGCTCCGAGTGCTCTCTACTCCAAAAAGCAGCCGCCAGTCCTCGGGAGAGCTTAATTGCACCAATTTAAGGCTGCCGATGAAGTGAGAGGGGTGGAAAAGACTAATGATTCTGTGCCCTTCAGCCAAGATGGACTTCAATTGCTGGGGAACAGCGGAGAGGAACAAGGTTTTGATGAAAGAATGATAGACGGAGCAGAGCTGCTGTGGACACAACTGGAATGAACAAGTGAAATCCTGCGAAGAGCTTTGAGATATCTCGACGAGTTGATCAGGCACTGCATCAAAATGCAAGGACTATTATTGTTAACAAAATGCAGCAGAAGAATGGCTTGGTGAATACACAGCACTCCTTAAAAACAACAAGGAGATCAACAAACTTCCAAGATCCCAGAGGACCCTTGCGGCAGATGATATAGAGCTTGGCTGGGAGGGGGGGGTGGGGGGGTGGGGTTCCGGCTCATTATTTTGCTATCTTTATTGCCAGTTTTTCTGCATTGTTCTATTAATTAACAGGTCAGTCTGCCTGACATGCTGAAGGGTACTCAAACCAAACCAAACTACCCAAAATTCAGAATTCCACCCACACATAGAAATTTCCATTTTCTGGAATGGTGTGCGCTCTCTCTTACTCTCCCTCCCCCCATTCCCCCCCGCTCTCTCTCCCTGCTCACCTAATACCAGAAAGTATTGAGCTAGAAGCCAAGGTGTGGAAAACCCAGAGTATGCGTTAGGGTACTGCTGGGGTTAAACCAGCTAAAATCGCTTCCAATTGCAAACTTCCTGGTGCTTTTCCAGCTGGTACTGCTCTTAGGGCTTTGACCTGCAGGGTTAACAGGAGATGAATAGGTTCGCTGTCTCGAGTGAATGGTCTGCTCCTTCAATGAGCCAGGTGGACTGGTCTACCAGCAACAGTGCCCGGGAGAACTACGGTTATGCCTGCCTCAGAAACCAAAATATTGAGACTGCGGGGTGGAGTGGGTGGGGGGAGAGTTTCAAGATTGCTGTGTACCAGATCAGATGATGCATTTGATATAATTTCTTTCACATAATTTCTTTCACATAAGGAGGACGTCTCAATGCACTCTACAAGTTTCACTTGAATTGTAGTAATTTGGGATTTTTTTTTAGGTGAAATTGGTATCAATTGCATACAGCAATGTTTTAGAAACACCGACAAAATTACCAACTTTTTTCTGGAAGGGCAAATAGTATCTTTAACGTCCACCTAAATTTGCAGATGGGCCCTTGGTTTATAATATCTCATCCAAATGATGGCATCTCTAACAATGCAGCACACCTCTAGCACTACCCTGGAGTGCCAGCCTAGACTATGACACACTCATTCTGGCACCAATTAAATGCTGGAATAATAAATTATTTAATGGAATAAAGCTCTGTCTGTCTTGGCAGCTGTGTGTGAGAAGTGACCTTGCCCAAAATTGACTACTGCGTTCGCCTGGAAAATCCTCTTTATTTCTGTGAAGCGCTTTGAGACATCCTCCTAATGTGAAAGATGCTATATCAAATGTAAAGATTATTATTATTTAACTGTAGTGCTTTGTTTAAGCACTCCGAGGTGCCATCCAGCATGAAGGGCGTTCTATAAATGCAAGATGTTTTAGTTGTGTTTTTAAGTAGCACTGTGCTACAACTATAAGCCTCTGCCCTCTTTACTCCAATACAGTCACCTGAGTGTTTTACTCAAATCTATTAACACACTATGGCAGTTCATTTAATACACAGTGCCTGAAATCAGCATGCTACTAGCTGGAGCTTGCATCCTCTCGCTATCATTGGTTCTATCATGCAGGTCCGTGTTCTGAGAGAACTATGACTAACATTGGGAACCTGCTGAGTATTGGTCAGGGTTTCTAACCCTTTTCACATTGGTCATAAATTGGTCACTTCAATTCAAGACTGTTTGTGTACGCTGCTGTGTGCAATTGGCTGCTGTGTTTTGCCTACAAATATACAGTCAATTCACTTTACAGTATATTCCGTGAAGCGCTTTGAGACGTCTAGAAGACGTGAAAAGTGTTATATCAAAATGCAAGGAAGGATTATTTTATTATTCTCACCTCACTAAACTGGCTGCTTTTTAAGCAGCCCAGTGCCCGGGCCTCTACTGCCTTTCTTGATAACTTGTTCCAATAGTTGATAACCATCTAATTAAAGCTGAGTCTAATCCTGGACTGGACAGGGTTCCACGCCTTCATGAAGACCGACTGGCAGTGCAATTTTCCAGATGTACTCACCCCTTTCCTATCTTTCCCCTCCAACCACCTTTGGTTTCCATGGGTGCCCAGCCAACAGTGCCCAGCATTTTGAGACATCCTCCTGGCTCGAAAGGTACCTGCTACATACATATATCAAATGTAAATTGCATTGCACTAAATGTATGGTGGGTGCTTGTCCCATTCTCTTTTTTTTTTGCCGGTGCGTCAGTCTGGCGCACTCTCACTTCTGTGTCAGTAGGTTGTGGGTTCAAGCCCCAGTTCAGGACTTGGAATCACAAGCTCTGAGATGACACTCCAATGCAGTGCTGTGGGTGTGTGTTGCGCTATTCGAAAAAGAGTTTTTCCTGGTGCCCTGGCCAATAAGTGCCCCAAATAAAATTGGTCACTCACCCCACCACTGTTTGTGGGACATTGCTATGCGCAAATTGGCTGCCGCATCTTGCCCACAAAATACACAGTCAATCCATTTGAAAGTACATCCTGTGAAGCGCTTTTGAGACCTCTCGGCGACGTGATAAGGCGCTGTATCAAATGCAAGGATTATTATTATTATAAATTGCTTTGCGTTGTATGGACAGCGGCGGGGGCTTACCCCCTCGCGTCTCTCTCTCTCTCTCTCTCTCTGTGTGTGTCTCTGTCTCTCTCTCCCTCTCTCTCTCTCTGTCTCTCTCTCTCTCTCTAAGTGTCTCTCTCTCTCTCCCTCTCTGTCTCTCCCTCTCTCTTTGTGTCTCTGTCTCTCTCTCTGTCTCTCTCTCTGTCTCTCTCTCTCTCTCTCTGTCTCTGTCTCTGTGTCTCCCTCTCTCTCTCTCTGTGTGATGGAGTCCGATTGCCCTTTAAAGAAAAACTTTTTGCTGCAAAGAAAAGTTTTCAAAAAGTTGTTGAACGGGTTCAGTGACGTCACGGCTCCGCGGCCAATCAGAGCGGCGCGAGGGAACACACCGTGCGATTGGTTACAGCGGGCGGTGTCTGGGCCCCCCCTCCCGCCACAGTTTTGCGGACCGGGCGGTGGGGGGGCGCCTGGAAACAGCGGGTGTAATAACCCCCGCGGGGATCGCGACCCCGCCTCTAGCCCCGCCCCCTCCCCGCGGCCCCGCCCTCCGCCCCGCGGCCCCGCCCCTCACTGTCAATCACCCGGAAACCCCTCACTGCCTTTGAAAGGTGATCGGCGCTGCAGTAACTTTTTCCTTTGCGATTTGTGACAGCCCTCCCCCCCCCCCCCCCGGATACCCCCCCACACCCCCCAACACCCCCCCCCCAACCCCCCCCCCACCCCCACACCACACCCCCCCCACCCCCCACACCCCCCCCCCCACACACAACCCCCACCACACACACACACACACCCCACCCCACACACTCCCAACACCCCCACCCCACACACAACCCCCCCCACACACACACACCCACACAACCCCCCCCACACACTCCCCCAACACCCCCCACCCCACACCCACACACACCCCCCCACACCCCCCACCCCCCCCCACACACCCCCACCCCCCCACCCACACACCCCCCACCCCACACCCCCCCCCACACCCCCCCACACACACCCCCCCACACACACCCCCCCCACACACACACCGACACACCCCCACACCCACTCACACACACACAACCCCCACACCTCCCCCCCATACACACACACAACCCCCCCCACACCACCCCCCCCCACACACACACACACATCATCCCTCACCCCCTCTCACACACACACACACACACACCCGCACACACACTCTTACACACCCCAACCTTTACACAGCCCCCCCCGCCCCCCCCACACACACACCCTCACACATACACCCCCACCCTTACACCCCCCCACACACACACCCTTACACCCCCCACACACACACCCTCACACATACACCCCCACCCTTACACCCCCCCACACACACACCCTTACACCCCCACCACACACACACCCTTACACACCCACACCCTTACACATCCCCCTCCACCCCCACACACACGACCCACCCCAACACCCCCACACCCCCACACCTCCCCCACACACACACCACGAATCGGATGCAGTTACTCCCCCCCCTCTCTCTTGCAGTTATTTAAGGTCTCCCCCTCTCCCCTCTCCCCCCCTTCTCCCCCTCTCCCCCCCCCCCCTCCCCCCCCCTCTCCCCCCCTCTTCCCCCCCCTCTCCCCCCCCCTCTCCCCCTGGGATGGCCCACACTCTGTCCATCTCTCTCCGCCTTCGGTCCGTCACTAAAAAACATACCGCGCGGATCGTGTGTTTTTTAAGGATTTGAATGTTTTCCCCCCAAAAAATCGGGCGATTTAACTTTCTGCGCCTCCCCCCCACCCCCTCCCCCCCCCCCCCCCTCTCTCTCTCTCTCTCCTCCTCCGTCTCTTTCTCCTTCTTCCTCTCCTTTCCCTCTCTCCCTCTCCCTCTCCTCTCTCTTTCGCTCGAGTTATTTTATCGTTTGATCCGCAACAAATTCTGGGGCTGCGATTTATTTTGTTCGGATTGTTCGCGAGTGCGAAATCCTCGGCTTCACTACTCCACTGAGAGAGAGAGAGAGAGAGAGAGGGATAGAAAGAGAGAGAGAGAGAAAGAGAGAGAGATAGAAAGAGAGAGAGAGATAGAAAGAGGGAGAGAGGCGAGAGAGAGAAAGAGGGATAGAAAGAGAGAGAGATAGAAAGAGAGAGAGACAGAAAGAGGGAGAGACAGAAAGAGGGAGAGAGGCGAGAGAGAGAAAGAGGGATAGAAAGAGAGAGGGAGAGAGAGAGATAGAAAGAGGAGGAGAGAGAGAAAGAGGGATAGAAAGAGAGAGGGAGAGAGAGAGATAGAAAGAGAGAGGGAGAGAGATAGAAAGAGGGAGAGAGAGAGGAGAGAGAGAGAGAAAGAGGGATAGAAAGAGAGAGGAGAGAGATAGAGGGGGAGAGAGAGAGGAGAGAGAGAGAGAAAGAGGGATAGAGAGAGGAGAGAGAGAGAGAGATAGAAAGAGGGATAGAGAGAGGAGAGAGAGAGAGATAGAAAGAGGGATAGAGAGAGGAGAGAGAGGGATAGAGAGAGGAGAGAGAGAGTGATAGAAGAAGAGGGATAGAAAGAGAGAGAGAGAAGAAAAAGAGAGAGAGAGAGAGAGGAAAGAACAGATCTGCACGGAAAACGGGAGAGCAAAGTTGATCGCTCGGGTCCGGGGCTCCGCCGGGGACGGCGGGAGGAGAGCGGCGATGGGTCGGGCGGAGCGGCTGCTGGTGTCCGGGTTGGTGCTCGCACTGACCGGCGGCGCCGCGGGGCAGTACCGGGGCGAGAAGGGCATCTCGGTGCCCGACCACGGCTTCTGCCAACCCATCTCCATCCCCCTGTGCACCGACATCGCCTACAACCAGACCATCCTCCCCAACCTCCTGGGCCACACCAACCAGGAGGACGCGGGGTTGGAGGTCCACCAGTTCTACCCTCTGGTCAAGGTCCAGTGCTCCCCGGACCTCCGCTTCTTCCTGTGCTCCATGTACGCCCCGGTGTGCACGGTGCTGGAACAGGCCATCCCGCCCTGCAGGTCCCTGTGTGAGAGGGCGAGACAGGGCTGCGAGGCTCTGATGAACAAGTTTGGCTTCCAGTGGCCGGAGCGGCTTCGCTGCGAGAACTTCCCGGTCCACGGCGCTGGCGAGATCTGCGTGGGGCAGAACAACTCGGACCTGGGCAGCCCCACCGCTGCCCACCCCACCCCTGCGGGGGACCCGGAGCCGGTGACCCGAGGGCGCCCCACCCAGGCGTTCCGGTGCCCTCGCCAGCTGCGGGTGCCGTCCTACCTCAACTACCATTTCTTGGGCGAGAAGAACTGCGGGGCGCCCTGCGAGCACACCAAGCCCAACGGCCTCATGTACTTTGGCCAAGAGGAGCTGACCTTTGCCAGGCTCTGGGTTGGCATGTGGGCCTTCCTGTGCTGCATCTCCACCTTCTTCACGGTGCTGACCTACCTGGTGGACATGAAGCGTTTCAGGTACCCGGAGAGGCCCATTGTGTTCCTGTCTGGCTGTTACCTCATGGTGTCCCTGGCCTACGTAGCCGGCTTCTTCCTGCAGGACCAGGCGGTGTGCGTGGAACGTTTTGCGGAGGACGGGTACAAGACGGTGGCGCAGGGCACCAAGAAGGAGGGCTGCACCATCTTGTTCATGGTCCTCTACTTCTTCGGCATGGCCAGCTCCATCTGGTGGGTGGTCCTCTCCCTGACCTGGTTCCTCTCGGCCGGCATGAAATGGGGCCACGAGGCCATCGAGGCCAATGCTCAGTATTTCCACCTGGCGGCCTGGGCGGTGCCCGCCGTCAAGACCATTACCATCTTGGCCATGGGGCAGGTAGACGGGGATGTGCTGAGCGGAGTCTGCTTCGTGGGCATCAGCAGCGTGGACTCACTTCGGGGCTTCGTGCTGGCCCCGCTCTTCGTCTACCTCTTCATCGGGACCTCCTTCCTCCTGGCTGGCTTCGTCTCGCTCTTCAGGATCAGGACAATCATGAAGCTGGACGGCACCAAGACGGAGAAGCTAGAGAAGCTGATGGTGAGGATCGGGATCTTCAGTGTGCTCTACACCGTGCCGGCCACCATCGTCATCGCCTGCTACTTCTATGAGCAAGCCTTCAGGGACCAGTGGCAAACCACCTGGCTCAGGCGCACTTGCAAATCTTACGCCGTGCCCTGCCCGGCCAACCTAAACCTTGCACCCATGACGCCGGACTTCACCGTCTTCATGATTAAGTACCTGATGACCATGATCGTGGGCATCACCTCCAGCTTCTGGATCTGGTCGGGAAAGACGCTGCATTCCTGGCGGAAATTTTACACAAAAATTTTCAGCGGCAAGCAGGGTGAAACGACCGTGTGATTCTTATAATTGCCATGTGTGCGTGCGATGCGTGTTTTTGTGGGTTGCTTGTGTGATTTTATAGGGAAAAANTGCAGTGTTACCTCCTCCCTACTCCCCCTCCAAGGGGTTGAACTTTTTACATCACCTAATTGATGTCTGGAGACACCTAGTCCTCTGGTCCTTTCTTGCCCGTGCGGTTCTGCCATTGGAGATCTGTCAACATTGGGGTGGTATTTGCAACTTTCTTTTTTAGTCGAGACGTCTTAATAATAATAATAATCAACCTTGCATTTGATATAGCGCCTTATCACATCTTGAGAGAGAAAGCCACGGGGATGGGCTTGTCTGTGTGTTGGCTGCCAGTTTGTATGTGGTATTTCCAGACACTGCTGGTCTAGGAACAGGAGTAGGCCAATCAGCCCCTCAAGCCTGTTCTACCATCCTATAAGATGATGGCTGGTCTGTACCTCAACTCCAATCACCCATCCTTGCCCCGTATCCCTTGATACCCTGACCTAACAAATGTCTATCCACCCCAGTCTTGAAAAATTAAGTAGACTTTGCTTTCTGACCGATGCTTTGTTATGTGAGGGAATGAAGTTGGTTCAGCACCAAACTGTACAGGAAGGGGGGGGGGGGGGGTGTTAGTCGGATATCTGACACAAGCTGAAACCCATCGCCATGCTTAAGAGTATCCAAACCAAACAGAGTTCCATGCATCCCACCTATACATGGAAATTCCAAACAAGACTGACCAACGGTTAACCCAAGATTTAACTACTGGCCAACTGACTATCCTGTTCCATGTTACACCCCTGTCCCCTGCTCTCCCCCACATGCACCTCATTTACCTGATCTGAGAGGAGAAATTAAATTTCAACCTTAAGAATTGAATAGAAGTTAAACTCTTGCCTTATAATTGTATTTCTAAAAAAAACAGTTCTGTCCCTTGGGCATGAGATAAGGAGTCCTATCCCAGCTCAGTATGATATTGCCTAAACTCCCTCAACCCCTGAAACTATCTTCCTCAAGCCCTCCGTTTCCCCCCACCCATCTGTATTCAAATCCTACCTCTTCGACTGTGCCTATGGTCACCTCCCCCCACCCCCCCGGCACCGCCTTGCCACTCTAAAACGCTCCAAGACATTACTCTGTGTGAAAGTCGCTGTATAAATGTAAGCTGTTGTTGTTTAAAGAGAGCTCCTCAGCCATATGGTCAGACCCTGCCTTTCAATGATCAGCAATTGCTCTCAAACAGTTTTAAACTCTGTAGTGTGACCTGTGTGCAGGGATCACTATGCAGTCTCAGCCCTTTTAAACACGAGTGTCTGGTGGATCTCTGGAATGCACACACTCTCGCTGGACGGAGGCATCCTTCTTACCTAATTCTGGGAAATATTAGGTGCAGGTTTGCGAGAACCAAAGTTTGGGGACCTCAGAGAATGTTTTGGGGTAACTGCTGGAGTCTCACCAGCTAAAACCACATAGCCTGCCATTGATATTGCTGTCAGGCAAGCTTTGCAATTGCAGTGAGAATAGACATTTCTGTGGTGGGAGGGGAGGTGGAGATTCATTTTGATGCGTGTGTGTGTGTGGTGGGGGTGGATGTCAAGACATTTCTCGCTCCCCCACAGAAAGTGTAGATTTTCGGCACTTTATTGGGTGCATTTTTCCACCTTTTTAGATCGATTTTTATGCGTGTGTCTATATCTATATATGTGTAAATATTTTATGCTATGTATATTCCTTGCTATGGCTTAGGTCAGTATGAATTTCAAAGAATAAGAACCCACTGCTCCAGGCAGGAAATAACTTAGTGGTGAATCATGCATGATTTGATGGTTGTTTAGTGGAATAATCTACTTTCAGTTATTTTTTACATGGTCATGAGATGGTAACGGTGAGACAAGGGCCCTCCTTCCTTTTTTGGCCATTAGTATCGCTTTGGTCGGTCTGACACAGGCAGAAAGTCATCTCCATTCTTCAGAGTATCCACCTACACTGGTGAGGGCTCTCACGTGCAGGGTTAACAGGAGCTGAGTGGGAAAACCCCAGCTCCCAGAGAATGGTCTGTACCTCCAAGTCCTGCCAATGAGCTAGACCGGCTGGTCAGTCACCAGCAGTGCCCTGAAGTACTGTGAACTCGCCTGGCTCAGGCACCAGACAACAGAGACTGTCACAGAAGGTTGGCTCAATTCTAGTATTCCATTGCCAGGCACATCAACTTGGAGCCATCTCAGCCTTCAAGGAGATTCTCCCCCGTCCACACCACCGGCCATCCCCATCCCCAAGGAGAATAGTCACTAGTTGGTCACTCCCGCTCGCCCCTGCCCCCCTCCTCCAGCCTCCATAACCGCTTTCCCCCTTTTACCACAAATCCATCTCACTGGTCTGGTCCTGGTCTTTGCTAGTTGGCTGAGGGAAAGCACTCGGCTGCCTGCCCAGAAGCTGGGAGTGATGGACAACTGTTTGGACCCACATCTTACACATCACAAGTTTATCTTCCATTGGGAGTTTGCTGTCAGTCAGTGACCCAGTGGGGTTACTAGGTTTGGGGCCGGGGTTGATTTTTCTCTCCTCTTTCCTTGCCCAGGAGCACTGAGGCTTATAGTTTGGGATCGGATAATTCATCACAGGCCAGGAATGATAGTCTGCATGGCTCAGTTTTACATTGAGGAATGAGTTTAGCAACAGAGCCATGGGAGGAGAGGTGGGTGGTGGGGCAGGAGCTCATCTCCACTCATTCAGCTAATGCCAGTTGCAGCTAGTGGGATGACTGCTGCTGCCTTGCTCTGCTCTCACTGCAGATTCTTTTTAACAGCCTCCAATTTCCCGCTTGCAAGCAAGAAACTGGATGAGCGGTGGACTTTAGCACTGTCCATTCCAGCCCATGTCTTGCAATCAGTGTGTGACTTCCCTGTGAGCTTGAGAAAAGGCCCATTTGACACTGCAAGGCACGACATTACTTTTAAAGTTCACCGTTGGTATTTGGCTGTTTTAAATTTTTAAATCTTAAAGGGGCGTTGTCGCCTTATTTGGGTAGGGAGAAGGCGAAAGAAAAAGTTGATCTCAGTACCTGGCTTTGGACACACATTTTTGACCCTTCAATGTGGAAAGAAAGCGTAATCGCATTGCAATGTGCTGTAACCACTCAAAGTTCCAGGGTCATATCGGTCATATCTTTTATGTAATATTATATTTGTGTAAGTCACTGGCTGAAGGAAAGCTCTCCGCTGCTTGGCCCGGAGCTGTGGAGTGTGGGTTTTCTACCCCGAATAATAATAAGCCTCGCTTTGATGTAGCACCTTTCACATTGTAGGGACATGTCAAAGTATTTCACAGAATACACTGTAAAGTGTAGTGGCTTGTGTGTGTGTGTGGGGGGTGGGGGGAAAAATGTGTTTTGTAGGCAAACACAGCAGTCAATTTACACACTGCAATCTCCCACAAACAGCCATGCAGCCAGGACATGAGGAGAAATCCCCTTGTGTGTCTCAAAGCACTTCACAGAATATATTGTAAAGTGGATTGACTGCATTTTGTGGGCGAAACGCGGCAGCCAATTGCGCACAGCAGTGTTGTACAGTCGTGGAATGACACCAATTTTTGGAGGGAGGGATTATTACCCCCGAAAAGTAATCCACCCAATGGACTAACAACTGGGTGCCTACTTATTTCTAGGTAAACAGAGGCAAATGCAGTAAGGAAACTTGCCTAAGTTTCACCCTGCCCGGGAATTGAACCTGGGTCCTCTCGTTTCCTTGGGAGTACTCTAACGACTGCGCTATAGGACTCCAATGGGACGATTGTCCATTTCACGAGATTAGAGGTGACTTACAGTGTTCTGTGTGTTGGAAAAAGGGCGGACATTTGGGGGGTGGGTGGGGGGTGGCGTTGGAAGCTTGAACCCCCGATGCAGTCAGAAGCATGTATATGTGGAATTGTGGGGGGGCAGGGGGGGGGGTTGGGGTGTTGGGGAGGAGGGACGGAAAGATGCAGCTACTTTCCTGTGTGAGTTGTATGCATGTGAATAGTTTGTAAAATACTGAACATAAAGTAAATTCTGTGAACCTACTTTGTAAATAATGCAACTTCCTGTAAAAATAACTCTTCTGTATTTAAAATGGACTGTTGATGTGTTTTTTCCCCTAACTCCTTTTTTATATATAAATGTGCGATGTATTCACAATGTGAGACGACCGCGCACGCTCTCCTCTTTATTTTTTAAATACAACGGCGTGGAATATAAAGGTTTAGCGTTTTAAACTGGCCTTTTTGTTTTTGCCTCTTTGTCTCCTGATTTCTTATGCTGCAGAACAGCCCAAGCACATCCGTTCCATCAGCCGCATCTGTAAATGATAACAACCTTAACATTTGATACAAGGTCTTTCAAGTCAGGAGGGCGTCTCAAAGTGCTTCACAGGATATACTGTAAGCTGTAGCGACTGTATTTTGTAGGCGAAACACGGCAGATATTTTGCTCACAGCAACATCTCACCAACAGCTGTGAAGTGAATGACTAATTTTACCTGGGACACTGGGAGAAACTCCCTGGTTTCAGTATAGCCGTGGGATCTTTTAACGTCCACCTGAACAAGCACAGACGGGATCTTGGTTTAGTGTCTCTGCAGCAGACACCTCTGACAATGCAACGCTCACTCAGGCACTGCACTGGAGTCTCAGCCTGGACTGAGTTTCAGGTCTCGACGGGCCTGAAATGAGAGTACATCCCAGCACCTGAAATACACTAAAATCGACGGCACTGCCCTTGGGGAGCACAAGCCACCCATAGAAATGCAGCAGCTAATTGTTTTAGGACAGGTTTTGGAGTAATTCAGAGTAGAGTAACAGGAGCTGTCCCTGAGACGAATTCTGGCAAACTTCAATGGGTTCAAGTTGGAACTTTAACATGTGGGTAGCATGCGCCGTCTAGTGTCCGTCTTGAGTAATACCATGTTCTAAAGCAAATCTGATCAACACGGGTTAGTACAATAAAAATTTGCATTATACAGCACCCTTCACGCGGAGCTACATCTTGGAACACTAAACAGTGGTGGAGCCTGAGGCTGAGCCAGTGAGGAGAGGGAAAGTGACCATAATAATAATCCTTGCCCTTGATTTAGCGCCTTATCACGTCTTTGAGACGTCTCAAAGCGCTTCACAGGATATACTGTAAAGTGAATTGACCATACTTTTTGAGCAAAACCCGGCTGCCAATTGGCAACAGCAGTGTCCCACAAACAGTCATGAATTGAAGTGACCAATTTTTTTTAATGAATTATTAACCCCAGAAACGCGATCAGCCAATCGACTAACAACTGGGTTCCTACTTACTACTAGGTAAACAGAAACGGTTGAAGGGGAAGGTCTTTAGGTGTGATCTGATTTGGAGGGGCAAGACAGAGGGATTGAGGCAGAGAGTTCCAAGATTTGGGGGTATAGTGGCTGAAAGCACAGCTGCTGCTGGTGGACTGGAGGGAATAAGGGATGTGCAGATGTCCGGAGCCAGCTGAGCAAAGGGGACAGGTAGTGGAGTAGGGTGTCAGCATGTCAAAGACATAGGGAGGTGCTAGGACATGAATTGATTAGTAAGTAAGTTTGAGAATCTCGAAATTTATCCATTCTGCAATAGGGAGCCAGTGGAGCCTGGCAAGGACTCGAGTGGGACAGGTGAGAATATGGACGGCAGAGTCTTAAATCAGTTGGAATTTATGGGTTGGGGAGCTGGAGAGACAGTCAAGGAGAACATTGGAAAGGGAGTGGATGAATGTGTGAATGAGACGTGCTATTACCAATAATAACAATCCTTGCATTTGTAGCACCTTACTCATCAGAAGGACGTCTCATAGGGCTTCATATGATTTCACTGTACAGCATTGGCAACTGTGTAATTTGTTGGCAAAATAGTGCAGTATGAACAGCATTACTCGAAGAGAATAACAGCAAAAGTGGCCATTTGTGGATAAAGGGCCAATCTGTGCTCTTTAGGGTTCAGCGGTTTCTCACGGGATTCCTTAATAAAGATCCAGATTTGTGGTAACTGGAGTGAGTATGTCACGCCGAACCACGGGAACTCTGGCCCGGATGTGGATTGAATTGAGTGGAGTTGGTGCAAAGTGCATCATAATAATAATTAGTAATAATAAGAAGAATATTGGCTTTTGGTATCGGGCCCTTCAGACAGGAGGACGTCTCAAAGCGTTTCAACGGATTTTACTGTGAAGTGAAGTGACTGTTATCTTGTAGGGGAACGCAGCAGCCAATTTGTGCTCCCAACGCCCCACAAACAATATCAACAATTTACACTTATATATCGCCCTTCATGTGGGGTAGCACCTTGGAATGTGGAACAATGTCGGAGTTTAACACCGAGTTGAGGAGGAGGTGACTATAGGCACAAAGAGAGAAGAAAGTCTTCAGATGCGATCTGAAGATGGGCAAAGAGGGGCAAGACAGAGGGATTGAAGCAGGGAGTTCCAGAGGTTGGGAAACAGCATGAAGGGGCATTTGGTTCCGATCCCTCTGGGTCTCTGAAGGATGATTCATTCGATACTCTGCCTGGTAGATGTAGATGTGAACAGAAGTGCAGGTGGTTGCAATGATTAAGACATCAGTCAGTGTGTAGGTGGGAGTTACACAGAAATACACAGCGTGATGGTGGGGGTGTGAGCAACACTGTTCCAAGCAGTAACATGGACACAATCTGCACTCGGAGGGGAGGGGTGGGGTTGAGAAACCCACAGTGAGGAGCAGCAGGAGTCTGTAGCTAGGAAACTGTGACCAAATTGCTTGACTCAGTTCAGCTCAGATAAGCTGAATGGAATGCTGCAGTCTGCTCTTTCCATTTAGCTGGAGACACAGACGTAGACCTTCCCCCCCCTCCCCCTCCCCTGGTCAAATGGATGATGACTTAGTGAGAAGCCACCCCCAATCCCTGTGGGTCACAGATTCAAAGAATAATAATAATAATAATCTTTGCATTCGATATAGCAGCTTATCACGTCGCTGAGACGTCTCAAAGCGCTTCCCAGGATATACTGTAAAGTGTAGTGACTGTGTATTTTGTGGCCGAAACGGGGCAGCTCATTTTTGCGCACAGCAATGTCCCGTAAACAGCCACGGAACTAGTGACCAATTTTATTTTTAGGGGTTTGGGGATTGTTGACCAGGGCATGGGGTGTGTTGGTGTGGGGGGTGGGGGTGGAGAGAGAGAGAGAGAGAGAGAGAGCGAGGGAGAGAAGGAAGGAAGATCTGGCTTTAAACAATGACAGTGAGGATCGATGGAGTGGATTTGGGGCTGAGAATTGCCGACGTTCTTTCCCTTCCATTGGTATCAACTAACCGCAAAGAGAGAAATCTGAGGCGGTCGCTTTAGGGTTGTTTCCTCGCCCCCTCCGCTCCTTTCTGTCTCTCTCTCTCTCTCGCTCTCTCTGCCTCTGCCTTTAAGTCTCTTGCTCCCAAGGCAACGGACTAACAATCTGAGTAATGAGCTGAGCTGCTGATCGCTGTGAGAGGAGATCCTCCCGAGAGAGGGATCTATCTCCCTGATCCTGGTGATCCACTGGATCTCTGAGGCTTCAGGGACATAACCCCAGCCACCGCCCCCACCCTCCCCCCCCCATACACACACACCCCACTTTGCTGCACAAATTCACAGCCAACAAGAGGAAGGAGGGAAGAGAAGGCAGGAGTCACTCATGCATCTCCTGTCCCTGTTGAGTCGGGGGTGCGGGGAAGTGGTAATTGATGCCCAACATGAGCGATTGGAGGTTTACTTTGAACCGCAGGTGAGTTTTTGTTTCATATCCCGAGGTCCATTCAGAAATCTTTCCTGCTCTGGTCTCCCCCCATCTTTGCCCCCTCTTTTACCCCCCAGCGGATCCACACTGAGACCCTCTCTCCACTTGTACCCCTTGCCCCCCCCCTTTCCTATCTCTGAGATCTCCCTCCCCACAGAACCTGCCTGCCCCCAACCACTTGTTCCGCTCCACCATCCTCATCCCCTGGTGGAAGAGCTTTCAGTCACTCAACAACAACAAAATTACATTTGTAGAGCGCCTTTCACGTTGAGAGGACATCCCGTGTTCCCCACCACAGTAATGCTCCCTCAAATCCCTCTGCCTCATGCCTTCCCTCCCCTCCCTCTCTGCATTTCAAAACCCATCACAAAACCTCTATCGTTAACTGTGCTTTGGCCACCCAGCACCCCTCACCTCTCATCCCTCACCCCGCTCGGAGACGGTCTGCGTGAAAGCCCAGATATAAATGGATCGTGTTTCTCTTCAAACTTGCTTTCGCTCTCCCTACTTCTGCGACCTAATTAAAACCTCACCAACCTGTCCTCTCCCTCCACTCTGCAGGCAAGGTCCTGCTCCATGTCCCCCGCCCTGATTAGCAGTCGAGCTTTCTACTTTCTGCCCCCATCCTCTGGAACTCCATCCTTGACTCCTTTTGCCGAGCCCTTGCCTCCTTCAAGGCCCGTCTTTTCGACCGTGCCTTCGGTCATTATCCTCCTCCACCCCGTTTGCCTTTGACCTCTCTGATCCCAACCTGCAGCTCGGGTACAAACCCTTCATTATCCAGCGCCTTGGAACAACCTCCCGGGGTAAAAGGCACTCTAGAAATGCAATTTGTTGTTGTTGTTGCCTTCAGCCATCTTTTCCCAGGCCTCCTCCACCCCTCCCCAAGCTGTTGAAGCGATGCGAAACATGCTGAATAAAAGTAAACTGTTATTGCACTGCTATGTGAGACGCTATCTAACCTAGCTGCAGGGCGTGATATAGAACTGCAAGTCTTGTTACTGCCATTTGAAACGCTATCCTCTGTGAACAGCGATAAGTACACATATCATTGTAAATTGTTGTCTGAACCATTCCTTTGGTTAGAGTTTAGTTTAAGACTTTTTTAAGTTTCACCATTGATATCATCATTCGAAGAGTCATTCACAAACACTATTATTTCCATTTTAATCGGCTGCAGGATTGCCTCCAAAACACACACACTTACTACACGTTACAGAATGTCCTGCGAAGCGCTTTGAGATTTCTTCCCTGTGCGAAAGAAGCCGTAAAGGGATATTGCTATTATTATTGTTATTATGTTATAACAGTCATGCCACGTTACATATGAATAGATTTTACTTTTCTTAATATATTTGAGCTTCCTAAAAGAGCTACCGTTTGCAGGAGGTTGATATATTGTTCACCAGGAATTATGTCAAGCTATTTTTGATGGCTCACGCCTCAGGCACTGGCAGCATCAGCATCCATGGATGCACACTCCACCTCACCAAGCCAGTCAGGAACCTGGGCCTCCTGTCCGATTCTCAACTATCCTTTCTTCTCCATATCCGTGCCAAGACCCGCTCTGCCTTCCCCCATCGCCACACATTACCAGACTCCGCCACTGCCTCACCCGTCAGGCTGCTGAAACCCTCATACATGCATTTGTCACCTAAAGGCTCAATTATGGAAACGTCCTCCTTGTCAGTCTCCCCGACTCTTCGCTCCACAAGCTGCAGATCATCCAGAACTCTGCAGCTCGTGTCCTCTTCCACACCAGGCTACATGACCCCATCAACCCCACCCTTGCCCGGCTCCACTGTCTCCCCATCTCTCAGAGGATAGAATTCAAAATCCTCATCCTCGTCCTCAAGGGCTACCTGCTACATTTCTGACCTACTGACCCCCTATCAACCTGCCCGCTCCCTCCGTTCACAAGGCTCCTGCCTGCTCTATGTCTCCGCCCAACCCACCCTACTATCAGCGGTCGGGCTTTCAGCCTCACCATCCCCACCCTTTAGAACTCCATTCAACGATCCCTTTGGCTTGCTCCCTTCCTTGCCTCCTTAAGGGCATGGCTCAAGACCCTCCTTTTCGACCATGCCTTCAGCCACCCTCCTACCTCTCTGCCCTCCCTCACGCCAACCCTGCCCCCACCCCATGCTCGGGTCCTGATCCCCGACTGTTCAGCACCTTGGGACATCCTCCCAACACGATAGGCGCTTTACAAATGTACTTTTGTTGTTGTTGTTGTTAACAGTTCCAGTTGCACCGATGATTATAGGAACTACGTTTGCTTTACATTGCCACATACGTCACATTCAATTTGTAGATGGATATATTTCCTGATTTTCTTATTTTTCACTTGTAATCACTTGGGATTGCCATAGCAATAATACTACATTATTATATTAGGATTACATTGTTATTATTTTATGTGATTCCACTTTAAATCATTCTGTAAAGGTAATTTCTAAATGGTTTTCTGTGATGGGTCAGCCAGACCAGTAACAGTGCCATTTTGCATATGAATGAATGTTACTTTACTTAATATATTTTCTTAGTATGTTGATTTTTTTTATTATATGATGTAAAGGAATATTGCTATATGCTTGGCAGCACTTTCATCTCTGAGTCAGAAGGTTGTGAGTCCAAGCCCCAAATTGGGACTTGGACTCACATAGTCTCAGCTGACACCGAATGCAGTGCATTGTCAGAGGTGCCGTTCTTCGGATGAGATGCTAAACATAGGTCCCAACTGTCTGTTCAGGTGGAATTTAAAGATTCCATGGTACTATTCAAAAAGAGGAGGGAATTTCTCCCGGACTATTTTGGCCAACAAAATAAAATTGGTCACTCAGTCCATGGCTGTTTGTAGGACACTGCTGTGCGCAACTACTGCGTTTTGCCCTCAAAATATACTTTACAGTGTATCTTGTGAAGTGCTTTGAGACGTCTTAACGATGTAATATGTTGCTATATCAAATGCAAGGATTGTTATTATGTATTATTCTTATTGTTATGTTAATCTTATGTTATATTATTCTTATGTTATATTATTATGATGGAAAATTAACTTATTCCTTTTCCTCTGCTCTTTTTCCAGGATTATTTTAATTGGAAGTCACCTCGGAACATCATGTGCGTTCCCCTAAAGCCGTCTAAATCCTGCGCTGTGGGCGCCAAGGGTCCCCCAAAGGGACATGGCATCCCGGCCCCTCCGAAGACCTTCAGCACTCGGAGAGGGGCCCTCATCCTCTACTCCGAGGACCTGGCCCATCAGTCCCGGTACCACAGGAACTGGACTAAGTGGTGGGATTGGGGTAAGATGGGGCTTCAGCGGATCAGCACACTGCGGGACTTGACCGGTGCCATCCTGTCCTATGGGAACGAACCGGTGAGTGGGCTGACATCACCAGGCCAGGCAGGTTCCCTCTACATGCTTACAATGAGAGGACATCTCACCATGAGTCCTGTAAAGTAGAGGTTAGAGCACTAGGCTCGCAAGTGAGAGTTTGATTCTCGGGCAGGGCGAAACAATAATAAATTCGTCATTTTCAATCTACGACTGTTTGTGGGACACTGCTGTGCGCAATTGGCTGCCACGTTTCACCCACAAATATACGGTCAATTCACTTTACAGTATATTCTGTGAAGCGCTTTGGGACGTCTAGAAGACGTGAAAAGCGCTATATCAAATGCAAGGATTATTATTATTATAACCTTAGTCAAGTTTTCTTACTTCACACGCCTCAGTGTGTTGAATCCTGGACTTGGGGACAGAAAGTGCTGGGTTCACATCCTGATAGATAATAATAATAATAATTATTATAATCCTTGCATTTGATAGCCAATTGCACACAGCAGTGTCCCACAAACAGCCATGGAGTGAATGACCAAATTTCTTATTTGGGGGATTTGTTGGCCAGGACACCGTAGATTCACTCAGAACAAGAGGCAGAGAACTGGGAACTCTCTGAGGCTGAGCTGGTTCCCAGTATATCCCTGGCATAAAGTGCTTGGGAAATGTGCGAGAGTAAACATGTTCTCAACGCCGCAATCTGGACAAGCATCACACGGCCTGAAGGGTAACAGTCAGTTCAGCTCAGGCAGTCGCGCTCTCATCTCTGGATCATGAAGTTGGGGGTTCAGGCCCCACTTCGGGTCTCAAGCAATCTTCCGTGTAAACCGGTCACTTCGTTTTATGTATGCGAATAGCTGCCGCGTTTACTTTCATATCCACAGTCACTACACACAGAGCATGCTGCCACTGCGCCAGGCTGAGACCCAGTGTAGGAGGTAACATCTTTTGCTTGGCTTTCAGAGCGGTGCAGGTGGGAATGAGCCCGGCCCCTACCTCCACTTCGTTGGACACAAAAGTTGCCAGGGAAACCGCAGGATACGTCCAGGGTACTCAGCCAAACGTTATTTGTCCTATCTGTCCAAGACCTGGGATCCCAACATGGTGCATCGGCTACAGCAGGCAGGTGAGGGAACTCTGCCCGAGTCTGTCACTCTCTATGGGTTGTCCTCTCTCTTCACTTCCCCGCACCCTCCACACACACGTCTCTCTCTCTGGATCACTGTCTCTGTGCCTCCTCTCCCAATCTATCTGTCTGCTGCATCGTGCATAGCCTGGCACACTCTCGCCTCACGGTCAGAAGTTTGTAGACTCAAGCCCCAGGTCAGGAATTGGAATCACACAGTCTAAGTTGACCCTCCAAAGCAGTAGTGGGGTGTGCTGCATTTTCGGAAGCACCCTCCTTCGAATGAGACATTAAATTACGGTCCCATCTGCCGGTTCACGTAAAAATCCCATGCCACTATTCGAAAAGAGAAGGCAGTTTCTCTCTGCTGATGTCCTGGCCAACAATCTCCCAAATAAAATTGATCACTCACTCCATGGCTGTTTGTGGGATATTGCTGTGCCGCGTTTCGCCTACAAAGTATACAGCCAATCCACTTTACACTGTATCCTGTGAAGCGCTTTGAGACGTCTCAATGACGTGATAAGGCTCTATATCAAATGCAACAAAAAAAATGCAAGGATTATTGTCCGTCCCTCTTTGTATCTACCTCCCTGTCTGTAGAGGGGCTGATGAGGAGATGGTCTGTACAGTACTGCACCACGGACTCTCCCCCTCCCCCCCCCCCCCCCCCCCCCCTCGTGGGCAGGGATTCCCTCCACTCCCACAGCATCCTTGTCCAGCTTTTACCACCGTTATCTGCATAATAACCTGATCCAGCTGACACCCCCGCGTCACCCCCCCCCCCACCCATAATCTCTCCTCCAAGACTGCTCCTCTCTCCCTCACTCCCCCCTTCCCTGCGAGGTACCCTGTGAACCTTGGTGCCTCTCCCTGTGTTAACCCTAAGCTTGCCATTTTGCCGCAGGCTATCTTAGCGACTCCATGCTGCCTCGGGAGAATCTGGAAGCGCAGTGGCAAGTGAAATCCGACCTGTCATCAGTGCCCAGACCCTACCGGCTCCTTCCCAATATTCCCAACGTTGGCTCGATTCCACTCTATCGTGCCTGCCTGGACTCCCCAGGGAAGGAGGGGGCCCAGGAGAGAGGACAGCAGCCAGGTACTTGTCTGGGAGAAAGTCGGAGGGGGGTGTTTGCTGGAGGCTTGATGGGAGGGCTCAGGGGAAGTGTTTTGGGGTCTCACTCCCCACTCCCACTCCCTCACCAGGGTACGGTGGGGGAGTGAGGAATATTAGAGGAAGGTGAGATTGATGGGATATCAGAGATAAAGCAGAGGAATGTGATCCCAGAAATGTGTGGAGCAGAGGAGATGGGTTCAACTCCAAATGAATTTGGGCCATCCTCTCTCTTCCGCTTATTATGTCTGAAATTCACAAGATGTCGAGAGAGTCAGACCGCAAAAACCCCTCGGCCCTCCTCGATCTCGTCCTCCAGAACACCCACTCCACCTTGTCCGGCTCAGTTGGTAGCACTCTCTCCTCTGAAGAAGAATGTTGTGAGTCAAGCCCCACATTAGGACTTTGAACTCAAGGTCTAAGTTGACCCTCCAGTGCAGTGCTAGGAGTGAGCTGTATTGTCAAAAAGTGCCGGCCTTCCGATGAGTCAAGCGGGGCGGGGGGCAAAGGTGGTGGTGCTAGGAAGATGACCAAAGGCGTGATTGAAGAGGAAAGTCTTGTGATGGACCTTGAAGGAGGCAAGGGATAGGGCGAGGCAGAGGGGCTCTGGGATGGAGTTCCAGAGGGTGGGGGCAGAAAGGCTAAAGGCCTGACCTCCAATAGTAGAGCAAGCAGGGCATGGAACGTGGAACGTGCATGTTGAGTGGAAAGAGCGGATGGGTTGGTAGGGTTTTAGGAGCGAGGGCAGAGCAAGACCGTGGAGGACAAGGATTGCAATTTATTGTTAGAAGAGTTAGCTGCTGCCGCAGTGCCCAGAGGAGTGGTGAATCTGCTCTGTGTACATACTCTACCCAGGTGTTGTCACACTGAGATGAGCCACAGGCTGTTGCTTTGCCTGAATGCTCCCTATTGTCTGAAGGGATTAAGCTGACCTCAGAACAACAGAGGCCTTAAATTATTGATGGGACGTCTCATACCAGTTTAAGGTGACACCAGTTCCTTTCACCCGGACCTAGCTGGCTGTCAGTCTCTGAACCACAGGGAGCGCGAGTTCCACCAGCTCGCCATCAACGTGCCAACCACCCAGCAACCCTCCATTCTGTGTAGCTGCCGCAAGACATTAACCACAATAATAATAATAACAATAAACCTTGTACATTCAAACCTGGTCAAGCAACCACCCGGTTCTCATTTCCATACACCAACACCCATACTCGGAGGCCACTCTTTTATAACGGCCACTTTGGTCCAATGCCTTGATCGGTTGTTTAGACAGGTTTGATCTGTATTTTAGATAGCACCTTCACTGTCTCAAATCTCCCTGTGCCTTGTCAGACTGGCTCCAGTTAACTCTCGCCCGTGAATCAGAAGCTTCTGGATTCAAACCTCAATTGGAAGCTCATAGTCTGAGTTGACATTCCATTACAGTGCTGGGAGGGTGCTGCATTGTTGGAGGTGCCATCTTTTGGATGAGACGTTAAACCGAGGATCCCTCTGCCTGTCCAGGTGGACGTTAAAGATCTCATCACACTATTCAAAAAGAGAAGGGAGTTTCTCCCAGTGTCCAGTCCAACAATCCCCCAGATAAAATTTGTCATTCATTTTATGGCTGTTTCTGGAATATTGCTGTGCACAAATTGGCTGCTGTGTTCAGCTACAAAATACACAGTCACTACACTTCACAGCAATGTCTGCAGTAAAAATGATGATTATTATTGTTGTTCAAATTTTTTTAACGTTCCTGCTTTCCATTGAAAGATGGGGCTATTGCAATGCCCAAATACAGGGAAGTGGGAAGAAATATTGTACGTTGGGGACCGGGGGGAATCCATAGTTGGCTGTACAGAGAGGCCGAGAGTGAACAGCTGGAAGTGGAGCGAGGCGCTGAACTCTACATGCTGATTGCTTTCCCACCAGACAACAAAGAGCTCCAACAGAGTCATGCCTATCAGGTACAGCCACCAGTGTTTGGGGGTGGGGCGGGGGGACAAGTACAGTATGTAACTCATGATATGTTGGAGGCAAACTCTCAGTGTGTTAGAGATTAACTTTTAGTGTGTTGGAGATTAACTCTCTGAGTGTTGGAGATTATCTCACTCTGACACTTGTGTATCTCGGAGCAGGTTTCTGAGAAAGCCATTGCCCCTATGTTCACCCTGGTTTCTCTCTCAGCCGCCGGATGGAGACTGTGTGAAGGAGGGTAGGAGGCTGGGCCAGGCTGCGATTGATTCCTCGCTCCTGGTCAGTGAAAAATCAAACCTCACCTATTACAGTGGCCCACTCGTCCGCGACAAGAAAGGCATCATTGGTGAGTAGAGGAATGCAGATCCGCACCCTACTGCACATCAACATGTCTCAGAGTTTTCAGAGAGCACAGATAATATAGATTAATAACAGAGAGTAACCCAGAGGATGACTGAGATTCTGGGAGACAGCACATTGAGATTGGTGAGGATCCCAGAGAGAGTTATAATAACAATAACTTGCATTTATATAGCACCTCAATCAGGGTAGCGCCTCAGAGTGTTTAACAGTGGCGGAGACTGGCGCTGAGCGAGGGGGAGGGAAAGAGGTGACCATAAGCAAAGTCGAAGGGGAAGGTCTTTAGGCGTGATCTGAAGATGGGGAAGGAGGGGGCAAGGCAGTGAGATTGAGAGCGTTCCAGAGTTTCCTACTTGAACTGGGATTGGTGAGTATCCCAGAGAGAGATACACTGGGATTAGTGAAGGTCTTGTGTAATGACTTTCTCGCTTTCGTTAAATTTTTTTTAATTAAAATTTTTTTAAAAAAATGTAATGTTTGTTGCCTTGCTGTGTGTTGGCAGTGAAAGCCGAGTGCGGCCAGGCCTGCAGTGGGAGTTCGGAGCTTGGACATCCAGCCACCATCCCTGGTGGTCTCCAACTGCCTTCCCTTTCGTTTGGAGTGCGTTCTCTTCAGGAAACATTTGGTGTCGACGTAAGGCTTGGGGCGATCAGAGAGGTAAGGTTTGGGGAGATAAGGGAGGTAAGGTGTGGTGAGATAAGACAGGTAAGGCTTGGGGAGATCAGGGAGTGAGGAGCCTGTCAGATATTCCTGTGGGCTCTGTGTAATTTTCTGCCTAATTTGTGTTTTGATCCTTCAAAGCCAGGAACACTGAAACTTCCAGTTATTGAGTTGGGTTCTGAGGAGAGCTCCCAGGAGACAGAGAGAGGCAGAGGAGAACCCTCAGAGGTGATGGAGATGGTTCTGCCCATGGTGAAAGGCATTGGTGACATTGGTGAAGCCCTCTGTGAGCCGGTGGCAGGTATGGTAAGCTGTTAAAGCTTAGTCTTGTTGTAGTTGCAGGCTTGTGCATAGACCTTGGGATTGACCTGTCAGTGCAAAATCAGCGGTGGAGCAACAAGTATCTAGCCTGTGCTCACCTGGGAGTGCTGTACCTAAACAGTACTCACCTGGGAGTGTTGTATCTAACCTGTACTGTCCTGGGAGTGCTGTATCTAACCTCTATTGTCTTCATCTGGATGCGCTGAAAGAGTAGATGGAGCTTTACGTTGTGTGTAGCTCACAATGAAATTGTCTGAGCTTAACATTGGCAATCCTTGCATTTGATACAGTGCTTAAATTGACCATCTCAAAGCGCTTCACAGGATATACTGAAAAGTAAATATACTTAAATACACTTAAATAAATATATTTATTTTTAAAATGCATATACTTAAATACACAAATCCATGTAGGTACTGTTGAATACACTTATCTACATACAGACAGTCGAAAAGGCTCAATTTTCAAGCGCTGCGATCGGCCGGTCACCTTAACAAATGTGAACGATTCCGGGCTGAGGTCAGGGCCCCTGTGTCCTTCAGCCTTTTCTTAACGTCCAAACGGTGCACAGAACAAGCCAAAACCTCGGGCCAAGCAAAAATCTCAGAGAATGAAGACGAGAGCCTGGCCGACTGCGAGAGCAGGAGGTGTGCTGCCGGCAGAGTGCGGACGATGGGGCTGGACGATAGAGCCGGTGGGGGCCAGATTGGAGCTCAGAAATTCAACGCGATGGAGGTGGAAGGGAAAAGGATGAGAATCAAGATGGATTTCAATGAGCGAACGGTGGAAGGTAAGGTTCAAAATAGGAGGGTGGAGAAGGAAAACCATTGGTATGGACTGGTTGAGCCGAATGGCCTATTTCCGTGCCTTCTCATCCTATGTAACTCCTTTGTGTGTTCAGGCCAGTTATTGCCTTGTCTTACCAAAAGCCTGTCGTTTTTGGCTGCACAAACTCACTTCTCCCATCCTACACGTCATCTTAAAATGCATTGCTTACAGTGAAGCAGGGGAGGTCGGCCGGAGACGTGATTCCAGTTATGCAGTGGGGGTTGCGGTGCAGGGGGTAAGGCCATGGCAGCAGTGGAGCAGTTGTGGGGCAGGTGTATGCAGGCCAGCAGGGACTACAGAAATTACTTACACTCTGTTGTTGGTATAACTTCCGAGTATAACCGGGACAACCCCATTCTCCAAGGGCGTTCATTGTCTTTGTGAACGCAGCTGATTCACATGGACAGAACAGCTGTCATCATGGATGCTCGTCTGAACTTCAGAATCTGTAGCATTTATAAAGCAACTGCTCCATCTGGTGGACCATTATCCCTTTTTTTTCCTGCAGTGCTAATCACAGCACAGGCTGGAGGGAGACCCTGTAATGTTGATACCGTGAGGGTCCATTTTCCTGAAGGGTTTATGTATATAGATCAAATAATGATATTAATTTATATTGATTGGAAGGTGCAGGGGTCAGCCTGGCTCAGAGACACCTCTGACAATGCATTGCAGTGTCAGTGTAGGTTGTGAGTTCAAAGTCCTGATTTGGGACTTGAACCCACAGCCCTCTGAACTCAGAGGTGAGAGTGCTACCAACTGAGCTAGGCTGACACCTGATGTATACACCTCTTTCTTCTCTCTGATAACCAGCTCATTAATCTCTGTCTATTTCCCATCCAGAGGGTTGTGAAGAGGGGCCAGTTTCGAGGCCGACCCTCCTGATATTGCCTCCAATAGTTGGAAGGAAGGGACCAGGCAACCAGAGCAGCATGGCCAGCTTCTGGACCCAGGCCACCAACGCAAAAGCTCCAGCCACAGGAATAGTGCGAGGCAGTTTGCCCCAGATCCTGCGAGGTAGAGTGCGGAACACCAGCCACCAGGGGCAGTCTTCCCAGTTCAGGACATTGAGTAGAGGTTTGGCCATCTCTAAACTCAGGGGACCCACTCAACACAAGACCAGGGTTGTCAACGTTAGGAGACGGAGATTTCACACCTGTCATCTCTTTAAGTAAAGATTTGCTAGTGCGCCAGGAACATTTAGGGCAACTTAGACTTGGATGTCTGACTTCAGTGTGATTTCAGTTAGATTCACCACTGGGTAAGGGACACAGAGTTAGACATACTGCTAGGTTAATCATAATGGCTGCCCTTCATATCCGAAGTTGTCCGTTCACACAATGTGAACACCTGGGTGCGTGAATTTGTTTACAATGTAGAAGCTGCTGCCCGCACAGAAACCACACTCTTAGGTAGCAAGCAGTGCAGTGTCAAGGAGTATCCAAAAACCTTGACTACAACAACAACAAAAAAAATTACATTTACAGAGCGCCTTTTACGTCGGAAGGACGTCCCAAAGCACTGAACAGTCAGGTGTCGGGGCCCGAGCATGGGGAAGGGGTGGTTAGGGGTGAGGGAAGGCAAAGAGGTGGGAGGGAGACCAAAGGCACGGTCAAAGAGAAGGGTCTTGAGACCGGCTTTGAAGGAGGCAAAGGAGAAAGCGAGGCGAAGGGACCGTGGGATGGAGTTCCAGAGTGTGGGGCCAGACAGGCTGAAAGCCCGGCTACCGATGGTAGGGTAGGTCGGGTGGGAGACATGGAGCAGGCTGGAGCCCGCTGAACGGAGGGAGCGAGCAGGTAGGTATGGAGTCAGCAGGTCAGAGAGGTAAGAAGGGGCAAGGCATGGATGGTCTTAAAGGTGAAGACGAGAATCTTGAACTCGATCCTCTGAGTGATGGGGAGCCAATGGAGTTGGGCGAGGGTGGGAGTGATGGAGTCACAGAGCCTTGTGCGTGGGAGTACACGAGCTGCATTGTTTTGGATGATCTGCAGCTTGTGAAGGGAAGAGTTGGGAAGGCCATAATCGAGCCTTGATGTGACGAATGCGTGGGTGAGGGTTTCGGCAGCCTGAGGGGTGAGGCAGTGGCGGAGTCTGGCAATGTTCCGGAGGTGGTGGTAGGCAGTGCCGGTCATGGCGCGGATGTGGGGGAGAAAGGACAGTTCAGGGTCAAACAAGATACCCAGGTTCCTGACTGGCTTAGTGAGGTTCAGTGTGCAGCTGTGAAGGCTGATGCTGCCAGCACCTGAGGTGTGGAGGCGCTGGCGCGAGCCAATCAGCAAGGCCTCGGTCTTGCTGACGTTGAATTGGAGAAAGTTGGCCCTCGTCCAGGATTTGATGTTGGAACAGGCAGTCGGTCAGGACCTCAGTAGTCTTGGAGTTCAGGATGGTGGCAGAAAGGTAGAGTTGGGTGTCATCCGCAGACATGTAGAAATTTACACCATGTCTGCGGATGATGTCCTTAAGGAGGAGCATGTAGAGGGTGAAGAGGAGGGGACCGAGGACAGAGCCCCGAGGAACACCGCACAAGACGATGCGGGGGGCTGGACGAGAAACTGTTTGCCGCGACAAAGCGGAGGCGGTGTGAAAGTTAGGACTACTTGCTAACTGCACTGGCAGAAACCATTACACCTGGAAAGCTAATCTCACAGTATGGCAGATAATTCACACACAACAGAAGATTCATCCTCGCTGAACTGGGAATCTGACAAGATCGAGTCTTCAACTCAGGGTGAGGAGCCTTGGTCATCTCTTCACCATGGCTACGTTCAAACCCAGGCCGGAGTTGAAAGTGGATTCTCAAAAGAGACAGATCTGAGATAAAGTGATTGGAAACTGGGTGTCAAAAAAAACATGGAAGCAGCTCATCCAGACCTGAAATTATTGCCTCCCCGAGACCATTTAGTCGCAACATTTAAGGTGGTGCAGAATTGTCGGACATTCTTCAAATTCAGTCTGATTATAATAATAATAATCCTTACTTTTGGTACAGTGTCTTTCACATTGGGAGGATGTCTCAAAATGCTTCACAGATATTATTGTGAAGTACAGTGACTATATTTTATGGGTAAACACTGGAGCCAATTTGCATATAGCAATACCCGCAAACAGCCACAAAGTGAAAGATCAGTTTTATCTGCGGGGTTGGTGGCCAGGTCACCGGGAGAAAGTCTCTTTTTTTTTAGAAATGCTATGGAGTCTTTAACATTCACCTGAGCTGGGAGATGGGATCTCAGTTTAACATCGCATCCAAAGGATGGCACCTCTGACAATGCAGCACACCCTAAGCACTGCATTGGAGATCAGCATAGACTGTGTGAGTTCCAAGACCTGATGTGGGGCTTGAACCTAAAACCTTCTGACTCAGAGGCAAGAGTGCTACCAACTAAGAAAGGCTGATTCATATTTTTGGAAGCCAGTTTCTTTTAAGAATCATGGAAAACGTGGCTACCTAATTAAGACAGAATCTTAAGAATTTTCCATAATTCTGCACTATATTTCCTTTGAAGAGCAAGATAGTGTCATGGGCTTAGTGAGACCTAGTGGGATCTCAGGCCTCTTCAGCCCAATGGCTTTGTTGAATGGAAGTGCAGTGTGTCCATTATAAGTTAATGAGTATGTGATGTGGGGTGGTCCCTCCGATGACTTTACAAGAGAACTGATAGTCATGGTCAATTCCGAGTCTAGCTCAGGCACCACAGAGCATGTGTCGCATCACAGGCACCTTCACACTTAAGTGCAATTTCCTATCAATTTGATACTAGCCTTACATTAACGCTGCTCTTTTTTAATGTCCTAGATGCTCACAAAGGCAGTTCAGTGGGTAGTCTGATCATGGGTCCTGATGGTCAAGTGGTTCAGCTCTCACTGTTGGGATCCATCCGAGGTCCCGGAGACACATCGCAAATTGTCTCTACTGGTACACAAGGTAAGGACTTGTCTCTTTCATGGTGAGCTGCAGGTCACATTCTCTCACTGGCCCTTTTCCCTCAGAACCCAACTCACCTACACAATCGCCGAGAGAGTTGTGCTTTTTGATTTAAAGGGGCACTGCCTTCGAGAAAGAGCATATGGCAAAACTCTTATTCTTTGGTGAGGAACAAGAGCCACAAGTATCTCTGTGAGTGAGGTGAGAATCAGTCCTCACTGTCTCTGGTACCAGTCTCGCTCCTCACTGTCTCTGATACCAGTCTAGCTCCTCACTGTCTCTGATACCAGTCTAACTCCTCACTGTCTCTGGTGCCAGTCTAGCTCCTCACTGTCTCTGGTGCCAGTCTAGCTCCTCACTGTCTCTGGTGCCAGTCTAGCTCCTCACTGTCTCTGGTACCAGTCTAGCTCCTCACTGTCTCTGGTGCCAGTCTCGCTCCTCACTGTCTCTGGTGCCAGTCTCGCTCCTCACTGTCTCTGGTACCAGTCTCGCTCCTCACTGTCTCTGGTACCAGTTTAGCTCCTCACTGTCTCTGATACCAGTCTAGCTCCTCACTGTCTCTGATACCAGTCTCGCTCCTCACTGTCTCTGGTACCAGTCTAGCTCCTCACTGTCTCTGGTACCAGTCTCGCTCCTCACTGTCTCTGGTACCAGTCTCGCTCTTCACATTCCCATCTCACCTGAGAGGTGGTCAGTTCTTTGAATGAGGCAGCAAAACCTGGTATTTTGCTTCACAGAGGACAAGCAGCAGCACTCTGGCCTCACACAAGAGGAGCCTTGGGCTGACTCAATGCAGGATCTGGAAGGTGAGAACGTCTGGCTTGGGGGCGGGTGGAGTGAGAGAGTGGATCGGGGGTGGGGGGGGGGGGGATTCTGCTGTCCACTGTCAATCAGTGCTGTAACAGTACAACAACAACGACAAATTACACTTGTATAGTTGGGGTCAGGAGGGGTTTGAGGGCAGGGCAGTGGGGGTGGAAGAGTGGACGAAAGCTCGGACAAAGAGGTATTAGCCCTCAATGGGCAGATGGCATTGTAATGGGCAGATGGCATTGTAAGCCTGCCTGCACGGCTGTAACAGTATGTCTATAGTGTGGAACCCGGGATGGTCGACGGTTAATGTTCACAATTTAACCACTGAATAACCTGTTTCCAGTTGACTTTATAGAGTGGGCTCTGTGCAGCTAAGTTTGTGTTCGTGTGCATAGATAATAACAATCCTTACATTTGATATAGCGCGTTTCACATCAGGAGGATGTTCCAAAGCATGTCCCAGGATATAACGTAAAGTGAAGTGATTTTGTTTTGTCGGTGAACATATATACAGTATTTACAATAGAATAATAGAAATTACAGCATAGGAGGAGTCATTCAGCCCATCACAGCTATGCTGGTAATAACCTATGAAGCTAAGGTAACTTACTCCAAATCTTAATTCCCTGTAACCTCAAAAGCCGAAAAGCATTCCATGTGCAAACAAACTCCTGCACGTTGAGAATGCACCTTGTTCCCTCTGCAGGCCTCTTCACTCCTCTTTATCCACCTGTAATTCCCACTTGCCGGTTCGACCACTCCTGTGGTCACTTCTCCCTTGCTTGAAGTCCGATCTCAAAGTAAAAGGTCTGAGACGCTCTCCTCCTGCCTGAAGGGCGTTATAAATGCAAGTTGTTGTTTTGGTCTGACACATGCGGAAACCCATCACCATGCTTAAAGGATCCAAACCAAACTGAGAATTCAATGCATTCCCTACAATTGGAAATTCCAGAGATAGATTGTTGGAATGCAATGCGCACTTTCTCCCTGGGGAAGCATCCTGCTTACCTAATTCCGGCAAGTATTAGACGCAGATTGGCAAGAGCCAAGGTCTGGGATTCCAGAGTGTGTGTTGGGGTACTCCTGGAGTCTAACCAGCTAAGACTAGCTGGCCATTGATATCACTGTCTTGCAAGCTTTCCCGCTGCATGTCCAGTTATGACCACCCTACCCGTTTGGGCTTCGGCTTGCAGGGTTAACAGGAGCTGAGTGTTGTTGCAACATCTGTCCTCATATACAAACTTTCCAGATGATATTTTCTTTGTAACACTATTTCCTTTATTTAATGATTCTGGGTGGCTCTCCATTGCCATGCCAACGATGACTTAGCTGATTTCCTATTCCCTTCTGCAGCCGACGCCAAAGCTTGTGGAGATAATGTAGCTCCTAACCTGTGCCGAGCACCCGAACTGCCGAACTCAGACAAAGGGTGTGAGAGGAAGGTTGGTAATGACACTGCTTCTCTGTGATACCATACGATACATTCAGCCATGATATGAATGCCCAAGTTACATGGATCGTTGTTGGTAAGGACATTGGAAATGGGATGGCGTTCCTAAGGCTGGGGGCAGAGAGGCTGACCTGCTCCACGTCCCCCGACCTGCCCATCCAATCCCACAGTGCAATGTATTTTTCCCTGGAAATAGAGACATGAACATCACAAGAGTGTGTGGGATGTGGGAGGGGAGGTATAGAGGGAATATAGGATGGACTTAAGCAGATATTTTTCTCACCCTTTGTCCTGTAATCTGAGCTGAGCTGAATCACAACTTGAGAATGTATCATGAATGTAAAACAAGAGGACACAGGTTTAACGTTGTAAAGAGCAATTTCAGGACAAACACCAGGAAGTTTTCCTTTACGTAGATGGTAATCAATGAGTGGAACAGTTTGCCAGGAAATGTGGTAGATGCCAGGATAATGGACTCAAAGCAGCTTGAAGCAATGATTGGGGGGGGAGGGGGGGGGTGAAGTGGATTTTTGAAAGAATGAGATTAAATAGGCCAAAGGCTTTCTTTACCTGGACCAATATTGTGATCTTATGACAGGTATTTGATGCTTAGCTTGTTGTCTGAAGCTGCATTGAAAGTTGAAGAAAGAAATGCTTTGACCTCCCACTGACTCCTTCAATTTCTGAATCATTCTGCAGGTGTTGAGGAAGAATGGCTCGAGACCTGTTATCCTTGATGGGGACACATCAGGTAAGGACCAGTAAAACCATCTGATTGTTCTCTGTTGTGCTTTGCTGATGAGAACATTGGAACCAAGCAAACATTTCATTTGATATTGCGCCTTATCACAGCGTTGCAATGTCTCGAAGTGCTTCACAAAATTTTACTTGCCCTGGTTAATCCTGGAACCAATGGGCAACCCCAGGCTCCTGTTCTCCACAACCAACTGGCCCCTCTGCCCTCCCCACCACACCTCGCAGATTCTTTCCTCTGACTCTCACTGCGAGAAAATACTGGACTTCCTCGAGTCCAAAATTGAGGGAATCCGTTCAGCTGCCACTGCCCTCCCAAATTCCACCCCTTCCCTACCCCCACCCCACACTCCGACAATTACCCATCCCTTCTTCCATACCTTTGAACCGGTCAACCCCTCCTCTGTCTTTACCACCATGTCCTCCATGAAGCCCACCACCTGCTCCCTGGACCCCATCCCCACCCCTCTCCTTAAATCCCAGCTCCACCTCCTTGCCCCACTACTTGGCAACATCATCAACTGCTCCCTGTCATCTGGCACTGTTCCTTCCCCCCTCAAAACAGCCATTATCACCCCCACCTTGAAGAAACCTTCCCTTGACCCATCACAGCTATCCAGCTACCGGCCCATCTCAAATCTTCCTTTCCTATCCAAGGTCCTTGAGAGAGTCGTTGCCTCTCAGCTTCGCTCTTTCCTCCCCTCCCACTCCCTCCATGAACCCCTCCAATCAGGTTTCCATGCTGCCCACAGCACGGAAACTGCTCTGGTCAAGGTCACAAACGACATCCTGACCATGTGCGACCATGGCTCCCTCTGTCTCCCATCCTCGTCGACCTTGGATCACTCAATCCTCATCCACCGCCTCCCCTCTCACCTCAACCTTCAAGGTTCTGTCCTTGACTGTTCAGGTCCTACCTTTCACACCGTCTCTACTTCGTCGCAGCAAACAGCTTCTCCTCCAGCCCCCGCATCATCTCATGCTGTGTTCCTCAGGGCTCTGTCCTTGGTCCCCTCCTCTTTACCCTCTACATGCTCCCTCTTGGTGACATCAGCCACAGACATGGGGTAAATTTCCACATGTATGCGGATGACACTCAACTCTATCTCTCTGCCTCCACCCTCAACTCCAGGACTACTGAGGTCCTGACGACTGCCTGTCTGACATCAAGTCCTGGATGAGGATCAACTTTCTCCAATTCAACATCAGCATGACCGAGGCCCTTCTGATTGGATCGCGTAGGCGCCTCCGCACCTCGGGAGCTGGCAGCATCAGCCTCCATCCCACGGTCCCTTCGTCTTGCTTCCTCCCTTGCCTCCTTCAAGGCTGGTCTCAAGACCCTTCTCTTCGATTGTGCCTTTGGTCGCCCTCCCACCTCTCTACCTTCCCTCACCCCTACACCACTCCTCCCCATGCTCGGGCCCCAACACCTGACTGTTCAGCGTTTTGCGACGTCCTCCCGACATGAAAGGTGCTCTATAAATGTCATTTTGTTGTGTACTCTAAAGTGCAGTGAGTGGATTTATAGGCCAATAGATATAATGGGCAGTGTAGTCCTCCCAATGTGGGTGGGCACAACCCTTTCCTTGCACATCAGGATTTAATTGGTAAATAAATCTCCTTGAACATTATCCACTCTCTTAAAGCATTCATTGTTCACCGATCACAATAACATCTGTCAGTGTAGCCTATTAGATGGCTGTGGTTACAAAATACTTCACAGTAAATGCACCTGATAAAATCAGTCACTCACTTCACGGTTATCTGTGGGACATTGCTGTGCACAAATTGGCTGCTGTGTTCGCCTGCAAAATAGTCACCACACCTACAGTAAAAATCCTGTGAAGCGCTTCAAGATGTCCTAATGACAGGATAAGGAGCTACATTAAATGTAAGTATTATTGTTGTTATTATGTTGTGTTCTTTGTGGGGGATTGTTTAGCAAGTGTTGATTTGACAGGAGAAGTATTGGGGTGTCAGCCAAAGGGACAAACGACAACTTGCACCAGCTGGAAATGTCAATCCATTCTGAAGTAGAATCATTTAGAGCAAAATCCCCGTCTTTGCTTTCAATGTCCTCCTACCTCTGTGACCTACTAACTCCATACTGACCCGTCCACTCCCTCTGACCTGCTCCACGTCCCCCGACCGGCCCACCCTATCGGCAGTCGGGCCTTCAGCCTCTCTGCCCCCAACCTTTGGAATTCCATCACACAGTCCCTCTGCCTCGCCCGATCCCTTGCCTCCTTCAAGGCCCATCTCAAGACCTTCCTCTTTGACCGCACCTTTGGTCTCCCTTCTACCCCTACACTCTGCCCTCCTACCCTCCTGATCCCAACTTCCAGCTTGGGTGCACATCCTTGACTGTTCAGCACTTTGAAACGTCCTCGTGATGTGAAAGGCACGATACAAACGTAATTTGTTGCTGTTGTTGTTGAATAGGGGCATTGGGTGAAGATCAAAAAGCCTCTCTGTTGCTGCAGTCCCATCAGAGTTCACATTCCAATGAAGGAAATGCAGAAGGTTCACCAGAGGAGGTGAAAGATGCTGTGGAAGGTAACCACAGGGGAGAGCAATGTCATCTTGTCACCACTCCATAACATCCTGGATTCCTACCATCTATGTCCCATTAACATGCTATTTGTGTTCTTAATGTAACATCATTTGGATGAAGGCTCAACCAGTTTGTGAATTGCGCCTGTTGCACTGACCACGCTCAGGGAGGCCATAAAGATGGTCAGAATAGAAAATGCTGGTTGACATAGTGTTCTGAGGTTGGCATTCCAGTGCATTGTTGGGGGCAGTGTAGATGGAGTTTGATGCTCCGTGTAAGTGCTTGCCGGGAGAAGATTTTAGTAAAGTGCTTGAAGGTTGAAGAAGCTTTAGTTACCTGTGGCACAATTGACCTGGGAACATATAATGGGCCTGGACTTGTATCGAGAGAAGAGAGGAGCAGAGCTTCTTTTCACACAAAGGGTAATGGAAATCTCGAACTCTCCCTCAAAAGACTGTGGATGCTGGATCAATTGAAATTTTCAAGCCTGAGGTTTATAGACATTTGTGAGATAAGGGTATTGTGGAGTCCTGTGGTTCAGTGGTTAGAGCACTCGCCTCACAAGTCAGAGACCTGGGTTTGATTCCCGGTAGAGCAAAACATTGTGCAAATTTCCTTATTCCACACTCCTCTGTTTACCTAACAGTAAATAGGAACCCAGTTGATAGTCAATTGGCGGATCGCTTTTCCGGGGGTAATAATTCCTTAAACAAAATTGGTCCCTCAATCCACGACTGTTTGTGGGACATTACTGTGTGCAATTGGCTGCTGCATTTCACCCACAAAATATACAGTCAACTCATTTTACAATATATTCTGTGAAGCACTTTGAGATAACTCGAAGGTGTGATAAGGAGTATATCAAATGCAAGGATTATTATTATCAAGGAATATGGAGCAAAGGTAGGTAGATGAAGTTGAGGTACAGATCAGCCATGATCTAATAAAATAGTGGAACAGGCTCGAGGGGCTGCATGGTCTATTTCTGTTCCTATGTAGAAAATGAATCTATTGAAAACTTGCTGTTATTTGGGTGTGGCTGTCTGATCTAGAGGCCATCTCCACTGTATAAATGTATGACCAAGTCTTGTTCTGTTGTCACACTGAAGCTTTGTAAAACAGATGAGGACTTGAGTTGCTAACGTTACTTGTTCTCTGTTCTCAGGTTTTTCTGAAGGGATGTCTAATCCACTATACACACCAACCGGTTCCACCCACACCACAGTGAGCCGGATCTCCTCCCCATTGAGCCCAGTTTACTCTCCAGCGAGCTCCCCAACTGGCTCGATCTATTCCAAGACCGACCCCTTCTCCACCCTGATTGAGCCAATCGACCCTCCAGCTGGCCAATCGCAGGGAGAAGCTGGCAAATCATCGGCAAATGCATTAGAGGTGTCGCCCACTCTCCATGAAGTGTGAGTGTGTGATTGATGCTGGTTTACCCAAGTTACTTTCAGAGGGTGAAGCTTTGGAACTCTCTCCCTCAATTCCTCCGCCTTGCCCCCTACTTCCCCTCTTTTAGATCACTACTGACCTTCCTCTTCAACTGTGCTATGGTCAACTCCTCCCTCCCCCCCGACTTGGCATCGGGCTCCACAAACTGTTAAGCATTCTGAGACGTTGCCCTGCGTGATATAACACAACTTATTGTTATTGCAAGGTGACACCCATTCACACTGATGTTTGTGAGCAATGCAGGAAGTGTGGTTCCGGTGAGCTACATTCAGTCATTCACTCTTGCACAGAGCAGTGATGGTTTGCCATACTACAATTCTGAAGATGACAGACATTTTCAGGGTAAACAGTGGCTTCCTTATCTGCTACCATCTTGATCCACAATGCTTCTTAATTGGCAGGATCGAGTGGCAAGAATTATTTTGTCATTACTGGATCATTCATTTGGTATCTACCTCCTTTTGGGGATGGGGGAAGGGGAAGAAACATGTCATGTGTTGTGATAATTGTCAAATGACGTATTGCATTTCTTTCCCTCTTGTCATAGTTAGATTAACCCAGCCAGGAGATACCATAAGGACATTGTCATTAGAAACATAGAAATCTACAACACAGAAGGAGGCCATTCGGCCTATCGAGTTTGCGTCGGCTCACAGGGCAAGGATATTGCTTCAGGCCCATTCTCCTGCCTTATCCCCACATTCCTTCAAGCCTTTCTCTTTCTTATGCCTATCTCCTTCCCTCCTGAAAGCTACAATGGACTCTGTCTCCACCACTCTACCTGGCAGGATGTCCCACATCCCAATTACTCTCTTGGTGAAGAAATTCCTCCTATGTTTTCGTTTCGCTGCTCATGTAATTCTCTTGTGACTATGGCCCCTGTCACTGATCAATGGAAATAACTGCTCCCTATTTACACTGTCAAAATCCTCGTACATTCGTACACCTCGATCAGGTCCCCACTCAATCTTCTCTGCTTCAATGAAAAGAGGTTTATAGACATTCAGAAGTTCAGAAATAAGAAGATTGTATCCACAGATGAACAGAGTTGTAGGACTGTGTTTATATTCTGTATCAACTGACTGGGAAACTCAGCCCAATGGACCAGGCCAGGACTTTCTTGATCTTTCTTTGGGACTTCTCTTGAGCTCCGTACAAAGCTTGCTTTCCTGGCCAAAATTCTGTCATAAAGCTCCTGTCCTTGGCTCTTTGCTGATGCTGATTGAGCTGCACTACCGGTAGAGGGTGCTAAAGAGGGACTAGTTCTTGTAAACCAATCTGATTTTAACTTCCTTTAACTAGGGCCAATTTGATCTCCCCTTGCAGCTTGAATGACACGAGCAAAATGAAATCGGGCTATGAACCAGTGAGGTCCGGGTCTGTAGCTCCACCAGCAGCTGAACTTTCAGCCTATCTACACAGCTTTCTAATCAAGGTCATCTCAAGACTTACCTGTTTGACCAAATCTTTGGTTATCTCTCCCCTCTCCCTGCCCCCAGCTCGGGTGCTAAACCAGGATTGATAAATTGATAAGTGCCTTGAATTACATATGTATAGTGCCTTTCATGTTGGGAGGATGCCCCAAGTGCTGTGAAAGGCCCTATACAAATGTAAATTCGTATTGAATTATAAGCTCGAGTTCTATCCTCTACACCAAGGTGGCCCAACCTTTTGGCTGCCGAGGACCGGATTCTCTATTTGAGAAAGGTCTGTGGGCCGCATGAGTAATATTTTGTGTTTCCCTTCCAGAAACATAACATTTACATAGCACCTTTTTTAAGTTGGAAGGTCATCTCAAAGCACTCGACGCTGTCGGCTGGGCACCTAAGCTGGGGGTGGCAGCCGAGAGGTGGAGGTGGGGAGAGGAAAAGATGACCGAAAGCGTGGTCAAAGAATTAGGTCTCGACTTTCCTTGAAAGATGGGAGAGGGGCAGCAAGTCGGATGGACGCCAGGAATGGAATTCCAGAGAGCAGGAACAAAATGATAATGGTGGGGCAGATGGGGTGGGACATGAAGCAAGCTGGTGTTTTCTGGATAAAGGGAATAGCTGGGTCGGGAGGTCGCAGAGGTAGGGTGGGGAGTGGAATGAAGGACGTAGAGGTGTTTCTCACTGGGGAAAAAGTGAGCTTTCTGGGAGGAAACTGCAGGGCATGTCACTCAGTGTCCGTTCTCGGTGCCCTCGTGGCGGCCGTGAGAAGCTCCGATTGTCTGTTCTGACAGTGAACCATGAAACACCGCCCTCAATTCTTTTTTCTCTTTCTGCTATCTCACTCTTTTCATTTCTCTCTCTCTCCCACTAGCCCTCATGCTCTCTCTCTCTCTCAATCACTCTCTCCCTCTCGCTCTGTCAATCACTCTCTCTACGTAATCTCTTGCACACTCTCTCAATTACTCTCACTCCCCTCTCTCTTCTCATGTTCTCACTCTCCCCTCTCTCTTTCTAACCTCTCATTCTCTCCTCTTCAATCCCTCTCTCCCTCTCAATTACTCTCTCTCTGCTCTCTCATTCTCATTCCCTCCCTCTCTCTTTCTTTCTCTCACCCTCTCCCTCAATTTTCTCTCAAACACTATCTCCATCCTCTCTGTCAATCACCTTCTCTCAATCTCTCCTCTCATTCACACTCTGACATATACTCTCCCCCTCTTTCAATCACTCTCCATCTCACTCAGTCCCTCTCCTCCCCCCACTTTCGTGACCTCTCACTCTTCTCTCTCTGTCTCTCTCTCTCTCTCTCATTACCCCCTGTCCCAATTCCTCTCTCTCCCAATCAGCCGCATGGTTCACCATTTGCAGCGTCAGGACTCGGCAGTTGCTAAGGTCGCGGTGGATAAGGAGACTCACTTGCTTTACTGACAGACTGCAGCAATGGCTGGTATTATTTCCACTGCGCTGCGTCCTCACAACCGCTGGCTCCTGCCGCTGCCATGGGTGAACGTTCACCAGGTAGGGACGGAGCGGAAGTTGGAATGTTGGAAATGGTCTCAGGCCGGATAAAATCACCCACCGGGCTGGGTGCGGCCTGTGGGCCACCTATTGGACCACTCTGCTCTACACCATCGGAGGTGGCCCTTCCCGTGCTGAACATTTTTGAATTGGGCTTTTCTTTGCGACGAAGCTCAATGGTGAGGAGGAAGCTTGTCTCCTCTGAGAGGACTCCTGGGATAAAAAGCACTGAAGCACTGATTGCCTGCTGTATGGTACTTATAGCAGAGGAAGGGGAGAGGGCCCTGCAATCTCCTCCACCAATTGACTTGGCTGAATATTATCTTATGTGAAGGGTAAACAACAGTGATTTATTCTGATGGATATGCGGGAGTTTTGGATATTAAATAGAATTATTTTATTACAATTTTAGCCCTGAGATGCTACCTCAAGTATAGAAAGTGTAGTAGAAATCTGGAATCCTCTCCCCCAGAAGGCTGTGGATGCTGGATCAATTGAAATTTGTAAGGCTGGGGTCAATAAATTTTTGTTAGGTAAAGGTATCAAGGGAGCAAAGGTGGGTAAATGGAGTTGAGGTACACATCAGCCATGATCTAATAGAATGGTGGAACAGGCTTGAAAGGCTGAATGACCTAATCCTGTTCCTACTTCATCCCAGCAATGGCAGCAGTGATCGGTGCGTCCAGCCTCCCAGTCAAAAGAGCAGCCAGCGGGTAAAGGACCAGGTGACGGCAGTGGAAGGTTGGACAGACACAAGCAGCCAGGACAAGGTGGTAGATTCAAAGGATCAACCTGGCAAAAGGACCACAGACATCAGTGCTGTAAGTTCAAGTACAATTCATTTTCCCCTCGCAAAACAAAAAATTACAACACTTATAAAAGGACTTTGTTACTGATATAAATAATGATTTGTAACTTTCGCAAAGACGGTTAAAAGAAGGGCAAGTTTAAATGTGTTGTGACGGACCATGCGTTCACTGCCCTAGTTCCTTTGGACATTGTTTCGCCCACAAATATACAGTCAATTCACTTTACAGCATACTCTGTGAAGCACTTTGAGACATCTAGAAGACACGAAAAGCTCTATATCAAATGCAAGGATTATTATTATTATTATGCCATTCTGATACCTTATACAGCACAGAAGGAGGCCATTCGGCCCATCGTGCCCATGCCGGCTCTTTGAAAGATATGTCCAAATTAATCCCACTCCCCCGCTCTCTCCCCATAGCCTTGCAAATTTGTCCTCCCCAACCTTATATGGGGAGAAATTCCACCTGGGTCGAGGTGTACTTTGTTCAGGTGGCTTTCACTGTGTCAAAAATTTGGCAAATTGTTGAATTCAGTTGCAACTTTGAAACTGATTTTCTGTAGTTTCTTACTTGCAAAAAATGGCTTCAAAAAATTAAGGCTGTGTATAAGAATTTGACAAATTCTGGATACTCTGAAATGCTACATAAGAATCGTGACCACGGTAGAATTTCTCCCCCATTAGGATTTTTTGGAGCCCGTAGTGCTGGTGTGCTTCCTTGTCTGCAAATGATGCGCGAAAGGGAGCACAAAAGAGAGAGTGAGAGAGAGAGAGGACACAAACAAAGAATAAATGGGAACATTAAACTGCTTTCATTCTATAGACAAAGAAAGACTATGGAGGGCACAAAACAATGAAGAAAGGGATAAAGGATTGGGATACCCCGAACAAGTCATCAGCTGTCAACAAGTTACCGAGGCAGCCAAGGGAGATCGAGAACAAGAAGCGCAATGACCGTGTGCAGTTTGTCGTGGGTAAGTGATATTGTCAATAATAATAATAATCCTTGTATTTGATATAGCAGCTTATCATGTTATTGAGATGTCTCAAAGCACTTCACAGAATATACTAAGTTGCGCGCAGCAATCTCTCACAAATAGCCATGGACGGAATGACCAATTTTATTTGGGGGATTGTTGGGTAGTACACCGTGAAATAACAATATTAAAAAAAATATATCTTTCTGCAGGAAAGCCCAAGGGCAAAAGAATGCAGAAACAATACCTGCTGAACATCAAAAAGCAGAAGAAGTCTTCAAAGAATGTATCCAGGGAGTTGGACGTACCTCAGGAGGAAGATGATGAAAATGGGAAGAGTATGCCTCGCAGCTCAGATGTGGATGGACTTCTAGACTCGAGTGACCAGATTGACTCTCCAACTACATCTGCTAACTTAATGTCACTCCTCTTTGACCAGTGCTCCATCTCCCAAATCGCTGTCGACATGCCTCACACAACAGTTCCAGCAATGGTAGGATCCCAGTTGTCAGAAGCAACAAAAGTAAACGTGGGGAACAAAGCACACATTGGGGTCTAAAATGCAGAATTTCTAAATGGATTCCCTGATAAGGAATCTCGTTGGAAATTCTGCAACCGAAAGCTTACATACAGGGCAAAGCTTTTACTGCTTCGCCCATTACCTACTTAAAGGACAACTACGTTAAGGACAAGCATAACGTAGGTTAAATGTAATGTAAAATTCTTACAAGTTATGTTTTGTTTTAATTCTGAACTGATATACGTAGTTTGAAATGACTACTTCTAATTTCCCCCTTGGATCAGAGAAAGGAACCTATGATCTCATCAGTCAGGGCTGTATTAAAGTTGGTTCTTGAGGTAAAAGATGAATGTTCCAACACACTGGATGTCTGACACATGGAAACTCATCACTGTGCTTAAAAGTATCCACATAGCAGATTTCCACATATGTATGGCAACCACACATGGAAATTTCCGTGACTGGAATGGAACGTGTACTCTCTCCCCGGAGGGTTGCACTTGCTTACCTAATTCTGAAGAGTATTAGGTGTAGGTTGGAAAGAACCAAGACTTGGGAACCCCAAGTGTGTTTTGGGTTACTGCTGGAGATTCACCAGATAAAGCCTCATAGCTTGCCATTGAAAGTATTGTCTGGCAAGCTTTCCCTTTGCCTGCCCAGCTTGGAGAACTCTACCGGTTAGTGCTTTGACTTGCATGGTTAACAAGAGATGGGTGGGAAGAATTGCTGCCCCATCTGCCCCTCCACGTCATGCTGATGAGCCAGGCTGGCTGGTCTGTCATCAGCTGTGCCCTGAACCAAACTGAAGCCCAGCACAAAGAGTTGACTTAAATCCAGCATTCCTTTGCCAACCATGCCACTTGAAGCAATCTCAGCTCCAAGGAGATGCTGTTTACCTCCCCATCCCTAACAAGGATAGTTATTAGGTAGACCTAATACAAAGTATTAAAGGGTAACAATAATCTTTGGGAATGCTTGCAATTGATATAGCACTTTATTGCATTGTCAAGTCATCTCAAAGTGCTTGGGAAAATGCAGAGGAATTGGATTAGAATAGATCGCTCCAGTGGAGGAGAGAGCACCAGCTCAGACAGTGGTTCAAATGAATGGCCTCTTTCTGTTCTTTGGACAGCTTTCTGCCAGGTACCTCAGGACAGTCATCTCTTATAGTTAATGCAATTGGATAACATGCCAGTATGTAGCCACATTAAGTATAACACAGGTTAAATATAGTGTAAAATTCTCTCCACTAAGGGAAGCACCACTGCCCCGACACTGGTTAAAAGCGAGAAGGTGGCAAAGCCGCAGGCTGAGAAGAGCAGCGTGAAAGGTGAGAAAAAGAAAAACATTTCTTCTGCAGAGGAGCAGAAGCTGAGAGAGCAGAAGCTGAGAGAGCAGAAAAAGAAAAACATTTCTTCTGCAGAGGAGCAGAAGCTGAGAGAGCAGAAGCTGAGAGAGCAGAAGCTGAGAGAGCAGAAGCGGAAAGAGCAGGAGCAGAGAGAACAGCAGCAGAGAGAACAGCAGAGAGAACAGGAGCAGCTAGAGAGACAGGAGCGAATTAAGAAAGAACTGGGGGATGATCTGCAGAAAAGAAAGGATAAAATCAGGTAACAACAAATTAAATTTATATAGTGCCTCTCACATCAGAAGGATGACTCAAGGGACTGGACAGTTAAGGGTTTGCACCAGAGCTGGGGGAGGGTAGGGGGATTGGGGGTGAAAGCACTGTCAAAGAGGAAAATAAGAACATACAAAGCAATGAAATGACGAAAAGGCCATCTAGCCCCGTTACTCCAACACACCAAACAATTCACTGGACATTTGCCACACTCCCCCACTCCTCACTTTATCTCCTGGGGCAAAACTCTATTCACCCACGACATAGACAGCTATTCCACTTTACAGTATGTCCTACGAAAACGCTTTGAATTGTCCTCCTGATATGAAAGGTCCAATATCAAATGTAAGAATTATCATTGCATATTTCTTGAATTTGAAAGATAACCAAGTATAATCTTCAGAAATACTCATCCATTGCCATTGACCTCCTTCCTTCACAGACAAGCTCTGTCTCATCTCCAGTGCAACCCATATCTTCCACTCTGTCCGCTTGTAGCTGTAAATCCAGCATTTATCCTCATTGTTCATCTCTGAACACTCTCCAATCTGTCAAATTTGGGTGCGTGAAACTGCTGCACACATTGGTCCAAATTTGGCCTCATCATAGGTGTGGCTGCAGAAAGCTTAGAGCACTCACCTCGCAAGTGAGAGATCTGGGTTTGATTCCCAGCAGGGCAAAATGTTGAGCAAGTTTCCTTACTCCACACACCTCTGTTTACCTAGTATTTAGTAGGAACACAGTTGTTAGTCGATTGGTGGATCGCTTTTCCCGGGGGTAATAATTCCTTCAAAAAAATAAATAAATTGGTCACTCAATCCATGACTGTTTGTGGGACACTGCTGAGCGCAATTGGCTTCCACGTTTCACTTACAGAATACAGTCAATTCACTTTACAAAGTCTGAAGCACTTTTGAGATGTCATAATGAATGATAAGACACTATATTAAGTGCAAGTATTGTTATTATCCTGTAAAGTAATAACAATCTTTGCATTTGATATAGCGTATTATCACTATCTCACTTTGTGACGTTCTCTCTGCTTGAAATACGCATGGAATCTGTGACAGCTGAATGTGACGTATTCAAAGCTTTGCTCTCTTCTCCCTTTAAAGGGTCTGTTCCCCAAGGTTGAAGTATTTTATGTCCTATTACAAGGTACTTGCGATTGGGCAGATGACTGCCGACCTCACTGTGCAGGCTTGTTAATTAAAGAAACTGTGGAAAGTTGAGCCCTGATTGTTAGGGCTGATGAGGGAGGTCAGCAGCTGTCTAAAAAGAGCTGTGCCCTGGCATGGGAGGTGTGACATCAAATTGGAGATTGAAAGAAAACACACTGTGGGATGCAACATATTTAATACATTTTGGTGTGTCCAGAATTTGTCAAATTCTTTTTTAAAAAGTTTTAATTTTAAAGCGGGGTTTCTGTACATTTCTTTAAAGCTTCAGAAAGCCAACTTCTAAATTAAGACAAAATTCAAAATTTGCTGTTTTCTGAACATTCTAAAATACTATAGAAATGGAGTATATCTAGATCCAGGTGGAATTTCTTGTGTGTGTATGCTTTGCTATAAGGGGCTTTTATGTTTTGCTATTATTCATTTGGTAGTGGTTTGTTTTAATTTGTGTGAAAAGGCTTAATTTTACTTCCAAAAGTCACTTCAGCTGTGTTTTTTTAATGGGCATAGACTGTAGCATTCTATCTTTGTTTATCTTTAATGTTTCTCTTGAATGATATCCCATTCTTTCCGTCTCTGTTCTGTTTTCTCCTAATCTGCCTTTCTCCCTTTCCGTCTGGCTGCTGCCTATTTTTCCATTTGCAGCCTGCCCTTCGCCTCACCCCCTCCCTTGCCTCCTTCAAGGCCTGATTCAAGATCTTTCTCTTCAGACGCGCCTTCATTCACCCTCCTACCCCACGCTCCCTACCCTCCACCTCTCCTGATCCTAACCTCTTGCTCGGGTCCAAATCCTTGACTGTCCAGGGCCATGGGATGTCCTCCCGATGTGAAAGGCCCTATATATATATGTCATTTGTTTTTGTCATTGTTGTTGCCACTTCCAATATTTCAAGTTCAGCAAGAGAATGCAGTATTGTAGCTAATGTGTAGTGGTGACCAGTGGCTACGAGACGAATGACCAACCCTTGTTCCCTCTGCCTCCTTGTCCTCCTGGACCTCTCTGCTGCGTTCGATAGTCGATCACGCCATCCTCCTCCACCGCCTTTCCTCCGTCATCCAACTCAGTGGGATCGCACTCGCCTGGTTCGAGTCCTACCTCACAAACCGCCAGCAGTACATGTGCACAAATGGCTTTTCCTCCGCTCTCATCCAGTTATCTGCGGGGTACCCCAAGGATCCATCCTTGGCCCCCTCCTCTTTCTGATCTACATGCTCCCTCTTGGGGATGTCATCCGCAGACATGGGGTACATTTCCACATGTATGCGGATGACACCCAACTCTATTTTTCCATCTCTCTTTGCGACCCCCAGTCCCCTGATGTTCTGTCATCCTGCCTGTCAGGCCTCAGGGGCTGGATGAGCGCAAATTTCCTTCAGCTGAACGTTGACAAGACGGCAGCCATACTCTTTGGCTCTCGTCAACATCTAAAATCTCACGGTTCTCACCTCCTCCACCTATCCGACCTCCCCCTAAAATTCCCCCTAAAACTCGTATGCAACCTAGGCGTCAGGTTTGACCCCCAATTATCCTTCCTCCACCACATCCGGTCCCTCACCAGCACCGCCTTCTTCCACCTCCGATGCATCGCCCGTCTCCCCAATACCTCACTCCAAAAGCCGCTGAAACCCTGGTCCATGCCTTTGTCACCTCTCGGCTGGACTATTCTAATCCCCTCCTCGCCAGCATCCCTCCACTATCATCCATAAAATCCAAATTATTCAAAACTCTGCTGCCCGCATTCTCACCCGCACCAAACTCCGCTCCCCGATCACCCCAGTCCTTGCCAGACTGCACTGGCTCCCTGTCCCAGAGAGGATCAACTTCAAGATCCTCACTCTTGTCTTCAAATCTCTTCCTCACTCCCTTCGCCTCGCTCCCTTTTCCTATTTTCAGGTCTCTGCTGAAGACCTTTTTTTCGACCGCAACTTTGGTCACCTTTCTCCCCCTCCCCCGGCTCGGCCCCGGGATCTGCTACCATGAAGTGCTCTGAGACGCTGTCCGGCGTGGAGGGCGCTATATAAATCCAAGTTGTTATTGTTGTTGTTGTTGATTCTCAGGCTTCAGAAGCTCCAGCAAGAGGAAGAGAGATCACAGCTCGAGGCGGAACAGAAGAGCCAGCAAAACCAGGAGCAACGGGAACGTAAACAACAAGAACAGTACAAAAGGAAACTGCAGGAAATGCAGCAGCAAAAGCAGCGAGACGTGACAGAGAGAGCAGGTGTGTGACAAACACTGACTGCTGGATTTCCTGATGTACTATTTTCTGTCACCTTTACACATTGTAGAGTGTCCACAAACTCCTGTTACTCCTTTTTAATATATAGTGCACTGACCAACAACTGAAACATGTGGAAGAATAATGCTGATTTTATTTGGAAGTATTTAATCGTATTCAGTATAACTGTTTAACTGTACTTAGACGTGCAGAAGCCCATAGGATCTGTGTGAGCGCCATCATTTTCATGGCAGATAATGATTCGTCGCCATGTTCAGTGCAACAGCTTTCGTAACATGATAGAGTGACGAGGTAAAATGCATCTCTGACAGCTTGTTTCACCTCATTCGTAGTCTCATATTGCTGTGGTGTAATAGGGGAGTAAAACGACTTTGTGGACAGCCTGTATGTAATTTACCTCTTTTATCTCCTTTATCTTTATCTCTGGGTCAAAACGCTGTGGGTTAGATTGGGATTGAAAAGAGAAGGGAGTTTCTCCTGGTGTTTTGGTTGACAATTCTCCACATAAAGTTGGATCATTTACTTTATGACTGTTGTGAGACTTCGCTGTGCTCAAAATATCGTGTTTATCTATAAATACAGTGATCTACACTTGACAGCAATACCTGATGTTATAGGTGCTGTATCAAATCAAATCAGGAGTATTACTTCACATAAATAAGATGGCACTGAAACATTTATTATGGGAGTTTGCAATGTATCATTCCTGTGTGTACTGTACACATACAGGAGCTGCCGCAGACACCCGCAAAGCATACAGCACGAAATAATTTTGAAACATTCCTTTTCTTAAAGTACTCTATGGTGGAGAAAGGAATACATCAAATGCAAGGCAATGATTATTATTTTGATTATTAGAGAGGGGAAATGTAGAGCAGTGGAGGCTCATTTGATCTATAAACACTATCAGAGATGAGTTGGGCCAAATGGCCTGTTTCTGTGCTGTAACGTTATATGAGTCAGTTGGTAGCTATGCGTTACCTCTGACTCAGAAGTGGTAGGTTCAAGCCTCATGTTGTGAATTTTAATTCATAGTCTAGACTGATATTCTAATGCAGTGGTAGGGATGTGCTGCATTGTCAGAGGTGCTGTCCTTCAGATGACATGTTAAACCGAGGTTCCCACTACCTGTTCAGGTGGACAAAGAGCAACTCTGAAAGAGAAGATAGTTTCTGCCCGTGTTCTGGCCACCAATCCCCCAAATACAAAATACACAGTCATGACACTGTGCAATAAAAGGGGCAGGAGACAGGTGTTTAATACGACCAAGAACACCAAACGTTGATGGATGTTTCAGTCAAGATTGAGCATGGTCTCTTCTGTGAATGTGTAATGTCAAATGGCAAATAGACAAATAATTCTAGTAATCATTCATTTTAAAATCTATGCTTGAAAAAAATTTGTTTGAAAGTGACTGCTGGACTCTTGTATGCTTTGTTCGCCCATGAAAACACATAGTTACTACACTTTACAATATATCCTGTGAAGCTCTTTGGGACGTCCTCCTGAAGTGAAATGTACGAAATGTAAGGATTATACTTATTATTGTTATTTTCAGTTGAGGCGGAGAGACGACGGAGTGCGGAGGATGCCTGGCTGGTGGAGGAGCAGCAGAGACAGATGGAAATGAGTGAACCAGATCATCTGGAATATCTGAGAAAGAAAAGGGAAGATGAAAACTGGATGCAGGAGCAACAGGTGGAGAGCTGGAAGGGGGAAGAGGAGACCACGAGACTGATGATGGAAAATGCCAAACAAGAAGCCATGATGTTAACACAGTGAGTAGAGTTGTTAGTGAGTGGAAGCCAGTCACACATTTATTTTGACGGGCATCCATATATAATACAATGTACAGTTGTGTAGTTAAAACCGCATAGCTTGCCATTGAAACTATTGTTTGGCAAGCTGCTTATCCAACTTGGACTACCCTACCCATTAGAATTTTGGTTTCCAGGGTTAACAGGAGCTGAGTAGGAAGAATTCTTGCCCCCAGTCTGCCTCTCCAAATCCTGCTGATGAGTCAGGCTGTCTGTGGACCCACCTGGCTCAAGAACCAGACTACCAGATGGCCACAGAGGGTTGAATCAATTCCAAAATTCCTTTGCCAAGTATGTCACCTTGGAGCCAGTTCAGCTCCAAGGAAACCGCACTTACCTTTTCCTCTCTGCCCTCCCCAAGAGGATGGCCATGATGGAACCTCTGTGTGTGTAGCCATCCATAAAACAGTAGGCTCTTCAGCCCATCAAGCTTGTTCTGCAATAATTATGACCATTTATTAACAATCTGCTGTTGTCTTGTTTACAGTCAGAGGGCTTTGATGGATCACCAGCTCCAGTTCAATAGGAATTTAATTGTGGAATCAAACGGCCTGGAGAGGATGCACGACATCACCAGGCCTTGGGTCTTCTCCTATTTTGGGCTGAAGAAGATCGTAGACGTGCAGCCATCACCAGAGGAATGAAGAAAAAGGAGATGAGCTTTTGAGAAATTAGAAATTGTGAGCAACAGGGCGCACTCCATAGAGATCTTTCCCGGTGGCTCTTAAAAAGTAAACTTGTAGCATTTACTTTTCGATAAAGTCAGATATTTGCTTTTCTCTCTGAGGCACGTAATGTTTAAGTGTAGCCATTATATAATATGCATCAGGAAGAATTTAAGTGAACCTGTGTACTGTGTGTGCCTCTTTTATGTAGCCCTTCTCATGCATTGTTTCTGCCTCGGAGGGAAAAGGGGACAAGCATGAGGTGGGGATATCTCTGTTCAAAATGTATTTACGAAACCAAAAAATGGTGCCAGTTTAGCCTTAAACCTTGACGTAGGTGAACTCATGTCCCACCATAACCCATCAGACAGCATGGAATTGATGATGGGTGCAGTGGTCTTTTAAGGTTGGTCTTATCCAGTTCTTAAGAACTGAAATTGCTGACCATCCAAAATGAAATGTGAATGTTGACTCAAAACAAACATGAAATCTCACTTGTAATGTTCGCCTGGAACAGATGCTCTCTCAGTATTACAGACTAGAGTTGAAGGAACATATAGAAGAGTGTCCTTTACTCAACTGACTTTTAAATTGTTACAAAGCGCAGAGGATTTCTGTGACGTGCCGGATTCATTTTTAAAATAAAATGTTAAAAGGAAAAAAAAGTTTGTGACTGGTTCATTTTTCAGACTAAACCACATAAAAACAATAATAATCCTTACTCCACACGCCTAATAATAATCCCTCCAAATCCAAAAACAATAATAAATTGGTCATTTTCAATCTACGACTGTTTGTGGGACATTGCTGTGCGCAATTGGCTTCCGCGTTCGCCCACAAATATACAGTCAATTCACTTTACAGTGTGTTCTGTGAAGCGCTTTGGGACGTCCTCCTGACGTGAAAAGCACTATATCAAATGCAAGGACTATTATTATTATTATTTGATATAGCGCCTTATCACATCTTTGAGATGTCTCAAAGTGCTTCACAGAATATACTGTAAAGTATAATTTACTGTATATTTTGTGGGCGAAACTCAGCAGCCAATTAAGTGACCAAATTATTGTTTAAAATTTTTTTTGAGGGGATTATTACTGCCAGAAAAGCTATCCGACAATCGACTAACAACCGGGTTCCCATTCAGTGCTAGGTAAACAGAGGCATGTGGAGTGAGGAAACTTGCCTAAGGTTCTGCCCTGCTAAGCCAGGTCCTCTCGCTTGTGAGACAAATGCTGTAACCAATATGCTACAGGACTCCACTTCCGAAAGGTTTAAGGTGCAATTGTTTTTTCAGTCGAACGATGGATTTTATTTGTCCTGGTATACCAAACCAGGGACTGACAAAAAAATTTAATTCATTATCCAGCCTCAGGTCCTGCCATCTAGTGGGCAATTCCAATTTGATGGTACAGACTGACAAAAAAGAAAACAACAAATTACATTTGTATAGCACCTTTCATGTCAGGAGGCCGTCCCAAGGCACTGGACAGTCAGGGATCCGCACCCAGGGTGGGGAGGGTAGGGGTAAGAGGGTGACTGAAGGTACAGTCGAAGAGGAGGGTCTTGAGATGGAGGTGGCAAGGGAGGGGGTGAGGCGGAGGGACTGTGGGTGGAGTTCCAGAGAATGGGAGCGGAGAGACTGAAGGCCCGCCTGCCAATAATGGGGCAGGCAAGGTGGGGGGACATGAAGCAGGCCAGCGGAGGGAGCAGACAGGTTGGTAGGGGATTAGCTCACAGAAGTAGGGGAAATAAGGTCATGGAGGGGTTTGAAGGTGAGGACTAGGGTCTTCAAGTGTATTCTCTGAGTGATAGTGGGCCAGTGGATCCGGGCGAGGATGGAGGTGATAGGTTCGCAGAGCCTGGTGTGGGAGAGGCTTCAGAGTTCTGGATGATCTGCAGTCTATGGAGGGAAGAGTTGGGGAGGCCGACAAGCAGGGAGTTTGCCAAGTCGAGCCTGGATGTGATGAATGCATGGATGAGTCTCGGCTGCCAGGGGTGCGAGACAGTGGCGGTGTCGGGCAATGTTGCGGAGGTGGAGAAAAGCAGAGCGGGACAGGGCACGGATGAGGGGAATGAAGGACAGTTGAGGGTTGAACAGGACTCCGAGGTTCTGTATTGGCTCCGTGAGTTGTAGAGTGTATCCATGAAGGGTGATGCTGTCAGCGCCCGAGGTTTGGAGGTGCTAACGAGAGACAAGCAGGAGGGCCTTGTTCTTACTGACATTCAACTGCAGGAAGTTAGCTCTCATGCAGGACTTGATGTCCAACAGACAGTCTGTGAGGACAGCAGTTGTCTTGGAATTGAGGGTAGAGGTGGACAGGTAGAATTGGGGAACATCCGCATACATGTGGAAGTTGATCCCATACCTACAGATGATGTCACCAAGAGGGAACATGTAAATGTTGGAAAGGAGGGGACCAAGGACAGAGCCCTAAGGGACGTCACACATAATGGTGTGGGGGCTGGAGGAGAAGCCATTGATGGAGGCAAAGTGGAAACGGCGGGAGAGGTAGGATTTGAACCAGGCAAGGGCAGGTTCGTGAAGGTTGAGCTGAGAAGAAAGGTGATGGAGGAGGATAGAATGGTCGACAGTGTCAAAGGCAGCAGAGAGGTCGAGGAGGACAAGGAGGCAGAGAGAGCCCTGGCCGCAGATGGACAGTGATTCTGACCAGGGCTATTTCCGTGCAGTGGGCAGCATGGAAAACTGATTGGAGAGGTTCATAGAGGGAATGGCGGGAGAGGAAAGAGCGAAGCTGGGACATGACAACTTGTTCCAGGCGGGGAAAGCAAGGTTGGAGATGGGGTGGTAGCTGGAGAGTAGTGATGGGTTCAGGGAAGGATTTTTCAGGATCAGGGTGATTTTTTAGAGGGGTGGGATCAGTGTCAATGGATAAGGAGAGGTTGATGATGCCAATTAAAAGAGATGCCAGGGAAGTAAGGAGGGATGGGCATGGGGTTGAGGGAGCAGGTAGTGGACTTCATTTTTGAGATGACAGAGATGAGGGAAGAGCAGGAGATGGGGTCAAAGGTGTGTAAGGAGGGGTGGGAAGGGGCTGGGGTGTGAGGGGAAGTGGGTAGTGGTAGACGGGAGATGTATTGTGTTGTGCTAATGGGCTGACAAAACAGCCTATCAGCAAAGGACGAGTTTAGGTAGGTGCAGTTTACACAATGTGCCATTCACGACACATTGTCAATATATTCAGCAACTATCACAATTTTCAGAAACAACATCAAAGTTACCGGAAAACAGAAATTCATGAATGAGTCAATTTGTTGGTCACCTTGATTCACTGAATGTGGGATGAGTTTCCTGAAAACTGAACATGGGAATTCTGAATGGACTTTTTATTTCAATCCTAATTCAATCCTAATAGTTAAGTGGAAAAGTACTGATAAACATCCTTCCATCTGATGTTCCATCCATTTATTGGGTGCATAGAGGAGGAAATTAATGCTCAAATACCTGTATTTGATGCTTGGCACTGTATGACTGAGAGGAACAGATGAAAACAGGAGACTCATTAAACCTGTTCCACTAGTTTTTAAGATGTTGTTAGATCTTCCAATCCCAATGCCCTGCCCTTTTACTACCCCCTTTTATACTTATACTGCCCAAGTCTTTTGTCCATTGCCCCTTATAACATCTGACTGATTCTGTCTCTAGTCTTTGAGCAAAATGTTCCACATCTTCACAACCCTTTGTGTGAAGAAATGCTTCCTGATCTTAATTCTAACTATCTTACTTCTGATTTTAAGGCTACACTCGGTTTATCTTACCAGCTTGGTCTATTTGGATAGCTGCTCTTTGTAATTGGTATGATGGTTGGCTCCTCTGGTAACTGGTGCTCATAGTTCTTTACTCAGTTTACTTGGTTTCTAGTTTGGAGAGTTGCTACTTTGGCTGATTTCCAGGTGGTTGGCAACTCAAGTTATCTGGTTACTAGGTGAATTGGTTGCTTTGGCCACTGATTTTGTCCTTTGTTGGTTAGGCTACTTAGAATTATTGGTTAGGCTGGCTAGGTGGGAGGTTGCCGGTTTGGCTGGCGGGAGGGTTGCCAGTAAGCTTGGTTATACAAGATAGCTTGGCTAGGTACAGTGGTTACAGGTTGGGTTGGTTATGCCAGTTAAATTGGTTAGGTGGGGTGGTTACCAGTTAGATTGGTTACACTATTGGGGCAATGGCTGGTTGGGTTGGTTACTCTGGTGGGGTGATGACTAGTTAGGTTGGTTACTCTGGTGGGGTGATGACTAGTTAGGTTGGCCTCTCTGGTGGGGTGATGGCTAGTTAGGTTGATTACTCTTGTGGGGTGAACAATAATAATAATCCTTGCATTTGATATAGCGATTTCACGTCTTCTAGACGTCTCAAAGCGCTTCACAGAATATACTGTAAAGTGAACTGACTGTGTATTTGTGGGCGAAATGCGGCAGCCAATTGCACACAGCAATGTCCCTCAAACAGTCGTGAATTGAGTGACCAAATTGTTATTGCTTTTTTTTCTTGAGGATTTATTGTCAGGTACGTAGAGTAAGGAAACTTGACCAAGGTTTCGCCCTCACCTGCCGGGAATCGAACCCAGGTGTCTCGCTTGTAAAGTGAGTGCTCTAACCACTGAGCTACAGGACTTGATGACTAGTTAAGATTGGTTACTCTGGCGGGGTGATGACTAGTTAGGTTGGTTACTCTGGCGGGGTGATGACTAGTTAGGTTGGTTACTCTGGCGGGGTGATGACTAGTTAGCTTGGTTACTCTGGCGGGGTGATGACTGGTTAGGTTGGTTACTCTGGCGGGGTGATGACTGGTTAGACTGGTTACTCTGGCGGGGTGATGACTGGTTAGGTTGGTTACTCTGGCGGGGTGATGGCTGGTTAGGTTGGTTACTCTGGCGGGGTGATGACTGGTTAGGTTGGTTACTCTGGCGGGGTGATGGCTGGTTAGGTTGGTTACTCTGGCGGGGTGCTGACTGGTTACTCTGGCGGGGTGATGGCTGGTTAGGTTGGTTACTCTGGCGGGGTGATGGCTGGTTAGGTTGGTTACTCTGGCGGGGTGATGGCTGGTTAGGTTGGTTACTCTGGCGGGGTGATGGCTGGTTAGGTTGGTTACTCTGGCGGGGTGCTGACTGGTTACTCTGGCGGGGTGATGGCTGGTACAGCTGGTTATACTGGTTGGAGTGGATGGTGACTTGTTCACTGGCTCCTCTTCCCCCTGAGGCGGTCGCTAGTTGCTGTGACGCTATTTCCGGCGGAAGTCAGGCCGGCTCCACACTGACTGTTGTTCTCGGCGGTGACTGACGGCAGCGGTATGTCTGACCAGGTGAGAGGCTGCGCGCGGCACTGGCCCCTCGGCCCGAGCACAGACTTCGGCCGCTTTCCGCAGCGGATGGGGCTGCGAGCGAGCGAGCGCCGTGTGTCGCATAACGCTGTCCGCGGCGCGTTCTCGGCGGCGTTGTGCGTAGGAAAGGCCGAGGATTTGCAGTGGGAGTTAGGCCCCGAATACAAGAGGCTCGAAAGCAGCTGCGGCCGTTCGAGCGGCTGTTGGGGAGTGAGTCAGAGTGAAACCCCAGCGAACGGTCAATATAACCCCCATCAGACAACCAAAGCCATCCGAGGAGTGGTGCTGCGAGGAAAGGGGGACCAGCCTTGGCGGAGGGCTGCGGTTAGAGCAGTCATTGATCATCAGAATTTATATATATATATAGAGAGAGAGAGACGAGACAGACCAAGTTTACACCATGAGACAGACAGTGAGGTAACACCATCAGCGACACTGATCGGGGTTACACCATGTCAGACAGACAGAGACTGTGTGGTTATACTGTGAGAGAGAGACAGACCCACTGGGGATACTCTGTGTGGGAGGGACGGAAACCGGGATTACATTGAGTTAGAGAGAGACACACACACACAGACTGGAGATACATTGTGGGAGACACAAACACGGACTGAAGTTACACTGTGAGGCACAGTGAGAGTTACAGACAGACGAGGATCAGACACAGTCGGACCAGCAGCCGTTACACCAGAGTGGGAAAGAGCCACAGACAAATGGGTTGCACAATGAGAGAGACACTGATGTGTGAGACAGATGCAGTCAGGTAACAAGGTATGATTGAGAAACGGACAAATCGGGATTGCAGAATATATGAGAGACCCACACAGACAGATTTGGGTCACAGTGTAAAATGTACCAGACATACAGTATTTGTTTCAAGAAATATGAAGTTAGACACAGACAATTTGAGACCCAGGCAGAGTAGGGTTATACAGACCTATTTATTTTTAGGTTATATGCCCCAGAGGCTGGCAGACATATGAGAGCTGGAGCATAAAATGATCTTGAGGGAGATGGACTATAATATTCCTTGCATTTGATATAGCAGTTTATCATGTAGTTGAGATGTTTCAAAGAGCTTCACATGATATACTGTAAAGTGAATTAACTGTTTTTTGTAGGCGAAATGTGGCATGACTAGAATGCTGACTGGGTTAAGGAGCAGTTGACAGGTTAACCAGCCCATTACCCCAGGCTTCACCTGTCTTCCAAAAAATCAACTTTCATCTCCAAATCTCTTCACAGCCTCCCTCCCACCTCCCTACCTCTGATCTTCTCCAGCCTCCTTTCTGATTGCCCCCTCCAGCTGTGTATTCCTTGTCTGCTCAGTCCCATCAGTGGTTGAGTCTTCAACCTCTTTACCACCCCCATCTCTGGACCTCCCCCCTGACTCCATCCTCTTGTTCTGACATTCATGCTGTGCAAAGGGTACCTTCACATACTTAAGTGCCTATATCTTTTGACTGAGTTTCAGGTTGAAAACGAGCATGGGCAGATTTGCTTTGATGAGTTTCTGAAACCTGATTCTCTTCAGCCGGGCAAAACTAGACTTGTCTGGAATGCTTTGATTTAAAGGGAAGCTGGCATCGTGGGAATGGGGGAGGAATCGAGGTGGAATCAGAGTCAATAGTATTTAATTGGGGGAGAGGGGGATTATAGGATTGGAAGCTAATGGATCTGACATTATGAGGAAACAGAGGAATGGGAGAGAAAAGAAGGTGAAGGTGACTGCTAGAATCATACAAGCAACATCAAGGGATTGTGGAGGACATCTGCCCTCTCCAGCTTCAGACTGTTTTACCAAAACTCAGATTGCAAAGTTATTTCACAAATATGAGAAGAATCTTGTCTATTTGCTGTGTCTTTAAATTCAATACTGGATATCAATCCTGCATCAATAACTGGAAATAGTGAGTCACAGAAGGATACTGATTCATAGATTTCATAGATTCATAGAATGTTACGGCACAGAAGGAGGCCATTCGGCCCATCGAGTCTGTGCCGGCTCTTTGACAGAGCAAGTCACTTTCACTAACCCCAATCACCAGCTTTCTCCCCATAACCCTGCAAACCCGTCTTCCCCAGATACCTATCCAGTTCTCTCTTAAAAGCTGTTATCGAATCGGACTTCACTACCCTTTCAGGCAGATCATTCCAAATTCGAACAACTCGCTGAGTGAAAACATTTCTTCTAACCTCCCCTCTGCTTCTTTTGGTAGATATCTTAAGACTGTGACCACGGGTCACAGACACACCTACCAGCGGAAACAGCTTTTCCTTATCTAGCCTGTCGAAACCTTTCATGATCTTGAAGACCTCTATCAGGTCCCCGCGTAACCTTCTCTGCTCTAATGGGAAAAGTCCTAACTTCTCCAGCCTGTCCTCATAGCTAAGGTTCCCCATTCCTGGTATCATTCTCGTGAATCTCCTCTGCACCCTTTCCAGTGCCTTAATGTCCTTCCTGAAGTAAGGTGCCCAGAACTGGACGCAGTACTCCAGCTGAGGCCTAACCAGTGTTTTGTATAGATTAACCATAACCTCCCTACTCTTATACTCTATGCCCCTACTAATAAAGCTCAGTACACCAAATGCCTTTTTTACTGCCTTATCTACCTGCCCTGCTACCTTTAATGATTCGCTTACTTGAACACCCAGATCTCTCTGTACGTTCACCCCCCTTAAGATTGAGCTACCAAGTCTATATTGCCTCCTATCATTTTTCCTACCTAAGTGTATCACCTCACACTTATCCACATTGAAATCCATCTGCCACATGTCAGCCCATTCCACCATTCTGTGTATGTCTGCTTGCAGTTGGTTACAGCCCTCCTCACTATTTACTAGCCTACCTAACTTTGTATCATCTGCAAACTTGGAAATAGTGCTCTCTATGCACAAGTCCAGATCATTAATATATATTAGAAAGAGCAGTGGTCCAGTGATGCTGGGAGCTTGCAAACCCGAGTGCAAGTGTGTGTTTATTTTGCCAGTTGAAAACCCCTCTACTTCTCTCTCCCCCACTCCCATTTCACTTGAGTTGATTTTATTACCATTAATCATTGCAATTTGACATCCAACAGAAATGATGGAAATCTACAGCAGGTCAGTTGGGATGTGACGAGAAAAATGTGTCAATAATGTGACCTTTCATCAGAACTCGAGGGAAGGGGCGGTAAAAGGGAAAATTAGTAAAATGCTTATAAAAATATGAGTGAACAACAGCAATTTATCATTATATAGCACCTTTTGTGCTTAGGGGAAAAAAATAATTTTACCATTGAGCTGGGTGGGAGATGAAGAGGGTAGGAAGTGATTGATAAAGGAGTTAATGGAGATGAATAAAATAATGACTAAGCAGGTGTGAAATTCCTGTTGAGCTAAGTTTACAACAAAAACAATTACATTGATAATGCACCTCAAAACACTTCACACAGGGAGCAGAGAGCTGAGAGGTTACTATGTGTGTTTGGTGGGGGAGGGGGAAGTTTAAGGAGAAGGAAAGTAGGAAAAATGGAGCAAAGACTGCTATGGCAGATGTTAATTGTCTGAGAGAAAAGAATAAGAACCTGATCCTGAAGGTTGAGGTAGGCTTGGTTAGAGCAGTGTCAGGCCAAGAGTGGAAGTGGCATGTGGGTTGGGGAGTGATAAACCACAGGATTGTGTTCTAGACAGAACTGAGACCTGGCAAAATTTTCCAACTCTGTTCTTCCCTTTTCACAAAAATGGACTTCACAGTAATGTTAATCACCAACTGATAGTCTTGTAATTAGAATAGTGATCCTTGCACTTGATCTAGCACCTTATCACATTATTTAAACATCTTGGAGTGCTTCACAGGATTTTACTGTGAGGTGAATGTAGGTGAATGTGGCAGTCAATTTGCACACAGCAATGTCTTAGAAACAGCTATGAAGTGGATTGTATAACCTAATCCCTAATTTTTTCTTGGCTTGGCTTCCTTGGTTCTTTCCTTCTCAATTCGGATGGAGAGTTGTGTCACAACATATTAGCCTATTTTTCTCTTTGAGATGCAACTTCACCTGCTTTGGATTTCTAGCAGTTTGATTTCAAGGTCCTCGCTGTCACCTGTAAATCCCTTCATGCCCTAGCACCTTCCTCTCTGATCTTCTACCCAATTCCTCTGCTCAGCTAACTTGAACTTGCTAATCATCCTTTGCCCTCTCTGTGCCACCATTGATGGTTGAAACCCCTGGTTGTCCAGCTCCCTGGAACGTCTTTCCAAAGTGAAGGGCACTAATTTGTTGTTTTTGTTGAGTCCCTATCTGGAGCTCTATCTCTCAGTTTCCCCCCACCTAACTGGCTGTCTAATTCATGTTTTAAAACCTACCCTTTTGACGGCGCAAATTGTCACCTCCCTTTTCCCTTTTTTTTTGGCCTTTGACCCCATTTTTATCAAGTGCTCTGATCTTATTTTTCACGAAGGGCGCTGTACAAGTGCAAGTTGTTCTATATTTCTCTCTGATTTCTGGTTACAATAGAAATATTTTCTGATGGGAATATAAGATAAGATTCTCAGATTTAACTCGAGGTGAAGTCGATCTCTTTTGCTTTCTCTTGTCCCCCATTAAACAAATTATACGGTGTACAATCTTAGTTGGTAGCATTGAAACCTCTGGGTCAGAAGGTTGTTGGGTTCAAGCCCCACTTCAAGAATTGAGTTCACAGTCTATGCTGACAGTCTTGTGCACTTTTTAGTCTCAGTCAAGAGATTGAAAGTTAAAATATAAAACGATATGGGGAAAGGGTGAGGCAATTGGATGAGATGGATTATGCTTTCAAGAGCTTTCAAGAGCTGTCTTGAGTAAAATGGTTTCTCTCTGTTCTGTAAATTTTGTGTGATCCTATTCCATGATAGTGATGGAAGCAAGTTGAAATGTTTGTGTTGACTTGTTGTGTTGGTGAAGCTAGCTCGCAAGCACAAGGTGTGAGTTAGTGCTGATCAAGATCCTATGTGACACCTGTGCTGAGCTTTCTTTTTTTTTTATGTGAGGGAAGGAAGGCATCAGATTTATTTGGGTGATCTGATGTATAATTACTGTATTACTGTACTCAGTCTTTTGGATCTTGGGGAGAGCATTGAAGGGCTTTGTGCTAAATCAGTGACCTGTTCCTGGAAAACAACTACTAACCTCTTATCTGCTCAGTCCACACCTTTGGAACTTTCAACTCACAGTCCAGGCTGATATTTCACTGCAGTATTGGGGCAGCGCTGCATTGTTGGACATGCTTTCCTTTGGATGAGACATTCAGGTTCCATCTGCCGGTTTAGGTGATGTTTAGGAGATCTTTCTTCAAAAGAAAAGGTAGTTTTTCCTGGTGTCCCGGCCAACACACTTCCGAATGAAATTGATCATGCACTTATACTTGTGGGACATTGCAGTTTGCAAATTGGTTGCCATGTTCATCATCATACTAAAAATAATCGTTGCATTTGGTGCAGCGCCTTATCGCGTCAGAAAGACGTTTTGAAGAGCTCCACAGGATTTACTGGAGTCCCGTAAGAGGTGCCATTAACATTACCTCTTTAGTGGGCCAATGCCATGCTGAGCATCCCCGCTGCCTTGCTGTCCTTCATAGTAGCCAGGGATACCAACTTTGATTCAGATTGTTTGAATCCTGCAAGCAGAAGATAGCTTATTTGCAATCCTGCTTGTGAAATTGAAACTATTACAATAATGGTACTGGCATTTTTCGGCACTAGTAAGTGTCGGTACCAGCATTGCATCATGAGACCACAAGCAAGAGACCTGAGTTCGATTCCTGACAGAGCGTTACCTTGGGCAGATTTTCTTACTCCACACGCCTGATAATGATCCATCAAGAAAAGAATAATAATAAAAAAAATTGGTTACTTCAATCCACGACTGTTTGTGGGACACTGCTGTGCGCAATTGGCTGCCGCGTTACCCCACAAATATACAGTTAATTCATTTTACTGTATATTCTATGAAGCGCTTTCAGATGTCTAGAAGCTATATCAAATGCAAGGATTATTATTATCTGGAAATTCTGGCTTGCCAGATTGTATTCGAAGCCTCGCCATCCACCACCACCATTTTTTTGGTTAGCCAGGATTTAAGTGTGTATCCTTTAAAGTACTTTGAGATGTTATATTGATGTGGAAAGTGCTTAAATACAAGGATTATTTTTATTTGTCCTATATCTGATAAATGGTTGTGGCTAACTTTAATGTAGAAGCGTGCAACCTAACAGAAGCAGGTTATGGAGCTGAGCCCTCTGATGGGTGGGGATGGGGCGGGGGGAGCAGGAGAGAGAAAAGTGATCTTTTGTGTTGTGTATCTAATCCACAGATTTACTCCCCAAGGGTTCATTTGGTACAGGCATGATGTAGCATTCTTCATGTGGGGAAGCATGAATCTGTTCGGGTGGTGTTTGGTTGCTACAATTGGCTTCAGTCGTGCTGGGCAAGTGAGGGAATACTATCCAGTAGTCATTTGTACAAAATCTGGACATGTGTTTATTTTGAGTGATGGAAACAGTGGGCTTGCTTTTTTTTCCTTCCCCTCAAGTCAGTTTGTTGAAGCCATCATGGCATAGGCATTGGAAAGAAAAGATGACTGACAGCTAAAGAGATACTCTTTATGTTGCATCTGTGCATTGGCTGCCGCGTTTCGCCCACAAACTATACAGTATATTCACTTTATAGTATATTCTGTGAAGTGCTTTGACATGTCTCGAAGACGTGAAAGGTGCTATATCAAATGCAAGGATTATTATTATGTCATGGTTCTCTCTGGCTTACTACCATTTAAGCTGGGTACGGGCATCCTGGGACTGAATACAGGTGAAATTCTGGAACAGACTCGAGCTGTCAAAATATACAGAAAGATCCGTTACATTGTGTTTCGAAACTGGTGGAGGTTGGAGAAGAGATGAAATAAAACTTTCCTTGCATTTGCCTTTCACGTCAGGATGGCGTCCCAAGGAGCTTCACTACATGTACTCTAAACAACAACAACAAATTACATTTGTATAGCCCCTTTCACATCAGGAGGACATCCCAAGGAATTTGAACCTGAGCTGGGGGATGGGATCTGGAGGGCTGGAGAACAAGGAGGGTTTACCAAAGGTGAGGTCAAACAGGAGGGTCTTGAAATGGACCGTGAAGGTGTAAAGTGTAGTGACTGTGTTTGTTGGCGAATGTTTTGACTTGTGTGTGATTTCAGTTGACTTATTTGTTAAAGAGTTAACGTTTCATTTGTTAGTGGACAAATTTGCGGAGGCTTATAACACTTCACCATCAGGGCTGGCCCACTGGTGTTAGCTTGGATGTGAAAAGGGGTCCTGTAGCTCTGTGGTTAGAGCACTTGCCTGGCGAGCACGAGAGCTGGGTTCGATTCCCGGCAGGGCGAAACCTTGGGCAAGTTTCCTTACTCCACACAACTGATAATAATCCCTCAAGAAAAGAAACAATAAAATTGGTCACTTCGATCCACGACTGTTTGTGGGACACTGCTGTGTGCAATTGGCTGCTGCATTTCACCCACAAATATACAGTCAGTTCACTTTACAGGATATTCTGTGAAGCGCTTTGAGATGTCTAGAAAACGTGAAAACCGCTATATGAAATGCAAGGATTATTATAAAAGCATTTGATAATGTGGATTGCTCTTTGGACACCATTCTTCAAGGTATACGCATTTTATAATAACATAATATAGACATTTCGTAATATAATAATAACTTTTGTAACAGTATTCGTGTTCTATGTCCTAAACCATAATAACAATAATCCTTGCATTTGATATAGCACCTTAATCATGTTTTGAGACTTCTCAAAGAGCTTCACGGTATATACTGTAAAGTGAATTCAGTCAGGACCTGGGTCAACAGAAAAGTGAGGAAATATTTTCCAAATATTGCAGGGAGATTTGGACATATTGCGGAGAAAGTTTTGCAGAAAGTGGCAGGGAGTTGATTCGTGCTATTGAGGTACATTTTACTGCCAACCTACTTTTTTTTCACTTTATTGATTAAACATGAGGAAATAATACATTAGATGTACACATTAAACTGGTTTTTTTTTTTGGTGGGGGGAAATCAGCGAGGTTCAGGAGCTCTCAGGGCCCAGCACCACACACAGACCCAGAGAGAGAGAGAGAGACACATGCGCGCGCGCGCCCGTACACACATGCACTCACAGACACAGAGAGAGACTCACAGACACAAAGACACATTCTCAGAAAGAGACGCACACTCACATAGTGACTCACAAACACAAAGAGGGACACAAACAGAGAGGAGAGGGAGACACAGACATACTCACAAGCAGAGAGAGAGACACACACACAAACATACACAGATGGTCATAAATGCATATAGAGAGACATACACACAGATAACCATACACACTCACAGATAAGCACAGAGACTCACAGATAATTACAACAGCGGGGCGTCCGAGTGAAACCCATTTGTCACTTGCGCCGCACTGGGCATTGGTGTCCGGAGCCGCCCCGCTCACAGTGACGCAAGGTAAACAGTATGGCTGCACTTTTCTATTGCCTCAGGTCATGATCCACCACATGTAACTCAGGAGCTTAGTGCCCCCATTTACTGTTTTGTGATGCTCTGCCCATAAGATTTACTTAGATAAGAATGAAGTCTGGGCAGGAACGCTTCTATGAGTATTTGTTCAAACGGATTTAGATGAGCATGTATCTGAGAATTAAAAGGATGCTGTTTCATAGAAGCCTCCACACCAATTACCTTCAATAGTCTGTACCAATTCCTGGGACTTCAGCAGTTGCGTGTTCCTTTGAATATGGTTCTTTAACGTATTTTGTTGATCAGAACCTTTTGCAGTTACACTAAGAGTCGCCACACTAGAGCTTGCAGAGATGCAAATGACTGTCGTGTTTAAATAACTACCACTATACTTGACATAAATACCTATGAGTTATTTAAGAGCATGTTGACATTCGTGTCCTTCAAACCAGTTTGCCAAGCTGTTTTGGTGACATTGTCCTGATTTTCATTGGGTGTGGTGAAGTTATGTCTGTCTTGGGTGTGCCAGTACCTCAAGCTGCTATTGGTGTTTGAATGAATTGTACAGCTACTTTATTAGTCACTGCACAATTTTAGGATTGAGAATACTGGACGAGGGCAGGAGAGATTGAGTTCCTCCACAACCCTGCCCATATCCCTTGCCCCCACATGATAATTGCCTTTAACTTCAAGCGGTTAGCAAATCATAAAAAAGAATCTACAGGTTCACTGAAGGATATGGATTAGCATTTCGGATGTGACCCTGCATGAGAGCCATTTTGGAACCACTCTAAAGAACTAGCCTCTTTAATAGAACATATCCTGGAGAATAGAAGCATGGCATTGCCCCTAATGCACTGCTGCATCACTTTAAATCTGCAGCAGTCGGATTGGTTTTCTGTTTCATTACAGCAGCAGCAACTGCCTACATTTATATAGTGCCCTTCACCTAGGATAATGTCTTGGGAGTGCTTCTTTACAAAGAAGTGGCTGTGCGCTGAGCACGAGAGAAACGGGGGCAAAGGAGATGACAAGGTCGATTTTTAGGCAGCATTTAAAGACCAAGAGGAGGGCGAGACAGAGAGGTAAAGCAAGTTAGAGGTCAGGGGCATTGTAGCTGAAGGCTTGGCCACCGATGATGGCATGGAGGGGGCAAGGGCTGGCAGGCTTGAGTTAGCTGTGCGAAGATTACAAGCAGAAGAGTGGGGTAGGAGAAGATCACAGAAATTAGGAGATGCTGGGGCGTGGAGGGACGAGCACTCTGCAGGTTTGTATTGAGAACAGTTGTTCCCATAATGTTTCTGTTCAGTCTATTAATAATTGAGATCTTAGCTTCAGAACCCGCTTTGAGCATGCATCATTTGTTTTTGGTTCCACATCTGCTGTGTATTGTGAGAGGCTTTGATGTGGAAGATCCTGAGCATAAAAATGCAAATTCCTAGTCTCTCCCCCCCCCCCCCCCCTGTTTGCTTGCTGTTTCGGGACATTTTTGCAGCATGGATAGGAGCTTGGTTCAGCTGCAGTGAACTCTTAAGACGTGAAGGAATAAAACTAAGAGGATGGCAGACTCTACAGATGATATGTAGTGAGATAGTGTTGGAGAGAAATAGGAACATTTTTGATGGCTGGGGGAGGGTACTTTTCCCTGGTATCATGCATTTTTGATACATTAGTCAGAATGTTCCAGTCAGTCTTCTCCATCCAAACTGTGTGGGGGGGCGGTGCGGGGGCTGAACACTGACCTGCGTTGGCACTCTGGGATACTATTCTGCGTAAGGGGCCCTATATAAATGCAAGTTGTTGTGTTTGAGCATTTTGTGTAAACATATTTGATTTAGGAAGGCGGAGGGAAATATGATCGATGCTTTTCGCAGTCTAACCTTGGTTTTAAAAAGAGCTGAGTTTTTTTGTGTGTGACCTGCAAGGAGCTAATTTTGAAGCAAGATTCCTGTGGGCATGTTCAGCAATGTTTTGGCACAATGAGTGCAGTCTTTTAAAAATGAATGTTCCATTCAGCGCTCTGCCTGAAATAAGAGCACAGAGCACTTCCCATTGCACATGTTCAAGAATGTTTCAGCAAAGTTACTCCATTCCTCCCTTTTTTATGGTCTGCATTGAATGGGTAAAGTGAGCAATAGAACCAGGAAAATCCAAAACACATGTCTCCTGGATTATTTTCCTCTAGACCCACTGGACCTTCCTTTACTGTATCCAAAATGATCCCCATCCCCCCAACTTTTTTCACTCTATTTCTGACCATTTCTGACAGAAGGTCATCAGCCTGAAATATTAACTCACTTTCCACTCTCCATACATACTGCCTGACCTGCTGAGTGATCCCAGCGACTTCTGTTTTTATTTCAGATTTCCAGCATCTGCAGTATTTTGCCTTTCGAGTTATAGGAGTTTTAAACTCTAAGTTAAGTCGTAAAAGTTGCTATTGCTTAAGTTGCAAGTGATTGCCCTCAATGTCTGAAAAAAGTTGATCTTCAGGAAATCTGATCAACTTTGGTCTTTTACTTTTCCTTCTCAAAGTGCTGTTGATTATTGTTTTTGAAACTTTGGTTAAATTATTTTGAAGGCTGAGGGAACGCTTTTCCTGCTGCTAGTTTCCACCATGTGGCTCCTGCAAAACAATTTTCTTGCTGCAAATTCTCCTGAAGTTTCTTGGAAAGATCAGAGGAGTAAACTTCTTTCCCCAATTCATAGACTGCATTCTTCTAGCACTAAAGCAGGAAGGGAATTCCAAGAAAGGAATTGTGCCAGGAATATCATCTATGTTTCTGCCTTCAAATTCTGGTTTGGGATGCTCACAGTGAACTTGCTGAATTAAGTTTGCCCCCTGGTGGGGACATTTTTACCACAACAATCTGCCGAGGAAGCAAAGGCTGTTGTCAGAGTGACTATAATTTAGTTCCTGAACTGTGTAAATGTAGTGTACATGTGACCTGAACATGTGCACCTGATTGATACTATCCTGGTGGTTGCCTTGATTTCCTACAGGTGGTAATGAGAACATAGACCTCTGAAGCAACAGTTGGTTTGGCACATCCTGCTCCTGGTCAGGAGAGCCCCAGTCCTTTGCTTCTGGGTGCTTTTCTGGCCGTGTTTGTCCAAACCTGTGCACAGCTTTAGTCAGAGCAACCATGTTCACTCAGAGTTGGTACCTGTCCTCTGTGGCACATTACTGTACCTGAGCAAGGCAGAAATGGAGGCTTATCAGAACTGATGATAACCGACTGACTAAATTCATACATCTTTAATTTGAACAGGAATCCAAACCGCCTGGCAATGACTCGGGGGACAGAAAGGATGGAGAATACATCAAACTCAAAGTGATAGGACAGGTGAGACCTGATGAATTTATACAATGATTTTTTTTCCATATCCTGCAGTGGATAACCTAGTTTTGTGCTTCTCTTCCCGCAGGATAACAGTGAAATCCACTTTAAAGTCAAGATGACTACACAATTGAAAAAGTTAAAGGAATCATATTGCCAGAGACAGGTAGGTTTGTGCAGAGTGAGTTACACCTGGGTGTCACTGTCATCTCTAACTAAAGGTATCACAATATTACAAACCAACCGCTCCGTGGGGGAGGGGGCAGAGAGGAAACTTTTTTCACAGTAACCTGAGCAAAATCTTATAGAATTGGCTTCAAAGAAGCCAATATTCTCTTTCTGTCATAATCTTCACCTCCCAAATGGTGGAATTCGTAATGATAAGAGTTGTTTCTTTCTTCCTCCCTCAACTCCGAGATGTGCAATTTTTTATTTTCTCCCAACCTCCTCAGGCAATGTTTAAGACAAAATACATGGAGTTGGGTGTTCCAATTGAGGAACCTGGTCTTGGCTGACACTCTGGTGCAGTGCTGGGAGAGCGTGGAATTGTCAGAGGTGCTGTCCTCTGGGTGGTATTAAACCAAGGTGAAAGTGTCCACTTGACTTTAACCCAGCAAGATTTTGTATGAGAGAGAATTTAAAGGTACAGTGTGACTTGTGAGAGGACAATTTCCAGTCTGTGATAAATCTACAGACTTGTATGAAAATAGATGATGTGGTAGTGACTGCCATACATACTTGTCACACACACCTGGTGTTTTCTTCAGGTTCTTTATGTATCAAATACTTCTCTCTTTTTGTTTTTGGTACATTTTATTTTTTACCTCTCAACATGTTCCTTTTCCACCCAGTCTCTCTATCTATATATCTCTGTAAGGCATTGATTCGTACTGGGATGTGCTCCACACATTCCCTCCATTACCTCACCCAAGAGACTATTTCTGTGTGAAATTAGAGAGAGGCAGGCTCTTTGGCTAGTGAAGTGGGGTCTAGTGTTAGAACCAAGCCTTATCCTGCAGCAGAGTAATTGAACAACAATTGGGAGTGGTGAAAATGGCGCTACAGGATGCTGAGGCCAGTTATCATGGCCTAGTACTGTTTCAGTTGAGATTATCAGAACAATGATAAAATTTGGGCCTTCCTGCATGTCTGTTTCACATCAGCAAGCAACTTTACCAGAATAGCTTTTTTGTCTTGTTACAAATAAAGCGTTGCCTGACCAGGCTCGAACTTTTTGTCTCTGCTTGTGTAGGGGGTTCCTATGAATTCTCTCAGGTTTCTGTTTGAGGGCCAGAGGATTGGAGACCACCAAACGCCAAAAGAGGTACAGTGAAAATTACAGCCCCATATTATCCCTATAAAGTACTTTGAAATATTATGCAATGTGAAAGGTGATTTACAGAACAATATAACTTACATTTATATCTATCACGCCTTTCACATCAGGGCTTTATAAGTACAAGCTGTTGTATCTTGTGCCTGTTGGGATAGTTTACAATTATATCGCCTTTTGCTGTTGAGCAGGCTGATTGCATTAGATGTTCTGTATTCTCACACAAGTCTTGTGGTTAATCGCTTGCAATGTTGCAACTGGATAGATGGGGGGGGAGGAGGAGAAAGAGAGAAGAAAGTATGTTCCATTTCAACAAAGAAAAAACCTACAAAAACAGTAACTAGAATTACTGCAAATCTCAGTGAAACATTTTGAGACATTCAAAGTTAGAGGGCTACATCAAATGCAAAGAATATTGTACTACCTCTAATGGAAAGCAATGGACAGTTCACAGCTTGGCTGAGCTGGTACACTACAAACTGTTACAAATTGAGTTGAAGCAAACCAGCTCAGCCAGGCCGTTAACTCTCCATTACAGTTTGTATTTATATAAGCCTTTCATGTCAGAAGGACGTCTCAAAGGGGCACTGGGAGGGGGAAAGTGCCCAAATTCAGAGATTCGTTTGCAACTTCTCTTGAACGAGGGGAGGGAGCAAGTCAGAGGGACACCTGCTTGGAGTTCCACAGAGCACGGGCTTTAGAGCTGAAAATTCATCTGGGAGCTCAGGAAACCCAAAAGTTAGATGGGAGGAAAGCATAAAAGTAGTAACTGAATATCATTTGTTGGAAAATAAATTTGTTTTTTGATGACTCTTATTCGTGATCCTTTTGATTCATGTTTTGTCTCTTTCGACAGCTGGGAATGGAAGATGAAGACGTCATTGAGGTTTATCAGGAACAGACGGGGGGCAAGACCTCGGTTTAGACGCCAATTTGTTTTCTTCTCTTCCCCCTTCCCTGCCCTCTTGTAAAGATGCAGCCATTTAGAAACCTAAACATGAACTGCTGTTTCTAGACACTGTATTGAAAGCGCCTTTCTGACACTGTGAATTTGATTCTGATTCAGAAGCAAAGCCCAGGCTCCTTTTACCCAAGCATTTCTCACAATTATTTTCGTTCTCCTCAGTGAAAAGAGATGGCGACCCATTTTCCATACCTGCAAGGGCCGGATTTTTTTTAAAAAAATTCGGAAAGAGTGGTGCTATGGATCCTGATTTTTATTTTTGACTGTGTTAATTATTTTACAAGGTGTCACGATCGCAATATTTTGTAACAATCTTGTTTGGTTTTGTGGTATCTCTGCGTAGAAATGGTTTCTTGTGCTCGTCTGGTTCAATGTTGCTGTTAAGGTTGACTTGATGCAGGGGGGAGCAGGATGCCATTGACGCAGAGTTTATGCATCATGATCTCTCGAAATATCATTGTTCTGGTACCACCAAGCCTGGTGGAGAAGAGATAGGGGCCTTGGCCCACAGGAGACACACAGGCTTGCAGAGTAAATTTTCCTTGCAAAAAATTCTCTCTTCAAAGAGAGATGTTTCACGACTGCACAGACACCTCCTCAGAGGGCCTGCTGAGAACATACGAAGTAGATCACAAGTGTGGCTGGTAAAGTGACCGGAGGTACAGGGTTTAGGTTCCAGTTATATGCTTGAGTGACCACAATCTTACCTAGCGTGTTCAGTCTATCTACCACACTTTGAGACAGTTTTATAGGTTCTCACTCAGTGCCCTTCAGTGGGAGCTCCTTGTTCTGTTAGCATGCTTTTTTAGTGGGTATGGGTGGGGGGGGGGGGTTAGAGAGTGGGGCGAGGAGGGGAAAAGGAAACTGATAATTAATGCAAAAGTACTTCCTGTTGGTCAGTTGTTGTGGAGTGATATTGGTAGTGCATCCAGACAGGCCTGTCATGTAGCACCCCCTGCACTCCCAGCTGAAGGAAGCTGGTATGATGGTGTATAGCACCTATCTGGAGCAGAGGCTTAGTTAGGACAGAATAAGCAAAGGACTAGAGTGAAAATGGCTTCCAGTGGTTGCAGGTTTATGATTCCAAGGCCTGACAATTGCTTGAACTCACCTACCCTCATTAAACAAATTGTCTTTCATCTTGGATGTCCAGCACTGAAATGAGACATTTCCTGGTGGGTAGCAGAGGGTGTTCAGGACATTACCTCATCTTGCTCTTAGGTTGCAGCATGGTGATGTTTGCCCACTGACACATGGGGAGGAAACTAAACAAATGGGGAGAAAGAAGTTGAGGGGGGGCAGAAACTGAAAGCAGGGAAACTAGGTAAAAATTGTGGACTGGAATCCTCCGAGCTCAAACATGCACGGCATACTACTCTTTTCCCTTCAGTTTCATATTAAGGTATCATTGTATTGGAAATATTTTATATCAAATGAGTTGGCCGATTTTCTTTTGAGGGTTTAAAAATTATTTAGCATTTAAAATAAATTTTTAATAAAACCATGCCAGGCTTTTAATGAAGTGTGGACTCTTTCGAGTGGCATTGCAATTGATCTGCTCACTATTCTCCTGAGTGTTTTTGACACACAAGGTAAACATTTGGATTTTACAGGGACAAGCTAACTTGCTGAACCAGCTCATCCAGGTAACCGACAATGTTCATGTTCCAACCAATGCAATCTATCATTCACAATCCAGGCGAATTCTAGATTCACACAGACTCCAATCATGGAATTCTATACAGTATTTGCATCCTTGCTATACAGAATTGGACATAAGAGTATTAAGATGCAATGTTAAACCTTATTGGAATGGGAAGATGGGCTGCTTTACCGTGAGCTAAAGATTTAAACATCCAATGGCACTATTCAAAAAGAGAAGGAAGTTTCTTCCATTGTCCTAACCAACAATCCCTCAAATAAAATTGGGGGATTCACTTTATGGCCATATGTGGGACATTGCTGTGTGCAAATTGGATGCTGCACTTGGTGCAACCAGGAACTCACCGTTGAGTGAAGGATTGACCATTCTTTTCACTGTACACGGAATGATTTGAGTTGCTATAGTTCTGCACCAGCCTGTGGTTAAAATTTCAATTTAGCATTAAAACTGCAGTATCTATCTCAAAATCAGAGCTGAAGACAGAAAACATGTCTTCCCACAAAGGCTTATGAAAATTTGGCGTGTACTTATGCAGAATCGATTGGGATGCTTAGGAACAGGACTAGGCCATTCAGCCCTTCAAGCCTGTTCCACCATTTAATTAGATCATGGCTGATCCGTACCTCAACCAATCCTTTCAATTCCGATTTCCCGCTTTCTCCCCATATCCCTTGATACCCTGACCTACCAAAAATCAATCAACCTCACTCTTGAAGGTGTGGATGGACCCAGCATCCACGGCCTTTTGGGGGAGAGAATTCCAGATTTCTACCACCCTTTGAGTGAAAAAATGCTTTCTGATTTCACTCTTAAATGGCCTGGTTCTAATTTTAAGACTATGCCCCTTGTTTTGGACTCCCCCACCAGAGGAAATAGCTTCTCTGTATCTACTCTATCGAATCCCTTTATCATCTTAAATACCTGAATCAAATCACCCATCAACCTTCTAAACTCAAGGGAATACAATCCTAAGTTTACGCAGCCTTTCCTCATAACTTAACCCTTTTAGGCCTGGTAACATTCTGGTGAACCTGCGCTGCACCTCCAGGGCCAATATATCCTGAGGTGTGATGCCCAAAACTGAACGCAGTACTCCAGATGGGGTCTGACTAAGGCTCTATTCAGCTGAAGCACCATTTTTCCCCTCTGTATTCCAGACCCCTCGAGATAAAGGCCAACATTCCATTCGCCTTTTTGATTACTTTCTGCAACTGGGAATTAGGTTTTAGAGGTTTGTTGATATGGACACCCAAATCTCTTTGCTCCTCCACAGTTTTTAATTTCTCCCCATTAAGAAGATATTCTGCTTTATCTTTTTTCAATCCGTACTGGATGACCTCGCACTTCCCTACATTGAACTCCATTTGCCACAGCTTTGCCCACTCACTTAATCCGTCTAAGTCCCTTTGTAACTTCCTACTCCCATCTACACAACTTACTGAGCCTCCTAGCTTAGTATTGTCTGCAAACTTGGATATAAAACTTTCTATTCCTTCATCCAAATCATTTATTTATATATATATATATATATGGCGAATAGCTGAGGTCCCAGTACAGACCCCTGGGGGACACCACTTGCCACGTCCCGCTAATCAGAGAAAGTTCCCTTTATTCCTACGTTCTGTTTTCTGCCTCCCAACCAATTACCAAGCCACATCACAAGGTGACCTCCAACTTCAGGTGCTTCCATTTTTGATAAGAATCTTTATCAAATGCCTTCTGAAAGTCCGTATAAATGACATCCATAAACATTCTCTTATCCACCATTTTAGTGACCTCAACAAATTCAACTAGGTTAGTCAGACACAACCTACCCTTCACAAACCCATGCTGACTCTCTTTGACAAGCTTGTATCTGTCCCAAGTGTTCTGTCCCTGATGATGGATTCCAGCATTTCTCCTACAACTGACGTTAAATTGACAGGTCTGTAGTTTCTTGGCTTCTCCTTCCCTCCCTTCTTAAATAAAGGGGTGACATTTGCAATTTTCCAATCTAAGGGCACAATTCCCGAATCTAGTGAGCTTTGGAAAATTATGATGAATGCATCTGCAATTTCCTTCTATTTCCTTTAATACCCTGGGTGGAAATTATCAGGTCCTGGAGATTTGGCTATTTTGTGTCTCGTTATTTTCTCCATTACCTTTTTTATTTATTTATATTAATTTTATTAAGCAATTCTCTTTGACTTACTTTTAGGTTCTCCTGTAGGCTAGTATTTTGTCCTCATCCTCCTGTAAAAACGGTAGTGAATATTTATTTAACAAGTCAGCAATTTCCTTATTTTCCGTTATAGTCTCACCTACATCTGTCTTTAAGTACCTATATTCCCCTTGACCATTATCTTTCTCTTAATATAGTTATAACAGCTTTTACTATTGTTTTTCATATCCCTTGCAAGTTTTTTTTCATATTCCCTTTTTGCTTTTATTACTTTCTTTGTATCCCTTTGTTGCCTTTTATAGTTCTAGTCCTCTGCATTCCCACTTTTTCTTGCATTTGAGTAATCCTTTTGCTTGATACGGTCTCTAACCTCTTTGGTCCACCAAGGTTGCTTAACTGGACGATTGGTGCTTCTGCATTTTAGGGGTATGTACTTGTTCTGTATTGTATCAAATACTTTTTCTTGAATACTTCCCATTGTTCATCTGCAGGTTTACCCACTAAGAGTTCAGCCCAGTTTATTGTGGTCAATATATTTCTCATTCCATTGAAGTTTGCCATACTTAAATTTAAAACCTTGGTTTGGGACTCTCCTCCGTCTCAAATCTAATGTCAAATTCAATCATATTATGATCACTATTTGCAAGATGTTCCCTTACTGTCAGATTATTAACTAGTTCTGCTTCATTAGTCATCACTAATTCCACTATGGCTTGTTCCCTTGTTGGTTCTAAAACATACTGTTCCAAAAAACTGTCCTGAATACATTCTAGAAATTTGTTGCCTTTACTACCTGAGGTGTTCTGCTTCTCCCAGTCTGAGAAAATTAAAATCTCCCATTATAACCACATTGCTTTTGCTACATGCTTCCCTGATCTCCATATTTACATTTCCCCATTACACCACAATTCTCTGGCTGTCTGTAGACTACTCCCAACAGAGACCTCCTTTGCTGTTCCTTAATTCTACCCAGTGTTTCCACTACCTGATCGCCTTTATTGAAATCTTTCCTCTCCACTGCTGTAATAGTTTCTTTTATCAATATTGCTACGCCTCCTCCTTTCCTAATGTCCCTGACTTTTCTAAAGATCTTATAACCTGGAATATTTACTTCCCAATCCTGCCCAGCTTGTAACCAGGTCTCTGTAATTACTACATCATACCCATTAATAATAATAATTATAATCCTTGTATTTGATATAGTGCTTTTCATATCTTCTAGACGCCTCAAAGCGCTTCACTGAATATTCTGTATAGTGAATTGAATGTATATTTGTGGGTGAAACGGGGCAGCCAATTGCGCACAGCAGTCTCCTACAAACAGACATGGATTTAAGCTGAATTTGTGCTTCTAACTCACTTGTTTTATTTCTTATGCTACATGCATTTGTATACGTACCTCTTATTTGGGTAACTGTCCCCAACACGCCTATATGCCCTGACGATGTTCTTCTCACACTTTTTGACTTGTTACACCTTTTGTGATAACTTCCTACTACCTTTTTCTTTCCTGAGTATTTATGCTATCTTTATCACTATTTGTATTCTGACCGTTACTCTCATCCTCTTCTTGCCTTGTTTTGGTTATTGTTTTGGTTACCTGCCCCTCCTGCCCCCACCCCTTACAGGTTTAAAGCTTTTTCTTTAAAGGGAGATAGATACTTGGGGAAGTAAGGGTATTCAGAGGGATAGAGAAAAGATGGGGAAATGGGATTAAAAGATTTTATTATGAAATAAATGTTTATCGCCCTCTTCTGTTTATGATGATGCTGTGCAGGATTGAGTTGATGGGTTGAATGGCATCCTTTTGTTCTTTTCTATGTCTGCTTTCTGAACAGGACAATGAGGTTTAGTGGAAGCTCTTCGATTGGGATATTGAGCAAAAAAAAATAGAGTGGAGACAGGACATCTGTACAGTGAGGCCTTTCTGTCAAAGGCTGGTTGATTTTGTGAGAACATGAACTTGCACAGTAGCAAACAAGATAGGGTGATGGAGAATGAATAGGCTGGGAGCAAGACGTGATTGCAGAGAGGTGCTTTATAAATTCAATCATGGAATTGACCTGAGGTATTTCAGATCAGGGAATATCTGTAGTATTAAGGAGTTAATTAACCAAAGTATAAATGGTTCCAAATAACAAAATTATTATACACTATATTTTTCCAAAATGCACTTTGACAAATTTATCTATCATTTCATCTGCACCAAAAAAGCCAATTTTGGCTTTTTCTCTGCCTTACAGCAATATTAACTCTAGGCTATCACTAGGAGTGCAGTCTTTCATTGAGACCAGTGACTTAAAACATTAACTGTAAGAGGGTTCTGTTTTTTTAAATTGTAATATAGCATTTTAAAGTGTTCCTTGTGTCTGAGGTATTCCTGCTTGTTAATGGATATCTGTAGTCTGGCGAGAGGAAAACTGAAACGGGCCTAATTTTTGTATTACCATATAACTGCCAACAAATGGAGTGACTTGCTATCTGTTGACACAGTTGACCACGCCATCCTCCTCCTCTCCTCCCTCATCCACCTTAGATGGACCGCACTCGCATGGTTCGAGTCCTACTTAACCAAGTGCCAGCACTTCATCTCGGCCAATGGTTTTTACTCTCGCCTCCGCCCGGTCACCTGTGGCGTACCCCAAGGCTCCATCTTTGGCATCTTTCTTTTCCTCCTCTACATGCTCCCTCTCGGCGATATCATCCGCAGACACGGGGTAAACTTCCACATGTATGTAGATGATACACGAATCAACTTCTCTTCCTCCAGATGCGACTCCCAGGCCACTGATGTCCTGTCACCTTGTCTGACAGACATCAAGCCCTGGATGGGCGCAAACTTCCTGCAGCACTCTTTGGCTGCCATCCACGTCTTCTCTCCTGTGGTTCAGACCTCCTCACTCTCCCCAATCTCTCCTTGAGACTCTCCAAATCCGATTCCCGGTTATCCTTCAGTACCTCGCACCTGGTCGCTGGGGGCCAGGACCTCCACCTCCACCACATGGCCCTGGGCAGGACCTCTTTCCTCCACTTCTGCCACATTGCCGTGGCGAACACATCGCCCGCCCCCATCCGTACCTCACTCCAGTAGCTGCCGAACCCCTCAGCCATGCCTTCCTCGCCTCCCGCCTTGACTCCTCGGTCGCCCTCCTCGCTGGTCTCCCCCGCTCCACTATTCACAAAATTTGACTGATTCAAAACTCCGCCGCCCGCATTCTTACCCGCACTAAACTCCGCAGCTCCATTACTCCAGTCCTGGTCCAACTCCATTGGCCGCCCGTCACAGAGTGGGATCGATGTCAACATCCTCCCTCTTGTATTTAAATGACACCGCCCCCCCCCCTCCTCCCCATCACTGCCTCTCCCACCTGCTGCCTCCCTGCACTGCTCCTCCTGGTCCCCTGGACTCTCCGCCCTCACCATCGACGGCGAAGCTGTGGTTCTCTCTCCCTCAATCCCTTCGCCTCCCCCCCCCCCCCCCCACCCACACCCCGCCCACCGCCTTCTTTTTTTTTGGTGGGGGGGAGAAAAATAATGAGTAAAATGTGGTCTGGGCGGAACTGGGGAACCGTCGGAACTGTTGACGGGCGCCGCTGCCGCAGGCGGAGGAGGTCGTGGAGGGACCGGTGCCGCACGTGGTTGCCCCTAACAACCGGCGGAGGCCTGAGGGGCAGAGAGGGAGCCCGAAGCGAGTGAACATGGTCGGCAAAGTGAAGCGAGCCCGGCGCAAGCTGCATTCGGCGGCGGTGAAGCTGACGGAGGCGCCCGCGGCTCAGGGCACCGGGGATTCCCTGAGCGGCTCATCGCCATGGTCGCCGGTCCCGCCGCTCCGGGCAGCGGAGGGCGAGAGGCCGTCACTGGAGGTGAGTGAGAGGGGAGAGAAGAGGATGTGATGGAGAGAGGAGGATAATGTGAGGGGGGGGGGAGAGTGAGAGAGGAGGAAGGTGTGGGGGAGAGAAGAAAGTGAGGGGAGAGAAGAACGAGTGAGTGTGAGAGGAAATGGAGGAGGGGGAGAGGAGGGGTGAGTGTGTGGAGGTGAATTAATGGGTGAAAGAAAGGGAAAGGAGGTGAGAATTGGGTTTCGGGTGCGCGCGACTGCAGCGACGCGACTCCCGTGTCTCCAGTCATAATGGGGCTCTTGGTATATTAGTCGCTGCTGTCCGGTCACACGCTCACACACAGCCCACCCCCACAGCCCCACACACACACAGCCCCACACACACACAGCCCCACACACACACAGCCCCACACATACTCCCCCTCCCCACCACCACCACCACCCCCACACACACAGCCCCACAGCCCCCCCACACACACACCCCCCTCCCCACCACACACAGCCCCACACACACACCCACACACACCACCCCACCACCACACACACCCTCCCCCGCCACACACCCTCCCCACCACCACCACACACACAGCCCCACACACACACACACAGCCGCACACACACACACACACAGCCGCACACACACACACACACAGCCCCACACACACACACCCTCCCCCGCCACACACAGCCCCACACACACACACCCTCCCCACCACCACCACACACACAGCCCCACACACCCCCCTCCCCACCACCACCACACACACAGCCCACCCCCCCCCCCACCACACACACACCCCCCACCACACACACCCCCCCCTCCCACCACCACCACACACAGCCCCACACACAGCCCCACCCCCGCCACACACACCCACCACCACACACCCCACACACAGCCCCCCACCCCCACCCACCCCAGGCCTTGTTTTATGTTATAAGAGAAAAACAGAGATTTGGGTGAAGAAGGTCCTTCATCTCCTCCTTCCTCACACCCACCGGCTTCCAATTACAACTCTCAAGTTTCTGAAACAACAGTGTTCCTGGCCTCAGCCATCCTTCCTTCTTGGATACCTTTTCCAGCTGTTAATGACTTTCTGTGTAAAGAAATACTTCCTAATGTTTGCCGGTCACCTGTGCCCTCTTCTATTCTTTCAGGTTCATTTTCTCCCCCGCTCCTCTATTTGTATTTCATATAAACAGGATTTTACATGTATTTGTGAAATAAGATGATAGAGGAATAGCTTGGTGCTGTAAATTTGCAGACGGTAGGGTGGGATGAGATCAAATGGGCCGAAGAACCATTCATCCCAAACTCTCTTGTTTTTTTTGGTCAGCTGGGTGTCTGTTACATGCAGAAACCCACCTCCATGCTTAAAAGTATCCAAACTAACCTGAGATTGTCATGCACTCCATCTACACACAGAATGGAATGCGCACTCTCACTGGAGGGACGTATCTTGCTTACCTAATTCCGGAAAGTATTAGGCGCAGGTTGGCAAGAGCCAAGGCTTGTGGACCCCAGAGTGCTTGCCAGGGTACTGCTGGATTCCAATCAGCTCAAATTGCATAGCCTGCCATTGAAATTGCTGTCAGGCAAGCTTTCCAGCTGTTTGTCCAGTTAAAACTAACCTACTTGTTAGTACTGTGTCTTGCAGGGTTAACAGGATCTGAGTGGGATGATTCCCTGCCACCAGTGACTGATCTGCCCTTCCAGGTGAGCTAGGTTGGCTGTGCTGCCAGTAGTGCCTTGGAATACTGCTGAGGAACCGGACTTCCGAGACTACCAAAGATGGCTCGCTTCTGATACTTTATTGCCAAGCATGTCACCTTGGAGCCAGTTCAGCTCCAAGTTGACCCTGCTTACCTACCTCCTTCTCTCCCTGCCAAGGAGGATAGTCCCTAGTTGGTTGTTCGATATCCAGCCCTCACTAGCTGGATGTAAGTACCAGAAACTCTGGCTACCCAGTGAGCAACGCATCTCAGCATCTCGCCCACAAAATATACAGTGATTTCCCTATACAATATATTCTGTGAGGTGCTTTGAGATGTCTCGAAGACTTGATAAAGCGCTATATCAAATGCAATGATTATTATTTTTCTTATCTTTGCTTTTTTTAAAATGTGAAATTTATTATGAAGTGCTCGGGGCATGTTTGGCTCGATGGGCATCCTGTAGAATCTTGCTCAAATTGTTGTACTTTGTGAGCCCAGACACATTATTTGACTGATTGTGGCAATAAAGCCAAAATTTGCCCTTGTCCAACATCCAAAACCCGCTCCTTTCCTGCCTGATTTTCATCTCCTTCATCGACTGACACTGAGGCTAACTGTGGTGTCCTTCCTGTTTGCTGTTCTGGGTTGAGGTCAGGTGATTCACCAGGCAGAGAAGAAAGCAGTGGTGAAAAAGTGGGGAAAGGAATTGTGAAGGAAGTGTTGAGAAAGTCAGTTTCCGCTTATTTCTTTATGTGTGTTTTAAATCGTAAAACGTCTCTGAACTAAGCCCAAGCCTGTTTGAATGTGCTTCTCAGGGTACAAGACAGTTGTCTACATCAATCTTTGCTGGAACCATCATCGACCCAAAGCTACTTGTTAAGAATCTGGATATTGATGATTGCAAGAGTGTAGTGTCCATAAAGAAAGGTAAGATTCTGCAGCTTTCTGGGAATGGAAGAGCATTTTGCCTCTTAAGTTACACAATGTTCCGCATTAGGACAGTTTTAACTGACCCATCAGTAGCTGTAAATGCTTTCATTGAAAGTTTACAGTGCAGAAGGAGGTCATTTGACCAACCAATTGCACTGGTGAATTACTTGTCAATACAGAACTGTCTCTGAGAAGCAGGTTATTGTCATGTGTTCTCTCAGTGTTGCCCTCTGAATGTCGTGTTTCTCTTTTTGCTGGCGAGCTGCCGATGTTGGTTGTGAGATGAAGATCGAGTGCAGCTTTTCCAAATAGCAGAACAGATTGGACTGATTTCACCAAGTCTGAAGCCTCCTGCACATTAGCTACTGTCTCCAGCTGGTGCACCTTTATATGTGATTGGGGCACAAAGGGTGCTGTGGGCTGCTGCTGTATTGTGGTAGCTTTTATTGCAAATTCAATCCTCAGTGTTGTGCACTTTGCCACCATCATTTTAGACCTTATGAATTATTGTATATTGTAGTGTTCGGTGAAGGACAACTGGGGATCTATTTTAATGTGGATGTGTTTTGGACCCTTTACTGCTTAGAGTGCAGAATGTTTCTTTGAAATAAGCAGAGGGAACTGCTGTGCACACATGAAATTGTTTCTCACAGGGTGTCTTAAATAAGGATTCTCTTTCAGGATGGAAATCCTCCCTTCCACTGAATCACAGTTAGACATGGGACCAGGGATTCTTCCCACTTAGCTCATGTTGACTCTACAAGCCAAAGCTGAAAAGGTAGGGTGTTCCAAGCTAGACAAGCAGCGGGAAGCTTGCCAGTCAGGGCTCTCAATGACAGGCAATGTGGTTTTAGCTGGTTAAACTCCATCAGTTACTTCAACACAGAGTCTAGGTTCCCCAAACGTTGACTCTCACCAACCTGCACTTAATACTTTCCAGAATAAGGCAAGCAGATTGTGCATTTCATTCCAGATCCAGGCAAATTTCCAAGTGTAAATGGAATATATATGGGGAACTGTCAGTCTGGTTGGGATATTCACTTAGTGATGGGTTTCCGCATATGTTAGACATCTGACTGATTATTTAAAAAAAACTAATTACATACTTAAAACAAGTAGAGGAAACCCTGAAGGTGGGGACTTGTATTCTTGGCTGACTTTTCAGTGCAGTACTGAGAAATTATGGTGTAATTAATTCAAGTAAGCTTCATTGCACTAAATAAAAAGTTTATTATTCCAGCATTCAACAGGGCCAATTATAGTGATATTTAATTAACAATCATTATATTGGCTGATATTCCAATCCAGTGAGTGCTAGGGCTACATTATCAGAGTTGCTGTCATCTGGATGAGAAGTTAAACCAACGTCTTAGGTGGATGTTGAAGATTCAGTGAAACTATTGGAAGAGAGAAGGGAGTCTCTCCCAATGACCTGGTAAATAATTGTTAGATAAATAGGGCATTCAAGTGCTGTGTTTGCAAATTGGCTGACGTATTCGCCTGCAAATGTACAGTCCTGTTCCTTGTGTTGGTCTAGAAAAGACGAGTGACCATTATTGGTTAGAATATTTATACCAATTCTACTCAGCAGAGGGGGCTGAAGTAAAGCTTCAGTCTTGAGTTTTCTATGCAGGATTTTGCAGCTGTTCATGTTATTGTAGCCAGCTCACCTCTCTTGTTTCTCAGCAATATGGTTAATACTCCTATCCTGTGAATTACCTTTTTTTTTCCCCTTACATGCATCCCACACCTGTCACCTCCAGAACATGTAACCTTAACTTCATCAGCTTCTAATTGTTCTCCGCACCTATTCCTCTGACATCTCTGCCTTCCACGACACCCTGAGATGTTCCCTCCCACCTCTTCCGCCCCCTCCTCCCTTGAATATATGGAAAAGGGAATTCATTAGACTAGTTTAGGGTCAAAGGGCTTTGCATTCTGCAATAAGACCATGGTCTTATTTCTCTAAAAAACCTACTGCAGCTCACTGGAACTAATTCCACAAGTAAATATTTAAATCAAATTCATACCATGTCTGCCCCCACTCTACAGTGATAGGTGCATCACTAATCATCATCCTGGGTGACTTCAACCTGCACTTCATCCCCTCCTGCTCCATCTCCTCGGACTTCTCCTCCCTGCTCTCCTCGCTCAACCTCTCCCTCCACAGCAACTCCGCCACCCACAGTCACGGCCACCCACTCGATTTGGTGATGACCCGGGGCCTCAGTGTCTCGGATGTCACCATTACCGACAAGGCCGTCTCCGATCACCACTTCATCTCCTTCACCACCTCCACCCCCCTCCCCACCTCCACCAGACCCACCACCATCTTCTACCGCCCCTGGAAGAAGTTACCCCCACAATCCCTAACCGCTGCCTTGGAGTCCTCTGAACTCCTCTCCCTCTGGCCTTCAACCCTCACTGACCCCTCTTCTGCTCTCACCCTCCTCCACAACACCCTCTCCTCCACACTCGACACTCTTGCCCCCATCACCTCCCGTACTGTCTCCTACTCTCGCTCCTCCCCCTGGTTCACCACCCACCTCCGCTCACTGAAGAGCCAGGTGCGGGCCGCTGAATGCACCTGCCTCAAATCTGGCCTAACGGTCCACCGACAAATCTGGCTGGACCTCCTCAAAATCTACCGCTCCACTCTAGCCTCGGCCAAGTCGTCCTTCTACTCCAGGATAATCCTGGAGGCGAAGAACAACCCCAGGCTTCTGTTCTCTACCACATCCCGACTCCTCCGTCCCCCCCGCCACCCCGCGCAGGTCATCTCCTCCAACCTTCACTGCGAGGAGATGCTGGATTTCCTTGAATCCAAAATCAAGGGAATCCGCTCCGCGGTCACTTCCCCTCCAACTTCCACCCACCCCTTCCCTCCCACACTCCGACTCCTACCCATCCTCCCCTACACACCTTCAAACCCGTTTCCCCACCCTCTGTCACCAAACTCATCCTGTCCCTGAAACCCACCACCTGCTCCCTTGACCCCATCCCCACTCCACTCCTTATCTCCCAGCTCCACCTCCTTGCCCCACTTCTCACAGACATCATCAACCTGTCCCTCTCCTCTGGCTCTGTTCCCATTCCCTTAAAAACTGCCACCATCACTCCCACTTTGAAAAAACCCTCCCTTGATGCGTCGCAGCTATCAAGCTACCGGCCCATCTCCAACCTCCCCTTCCTGTCCAAGGTCCTTGAAAGAGTTGTCGCCTCCCAGCTGCGCTCTTTCCTCTCCACCCATTCATTATTCGAACCCCTTCAGTCGGGTTTCCGTGCTGCCCATAGCACAGAAACTGCCCTGGTCAAGGTCACCAATGACATCTTGACCATCTGTGACCAGGGCTCCCTCTGCCTCCTCGTCCTCCTCGACCTATCGGCAGCATTCGATACGGTCGACCACCCTATCCTCCTCCACCGCTTGTCCTCCCACCTCAACCTTCAAGGCCCTGTCCTTGAGTGGTTTAGGTCGTACCTCTCCCACCGTCTTCATTTTGTTTCCACAAATGGCTTTTCCTCCAGCCCCCGCACTGTCTCGTGCGGTGTCCCTCAGGGCTCTGTCCTCGGTCCCCTCCTCTTCACCCTCTATATGCTCCCCCTTGGTGACATCATCCGCAGACATGGGGTTAACTTCCACATGTATGCGGATGACACCCAACTCTACTTTTCCTCCTCTACCCTCAACTCCACGACCACCGATGTCCTGACAGCTGCCTGTCCGACATCGAGTCCTGGACGAGAGACAACTTTCTTCAGCTCAACGTGCGCAAAACTGAGGCCCTCCTGATTGGCTCACGTCAGCGCCTCCGCACCTCAGGCGCTGACAGCATCAGCATCCAAGGCTGCACTCTCCACCTCTCAAAGCCAGTCAGGAACCTCGGTGTTCTGTTCGACCCTGAGCTGTCCTTTCTCCCCCATATCCGCGCCACAACTGGCACCGCCTTCCATCACCTCCGGAACATCGCCAGACTACGGCACTACCTCACCCCTCACGCTGCTGAAACACTGGTCCACGCCTTTATCACCTCAAGGCTGGACTATGGGAACTCTCTCCTCGCCGGCCTTCCCGGCACCTCCCTCCACAAGCTGCAGGTCATTCAGAACTCTGCAGCTCGTGTACTGTCCCGCACCAGGCTTCGGGACCACATCACTCCCACCCTCGCTCGCCTCCACTGGCTCCCCATCCCCCAGAGGATTGATTTCAAGATCCTCATCCTCACCTACAAGGCCATTCACGGCCTTGCTCCCCCCTACCTCTCCAACCTACTATCCCCCTACTTACCTGCCCGTAACCTCCATTCCTCTGGCTCCGGTCTGCTCCACATCCCCCGCCCCAACCGCCCTACCATCGGTGGCCAAGCCTTCAGCCCCTAGGCTCTGGAACTCCATCCCCCCGTGCCTTCGCCTTGCTTCCTCTCTTTCCTCCTTCAAGGCCGGTCTCAAGACCTTTCTCTTCGACTGTGCCTTCAGCTCCCCTCTCGACTCTCTACCCCCTCCTTGCTCCTTCCCTCCCCCTGACCATTTCCCCCGTGCTCGGGTCCCGACCCAACTGTCCAGTGCCTTGGGACATCCTCCCGATGTGAAAGGCGCTCTATAAATGAAATCTTGTTGTTGTTGTTGTAATGAACTCTGCATCTCCCAGCAATACATTTTACAGAACACTCCTACTCATATTAAATATTAGAACCAGAGAAATGTACAACACAAGACTATTATTTCTTGTTTGTGTTTGCTCCTCCAAGAAGCCATCCATCTTCATCCTAATTCACTTAGGAAATTCAGTTACTCCACTTTACATTGAATCTGTGAAGCACTTTGAGAGAGTCTCCTGATGTAAAAGGCAATTTCAAATGCGTGGATTATTATAATACCCTGCTCTTTCCCAGCACCATCTAATACTCTTTCTCTGCTTGTCTGATCCTTTTAAAATGTTCAGATCGACCCCTCTAACTGCTGGCTAATCATTCCACAACCTGACAACCCGCTGGGAGAAGAAATTCTTCCAAACCTCTCCCTTAAATGAATGGACACAATAAAATCTATTTTAATAATATTTGGTTTATGCCTCATGTCATTCACTAAAAACCTAGTCAGAAATGCACTTACAGTAGTCCGTTATTTTGGTTAAATCTCCCATGCTGTTTTTTCCCCTTATACGTACCCCACACCTGTCAATTCCAAACTACTTTGCCTTTACTTACTCTACTTCTGTTTCCATGCCTGCACATTACCCTTAGATGTTCCTTCCCTCCCTTGAATTTATAGAAAAGGAATTCAGTAGATAAATTCCTGATCTTTGCATTCTGAATCGAAACTGCATAGATAATTAATCCTTGTCTGATATAGTTCCTCCAATATTGAAATGGCTCAACACTCTTCACAGGTAGTTCCTGTGGAATGTAGAGATTTTGCATTTATAGGCCAATAATGCAACCAATTTGCACATACTACTGTCCACAATCATGAAGTGAACAACCAACTTCTCTTGAGGACTGTTGGCCAGAAGACCAGGAGAAACTCTTTCCTTCCCAGGAAAACTGTTTATCCTGGAGAGGAACATTGATGCAGGGCCATTTTACTTTAGGTATTGGTCATTCATGTCAGGTAGAGGCAATAAAGCTCCATTTCCCCGATTCAACAATGTGTCTAAACCCCCAACCTCAGAAGAACACCCCATCTCGACTAAACTAGTGTAATGCATTCAATTCCTACCCCATGTAGGAACATATGTCTGAGTATGGTTGCTAATTAGTTTCAGGTAAGGGCAAAGGTTGTGCTGTAGATGTGCACCAAAGGGAATTGCCCAGATTGTTCCGATTCATTTCATGCAAGATCATTCCATCCTGGAGACTTCCACTGCCTGGGTTTGGGTTTTGACTTAAGATGAAACGGCAACATACAAACACAGTACATTAATATTTCACCAGTTGACTTCTCTAAATAGACTTGTGATTGTGACTTACAAGTTGTTGGGTGGCTCCACTGATTAAAAATAAAATTTCTTAACAACTCTCCTGACACGGTTTTCCATTTTTGTAACTGCCTCGCAATTATAACAGCATAGCAGTAAATTCACAAACTGCAGTTCTATTTTCCTGAAGGTGTTAACGTGGCCGAGAATCAGCAGAGTAGACAATGAATGGAGTAAGCGGTGTGCCGAGCATTAGTAATAAGATTAATTAAATGTTAAAATGTTAGTCTTGAATGGAGATTATGTATGTTGGATTCTGACTGGATATAATGGAAGGGGTTGGATACACTGTAATTCTGAGCCCAGATCAGAGTGTATTTATTTGCAGTTGAGTGGATTACAGTTGCAATCTGTGGACTTGGTATTTTTATTTTTGGAGATTTCAAGAAGACGGCTGAAAGCTTCGATGGTTCACAACCGAATTGGGACATCCAGCTTATTTCCTTTGACGCTATCAGAGCGCTCGTAGTGGGGATGGGGGTGGGGACTTGTTGCTCATGTGGTCTTTTTCATAGCAGACTATAAATAGCACACTGCATGTCAGATACCCTCTTGGGTACAAATTAAAATCTGCGCTGTCAATGACTCCCTGCATTCAGATGGTCTGACCTTAAAGCTGTTTCTGACAGGAATGAAAATTTAATCAGCTCTGCAGAGAACCTTACTCTAAAGCCTTTTAGCATTACTGTCAGATTTCAGAACAACTTTTGAAGGTTGGGATGGCTATTCATTGCGTATGAGCACAACAGCAATGTGTAGTGTCCATAATTGCAGAATTGGGAGCTGCTGATCAAGACAGGCGGATTGTTAAACCATTCCATAGTTCTGCTGTTTAATTGCTTTAGCCTTAAAGAAGAGGTTAGATTTAATTTTTTTTCCTGTCAAATAGAAGCTTGTATCTTATCAAGAAATTGGGAGACCATTCTTACACTTGTCTTCAAAATCCACTGATGTATTCATGCCTATGGCATTCAAGAATTATGACTGTTTTAGGCATTATTTTTTTTAATTTTTATTATATGAGGGGAGGGGGGTGGGGAGTACCAGACATATATCCTGCAATTCTGCAGGATATCTGATGCAATTTAGAAATAATAGTTCCAGAATTAAGATGTTGAACATGATAGTATTTTTGTTCTGTTCCTTCAGTGATAGAATTTTGTAACGGCCTAAGCCTGTAAATCCTGGAGTTTTCAGACTGTAGTAATATTTAGGATCTAGCCCTCTCTTTATTTCCTGATTATGCAGAGTACATTTATATGAATCTTATCCATCTCCTTAAAGGAAAGTGAGTTCCACTGATTTGCTACGTGAATAATGTTATACAAAAACTGCGGATTAGACAAAGCCGGGGGACAGACATTTTCTGCAGCTTTCCAGTGTCATAACATCATGAACAGGAAGTGCTGTTCCCAGCACATTGTCGCAAGCAATTTTGGGGTTGTGTTGAGTGTGAAATGTTTGTGAATCTGCATTGCAAGCATTTTTTCTTAACATTTTCAGGAAAATGTATTGATGGACACGGGTAAAGATTGGACTACAATACGACAAATGTGCGAAGTACATTTAGTTTTTTTTTGAAAGTTGTGTTTTGGGAGCATTTTTCACTGTAGTATTGTGGGGAATCATCTAAATTTTTTTATGGAAAAAAATTACCTGTTTTGTTTTGGGGGCTATATTTTCTGTCAAAAAAGGAAAAAAAATTAGAGGGGATTTAACACAAAAAGACCACAGATAAATTTGGTAAAAATTAGGATTTGTTTAGGGACTTCGGCTTAATGGTGTGCGAAGTCTGTTCATGGAACCGGCTTCCCAGCATGATTCACACTGCACACATTGCTGGACCGGGCAGTGCAGTGAGGCACGTTTTAGCGGAGTGGGGGGAGGGGTTGACACTATCACACACTGAAAAAAAATTATTTGTTTTTCTATAGAAGTACAGATTAGGTGAAAATAGGATTTTATTGATTGATGTCCATCTTTTTTAAAAAAAAAGGATTATCTGAGTGAAAGCAAGCAATATTAATGGTCCTTCAGTATTATGGCTTTCTCTTGCTAGTAACAATGAGAATTTGAGGTAATGAATAAAGAGCATTTGAGTGTATGAGAACAACATTAGTGTATTAGCTTGAGTGTTTTTTTAATGGAACATTGGAAGTGATGCAGGAAAGGAGCATATGTCACTTTCCTACTGCAGTTTGGATTTCAACGTCAAGGGGAGTGGGGGAAGGAGGCTGGCTGTTTGCGACATGATGCCATTTTGAGCATGGGTAGAACACCGAAGATCATTGTGTAAGTGGTGAATATGCGTTCTGGATTCACAAAAAAANCTTATTTTTATAATCTCTACAAATACAATAACAACAGCAGGGGCCAGGATATGTGCCAGAATACCAGATGACTTTGCTTCTGGGCTTTATTCCTTACTTCCCCTGCTGTTGCTTTGGTTGCCACAATCAGAAAAATAAAATACTGCATTAGGGCAAAAATGTTATAATGCAGCCAGGAGACAGAATAACTGAAATATTCTGTTCTTCGTCTGGCTCATCAGCAGGACTTTGCCGAACAAATCAGTCACTCACTTCCCACTCAGCTCATGTTAAACTTGCAAGCCAAAGCCCCAATAGGTAGAGTGGTCCTAGCTGGACAAGCAGCAGAAAAGCTTGCCAGACAGTGTTCAAGATAAATCTCACAGTTTGGAAGCAAGTTAATGGGTTTCAGTGGAAACTGGATGGAATCAAAGCATTAGACAGTGCTGATGGGTTACCTTCCAGATTGTCCTTGAGTTTGATCATGGTGATGTTCTTTCAGCTGAATTACATTGCAGAACTTCACAGTAGTTTATCGAAGGTGGGCGAAGGACTTTGAAAAAGTAAGCACGGATCAATATTTTAGTATGCAGTAAGACAATAGAAGAAGAAGACAGAGTTTTAGCATTGGCTAGGACAATTTCAGGATAGATACCAGGATGTTTTTGTTACTCCAAGGGTAACCAGGACTGGAACAGGTTGGCCAGGAAAGGTGGTTGAGGCCAAGCCTTATTTAAAAAGCGTTTGATGCCGTGATGGTATCGGGGGGAACGGTTGGGTGGGTGTTCTAGAAGGATGAGATTGAATGGACCAAAGGGTCATCTTGTGAAAGAACGGTCACACAGTAGTTCTTGTGAAGTGCTTTGAGAAATTTTGATGTTTGTTGGTGCTAAAATTGCAAGTTCTTTCTGTCTATAATAGTACTTTAGAATCCTTATTGATGACTACCAGAAGAGAGTGATATATCTGGAGGTGGGGGGGTTGTCTTTCTGTAGAAATGGTGTTCTGGTGTAGCACAAGCATTACTGCTTTTTGTTTGTATAGGCAGAAGTGGTCCTGACTAGTTAGTGTGCACAGTGGTGGGTCTGGGAGGTTGTCCATAGGTAGAGGACGCTTGATGAAATAATACAAATTCAGTTCTGGAAGCTTTGCAGTAGAAATCTAGTTCTTCCAAGATCCACTTCACCACATTTGTGATTCTAATTCTCCCTTTGACTGACCCATGCGTTTAGATTTGTACACTTTGTGAGGGTTATATGACATAATTTTCCTTCCAATTTTGTCAGTGAAGTGGCTGCACTTTTGTAAGAAGCTTTTATCAAGTGGAAAATAATCAACAAATGAACACATAATATGGAGTCCTGTAGCTCACTCACCTCACAAGTGAGAAGACCTGGGTTCGATTCCCGGCGGAGCAAATCCTTAGGCAAGTTTCCTTACTCCACGTGCCTCTGTTTACCTAGCAGTAAGTAGGAACCCAATTGTTAGTCGATTGGCGGATTGCTTTCCAGGGGTAATAAACCCTTTTTTAAAAAAAATGAATGATATGGTCATGACTGTTTGTGGGAGACTGCGGTGCGCAATTGGTTGCCGTGTTTCGCCCACAAAATATAGTCAATTAACTTTACACTATTCTGTGAAGTGCTTTGAGACATCTCAAAGATGTGAACAGGTGCTATATCAAATGCAAGGATTATTATTATAAGCAACATTAAGAAATGACTGCAGCAGTGTCCTATTGTCAGGTGAGTATAAAAAGATTGTTTCATCACAGATTGAGGGTGAATTTTTTATTGAAGAGGAAAGAGTCCACCTGATTTCATGCAGAAATCTCTGTAGATTCCAACAGCAATTTTACACTGATATCGCAAACTTCACTTTAGGAGGACATCTCAAAGCACTTCATAGAGCTGACTGAAGCCCGAGCAGGGGAGGAAGTTGAGGAAGGTAACCAATAGCACAGCTGAATAGAGAGGTCTTAAGTCAGTAGGCACTAAAGGTAGGGGAAGGAACATTTCAGCAGAACATCTGATCACAGTTACCTTGAGTACTCCGGAGTGTTGTTGGAATATTGAAGTGCCTGTTATTGTTGTAGCCTCTTCAGCTGAATAGAAGCCATGCAGTCCTTCTGCCAAGGTCCCATCGTTGTGGCTTGATAGAATGATGTGTAAGCACAGAACCATTTGCTTTTTTGATTCACCCTGAAACCCCACACTGAAGATCATATAGCACTTATTGATCTTAAACCTGTAACGTGTATGGACAATCGGTTCTCACCACTGGCACAGTTTTTTAATAAAATGCCTTTGTCCCCAAAGAATCTGCAGACTGGCACAAACCTATTGAGTGTGTACAAACTAAATGCAGCTGCAGATCATGTTATTCCATCAGGAATTCGAATGTGATAACACAGGGTATTAGATGGCTATCAGACCAGCTTGTGCTGAAACGGATACTCAGTTGTTTGTCTCTCCTAATGTGATTTGTGTAGCTGAGCAAAAGAAACTTTTGGAGATATGAAAAGGGAGCTGGCATGACATCCCATTTTAAGATCAATGAAAAATCCACGCTTTATCATACTAAACATTGATGCCCCCCTTGAGGATGTACTCTGTTGGTTTCTTAAGAATTGCGTGGAGCTGATTTAAGAGCCTAGTAAATGCAGATTTTACACTAGTTTTGTAATTTTATTTCCATTTTAATCTTTTCACTTTGCTATACATTAAAGTTAATTACAGAAATGCTATTTTAACAGGATGCCAGGAATTTGTATTGTTTTGACCTAATCTCCATTATTTTGCTTCCTCCACTTGAACTTTTTAGACGATGTCACCACATAGAAACCTTTCTTGACTCTCATCTCCTTCCTGTAGTTTGTGAATCCCTTTTCTTAGGATGAAAGTTTAAGATTAAGTTGCTTTTTAACTGTTTTCCAAATAACATCCTGTGTTTAAATTTACTGTAATTTCCAAGGAAAGCAATGTTTTCAATGGCATGTGGGAAGGGCAGTTTAAGAGACATGGCTGATAGATGCGTATTATCCAGTGTGAAGAACGTCACAAGAACGGGTTCAGAAGTTCCCACAAGTGAAATTGGCTCACGATTCCATATGTCTGGCATAAGACCATAGGAATAGACACGAGCTGCAATCCTATCATTCAGAGATTTTTTAAAAAAGTTCCAATCTAATGCACAGGTTAACATCTCTGTGGTTTGAGTTGGACCCAAACCTTGGTGATCTGGCCCATTTTTGTTATGACAGTACAACGGTCGATTAATATTCAAACAGGAATATTTTTGAAATATTGCATGTCTTTAATAAATGAAGGTGAATGTTTGTCAGGGTAATCCTCGGAGGATGAGTGACTGCTGAGTGCTGTGTATTTTCTGCTTAGCTAGGAGCCAAGCTTACTCCGCACCAAAGGTCCAGACAAGATTGCATAGGGTGCAATTGGATCTTTCAATAGTCATTTGGGTGTTGTGAGACTTCTCTACCCTGGGTAGCACAGCTTTGACCTTTTAAGCTCAACAGAAGATGTTAATGGTATGAATTGAGGCTTGTTCATGCACCAATCCGATAGCTTGGGGCATTTATTCATGGTTACCTACAATTGACAGGATCTGTTGGACAATTGGGTCTTCTGAGCCTTCTAATTTGTAAGCCAAGTTATGCCCTGATATTGTGATCTTGCTCTCAATTTTTTTTGCATATTAAAAGGTGGCTTAAGGCAAGGAAAGAAATGAGCTGAACTTTCCCATTGGCTCTGGTTGATTTTGCAGCCACATAACCTGCTCTATTCCTCAATGATTGTGGATCAGGAAAGAAATTAGGACCTGGATGATGTGTGCAAAAACATTTTATCTGGAGACAATGATATCCAATGTTCCAACTCTCAGTCTACTACACATTTTGTAAGGATGCAGTGCCCCTTTGAGCAAACAAGCTAGGATGGAATGCTGTCAGCTGCTTCCGATAGTTAGAGAGTGCTACCAGCCTTTATTGTTTTTTGAACAAATGAGTTTATTTCTTCATTTTTGTCAATCCTTAGCCAGATGCTCCTTCTTCCCATTTGGAATAATTTTACTGCTATAAGGGCCAAATAACTGCAGTGGTGTGATAACAATTTTCTGTTGGAGCACTGCCTGCATGAAGTAAAATTCTAGCTAAATTCAGTCCCTGGTGACTTATTAATGACTTCATGTGCGGATTTTATCGTGTATCTGCACCTGCAGTGGAGGTTCGGGCGAATGGAACCTGTGCGCTTTTTGTCCTTGATGTGCTCTTTGCATGCGAAGACTGCTGGGCGCGACGTCACCAAGATACCATTACCAGAGAAATCTGCAAGTGATTCCCGGAAATGTCCCTATGCAGTGTGTGTTGTAAAAATAAAATGTAATTCAATAAAATCTATTTCTCATTGACACGCTTTTTGCTGTTTATTAATGCTTGTTCTTCCTTTATCAAATTTGTTGCAAAGTGCAATGACTCTGAAGATCGATAATTTGATGCTTGCTGCAGCAGTGAGCCGGATTTCGGGCTGGCACTAATTTGAAATTGAGGCTGGTTTTAGATATTGTTGTAATTGAATAATTCTGTGTAATCTCCTTCAGTCCGTTCACTGAGCAGTATTGAATCTCTGTTTCTAATTGGATTCCAATACATTGAAACAAAGCCATAGCATAGAATAAACAAAGTCACCTTTCTTTGATTAAAGGAATGCAACAACAGCTTTGTTGACTGGTTTTATTTTACTTTTTTAAAGAAGGTAGCTACCTTGATAAATTTCATCACTATCCACCAATAAGTTTCTCCACACCCTAAGCTATGTTTTTTATAATTTTTAAAAAAATAATATGATTCTTTCCTGGAATCTCCAGACTTGCATCTCAAGCGGACTGAGGGAAGGTAGCGAATAAATTTAACCTAGGGAGCCTTGTCTTTTCTAAACTGCTCTTCAGAAATAGAATTGGTCTGCTCAGAGCAGGAAAAGTCCAAGCTTGACTGACATTCTGAGCTGGAGTATTCTGATCTTAACCGGAACTACAGGAGAAACTCAACCATCGGCCTCCGTGCCTTGGGGCTAAGAGAATAGGAGAAAAAAAAATCAAGTCCGTCTTGTGTATACTCTTTTCCAGTGATTCATTCTGGAACGTTTATACAATATGAGGACTGGCTAGGCATAGCTTTGTTCCCCATAGTTGCAGAGCTGTTTGATGCTCGCTGCCAAAGATTATGCATGCATAAAGAATGTCTACTTGGGTGATATGCTGGAAGGCTGGAGCCCAAAGAAGTCTACTCCTAATATGAGTTATTTTTGATAAGAAGTGGGAGAAAACTGAGAGAGGAAAAAGCGAGCAAGATTGGGAATTTCAGGCCAGAATCCGTTACCTTGATTTTGATAGTGGGTAAGAAACACAAGGAGGGAAGCTATGATGGAGCAGATTGGATAAAGAATTGGTTTGGAAATAAGAAGCTGAGAGGTGGTTCATTGAGTTTCCTCTTAAAAACATTGATGCTTTTTTGCTTCAACCACAATATCTGGTAGGAAGTTCCACGTTCCGTTCCTCTTGAACTCCCATTTAGATCTGCTATTTTTTTTATGCCGCTTGCTTTGTACTCAGCAAGTGGAAATAGTCTATCACCTTATTAAATCATTTCATAATTTTAACCATCTCTATCAGGTCCCCTCTGAATCATCTCATTTTCATGTTGCTTCAGAGGAGCAGCATTGGATATTTCCAGTGAGAAAAGCTTGAACCTGTCAAATTGATAGCTGTTCTGACTAATCACTGGTAACATCCTAGTAAATCGGCACTCCTCTTTCATTGCTATAATACCCTTCCTGTAGTATGTTGACCAGAACTGCACAGTTCTCCAAATATGGTGCAATCAAGATTTTATATAAAGTTAACATTACTTCCCTATTTTTGTACTCTTTCTCTGGACATCAGCCAAAGACTCCACTACAGTTTTTTTTTAATGGTCTTGTCCACTTAAGTTGCTACTTTTAGAGTATTGTGATCTGAATCCCTAGATCCCTTTGCTCCTTTTCTCTCTCAGGTTCTTATCATCCAAAGTAGGAATCGATGGGTTCTTGTTTTTTATCATTCAGTGTGTTGAACCTGGTTAGGTTCTTGTGAGCAGAATGCCTGTATTCTTTGCAATCAAACTGGGGAAATTTGGATATTCAGAAATTCAGACAAACTGAGCAATTGAACAGTAGATTGACAAAATGGTATTCAGTGAATGGTATCCACGTGTTGGTGCTGCAGCAATGGGCTATGATTGTGCAAACAAGCAGGAGAAACTTGGGTGGGAGTTCATCCTTGAAAGCAAATGCATAGACTGAAGCTGGGGTTGTCAAGACAAACTGAGTGCAGTGAATACTGGACCTTATGGCAGAGAATTAACATTGGCCCTGAATGTACTTTAGTGAGATCATTTTGGATGATTCTGAGTTCTGGCTATTGTTCTGTTGGAAAGGGGACAGAGTTGCTGTAAAAGAGGAGGATTGGGGGTGGGGTGGTCTGATGAGGTGGTGGGGCTGGCAAGAGAGGTTCTGGAGAGAGATGTTTAAGTGGAAGGATGGAGCCAGCGGTCATGAAAAATGATCAAAATTTTATAATAATATAATAATTCTTGCATATAGTGACTTATCATATCGTCAAGATGCATCAAAGTGCTCCTCAAGACTACTGTCAAGTACGGTGACTGCTTTTGAGCAAAATGACCTAAATGTTCAAATTATGACTCCTCTTAAGGCAATGGCAACAGCATTTGTATAACGCCCTTCACGTAGGATAATGTCTCGGAGCACTTCACAAAGAAAGATGGGAGCTCTGCTGGTGAGATTCCCTTTTGAAGAGATGTTACTAATTTCAAATGAAAATGCAAGCCTTTAGTTGTTGAAGAATTCCATCAACCAATCCAAGCCTCTATTTCCAGCACACATATATTTTTAAAAAAGCCTCATGTAATGCTCATTACCATGTTTATTTTGAGTGATCTTCTTTCAAAAGCTCATCTGACACTTGTGTATTGAATTAGCTTCCCCCCACACAAATGTGTTCTGTTAATATGTTGGGAGAATTTAATTTGTTCTGTCATAATTCAGAACTGAGTCAAATCTTCAAACTCTCAGAAGAGGGAAGGTCTTTATTCCAGCACTTAACTGAGCCAGTATAACATGCATCTTTTACGCACAAAAAGCTACATTGACCAATTTACAATGTAAGAAAACCTCTTATGTAACTGACCTTTATTTGTACTTTCTTGCAATCCATTGTCAGATCGGTACATTGAATGACGACTCAAATTCCTAGTGTGTTAAGATCTTCCAAGTCACCTGTAATCCTTTTTATGTGCTACACAATTAAAAGCATCTGCAATTTCCTCTCACATTTACACATGGTTAGCACAACTTGCAAACTAGACCTCAATATGACAACAAAAGACCACCAGAATAATCACTTCCCAGTCCCCTTTGTAGGCATCTTAGGTTATATGATATCTTGTACTTTGCTGCTGACAAAGAAATGTATTTCAGGTGAATGCACCAAACCTTTAGCTGTTTGTAAGGGAAAAATTACCATCTGAAAAAGAATTTCCTGTCAGGCCTGTAGAATTGTGTCAGTAATTGCCACAAAACTGAAATGTTTTCGTTTAAAATATCCAATTTGTCTTCTCATGGTTTAAAACCAAAAAGAGCAAGCACATGGCTTCACCGTGGCCAAACCTGTGTGTAACCTGGAGTAGAGGTTTGTAGGATGATGATTTAGACTGTATATATCTTCACAGTTTACGAAAAACGATTCTGTTGCTTCAGTTATGTAACTGTTCTCTTTCTCCCACTTCCTGGGTATCTGCTCATCTCCAGAATCTTACTGAGGCTGAATGGAATGCGTTTTATCTCATTTCTTTATAACGTTTGAATGTGCTCAGTCTCGCTGACTGAATTAAATCATTCACCACCACACCACGCTCACTGTTGAAGCTTACACATCAAGAATGGGATTGCAAATGCAATTTTCACTGCAAAAATAACATAGTTTCACTCCCAATGAGCACCAGCAATAGATGTCAAAAGTAGCATCAGTGAGCTGGAGGGCACGCATAGCAGGTGCCAACTTTGAAATAGCTTTTTATTTCCCTCAATGAGAAAAATGGAAGATCAGCCGATATTCACGAAAATACCAGCAAATTTGATTACACCAAAATACCAGCAGTGTGTTTATTAGTTTGCCTACAAAATACACATATACTTCACTTTATATTATACCATATGAAGCACGTTGAACTGTCCTCCTGATGTGTAAGACTCAATATCATATGTAAGGATTATTGTTACACTATCCCGCCAGAGCTGGGTCTCTCTTTTCCTGTCTGTTTTGCATGGATATGCCTTTGACCTCAGTTGCTGTCTTTGCAGTCTTAATCAAGATGTTTGTAGCCCTAATTCAAAGCATTTGAAAGTCTGGCTACTTTGTCCTCCAGGCAGGCCTCAAGATGAGTAAAAATGGTTAATAGTCACATAAGAGAAAGGAGCTTCTTCTGATATCCTGGCCAACAATCCATCGAATAAAAAAAAAAAATTGGTTATTCACTTCATGGCTGCTTGTGCGTGCGAATCGGCCATGGTTGCCTACAATACAGTCATTATAGCGTGATAAGTCTCTAGATCAAATAAAAAGATTATTATGTAACATTATTGCTGTTTGCAAGATTGTATATGGAATTGTATAGTTTTACTCAACACAAAGAGACCATGCTGTCGGCTCTCTGAAAGAGCTAATTAGTTCATTCCACTTTCCCTATTGCCTTTTCTATTTTTCTTTTTCAAATACAATATTTGATCTCTTTTTAATAAGAAGAATATGTTTGATATAGAGCTTTCCGCAATGGGAGGACATTTCAAAGTGTTTCATAGGGTATACAGTATACTTTGTGGGCGAAAAGCTATTGAGGATTCTGCTTCAGCCATCATTCTACATCCTCCTAATCTTGCATAAAAATATTCCTAACATCTCCCTTTTTGATCATAAATTTGTTGTTCAGCTGCAGGTTTGCCCACCAGCTTTAATTTTAAAGAAATACTTTTGCTGTGTTTCTATGCAAAGTTTTTTTTGAAATAAATTGTTTTTATGGTTTGTTCCATGTTTTAATAATAAGTTTTAATAATTGGTCACTGACTTCATGGCTGTTTGTGGGACACTGTTGTGTGTAAATTGGCTGTGGATTTCATCTACAAAATACAGTCACTACTTTTATAAAACCTGCCGAAACTCTTGTCCACTCCTTCGTCACCTCCCATCTCAACTACCTGAACGCCCTTCTCGCTGGTCTCCCCTGCTCCACTATTCACAAAATTCAACTAATTTAAAACTCTGCCGCCTGCATTCTCGCCCGCACTAAACTCCGTGCCTCCATTACTCCAGTCTTTGTCAAACCCCAATGGCTTCCTGTCACAGAGAGGATCGATTTTGAGATCCTCAGTCTTGTATTTAAATCTCTTCATGCCCTGGAATCCCCATCTCTCCAACCTGCTCTCCCTAACTACTACCTGCTGCGTCCGCTTGACTGGTTCCGGCCTCCTCCTTGTCCCCTAGATGCTTCGCCCCACCATCGGCAGCCGTGCTTTCAGCCACTATGCTCCGACGCTGTGGAACTCTCTCCCTCCATCCCTTCGCCTTGTCCCCTCCTCATTTTCAGGTCGCACTTGAACACTTTCCTCTTCGAACATGTCTACATTCACCTTCTCCCTCCCCCTGGCTCGGCCTCGGGCTCCACCACTGTTAAGTGCTCTGAGATGCCGTCTGGCGTGAAGGGTGCTATATAAATACAAGTTGTTGTTATAGTATATACTGTGAAATGCTTTGTGACATCCTCCTGATGTGAAAGGCGCAATATCAAATACAAGTATTATTAGAGGAGTTAAGTAAACTAAGATTTGAACGTCCCCATTATGAGCAGAGTTGTACATTAAAAGGAAGTTGCCAATTCAGTACTAGTGTATTTACTCAATAGTCAGGGATATAGAGGGCATATCAAGTTAGGGCTGAGATTTGCTTTGCATTTGAGATATGCTGTCAAATTTGCCTAGAAAAATGGTCATTACAATTCGCAGCAATTTACTGCAATGCACTGTGAAATACAGTGGAAGTCGGTTAAGCCGAACACATTGGGGATGGACCAATTAGCGGAGACTTCGAGGTGACTGACAGCCCTGCAGCCGCTTGTGAATGGACGGCAATCCACCCGCTCAGCTGTCAATCAATTTTAGTATTCCCTCCTTTGTTCTTCCCCGTTCCTCCACAACCCCCCTCACTGATTGACAGCCCAACTCCAACCACTTGTGATTGGCTGGAGTCTGCTGTCAATCGCAATTTGACTCCTACCATCTACATCCGGGAGCACTTCATGGCTGAGTGGACACATGGAAAACCCGAGTGAGTACATTCAGCGGTGACCAGTGCGGCATTTTGCCCAGATTAACCTGGCGCTTGTCCAAATTAGCAGGTATATTTACAACAGGTAAGAATATAAATGAATCAGGGCCGGGCATTTCGTTCGATTTAACCGACATGCGGCGTTTGGCAAAAGTGGATTCCACTATATTTCAATGTTTAAATAACAAATTACCCTTCGATTTGATATGCCAACTAAACTTTGCAATGTTTCAAAATGCCGAACATGAATAGTTGTCAAGTGTAGTGACTGTGCACAGCAAGATCTTACAAACAGCCATGAAGTAAATGAGCAGTTTATCAGTTATGTAATTGTTGGCCAGGCCATTGGTAATTTGCCTTACACAAAATACAAGGATGAGACTTAAATTTGAAATAATTGTTTGGAAGGTCCCAGCTTTCAGCTTGCTGATTCAGGAGAATAGATTGTCCATGTAAGACCTAGGGAGGTCTTTTGCTAGTGACTTGCTTCAGTTGGGTGACCATATTCTTCATGAGGCTCAATTTAGCATTTCCTGACTTATCTCAGCCATATATAGGATTTGTCTTTTTATAGAGCTTTATTGCAGTCCATCCTAGAACTGAGAAGAACGAGTAAATCTGAAAGGAATTCAGGAATCTGCAAAACTCAGATACGTATTAAGAAGTCATAAAAAGTTGCTGGATGTAACATTGTAATAGACTGCATTCATTTCTCTTTTTCTACACACATCCCCACCGCCAATAATTACTTTGTCAGGCTAAAAGAATATGCAACGTAGTGTGTTTTCTCTCCATGCATCTCTCCACTATGACGCTGATAAGCAGAGTGCTATCAAAAAAAATTATTGTCTTGTCACAGTGAGGATCAGCTGCACTTTCTCATCCCTTTGTGTGTTTCTGAAATCATTTTGAAAATTTATATAACCACATAGAAATCTACAGCACAGAAAAAGGCCATTTCGCCCATTGAGTCTGGCGCACAGAGCAAATAGATCACATCAGCCATGTCTCCAGTTTTGTATTATTTGTGTTTTCTTCTGCATTGTGGGTGGGGAGAGAGGAAATCCTGCTGCATGCATATTGTGCTGGTAGGGAGGTGACTAATGGTGGAGTGATTCCGTCTGAGGAGCCTGTGTGAAATGACTGATTATGGTTTCTTGACCTCTCTCTGGGGAGGGGTTGGCTCCACCACAAATTCTTTCTAAACAGAATTACAAGTTGAAGAAAACTCTTGGGATGAATGAAACTTTTGTGAACATTATAGGATTTTGTGTGAGTCACTTATGAATTATGAAAGGTAATGTGACTATTTCAGGTGTTGTGCTGATAGTTATGAGACCTTATGCACAGAATGTACTGCGACAGCTTTGCTTTCCGCTTGGAGAGTAATTCATGACTGGTATTGGTTCCAAGGAAAGGTAGTATAGGCAAAGACACTGGACATATTTAAAAAAAATAGTGATGCTGTGAATGTGGAATGATAGGGTGGGTTCTGGAAGGATGAGATGGACGGGCCTTCTTCATCCAAACTGATCTTGTGAAATATGTTCAACAACAACAACAACTTGCACTTATACAGTGCCCTCCATGCAGGGTAGCGTCTCAGAGCGCTTAACAGTGGCATGATTGTAAGCATGGTCCAAAAGGAAGGTTTTCAGGCAGGACTTGAAAAAGAGGAGAGGGGGCAAGGTGGAAGGGTTGAGGGAGAATGTTCCAGAATTTTGGGGCGTAGTGGCTGAATGCACAATCTCCAATGAAGGAGCGCAGAGCGAGAGAGACAAGCAGGAGACCTGGGCTAAGAAAACTACAGCAGAATTCCTTGAAGTACTGCACAGAATTAAGTTATATTCTTGGCCATACAAGGTGTGTGAATGGATGGCATTGTCCAGTGTGAGGTGAATAAACTGACAGCATTGGTGAATGTGAACTAAATTGGATTCCACCAAACTTGAGAACTATTGACTCTTGTCTCCTGTGTGAAACATAAGCCTAGTTACATTGTCCCAAGCAATCATAGGGTTCAGGCTTTTGTGTGAAGGTCACGTTTGAGTCAACCGCAAAGATTGAGCTGAAAGGAAAGACTGACAGCATATTAAATATGAGAGCCAATGTTTAGCTGTATGCACTAGGACCTGGTTTGCTTATCATTTGATGTATGTAAGCTGGCTCCAATTTGAATGCTGGGGGTGAAACTACAGCAGAAATTCTCGGAGTGCTGCACAGAATGAACCAGCAGTATTAACCAGTGTGAGGAAAATAGGATTCCATCAAACTTAAAAACTATTGACCCTTGTCTCCTGTGTGAAACATAAGTCTGGTTACATTGTCCCAAGCAACCATAGAGTTCAGCCTTTTGTCTGAAGGTCGCGTTTGAGTCAACCGCAAAGGTTGAGCTGAAAGGAAAGATTGACAGCATATTGAATACTTGAGAGCCAAGGTTTAGCTGTTGGCATTTGCTTCCATACAACAGACCCATAAAACATAGAAAAAAGCAGCCGAATGTTTACTTGAGCCGCTAAAATATACTGATATGAGGGATTAACCATGTCACAAAACGATTTCCTTTTTAGTAATACTGTATCATGCAGTTATTTAAATATGCAATGGAACTGATTTCAGTAGAGCTCCCCGTGCGCCACAGTCCAGCTGTTGGCATTCAGTTCAGCAACACCAAGCCAGCCTGATGGAAAATGGAACACAAGTCTGTTTTATTTTCTGTAGTTTATGAGCTTTTTTTATTGAATTAAATGTTAACAGCTGAACCCTTGCTTTCAGGTAATTAATAATCGTAACTTGGTGCTGCTTAGCCAGTGATATGATGGAAAATCGAGTAATTCAGTCTCCTAGTTCTTGTCAACCAACCAGTAGCTTGGGGAGGGGGGCATTGCCAGGCCTTGTGAATTACTTATTGTCTGCTCCTTCGGTTGCGGAATGATTCATGATCAGAATGGAATTTCTTTGTATAGCAGAAGACTTTTTGTTTTATATATTTTTTAAAAGTTTAGGAAAAAATGCACACTGTTAAGTCTTTGGAACCTTGGTACCTGAAGCAAAGTATTAAAGCAGGACTTTTGGTATGTTTGTGCTGATTAGGCATCAACACAATTTAGTAATGGTCGCTGGGATTGGCTTGCAAGGGGGAGTGTTGATCTTGCAGACTGGGTCCTGGTTTTTGGAAGAACTTTAGTGTAACAGGCTGATATCTTGTGCTCCCTTTCTACACTGGTCCAGCTTTTTTTTAATGGAAGGTAAATTTAAGGTGAGACGGGGCTTCTGTTACTTTAAGCTTCGGGCAGTTTCCAGACTACTCGTCATTGTTGAGGCTCCAGGCAGAATTTGTAGCTTGTAGATTCTATGTGACTGATATCCTATTTACAGGTTGTTGGTGTGTGTGTGGGGGGCAGGGAGGAGTTGTTATACTTGGACACGGGGAGAAATGCACTGCCTCACACATCGCTGTGCTGGCCTTTGTGTATGTCTGCGTGTCTGGCAGTGAATGGTTAAAGGATGGAGAGGAGAGAATAAAGGGCATTCTCTCAAGGTGCTGTAGGCTGTGCCTGCTTGAATCAGTCATTGCGCTGCCCTAAACAGCTGGACATAGAGAATAACCAGACAATGCGTGGCAAGATCTCTGTGGCTGAAGCCCTCCAGCTAACCTCCTCCAGAGAAGGGTGAAGTTTCTGTGGGGTGTGGTATGCTTCATTTTGCACCTTAAGTTGGTTTTACAGGTCAGTCTTTCTTCAATCAAAGTTTGGTCCCGAATGTGCTCCAAGGCTCAGACATCCTGTGTGAAGGATGCTAAAAATGCTAGTTGTTTTTGTTATTGAATGATTGAATTGCTTGACATCTCTTACAAGCAAACCCACCTGTAGTTCTCCGAGGGTTCATACAGCAAAGCCTTTCTGTTGTGAACTCAGGTTTCTTGCAGCAAAATGTTATTATACCTGGTGTTTCACAGTTTTGGGAGTTAACTGAGTGAAACATTCAGGGTCAGCCACAGTCACAGTCAGCTCTTCTTGAAATTCCTGAACTCCTGACATTGATTTAGTGGTGCCCAAATCCAATGAACCTGGTCTGCCTCAGCTTTTTTGGGAAATGAGTCTGTTCTGTATCTGACCACATACTTTCCAGAACTTATTTCAGTAGCTTAACACTTGCAAATAGAAAACACAATGTTAACTGGGCACCAATTATTAGCTTTGTGTCCATTGATTTGTGAGGTTTATTCAGTTATATCATCGTGGCTTAGTTGGTAGCGCTGTCACCTCTGGGTCAGAATATTTCTGGGGTCAAGCCATATTGAGACTACAGCTCATTGTCTCGACTGACACTCTGGTTGTATGGGCAGAGTATTGTCTTTTGCATGTGACTTTAAACTGAGGTCCTGTCTGCCTCTCTTGGTGAACATTAAAGATCCCATGACACTATTCCAAAAATATCTCAGCTGATCTTCCTCCAAATAAATTGGACATCCATCTCTAGAATCTTACTACATTTGAACGCAATTACAGTAAAGCTCTTCAATGTGTTAAACAATATGATAAAAGATGCAAGTTTTTTAGTACTACCATATGGGACGCAGGGTAGAATTTGCATTCACATTTGACATCTTTGGGTTTTGATACCAGTTCCATTAAAACTGCTGTAAAATTTGGATTTCCTGGGGTCCAAGGGTTCTTACAGCGAAACTTTTCTGTTATGAACGCTAGTTCGGTTGGCACCACAAGTACTCTGGATTGGCTTATCGTCTCAGCCAATACTTCCTTGATGAGCATCTGCTAGTTTAGCTGAGTGCTGCTCACATTCAGTGTTGTGTTATTAAATCGTGTAGTGCAATAACAAGCCAGACTTTCCTCCGTTGGCTCACACAACAAGAAAATTACATTTGTATAGCTCCTTTCACGTCGGGAGGACGTCCCAAGATGCTGGGACGTCCTCCTGACGTCCTCCCAAGGCAAGACGTCCTCAGTATGGCACTGCACTTGCACAGTTCTCTTTAAATTTGTATTTCGCAAGCATCACTAAATTACAAACAAATTGTGGAACATCTAAAACTTGTAATGCTCACGTCAATGATCATTTCAGTGCTACTACGATCAGTGCCTGAAATATATTCAGAGAGCATTAGAAGGGAATGAGATGTGTCCCAGGGCTTGCCAGTGCAGTGAAATTTGCTGATTTCCACGTCAAAGGTTTCAGAAACAGATTTGCTCTCAAAAGGAAAATATCCCTGTCTCTACTTTCACGATCGCTGCAAGACAAGACTTGGACTCTTGCCCACTAAAAATATTCTCTACTGTAGCGAATCGGTCTTTGTTTGGCTGAGAAAGAGAGATGGACAAGATTACGAACCTGCTGCAGAGAGCTCAATTTACCAAAGCACAGATCAATATGTTGGATCAAATGGCTTCATCCATTCCCTCAACATTCACTTTGCATATCCATCTTAGCTGTCAACTCTTTTACATGTGCAGTTTTCTATTCAAAATTATTATCCTTGCAGTTCAGTACAGTTGTAACCTTCTCTAGTTTGTTTGAAAGTGATATTTGATGAATAATTTTGAAAAAATTATGGGATGTACATCGTTCTACAACATCATTTAACCTTGAAGCAGGAACTGTTTTTCTCTTCTTTTCTTTCTTATTTGTTTGCTAGAAAATGTGATATGCATGAAAAACTGAATTCTTTTGAGGTTTTAAACCTCTGTGAATGTGCTTTGAAATTTATTTAGCGGTAGACAGTCAATTGTAACGGCAATATCTATTCATTTTGTGCTCCTTGAACAAGCGCGGTGACCTTTATTAGTATTACTTTTCTTGCTGTTCTAAAGACACGGACTCGTGCTGGGTTATTTCAGCAGGTGACAAACACTAAGCCAAAGACTATGTATCTAAGCCAAAGGTGGGAGGTGGCTACACTTCCTTTATCGGCTTGGACACTGAGTGTCATGATAATCCTTGCATTTGGTATAGTGCCTTATTTCGTCAGAAGGACGTCTCAATGTGCTTCATAGCAATTACTGTGAAATGTAGTGATTGTATATTTGTAGATAAACATGAAAGTATCAGACCACTGGAAGCAATATAGGGCAGCCTGTTCCATGTTCACATTCATGGAGGTATTATAACAGATTGTCTTTTCAATTATCTATTATTTTCCATAGCCGAGGGGCCCTGAGGCCCTTTGTAGCAGCCCTGCACGTGCTACAGGTGTGATCAGCCAAGTCAGCATCGACCAGGGAAAAAACCTAGGATCCTCCAGATCTGTATGGCTCAGGGTCGTACAACCCAGTAATTTTACAGTTGAAGCACTTGTCCAATTTCAATTAGAAAGTAAATTTCAGTTTCGAGGATCAGAATTTGAAAAACATTCAGATGTTTGTCAATTGGGGTCCTGTAGCTCAGTGGTTAGAGCACTTGCTTTGCAAGCGATAGACCTGGGTTTGAATCCCGGCAGGGTGAAACCTTGGGCAAGTTTCCTTACTCCACACACCTGATAATAATCCCTCAAGAAAAAAAAATAATAAATCGGTCACTTCAATCCACGACTGTTTGTGGACACTGCTGTGCGCAGTTGGCTGCCGCATTTTGCCCACAAATATACAGTCAATTCACTTTACAGTGTGTTCTGTGAAGAGCTTTGGGACATCCTCCCGACGTGAAAAGCGCTATATCAAATGCAAGGATTATTATTATTATTATTCAGCCAGTGGGATTGAGTTGGATTGCTCTTTCAGGATCTAGCGCAGATGCGATGGGCCGAATGGCCTCTTTCTGTGCTGTATGATTCTATGACTCTATGATTTCATATAGCGACTTATCACGTTTTCTAGACATCTCAAAGTGCTTCACAGAATATACTGTAAAGTCAATTGACTGTATATTTTGTGGGCAATGAAGTGCAAACTGGGCATTAGTGGAGTTTCCCTCCCATTGGTACGAAGGGTATATACACGTATACATGTGCTTTGTTTTATACACAAAAGATGTTGGATTATATTCAACTGCATTTAAATCCTGATTGTGGTCTGGTGTTTGCACTTTCCATTACTATGTCTCCATTGGTTTGGAACTCCCTTTACAAAATGTATATGTCCCTCCCGCCCATCAAAATCCTTCTTAAAAAATACTGCCTCTTTGTCATCTCCCTCCTACCCCTACCTTCCTTTTATTTTTTTGCATAGTCTGTAAAGCGCTTGGATGGTTTAACGGTTTAACCTACATGCAAGTACAAGTTGTGGGAGTGAATCTCTAAGTACAGTGTGTAAGAATAGTTGTTCAGTTGCCCTGTCCTCTGGTACTGTTCCCACCCCATTAAAAACCACCGTCATCACTCCTGTTTTTAAAAAAAACCTCCCTGGACCCATCTCTCCTCCCAAACTAAGGCCCCATCTCCAACCTCCCTTTCCTCTCCAAGGTCCTGGAATGAGAGTTGCTTCTCAGCTTCGTTCCTTCCTCTCCTACCACTCCCTTCACAAACCCCTCCAATCAAGTTTCCGTGCTCCCCACAGACCAGAAACAGCTCTGGTCAAAGTGACAAATTACATTCTGTCCATCTGCATTCAGGGTTCCCTCTACCTCCTCATCCTCCTTGACCTCTCTGCTGAATTTGACACCGTCGACCACTCTATCCTCATCCACCACCTCTCCCCTCACCTCAACCTTCACGGCTCTGTCCTTGAGATCATATCTCTCACACCACCTCCACTTAATCTCCACAACCGGCTTCTCCTCTAGCCCCTGCACAGTCTCGTGCGGCATTCCTCAGGGCTCTGTCATTGGTGCCCTCCGCTTCAATATCTATATGTTCCCTCTTAGTGACATCATCCGCAGACATGGGGTCAACTTCCTCATGTATGCGGATGACTCCCAACTCTACCTCTCTGCTTCCACCCTTGACTCCAGGACCACTGCTGTCCTGACAGAATGTCTGTCAGACATCAAGTCCTGGATGAGAGCTAATTTTCTCCAGTTGAATGTAACAAAACCGAGGCTCTCCTGATTGACTCCCATCAGCGCCTCCTCACCTCAGGCGCTGGGAGCATCACCATCAATGGTTGCACACTCCACCTCACTGAGCCAGTCCGGAACCTTAGGGTCGGGTTTGACCCTCAAGAATCCTTTCTACCCAACATCTGCGCCATGACCCGCTCTGCCTTCCCCCACCTCCGCAACATGGCCCGGTTCCGCCACTGTGTCACACCACAGGCCGCCGAAACCCTCATACACCCTTTCATTACATCGAGGCTTGACTATGCAAACTCATTGCTTGTCGGCTTCCCCCAACTCCTCCCTCCATAGGCTGCAGATCATCCAGAACATTGCAGTCCTCGTCCTCTCCTGCCCTAGACTCCGCGACCTCCATCTCCACCTCCATCCTCCCCCAACTCCACTGGCTTCCCATCACACAGAGGATTCAGTTCAAGATCCTGGCCCTCACCTTCAAAGCCCTCCAAGGTGTGGCTCCCCACTACCTCCGTGACCTCCTAACCCCCTACCATCCTGCTCGTTCCCCCCCCTCAGCGGGCTCCGGCCTGCTTCACGTCCCCCGCCTCGCTTGCCCCACTATTGGTGGGTGGGCCTTCTGCCACTCTGCCCCCACCCTCTGGAACTCCATCCCGCAGTCCCTCTGCCTCACCTGCTCCCTTGCCACCTTCAAGACCCATCTCAAGACCCTCCTCTTCAACCGTGCTTTCAATCTCCCTGCTTCCCCCACTGCCCTCCACCCTCCCCGACCCCTATGTTGTTTTTGTTGTTGTTCAGGGTATTGTTGAAAGCTTCCATTTACTGTGGCCTGTTTAACATTAATATACACACACTAATACACCTAACCATCATGCCACTAAATTATTTCTGCCATGCCTGGCACTTGGTGAATGCTTCACAAATGTTGGTCTCGCATTTATAATAATAATAATAATAATAATCCTTGCATTTGATATAGCGCTTTTCACGTCTGGAGGACGTCCCAAAGCGCTTCACAGAACGCACTGTCAAGTGAATTGACTGCATATTTGTGGGCGAACGCTGCAGCCAATTGCGTACAGCAATGTCTCACAAACAGTTGTAGATTGAAAATGACCAATTTAATTATTGTTTTTAGTTTTGGAGGGATTATTATTAGGCGTGTGGAGTAAGGAAACTTGCCCAAGGTTTCTCCCTGCCTGGAATTGAACTCAGGTCTCTCGCTTGCAAAGCAAGTGCTCTAACCACTGAGCTACAGGACTCCACGATTTCACAGGCAAGCCATTAATTGTCTGGTGATATTGTCCAGGTTAAAATGAGAATGCCAAATCAAATTTCAAGGGTGTTTATAATTGTGCTCTAAACCACAGAAGTTGATTATTTTATGACTTGATAAAGGTTACCTTGTAAAATCCTCAAACTTTATTATCCATTGCCAAATTCTGTAGCTCAGTGGTTAGAGCACTTGCTTTGCAAGCGAGAGACCTGAGTTCAATTCCAGGTCAGGGCGAAACCTTGGGCAAGTTTCCTTACACCACACAGAGCCTAATAATAATCCCTCCCAAACCAAAAACAATAATAAATTGGTCATTTTCAATCTACGACTGTTTGTGGGACATTGCTGTGCGCAATTGGCTGCCGCGTTCGCCCACAAATGTACAGTCAATTCACTTTACAGTGTGTTCTGTGAGGTGCTTTGGGACCTCCTCCCGATGTGAAAAGCGCTATATCAAATGCAAGGATTATTATTATTAAATTATAGGCTTTGTTTGCAGACAACCTTCTGCAAGAGAAATGTAAATTAAAACACAGTTGGTCTCCATGAGATGCTGATCTGATTGAAATGAAACTTGAACTCTTTTTCGACCAAACTTTAATATTAACACAACACTGGACAGTGTTACATCAATTTCTAGGTTTTCAACAACAACAAATTACATTTGTATAGCGCCTTTCAACAACAACAACTAGCACTAATATTGTGTCCTCCATGCAGAGTAGCTTCTCGGAGCGCTTATCAGTGGCGGAGCCTGACTCCAAGCCAGGGGTTGGGGGGGCTGGTGGTCATAAGCAGCATTGAAGAGGAAGGCCTTCAGGTGGGATTCGAAAAAGGGAAGGGAGGGATTCAGGGAGAGTGTTCCAGAGTTTTTGGGTGCAGTGGCTGAAAGCGCAACCTCCGATGGTGGGCCGGAAGGTGCGAGGGACTAGCAGGAGGCCAGTGCCAGTCGAGCGGGGGCGCTGGGTGGTGGATTGGAGAGCAAGTAGATCGGAGAGGTAGGGAGGTGTTAGAGAGTGAAGGGATTTGAACACGAGTGTGAGGATCTTGAAGTTGATCTATTTGGTGATGGGGAGCCAGTGGAGCCTGGCCAGAACTGGTGAGATGGGAGTATGGAGTTTGGTTCGGGTCAGTATGCGGGCGGTGGAGTTCTGAATGAGCTGGACCTTTTGAATAGTGGAGCTGGGGATACTGGCGAGGAGTGTGTTTGAGGCGGGAGGTGACAAACGCATCCACAAAGGTTTTGGATGCATTTGGGGTAAGGTACAATCAGAGGTGGGCATTGTGGTGGAGGTGGACGAGGGCGGTCCTGATCAGGGACCGGATGTGGGGGAGGAAGGACAGCTGGAGGCTCGAACTGGACGCCTAGATTGCACACTGGTTCGGTGAGTGTGAAGAAAAGCCCAGGGAGGTTGAGGAGTTCAGATCCGCAGGAGTGAAGTCGTTGATGGGAGCCAAGGAGTATGGCTTCCGTCTTGTCCACATTCAGCTGCAAGAAGTTTGCACGCATTCAGGCCCTGATGTCTGCCAGACAAGCTAATAGAACATCGGGGGATCTGGAGTTAGTACTGGAGGAGGCAAAGTAGATTTGTGTGTTATACCCCGTTTACCCCGTGTCTGCGGATGACATCGCCCAGAGGGAGCATATAGATAAGGAATAAAAGATGGCCAAGGATGGAGCCCTGGGGTACCCCACAGGTGACTGGGTGGGGGCGGGAGGAGAAACCATTTGCCAAGATGAAATGGAGGTAATTGGTTAAGTAGGACTCGAACCATATAAGGTGGATGAGAGAGGAGAGGCGGTGGAGGAGGATGGCGTGGTCGACTGTGTCGAACACAGCAGAGAGATCCAGGAGGACGAGGAGGCAGGAGGAGCCCTGGTCACAGATAGCGAGAATATCGGTTGTGACTTTCATGTCAGGAGGACGTCCCAAGGCGCTGGACAGTTAGGGATCTGCACCCGAACTAGCGGTTGGGATCAGGAGGAGTGGAGGATGGGGAGGGTAGGAGGGTGACCACAGGTACGGTCGAAGAGGAGGGTCTTGAGATGGGTCTTGACGGAGGCAAAGGGACTATGGGATGGAGTTCCAGAGGGTGGGGGCGGAGAGGTTGAAGGCCTGCCCACCAATGGAGGGGAGTGCAAGGCGGGCAACGTGAAGCAGGTCGGAGTCTGCTGAGCGGAGGGAGCGGACAGGTTGGTTGGCAGTTATGAGGTCACAGAGGTAGGGAGGAGTAAGGCCGTGGAGGGCTTTGAAGGTGAGGACCAGGATCTTGAACTGAATGATAGGAGGAGCTAGTGGAGCCGGACGAGCATGGGGGTGAGCCTAGTATGGGAGAGGATATGGGCTACAGAGTTCTGGATGATCTGCAACTTGTGGAGGGCTGAGATGGGGAGGCCGACAAGCAGGAGTTTGTGTAGTGGATCCTAAATGTGATGAATGCGTGGATGAGGGTCTTGGCGGCCTGTGGTGAGAGACAGTGGCGGACCCGACAATGTTGCAGAGGTTGGGGACAGGCAGAGCGGGTAATGGCACCGCTGCAGGGGATGAAGGACAGTTGAGGGTCGAACAGGACACAGGTTCCATATTGGCTCCGTGAGGTGCAGAGTGAATTCATGGAGGGTGATGCTGTTAGTGCCCGAGTTATGGAGGTGCTCCCGGAAGTAAAGCAGGAGGACCTCAGTCTTGTTTACATTCATCCAGGACTTGATGTCCGACAGGCAGTCTGTGAAGACAGAAGTAGTCCTGGAGTCAATGGTGGAGAGGAGAGGTAAAGTTGTTTGTCATCCGCATACATGTAAAAGGTTTTACCCCATGTCAACAGATTGTGTCATCGAGAAAGAGAATGTAAATGTTGAAAAGGAGAGGACCAAAGTCAGAGCAGTGAGGGACGCCGCATGTGACGGTGACACGTGACTACAGTCATACTGACAAACATAGTGTGAAGAAATACAAAAAGATGGTAAAGCAACTTAATATATGTACTGTTCAGCGGTGCTGAAGTTCTGACCATATCCTCGCAAATTGATGATAATCTTTGTGTTTTTGATCGGTAGTTTAAAGTCCAATGTCAAGGCATCAACAGGGGATCTCTCCACTGTTTCATGTCTCTGGGGCCTCGCACAATGTGTCCTTGCATCCCAGCAGGTAGTGATTGCTGAGCGATTGAAAATGCTTGGAAACTGTATGCAGGTTTTTTCCTACTGTTGGCCCGCTTCACACAAGATGGGGAGGTAAACAAACATTCTTTCGAGCCTGCCTGGAGAGAGCATTAAACCTAAGACTCTCAGTGGCAATTCTTGTTAGAAGGTTTTCATGACAGTGAAGAAAAGAAGTTCTACATCAATGTGCTGCTGGCATACTATTGCCCCACACTTGAGTTGAAGCCAGGCTGAGAACAAATCGTATGTTTTTTTAAAACCATGAGTGCAATGGGTTCTGTAAAGCACTAAGGATTAGGGGACAATTGTAGTCCAGCTCTTTGATTAATAAAGAAGAAAGCTCATCTTCTGAAAGGGAAAAAGGAAAAATATTCTTCAAATTTAATCTAAACTACGAGTCGGTCGTCAGTGGGTTAATGTTTGAGTTTTAAATGACAATGACACTGTTGCTTTAGTGTATTTAGGGGGGAAACTGGATATGGTTCTGCTCATGTTCTAATTGCGAAGAAACCTGATTGATTGGCGATTGACTTTTCTGCTAATGACAGTAACCAACATAGCAGAGTTTCAGTAGCTGAAACGCTATACTTGTGTTTTTCTACCTCATTTCTCCTCACAGAGACAGTCTGATTGACCTGCCCCTGTTAGATTTTGGAGTTGTTATTGTACGCATTCCTATCAGTTAAATTAGGTAAATTTTTAAAAATCGGGACACGTTTTGCTCAGTGTAAAATTGAGGCACATTGACCGGAAGGTTTTATTACTAATCCATTATCAGGCATCTCCCTACCACTCCGACCTGCTTACACCGTGCTTGACTACCCACTCATTTTGCTCAGCTTGCTCTGGCCTTCTGCATGACCGTCGTCTGCTCTGCTCCACCATTGGCAGATCCCATCTGAAGACCTACCTTCCTCTTTGACTGTGCCTACGATCACCTCCCTTCTCTCCCTGGCTCAGCCATAATAATCAAATATTATTATTGTCGAACTCCATCCCTATTAACCGATCCTAGATGATGCCCCACATAAAAGGAACTATATAAATGCAAGTTGTTGTTGAGTTATCTGTGCACAAATCAGAGTGTGGATTGGAGGAATGGATGCTTCACCTGGATGCATCCATACTCCCACCCAGGGATGGCTGGGAGTATGGATGCTAAAGCTGAGCAAAGGAGGGGGAAATCGGCTAGGATTTACATTTCTGATTACTGAGGTATGAGCGCACTTACCTCTTCACTCCACCCCATAGTAGAGACCTTTGTTTTCCTAGTATAAAATATTGAGCTGAGGTGTTAGCCAGTGAAGACTAAGATATCCCTAAGATCTCTTCTCTCCTCCCTTCATGCAGCATTATAGATGGCTTTGGAGTGTAAGTTGGTTTGTAGTGCAACATATTTCCCATGTTTGCAAGCCACAGGAATGTGTTTGAAGTCAACTGGGCTGTGCGCAGACTACCCTGTGGCCAAAACATTAACAATTGGTATCATTTTTGAGGTTTGATTCAGTTGTAGTCTGCAACACGAAGAATAAAAATAAGAAGTTTCCTTGCTCCATTTCTAAAGGATTCACATTGAATTGAATTTTCTGGATTGTCTGCTGCACCATGAGGCAGCTGAAGGTTAGGTGCAGTGTCAGGCAGACCTTCTGGCATTACATGCTTTACCTGAGACAGTCAGTCAGTCCTGTTGTTGTACAGGGAGAAGGAAAATGTTCATTAGGTGAGGACTCGTGATTCCTCATGAAACTTGATAGGTCAACAGAAAATTTTCAACAGGTGGTAACTTTTTATTTATAATGCTACAGATTTATAATTTTTTTTCCACAAACGTTTTTGTTCAAGCAGTTTTATGCAGATAATCCTGCCTTTGCTCCCACAATTTAACCTGCCTACTTTTGTTACTGATGTTTGATATTACTACTGTTTACCTCAGCTATGCTCTGTTGCTGCAGACATTTAAATAGATAGATCATAAGGGAGTTGTGGATTAAGGTGGCCATTTCAGCTCATTTAGATCTCATTCATTCAAAATACCCACCTACAGTTTTCATTAAAGCATTATTCAGTTTCTTTGCTCAGCTAGCTCTGGCCATCTGCACGTCCCTCGAGCCCACCATCCACGGCCATGCTCTCAGCCATTGAGCCCTGACTCTGAAACTCTCTACCTTAATCCCTCTGCCTTGATCCAACCTTGTTACTGTTAAGAGCCCTGAGACACCCTGTGAATAGAGTTATATCAGTGCAAGTTGTTATTACTGTTTTCTCACTTGGCTCCAATGGCTCCCCATCCAACTGTGTGAAGCAACTTTGAGATGTCCTCCCGATGTGAAAGGCACTGTCTAAATGTATATTGTACATATGTCCTGGAATTGCCTTTCACGACCTTGAAATTGTGCCCTCTTATCAGGTTACTTTGGTGTATTTGAAAGTTTTTTTTGGTTTACTTTCTCCATCCGATTCAGCATCATGTACAACAACAACAAGATTACATTTATAGAGACCCTTTCACGTCGGGAGGACGTCCCAAGGCGCTGGACAGTTGGGTCAGGACCCGAGCAGGTGGGAAACGGTCAGGGTGAGGGGAGGGAAGAGAGGGAGCGAGGAGGGGGTAGAGAGTCGAGAGGGGAGCTGAAGGCACAGTCAAACAGAAAGGTCTTGAGACCGGCCTTGAAGGAGGAAAGGGAGGAGGCGGCGAAGGCACTGGGGGATGGAGTTCCAGAGCCTGGGGGCTGAGAGGCTGAAGGCCCGGCCACCGATGGTAGGGCGGTTGGGGCAGGGGATGTGGAGCAGACCGGAGCCAGAGGAACGGAGGTTACGGGCAGATAAGTAGGGGGACAGTAGGTCGGAGAGGTAGGACTTGTAGGTGAGGATGAGGATCTTGAATTCGATACCTGTGTCAGAATGGAACAAGTGTTTCAAGTGACTGCTGCAATGCAAAATTAGGAACACAGTGCGGAGAAGCAACTGGCTGCCTTGTCTTCTGAATTATCTGTTTGAACACACAGATAGAGTAAGAATCATGAGCTGAGAAAGTACTGTGATCTGATTTAACACATCAGTAGCAAAATTAGGCAAGTGAAATTCACAGTTTATTTCTAGGCCTGTTTGGTTTAGATCAGCTGTGAACATTGTTACTGTAGCTGACCAGAACTGGGAAACTTGCAGGCCCAGGAGAGATGCCAAATGCCTTAAATAGTATCTTAGCTTCCACCTCATCCATCTTCTCTTAGCGGAGTTTGATATTCATCTCAGAAGCTAGCTTTCAAATTTTGTAAAGGCTGAAAGCACAAAATCATTAATCTAAAACTGGAGAAATCGACACAATCCAATTGGGTTTGAGGAGAGGAAAATCTGACATTGCTTTCTGGATAATGAGTAAAACTGAAATGTGGCTTGGTAACCAATAAAATATTTTGCATGTTATTTTAATGCATTTTTATATTTTAAAAAATCAATGTGTATTTTCTCCTCTACTTGCCAACATGCATTTTAAACTACCTTAGTGAGGTGCCTCCATTTCTGAAACCAAACACTTTTGTGGTCTCTCTGCATGAGATTGCCAAATAGTTAGAAATGTTGGGCAGCTTTATGTTGGGGATTTGTAACTCCATAGGAATGCAGTTGTAGCTATTCTTAATTCTTTTTTTCCCATTACAATCAACGGTGAGAGACTTGGACTGACTTGGACAGCCCATGAGGTGAAAGACCAATCCTGGAAACCACTGCACAACCAAGGCCCTTTGTTACTCCAAATCCAAAGATTTCACACGGAATTTCAAAGACTACTTAATCCTTTTTGAAATGTATTGTGCATGTCAGAAAGGTGTCTCCTTTTTATCTCAATTTGGTCTTTTTTAAAAAAAATTGCAGAGTAAAAATTCTCTGCTTCTGCAACCTGTAGCTCCGTAGACGAGCTGCAATAGAGATACCAGAGCATAATTATGCTTGTTGGGTGTCGAAGGTCCTTCTCTTCTTGCAGATGGGAGTAGAGGTGAGGTGGGGTTGCCTCCATCAGGTCTGCTATCAATCCTCCAGATAAATTACTTTTTTACTTCATTGTCATCACTACTTATTGGATACTCTGCTGTGAGCAAAATTGTTAAGGCTTTTTGCCTGTAAATGCACAGTCACTAAACTTGAAACAGTTATAGGCACTACATACACCTTGCTCAGCACATGGCGTTATAATATTCAATAATTCTTACATTTAATATATCGTCTTTCATGTCAAGTGGACATCTCAAACCACTTCACACGGGATTCTATAAAGTGTAGTGTCTGCGTATTTTATAGGAAAATGTGCAGCAATTTGCGCATACCTGTGTCCAACGCACAACCAATTTGGGGGGATTGTTGGTGAGGCTTCAAGAGAAACTCCCTTCTCTTTTCGAGATTAGTGCCATGGCATCTTTAAAGTCCACCTAAATAGATAGATAGAATAATGAGATGTTTAACTCCTCATCTCATTTTTGGCACCTCCAACGATGCAGCACTGGAGTGTCAGTTCAGCCTATGTGAATCAATTTCCGAATGTGGAGCTTGCACCCACAACCTTCTGACTCGGGCAAACTAAATTATTAATACAAGATAGGCTGGTGCGACTGTATGGATTATCCTGTTGTACTAACACTGGGAAAAGTTTCACAGTCACAGTCCCTGTCTTTTATTAATAATTTAGATGATGTGGATGTTGTATAAAATGTTCATGAAATATATAATTCTGGTCTACGATTCTCAATGAATCAGTCTTCAGTTCACTTGTTTATACTGTCAGTGCCAGCAGAGCTGTCAGCCTTGACTATAAACCTGTCACTGAAGTCATTCTGTTTTTTCACAATGTTGATAATATTGTGAGGGCAGAAATAATTTCTGGAGCTTATCTTTGGTTTTAAAACCTGATCAATTTTTTCACAAATGAAAATAAATTGAATGGTTTACTGAACAGCGCTGGTCAGTGAGATAATGTATGAAACTGTCTTTACTTCCTGGTCTCTGCTGGTTGCTTTAATGACTGGTCATATTTTGTGCTGCTTTGGCGAGGGAGAAATAAAATATTTGTTCTTTTCTGTATAGGTTTTATCAACATTTAATAAAAATTATCTAAGATGTTTCAGGCCCAAAATTGCACCAGGTTGTAGGCTGTGAGGCTATTTGGTCTTAAAAATAGGATTGTGCTGAACTGAGGAAATCCTTCTTTTTGGTTTGAATTTGGAATGCAGTCTGCTGCAATTATTTAACGTTTACAAATTCAGACTGGATTTAAGAATTCTTACATTTTAAAAGGAAATGGCTTTGGTTTCTTCATCCTTTAATAATTTCAATACTTTGCTCTTCCCCCGTTTTCTAAGGGGATTCAGAAGACTTCTGTCGAGTTGTCGTGTTTCAGAGACAGTAAAAGGGATCAAAACCAGAGGGCCTCGGACAGATTTGTACCTCTGTGCTCCAGTGCGGTCTTGTAGGAGATATCAAGCTTAATCTGATGGTTCAGGTAGACATTGAAGACGCGCTATTTGTAAATGCGTTTCTGGTGTCCATATTGTGGAAGAGCAGGGGCGTCCTGACCAACATTCCTCTCTCACTGAGTTCCTCAAGAAAAAAATAATTGGTTATTTCTATTAGTATTGCCGAGGAGGAAGTACCGCATCCAGGAGATGGGTAAAGTGATCCGGGAGGCACACATACCCTCACAGAACATATGCAATGGAAAGTGAAATTGAAAGGGTTTGTATTGAGTAATCGACTCCAGCAAGGCTTCAAAAATCTGAATGAAATGTTCCCTGGAGAATAAGGATTTATTTTCAAAATTGATTTGCTCTCACAAGTGCTCTTCCCGTCTTTTTGCTGTGGTTTACATGTAGATTTCCATTCCTGAGGAGCGCACTGTGCTTCTAGCAGGTTTTTACCACTGTACAGCTCCAGAATCATAGAATTATACAGCACAGAAGGGGCCATTTGGCCCATCATGTCTGTGCCAGCTCTTTAAAAAGAGCTTTCCAAATCAATCCCACTCCCCTGCGCTCTCCCCATAGCCCTGCAAACTTGTCCTCCCCCAAATAATTATCTTTTAAAAGTTATTATCGAATCGGCTTCCACCACCCTTTCAGGCAATGAATTCCAGATCCGAACAACTCGCTGTGTGAAAAAATTTCTTTCACCTCCCCTCTATTTCTTAACAACTATTGCAAATCAGTGTCTGCGGGTTACCGACCCACCCGCCAGTAGAAATAGTTTCTTCTTGTTCACCTTATCGAATCCCCTCATAATTTTTAAAATTTCTATTAAGTCTCCTCTTAATTCTCTCTCCTCCAAGGAGAATAATCCTAGCTTCTCTAGCTTCTCCTGATAACTGAAGTCCCTCATTCCTGGTACCATCCTAGTAAGGATGGTAAACGTTCTGAGATACCGTCCGGCGTGGAGGGCGCTATATAAATCCAAGTTGTTGTTGTAGTAAATCTCCTTTGCACCCTCACCAATGGCTTGACATCCTTCCTAAGGTGTGGTGCCCAGAACTGAACACAGTACTCAAGCTGAGGTCTAACAAGTGTTTTATAAAGGTTCTATAAAGGTTATAAAGAATTTAGATTTATTTTTTAAACAAATGACAATTGCCTTGTGGTTTCCTTCAGTTTAATGCTTAATCGGTGGGAATGTAAAAGTAAAATTCCGTTAACTGTGAAAGTTGCAGATCAGCCATGATCTGATAAAATGGTGGATCATGAATACGTTCTGGTGTCTGTTTTGAATCTGCCCTTTGAAACCCTAAACCGGTGTCCGATTGTTCTCCTGCCCTGGAAATATTGAAGTGCCTGAAAGTATTGTTTTGGTAATACTTTTTCATTCCCATTTAAAAGGTTCACTTGGAGATGTCTCTTTTCAAGGTTGAAGAGCCCTAGCTTGTCTAATTGTTGCTCTGGGCTCATTTCTCTACCACTGAGCATCATCCTTGTTGCTCTCCTCTGCACCTCCTTTAGGGCCTGGGCCACCTGCTTACATTGCGGCATCAGAATTGTTCACAGGACTATAGTTGTAGAGTCCTGTAGCTCAGTGGTTAGAGACCTCGTCTCACAAGCGAGAGAACTGGGTTCTATTCTTGGTGGGGTGAAATGTTGGGCAAGTTTCCTTACTCCACACGCCTCTGTTTACCTAGGAGTAAGTAAGACCCGGTTGTCAGTTGCTTTTCTGGGGATAATAATCCTTCAAAAAAAACAATAATTATTTGGTCGCTCAATCCATGACTGTTCATGGGACACTGCTATGCGCAATTGGCTACCGCATTTCGCCCACAAATATACATTCAATTCAGTATATTCTGTGAAGCGCTTTGAGAGGTCTAGAAGATGTGAAAAGCGCTCTAATCAAATGCAAGGTTTATTATTATTATTGCTGCAGCCTGACTAAAGCCCGATTTAGCTTGAATATGACTTCAAGGGATCGAAACTCAAATGATTTGATGTCTAGCCAGACATCGGATTTGCCGTGTTTATTGCTGCCTCACACTGTTTTAACATGGTGAGTGATGAGTCACCTCTTTCAACTCCCCCCCCACCCCCGGCAAATTATGCCCCATCAATGGAATACGTTTGTGTTCCTCCTATTTTTACTTTCTTTATTCAGTACTTTGTAGATATCTGTATTGAACTTAATTTGCCAGTCATCGCCCAAGAGCATACTCTTTCATCTCTTTGTAAGACCTTTTCTGCTTTGTTGGGGAGACCATGCCGGTCTCCCCAGCTCCATCATTCAAAAGCTCCAGCTCATCTAAAACTCTGCCACCCGCATACTGACCTGGACCAAACTCTCACCAGTTCTGGCCAGGCTCGACTGGCTCTCCATCACCGAATGGATCGACTTCAAGATCCTCACACTTTTGTTCAAATCCATTCACTCCCTGGCACCTCCCTACCTCTTCGACCTCCTCACTCCCCAATCCACCACCTGGCGCCTCTGCTCGACTGGCACCGGCCTCCTGCTCGTCCCTCGCACCCTCCGCACCACCATCGGAGGTCGCGCTTTCAGTCACTATGCCCTAAAACTCTGGAACACTCTACCTCAATCCCTCCGCCTGAAAATTTACCTGAAATCCCGCTGAAAACTTTCCTCTTCGACCTTGCTTACGGCCACCTCCCCCCTCCCCCCAGCTCGGAGTCAGGCTCCACCACTGTAAAGCGCTCTGAGACACTACCCTGCGTGGAGGACCCTATATAAGTGTAAGTTGTTGTTGTTATTGCTTTTCTAATTTCACAGTTCCGCCCACTCCACTCCTAGCTTTACAGTGTCTGCAAGTCCCTGTTATTAATACATACAAGAGAGGCTCCAGTACAGACCCCTTTGAGGAATCCCACTTATTACCTTCCCCCATTTTGACCAAGCCAACCCCTCTGCTTTCTTTCATTCAGCTAATTTGAATCCATGTTCTTGTCTTGCTCTTAATGCATAGTGGTATCAGTTTGTAAAGGAGTCTCTCATGTGGTACTTTGTCAAATGCCTTTTGGAAGTCTAGGAACAATACTTCCTACAGTTAAATTAGGATGTCACCACCTCAAAAAAAAAATCCATTAAATTGGCCAAACAAGATCTACTCCTTCTGAACTGGTGTGGCTGCCATTTATTGGATTATTTTCATACAAGTAATCTTCTAAGTTCTTTCTGACTCCATCATTTTTCCAGTGGTTGAGGTCAGGCTAATGGATCTCTATATGCCAGCAGTGGGTCTGTCCCCTTTCTTGATTATGAATCCATGTTTGTTTGCTTCTAGTCTGTTGGAACCTCACCAGTGGTGGTGACTCTCCTCAAAATGTCTGTCAGTGCTTTACAAATCCTTTGATTGTCCCTCTAAATAACATGGAGTGCAGTTTATCTGGGGATGTTTTGGGATTTTAGCCCCTTGGGCTGATCTAGAACCTCAACCTCACTTGTGTGAAGGTACTGCAGCTCAAACAATGTTTGTTGAATGTTGGTCAGCAAACTTTTAAGTCCTCTCTGGTAACAACCTCCAGGAAGTAGTTGTCCAAATTCCTGACTGTGCAGCGCCTTGGGATGTCCTCCCGACTTGAAAGGTGCTATGCAAATATAATTTGTTGTTTTTGTTATTTAATACTGTATGTTTGCTATATCCTCATGTTTGTTCATTCTTTCTTACCCCCTTTGGATCTCTCAGGTTTTAACATCTGCACTGACTATCCTCTACCCATTACAATACTGAAGGAACTTACTGACTAGCTATTTCACAGAGAAAATGGAGTGAAAGATTGAAAAGGCACTCAGTGTGAAATCATCCACTCAAACCCTCTCACATCTGTTGGTGTGTTAATGCCAAGCCAAGAATATTCTTATCGTTGGTAAAAGGTCACGTACAAGCAGGTGAATTGAATTTCATTCAATCTTGCCTATTTACCCTAAGCTTAACAAATCAGATGTCAAGTTTTAAAAGTTCTATTCACATTGTGGATTTACCTTCCCCAAGAGAACATCCAAATTGGAATAGTTTTCCAAATAGGAATAGTTTTCCAAATAGGAAATAAACGTGGAATACTTAGCCAACTGGGAAAGCAGATGATCCAAGCGTTGTGCTACTGCTAAAATGAGCTGAATTTCAACCAGATCCTAAGCTGAAAGGACACTGTTCAATGCACTACATCAGCCAGTCAACTCACAGCCTCTCAGCCCAGGTTAAAACTGCTTTGGGCAGCTTGAAACGTTGGATTGATGCTGTGCTTTGTTTCATTATGTGAAGCAAATGGATTGGAAGTTTAAGGATTAGTGGGTAGCTCCTCTTGCTAGATTCAATAGATGATGTAATTGAAAGTTTTGAAAGGAAGAGTTGAACATTCCCATAGCTGAAGGTACTATAGCTCCTTTGTGTCTCCGCTACCCAAAAACTAATCAATCACAGGACAATAGCAGCATAACGTGGAGTGGATCAGTCAGGAGTGGGAGAGGGTCGGCAAAGCACATCACATGGGTGGAGTGCACTTTGCCTCTCCACGCTTTCATTTTCAGTTTGAAAGGCACAGAAATTGCTGTCTCTTATGAATTCTCAAAACCAACTGGTAACCAATTTTAAAATCTGTAGACTAGTAAAAATCTGTTGACTATCATCTTGCTTGCTTGACTTGTTCCGTGTGAGGCAAAAACAATATGAAATTGAGAAGTTAGGTGGATGAGATTTCATTTAAGTGAAATCCTGCCCTGGCCAACAATACCCCAAATAAAAATGTAATTCATTTCATGGCTGAACTCCTTCCTGGAAGCCCTTGACTCACCCATTCCCTCTCTTTCTTGAAGATCTGCCTCAAAACCTTCCTCTTTGACCACGCTTTGGCCATCTTTCTCATCTATACCCCCCCACCCACCCCCAAACACACACACACACACACCACCCCCTCGGTCCCACCCGCAACTCAGGTGTAAACGTTGGACTGCCCAGCACCCTGGGACATCCTCCCAACGTGAAAGGCGATATACCAAATGTAAGGATTATTCATTAATTATTTGAGCATTTTTAGGGTCTTATCATATGTAAGTTTGCCGGAATCCTGGCACATCCACAAATCACTAAGTGAGCCAGTGCCTCTTGTGTTCCTCATGATACTGTGTACTTGTGTGAGTGTAAGTATCCTATTGAGAGATAACGTTCAGAACCTGAGAATAGGTACAGATCACCTGAGGTGGATTATCATCACCCAATGTACCCATTTCTCATGGGAAACGGGTATATTATGTACATCACATTATCAAGCAAATAGAAGCTTTTAATTTCATTGCCACCCATGGGAATCCCTCTGACACACTGGTGCCTGAATTTTCTTCATTGTTTGCTTTATAACTGGGACGATTCCAGCCTCTTTGTTCAAAAGCCTTCAAGCTGTGCAGCATGAATTTGTTCTCAGCCGAGAATGTCACAATGCATTACCCAACACTGATGCAATAATGCGTAAAAATAGGTCTCTGCATCCCCTGATGTAAAGTCATTCTATTGATTGCCCTACTTTTCTGACACATGGGCCAGCACCCCATAAGCAGTGCTGTTCTTCTGGAGAATCTATGTACTTGTAATCTATTATGAAACAAGGTTTCCAAAAGCATGTCAGCTCCATTGTGGTGTATGTATGTGTGTGTGTGTGGGGGGGTGCTCTTTGACCTCTTTGCTGGTTAAGGGTCTATCAAGACAATTTTTTCCGGGTTAGTAAAATGAATGGAATCAGTAATGCTTACATTTATATTTTGTTTGCCTGGAAAATACAAAGTCACTAAACATTGCAGCAAAACAGCAAATCCTATGAAGCTCTTTGAAACTTCTTCCCGACATGAAAGGCGATATATCAAGTGCAATGTTTTTAGAAAAATATTATAATGCGCAGCAATCATATTGCTAATCGCAGCGTTTGTGCGTTTCCTAGTGGCTAATGTTACAGTATTTCAGTAGCTAGTTCCTTGCAAAGGCAGTTTCTGAGGTTGTCAGAAAGTTTCCCATCACAAGAATCGTGCTTTTTTTAAAATGTAAAACCTAATAAAGCACCGTGTTGAAGAACACAACTCTGAATTCTTAAAACATTTTCCCAGATTGAGTGATCCACTCTGCTATCTTCCTTTGTGTTTTTAGAAACTTAAAAAAAATCAGTGCATTTAATAATACTTTTGATGCAGCGCCTATAACGCTAAAACAAAGCGCTTCACAGGTAATGGTTATTGGGCGTAAAAACTGCTTATTTGCAGACAAGTGTGGCAGTTCATTTGCACACAGCAAAGTCCCACAAGATTGTCAGCTGGGTCATCAGAAAAACCTCTCTTATCTTTTAATGGTGTCATGGGATCTTTAATCCCCAACTGAACAGGCAGACAGGACATTGATTTAATATCTCATTTTCGAGACCGCACCATCAACAATGCAACTCTCCCTCAGTTTTGCACTGGAGTTTCGGCTTAGTCTGTGTACTCGCTTTTGTGACCTTCAGATCCAGAGGTATCAACTGAGCCAAGCTGACTCATCCCTTTGGTGCAGTACCGCACCATTCATTCCTTGTTTATCATTTGTGAGTTGTGCTCTAATTATTTGTTTGCTATGGTAATAAATTCTATATTGGTTCCGTTTTAAATCTCAGCATTCATGCATCAAATCATTTAAAATAGTGAAGGGATCTGCCAAACCATAAAAATGTTACCATCTGAAGCTGGTATTCTGTAATATTCATTTGAGGCTTGTGTTGGTTTAAATATGCACGTCCACCGTTGATAGCAGCTTGCTTATGTGTTGAAAACAAATTTAGAATGCTCTCAGATTTTCCGTCTTTTAAAGGCTTCCCTTGTGATGCAGAAATAATAAATACTAATCCTTGCAGTTCATAATAATAACACTACTTGTATTTGGTACAGGGACTTTCATGTCAGGAGGACATTCCAAAATGTTTCACAGGTTATACTATAAAGTGCAGTGACTGTTTTTGGGGGCGCCTGTGGCAGCTGCACACAGCAGAATAAAGTGGAGTCCTGTAGCTCAGTGGTTAGAGCACTCGCTTTGCAAGTGAGAGACCTGAGTTCAATTCCAGGCAGGGCGAAACCTTGGGCAAGTTTCCTTACTCCACACGCCTAATAATAATCCCTCCAAAAAACTAAAAACAATAATAAATTGGTCATTTTCAATCTATGACTGTTTGTGGGACATTGCTGTGCGCAATTGGCTGCCGCGTTCGCCCACAAATATACAGTCAATTCACTTTACAGTGTGTTCTGTGAAGCGCTTTGGGACGTCCTCCTGACGTGAAAAGCGCTATATCAAATGCAAGGATTATTATTATTATTATTATTATATTATTATAAAGTGAATGACCAATTTTATTTGGGGAATCGGTGGCCAGGACACCAGTAGAAACTCCGCTCTCTCTTTTTGAATAGTGTCATGGAATTTTTAATGTCCATCTGAACAGGCAATTGGAGTCTTGGCTTAACGTCTCAACTGAAGCATGGCATCTCCCACAATGCAGCAAGACCTAGTAGCACTGCATTGGGACATCAGCTGCTTGGTTGCAGCTTGATGTCAGCTGAGACAGTTTGAGTTCCATGTCCTGACGTGGGCATGAGCCCACAATCTTTGACTCCGAGGCGAGACTGCTACCAACTGAGCCAGGCTGACACACATTGCATATTGTGCCTGGCTTGTCGGATCTCCCTTTTTAAAGGAAAGAGGATTGGTATTGCAGTGAGCAGACTGATTAAAGTTGCTTGAAGCCCCCAAAACAAAACCTGTGATACAGGACCCTATGGCTTACTTCCATGCAAGCAAATAATAAGGTGTAATAGGTGCAGAAATGTTCCCCCTCCCCTCAACCCCCCCGTTGTTATAAATTCTCTTTTGTTCCAAAGCATTTACTGATTATTTGCTAAAATTTGATCCAAAACCATTTCCCAACACTTTCTTTTTAAAGAAAATAGTATCATTCAGATGAAGCAGCTAAACATTGGTTGCAATGGTATAATGTATAATAATAATATAATCATAATAATCCTTGCATTTGATAGAGTGCTTTTCAAGTCTTCTCGATGTCTCAAAGCGCTTCACAGAATAGACTGTAAAGTGAATTGACCATATATTTCAAGGTTCAATTCTATTTAAAGTATAAGATAGTTAATCAGGCTTGATTGGTTGAATGGCCTCCTCTTGTTTTATAGTCAACAGGTAAACAAATGATAAAATCTTGTATAAAACTGTTCATTATGATACAATTCATAAGAATTTTGCACTTTATGTAAATCACAGTTCTAATTTCACCTGTGTTGATGGTTTAGTCTCTCCTAAAACTCTTGCACACTTTCTGTCTCACTTGTAGAGTAATATTGTTTGTTTTGCTTCTGCAGGTGAGAAAGTTCAGCTGTCCAAGAAGGAGAAAATGAAGCAGAGGCACGAGCGATGGCTTCAGAGTAAGAACTACTCATTACAAACTGTTTTGTATCTCATCGTAGTTATCTTTTGAAAGCTTCTTACAGTATACTGTATATAGACAGACAGTTGAAAGAATAAGACATGAATATAAAGCCATCTTGTGAGGCAAAAAGTGAATCTTTTTAACTTGAAAGAGTGAATGCACATTCTGTGAGACCATGAACCATCTATCTCCATGTATGATCAATGCCAGGTTCCCAAAGGACGAACAAATAAAGGGAAAACAGACTCCTGCCATTCCATTACCCAGGCAAGCTGCCCAACATGGTCTTAGCAAGCTATTTCTGCTTCATTCTGTGTTTTTGGTATACATCAACAGCAACAAATTGGATTTTGTATAGCGCCTTTCACTTCAGCAGGACGCAGCAAGGTGCTGGAAGGTGAAGAATTTGCATCCGAACTGGGGGTTGGAGTGTAGAAGAGTAGGGGGTAAATGCGGGGTGGAGTGGAGGAGCACGATGACCGAAGGCAGGGTCAAACGGGAATGTTTTAAGGCAGGCCTTGAAGAGAGTGAGGCAGTGGAGCTCCAGAGGGTGGGAGTAGAAAGGCTGAAGATCTAACTATCGATGAAGGGATGGGTAGGGTGGGTGGACTTGGAGAAGGCCAGTGTCCACCAAGCAGAGGGAGCAAGCAGGTTGGTAAAGTTTTAGTAGGTAACAGAGGTAGGGAGGAGCACGACCATGGAGGGCTTTAAAGGTGAGGATGAGGATCTTGAACTTGATCACCTGGGGGATGGGGAGCCAATGAAGCTGGGTGAGGATGGGAGTGTTTGGCTCATGTAGCTCAGTGTGGGAGAGGATACGAGCTACAGAGTTCTGAATAATCTAGAGCTTGTGGAATGAAGAGTTGGGAAGTCCAGTGAGCAAGAAGCCTGGATGTTATGAAAGCATGGATGAAGGTCTCAGAGCCTGAGGGGAGAGATAGTGGCGGAAGATGGAATGTTGCAGAGGTGGTGGAAGGCAGAACGGGTCATGGCATGGATGTGGGGTTTAAAACACAATCAAGGGTCGAACAAGACAACAAGGTTCCGTACTGGCTCGGTAAGGAGGAGAGTGCTTCCATGAATAGTGAGGTGAGGTGATGCTAATTGGGAGCCAAGCAGGAAAGCTCCAGGCTTGTAGTTATGCAAGTGGAAGAAATTGTCTCTCATCCAGGATTTGATATCTGACAGGCAATCTGTCAGGACAGCCATGGTCCTTGGAGTTGAGGGTGGAGGCAAAGAAAATGAGTTGAGTGTCATCCAGATACATGTGAAAGGTAACCTCTTGCCCGCGGATATGTCACAGAGCAGGAGCATGTAACTATTAAAGTAGGAAAGCCCTGAGGATAGGTGCACGTGACAATGGCTTTAAGGGTCTGTTTGGCTTCACCTTTTGTGCTGGTTAACCTTGTTCTTTCTGGAAGTCTTTAACCCTTGACCGCTCTTCATTATCTTTTGTCCCAACATTTGAAGAGCCAAAACAGGAAGAGTAATGCTAGCTGGGTGATACTGTTTTAGAGACAAAACTTTGATGGAAGTATTTGTGACTCATAAATCCAGGTTATTTATACTCCATCTCCCGCTCCGCATTGTAGCAATGAAGACTATTGTCTGTCACTGCTTTGTCTGTCTTCATTTGGCAGATATTCTTCCCATAGATGTCAGGAGCACATAAAGCTGATGTCTGGTCAGGTTAAAGATTTGAAAGTTGAGTATAAATGGGCTTGACCGTGATGACCCCGAAGGCTGCAAAACCTCCCAATGCTCCTGAAGAATGGACTCTTTGGCATCAGCTTGATAAGGTTCCCCGTCTGGTTTTGAATGAAACGTGAGCCTAGGAAGCATGTGATCAGGTCACTTCAAACCACCTTTTAGCTGCCTGTCAAGGTGCACATTAAGTGTTATGTTAGTGTAGTTAATCTTAACTAACCTGAGTATGACCATAATAACAATTTCATCATGTCATTATCTAACTTAACTCTGAAATGCAACCTGAAATTCCAATGTGCCACATCATTTTGTTGTTCTTGTATTCTGTGTGTTGAGTCCTATTTTCAATTTCAGGGCTCAACACACAGAATACAAGAACAACAAAATGATGTGGCACACTGGAATTAGGGATTCCTATCTAGATGTGTGATTTCAAGATTTTCAGCCTCGCGCACAAATCTCTTCACACCTTGGCGTCTCCCTATCTCTCAGACCTGTTTGTACCCCACTCCTCTGCCTGCCCCCTTTGTTCAGAAAACAAAAACATGTTCGCATCCCCTGATCTGAAGACCTACCTCTTTGATCATGCCAGCACTCCCAAGACGTTATCCTATGTGAAGGGCACTATATAAATGCAAGTTGCTGTATGAAGTTGTCATCCAATGATGGTGACTAGAAACCGCAGGAGAAAATTGGGAAAGCTAACCATTTTGACCACAGTACCCTGCAACTGGGAGAGGTTGACACACTGGCTTTGTAAAGTTATGGTTGAGAGGGAAGAAGGATTGGTTGCATTCTATATACTGCCACACAAGGGAGTGAGATTGAAACTCTGATATGTAAAATCACTGGTTTCCCAACAAAAGTGAAACTGACAAATACCAACAGGGATCTCTGGTCCCAATGCGATATCCTTATTGTGAGTAAAATAATGTTTATATCTAGAGAAGTAGTAAAGAAATCACTAGGCACGATCTCAAACAAAATATCCTCAATATATGTGGATATCTTGTGCTCCGTTATACCGCTGAATGCATTTCAGCTCAGTCAAGTGCAAAACTTTGGCAAACTATAGTAGTTTTTAAATGTTATTTTAAAAAGTTGCTTGTGTGAAATGGTCCCTTGAAAGTGGAATGCCAAAGTAAGATTAAAAAAAGTTTTGACTGGAGATGAAAGGTTATCCACTGTTGCCAGGCCAATCAATATTCTGGCAAAACTGCCTCCTCAAAGTAATTTCAGCAGCTGGGTGTCTCAAACCCAGATTCACTCTCACTTTGTGGTGTTCCTTGGCTGGATTTTTACAATAATTTGTCACAAAGAAAAATTTAATCTGGGCTCAGTCTCCAGTATATACACCATAAATATTGTTTTTTTTGTTACACATAAACCCAAGACCTCTAATATAAATGCAAATTGCGGAGAGTATGGATAATATCTTTAGTATGTATTACTTATTAACAACAATAGTTTTATTTGTAATATTTCCCTGACATTCAGGGGATGGGTGGAACATTAAAATAATAGAACAACATGTTTTACCAAAGTCTGCACTCTGAAAGCACTTTAGATTCCATTGTACCCTGTGTTTAATCGTTCATGTCCACTGTGTCATTGCATGGCTCAGAGACTTGGTGGATTATGTTAAATGGTCTCCTCACTTTGTGCACTGGAAGATTGTCTTTGGTAAATCCTGACTGATACAGATCATTTAGTTGAGTAAGGAATAATTTAATTCTCTTGGGTAATATTTTCCAAATGCGGTTACGTAGGGGTGCCATCTTGGAAGTCAAAGGTTAATCTATATTTTTACAAAAGACAGCTGGGTAGCCATCTGGTCCAGGAGCTTTCCCAGTTTTTTAATGATAAGACTTCCTCCATCATCTCCAAGGCAAGGTTGATCTTTTGGTTTGGTTATCAAACCAAATTTGGTTATCAAATTCATCCTGCTTCTCAGATCATGTGCAGCTCCTTATAAAAGGTGGTGAACACCACCTGGTACCCATGACATCTCCCTCTGTCTTTGCTTCAGATGGATGGAATAAACTGTGTCCGTCTGTTAAAGCAGCCAGGACGAAACAACTGTGTTTGAACATTCTGTTTCAAGTATCTCGTCAATTTGTGATCAGTATGGCTTGTTGCCACAATACATGAGAGATTTATCAAACAAACCTTTGGAGGGAGGCCTGCAACCAGTTTCCTGGTGCTTCAGCTCCAGCACCAACAAGCCAGTCCTTCTTGCATGTCTGGTTTACATGTGCAATCTTTGAAGCAGAAACCATCCATTAATACAGCTGGGTTTTTTCATGGATGGATTGGGTTTTTAAGTTGGTAATGTTTTGCCATATTGATGCATTTTTCTATTAATCTGTGAGTCATGTTGATTCCGTGAATATCTTGAAACGATTTACAGAATAGCAGCCACCTGTGTTCTATGGTTGTGTTATGTAACATCAATGTAAATAAGTAATAAATGAATATCTGGAAACAACAGTTTGTTAAAAGTTGTTTTCCTATATGAATAAGACTTTTTCTGTTTTTTTGTCAAAATTGAGTGAAGCAAAAGAAATTCAGCCTCGGAGGGTGACTGAGAACCTTCGTGTTCTGTTTTACAGAGATTGACGCGATCAAGTTAACAGAGCAGAAGAAGAAGGCCCAAAAGAAACGTAAAGCCACCCCTGTGGTGGGAGACATGCAGCCGTTGGCTGATGCACTGCCAGAACTGTCAGACCTCATCAGTGCCAGCAAAGTAGCGGAGACAAAAAAATCCAAGAGCAAGAGGTACTGATAGTCTGAAATACTGTAGTCTGACTCTAGTGAGCTGCTGTGATTCTGGTGGGATTCCTACTACATTCTGTTGCACCTCCTCTTCGGTGAAGAGGAGGTGCAACAGATGCTTCATAATCTAGCACTCACTGTTCCTGGGGATCTATCTGTGTGTGCTCCAGTCTTTTTGCTTTGCACTTGCACAAATTGGCTGCTGCTTTCACCTACAAATACACAATCACAAACTTTACAGAAAATTCTGTGAAGTGCTTTGAGATATTTAAACAATATGTTAAAGCGCTATATCAAATGCGTGGATTATTATAATTACAGTCAGTGACGGGGCAGAAATGTAATGCCATTCTGATGTTGTCTATATTGAAGACAAGCAAGTGAAGATTTACTGACATCTGAGTGAACGAACCAGCAAAACCAGCGTTGCTGTGAGGTCAAGGGAAAGGGGGACAGTTGAGAGCTTAAAAATAATAAACCTTACATTAGGAGAACGTCTCAAAACATTTCACAGGATTTACTATAAAGTGTACTGATTTTGTATTTTGTAGGCAAATTTAGATTTTAGCCCAGTGTGAATCAAAAGCATCATCAGAGACTAAGTGGAGGAACTCAGACACTGAATATTCCACATGAGAGGAACCAACTTGTGAGCTGGTACACCCAGCAATGAGCCTGCCTCTGGAGTCAGGTCATGCTCAATCACAGAGGAATTTGTGGTCTGCTCACTCTTCCTTCATGACTGAGGTTTTTGTGTGGCTTGTGTGTAACACTTTAATTCTATCGCACTGGGATGGGTATTGGGAGTGGCAGATGGGGTTTGCAAATGTTCCCACTGTGATTGAGAATGAAAAGTTAATTATGTTTTGTTTTGTTAGTAATATACAGCGTTGAGAAACCATCTTCTAGCTGTGCCTGAAGGACACACTGACTTCCTTCTGATTTGAAAGGAACGAAACTAATGAACTGTGATTAAAGGAGGCTTGCAGTCATAGCAACCAAATTTACGTAGATTGTGTGTTTTTTGCAGCATTGTGGTGCAACCAAACTCAATTTCATTAATGGCTAAACAGCAATGGTATTAGCTGTTACTGAAACTGAGATCAAGCAAATCCTCATCTGTTTAAGATGGTTGCTGCTTTGCTCTGTTAAGGGATTACGGTTGGGTTTTTAATGTTTTCTAGGATGAAATAGTTTCAAGTAAGGGAACAAACAGTTGCATTAGTTGCAAGTGAGAATGCCAGAGATGGAAGCATTTCGCCAGAGATGGAAGAGAACATTTCAGACATTTGTGTTTCATATTTGAGTGAGGAATGGACAGCTGCTGGTTTAATACCAAGTTAAATGTCCGAGTTTTCAACTGACTGTCAGAAGCAGTTAACTCCACAACAGGGGAGGGTAATTATTGGTCATTTCCGCTCAGGTTTGCTCATGATGGCCAGTCCACAGCACTTCAATGGTTTTTGGAACTTTGCAATCCTGTGTAGCATGTGGACAGTGGAGTCTGACTACCATCACTCACACATGGCAGAGGCTCTGATCAGATAAATGTGCCAACTTAGAACATGGAGCATCTTTGGCCGTGATACAGGAGCAACAGAAGCTGTGCAAAAATGAGAATAGCCCAGGGATACCTTGCATGTGGGTTAAAACGGGGTTCTAGGTAGAAATATCCTGGTCCCCAAGGGCAATAATTACTGAATTATGTGTAGCAAAGGATGTTTCACCTCTGTCTTTTCTAACAGTAAGAAGAAGCCTGAGCCAACAGTCTTCAGCAAGATGCATCCTGCTCAAAAACGAAAATTAATGTAAGTGGAGTTGCAGCATCTAAAGTCTTTTGTGGTGGGGAACTATTCGTATAAGTTCAGAATGGATTCAATGAACTCTTCCAGAATTATAATATCAGCTAACAATGAGTTGGGGGTTGATGTTTAGCTCTGAATGTATACCAATCTGGATTCTGCAAATTTACCTGGCCTCCAAAGCCAAACTTCAGAATGTGAATTCCATCTGTTGTGCTCTTCTATACCCTTCACCACCCCTCCTCCAAAATATATTTAACATTTGATTCCCTGATTTTGTTTAATTCTGCTGAATAAACCAGATATGCTCGAAACTCCAATTCTCCCTAATCATGAGGGAGAGTTAATTTGAAAGATAATAATAATAATCCTTGTATTTTGAATGTGTGATTCTTGCGTGTCTGTATCTAATTGAATCTTGAGAGGGGTTCTTTATTCCTGCCTAAACACTGCCATTGAAATGGAAAACATCTGTTCAGATGTAGTCAATATAGCAATAGCTTAAAAGAACAACCTAGTTTGTTTTCACAAATAGAAACAAAACAAATAGCGACACCAAAACCACAATTCATGACTGACTCGAGCATAAAGATTTTTAATAGATTCCTGTAGAGCTTGTGTCTCCACGAACATGAGGGTCAGAGCACAGACTGTATGTCGTATTTACAGTTGGTTTCATTCCTTGGTCTGCCTAAAAACATAACCTGGCACACGACTGGACCAAGTATAATTTATGATGACCTGGGCTGATTCTGATTGGAGGGAGGTGAGTAACTGTAGTTGATAATACCACCAGAGACAATGGAAATTCTTTCCCAACTCCAAAGGCAAAAGTGAATGATTGCAGGATATCGATCCAACATTGCTCAACAAAAAATTGTTGCATTTGACATCTGACATTCATGTAGTCAGATTCAAACTGGACTGGAGCCACACTACATCACAGAGTATTTAAACTTTATTTATTTAGATTAACGAGGGAGATGAGCAAAGTGTGTCAAGTGGGGAAAAGAGACCCAGGGATAGGGTACTGGTGAATAGGACTAATAGCCTGAAGTTAGAATTCAGGGCGCTATATCTGAATGCACGAAGCATTCGAAACGAGATAGATTAACTAACTGCACAAATAGAAACAAATGGGTATGATCTTAGCCATCACCGGGTAGACATGGTTATAGGGAGATCAAGGGTGGGAGCCAAATATTCCAGGGTACGTGGTGTATAGAAAAGATAGGCAATGTGGTAAACGAGGAGGGTGGGGTGGCCCTGTTAATAAAGGATGGGATAAAAGCAGTAGCGAAGAAAGATTTTAAATCAGAAAAGCAGGAAGTAGAGTCAGTATGGGTAGAAGTACATAACAACAAGGGGCAGAAAACTCTAGTGGGAGTAGTTTATAGACCCTCGAGCAGCAGTCACAGTATCTCTCAAGGTATAAATCAGAAAATTAGCGGAGCATGTAGCAAAGGAAAAACTAATTGTGGGTGATTTTAATCTGTATGTAGATTGAGACAACCAAATTGGGAAAAGTAAGATAGAGGAAGTTTATAGAAAGTAATAGGGATAATTATCTAGATCAGTATACCGAGGAGCCAACTAGAGAACAGGCCATATTAGACCTTGTTTTGTGTAATGAAGCAGGGCTGATCAGCAAACGAACTTAAGGCTCCTCTAGGGCAAAGTGATCATAATATGATGGAATTTAGCATTAAGTTAGAGAGAGTAGTTAAGCCGAAGCAAAGGTCTTAAATTTAAGTAGAGTCAACTTTTCTGGTATGAGAGAGGATTTAGTTAAAATAAACTGGGAAATTAGACTTAAGGATTTGACAGTAGACCAGCAATGGAAGAAGTTTAAGGAGATAGTGCAAAATTCCCAGCGAGCACGTATTCCTTTGAGGAATAAGAATGCCACGGGAAAGGTGGCCCAACTGTGGCTTAAGGAAAGTATAAAGTTAAAGGAAGAAGCCTATAAAACAGCTAAGGTGAGTAGTAAACCTGAGGATTTGGAGAACTTTAGGGATCAACAAAGGAGAACCAAAAAAGTGATTAAGAGGGAGAAAATGGAATATGAGTGCAAACTAGCGAGGAACATAAGGACAGACTGCAAGAGTTTTTTTACAAATATATAAAGAGGAAGAGGCTGTCAAAGGTAAATGTGGGTCCGTTAGAGGCAGAGACGGGGAGAATTATAGTAGCGGACAAAGACATGGCAGAGTCATTAAACAAGTACTTTGCTACTGTCTTCACCTTAGAAGACACTGAAAACCTACCAAGAATAGAGGGGAACCAAGAAGACAATGTTAGCGAGCAACTTGGGGAAATTAATATTAGTAAAGAAATGGTTTTAGGTAAATTGTCAGGTCTTAAAACTGATAAATCCCTGGACCTGATGGCCTACATCCTAGGGTTTTAAAAGAGGTGGCTACTGAGATAGTGGATGGCTTGTCTTTGATCTTCCAAAATTCTCTGGATTCTGGAACGGTTCCCATTGATTGGAAGATTGCAAACATAACACCACTATTTAAGAAGGGTGGGAGAGAAAAGATGGGGAACTATAGACCAGTTAGTCTGACATCAGTGGTAGGGAAAATTCTTGAGTCCTTAATTAAGGATGTCGTTATGGGATTCCTGGAAGACCATAACAAGATTAGGCAGAGTCAACATGGCTTTACAAAAGGGAAGTCATGCTTAACTAATCTTTTAAGTTTTTTGAAGATGTATCTAGCAGGTTAGACAGGGGGAACCAGTAGATGTAGTATATTTAGATTTTAAGAAGGCATTTAACAATGTGCCACACAAAAGGCTATTGCACAAGGTTAAGGCCCACGGGATTAATGGGAACATGTTAGCATGGATTGAAGAGTGGCTAACGGGTAAAAAACAGAGAGTAGGGATAAACGGGTCATTCTCGAATTGGCAGGATGTGACTAGTGGAGTGCCACAAGGATCAGTGCTTGGGCCTCAGCTATTTACAATTTACATCAATGATCTAGACAAGGACATTGAATGTAACGTATCTAAATTCGGGATGACACTAAACTAGGTGGGAGAGTAAGCTCTGAGGATGATGCAAAAAGATTGCAACCGGATATAGATAGGCTAGGGGAGTGGGCGAGTAGGTGGCAGATGGAATTTAATGTGGGGAAGTGTGAAGTTATTCACCGAGGTAGCAAAAAATAGAAAAACAGATTATTTTCTTGAGGGGGAGAGATTAGATAGTGTTAGTGTTCAGAGGGATTTGGGTGTCCTTGTACACCAGTCTCAAAAAGTTACTTTGCAGGTGCAGCAGCTACTAAGAAGGCGAACGGCATGTTAGTGTTCATTGCAAAAGGTTTAGAGTACAAGAGTAGGGAAGTCTTGGTGCAACTATCTTGGTCTTGGTGAGACCGCACCTAGAGTATTGTGTGCAGTTTTGGTCTTCTTATTTAAAAAAGGACATACTTGCCTTAGAGGGGATGCAGCGTAGATTCACTCGGTTAGTTCCTGGGATGAGGGAACTGACTTATGAGGATAGGCTGAACAAACTAGGGCTGTATTCTCTAGAGTACAGAAGAATTAGGGGAGATCTTATTGAAACATATAAGATATTTAAAGGGCTGGATAAAGTAGACACTGAGGAACTCTTTCCCCTGGTAGGAGAATCTATAACCAGGGGTCACAGTCTTAAAATTATGGGTCAGCCTTTTAGAACTGAGTTGAGGAAACATTTCTTCACTCAGAGGGTAGTGAATTTATGGAATTCACTACCCCAGAAGGCTGAAGTTGCTCAGTCCTTGAACATTTTCAAGGCTGAGACTGATAGATTTTTTTTAAAATAGAGGGATTAGGGGCTATGGGGATAGGGCAGGTAATTAGAGTTCGGTCAGAAGGTCAGCCATGATCTTATCAAATGGCGGGGCAGGCTCGAGGGACCAAATGGCCTACTCCTGCTTTTAATTCTTATGTTCTTAAACGTCTATCCGTTTTTTTTGTAACCAGATTGTTTTCAAAAAAAAGATGAATTGATGAAGTAGTTAGAAGGTTTGATGAATCTTTAACATTTATCTAGTGTTCTATAAGAAATTATCTAAATTTTAAATCTCTGGGCTTTTTGAACACAAGCCAAAATGATCCAGATTACGGAGTTCTTTTCATTGGTCATCCTATTTGTTAATATCAGTAAATTTCCAGCATTACTGCGTGAAGTCATCTTCATAACCTATGTGAATTGCAGATATTGTGCATCAAGTTTCTGGAGAGCTCTTATAGCAGGTCACAGACAGATTTCTCTCCACAAAGAAGACCCAGTACATTTAGAGAGCAGGTTGTGCTGGGAGGTGGTTTTATTTGGGTTGTGGTTATAGATAGCCAAATGGCCTCCAGATTTTCCATTCCATATGTGCTCATGTTTCACATGTTATGTTTCAGAGATGAAGAAGTGTCACGATTCAGAGCAACCATTGTGGACCCCACATTTAAGGCAAATCCTCTTGCAGCAGTTAGTGAACATCTCCTCAAGAGAATGAGACAAGAGGCTGAAGAACTGATCTGAAAACATGATTGGTTGATTGTTTGACAAATTATGAACAAATATTTACTTTGCATTCGGATCTTAAGTGAAATTGTCTGGAACTTGCAGAAAGATATTGTGAGATTAATGTGGATCATCTCCCTCTCAAAATAAGAGCTGAATTTTTCACAACCTTTTCTGTCAGATCAGTGTTTCATATACAAAAAAAGGAATATTCTTTAAACTAGTTCTGTGACACCAATAAAGTGGGAAATGGGCCAGATAAAACATTCAGAGGAGTGGTTATTGAGTGTGCAGGTATTTGAAACCCAATTACAGTGCTTGTGTGTACCACATGAATGTTTATTACCCAAATTTTATAATATGAAAATGCATAGTCACTATAATGGTTTTGTTTATAAAAAATGAATAAAAATTGAACAAACCCCACAGTTCTACGTCCATTACCTTTGTAAAGCTCCAGTTGAAGCTAGGTCCATATTGGAGTTCCAGACAGTTGTCTGTAAATGTTTGGGAACCACATACACGAATCAAGTAGGACCTTGAAATGGTCCCCTGGCCTGCCTATATCTATTACTGATCCAAATGCAATATAAAGGTGAAGAGGGTTATACGGAAAGATAATTGAATCAAACAGATCAGGATGTTCCAATGATTGTTGATCTGAAAGAATCAGAGTAAAATAAAGAGATTTCCAGGTGGAGAGTAGATGACGTAGGACAGTGGCTTGTGAGTATCCTTAGCTTTGCCATAATACATTTGTTTAGCATATATTGCTGGCATTTGGCTGCCTGTGTATCCAAGGGTAAAGATCATTCTGTCTTAATGACTGATGGTTTAAGTACATTCCCTTTACACAATGATTTGGTTCAGTTAGTTTATGTGAGCATGTTGATTTATTTCTGTTTGTTATTTTTGTATGACAATCTGTCTGTGTTTACAAATCCATATGTGCTGCTTTTTCTACTTGATGAACTAAGGTGTGTTGAGAGATCCAAACTAGATTAAGGATGCCTGACCACCATCACAAAGTCAATGTCCCGGGTGTTTTTCTCCCTGCTTGTATTTGTTTGTATGTGGAAGGTGAATTGTGGTCAAATAATCTAGCAAGTAATCCAACATTCTGTTTTTATGTTTGGAAACATGACATCTCATATGTTGAAGTAAGGAATACTTGATAAGCAGCTTAGTTTATCTTAACTTTCTCAAATCAGTCTTCACCAAAGATACAGCTTTCTACAGCAAAGTAATTCAGCAGGTTACTACAGGCCTTTGCTGCCAATGCTTTGCAATTGTCAAAGTGACTGGGAATTATTGATCTTTTCGGGCTGCCAGCATTTAACTATTCAGATAAATAGGTTATGGCAGATGATGGATTTATGGACAAGTAAAATGTATATTTTTATTTTTAGGTGACATGTACACATCTAAAGTGTCGGAGAAACAATTTACACTTACCAATGCAAGACGTTTTCCATTCATATGCTTTTAGCACTCAATTTGTTATAACTGTCAGGTTCTCTTCTCCATTATCTTCAATAGTTTTTTTGTTGGATTTACGAAAGTGTACGGTAATAATAATCCTTGCATTTGATATAGCACCTTATCACTTCTTCGAGACGTCTCAAAGTGCTTCACAGAATATACTGTAAAGTGAATTGACTATTGTTATTATCTTTTGTGGGCAAAACGCAGGCAGCCAATTGCGCACAGCAGTGTCCCATAAACAGTTGTCAAAATTGGGAAATGGAAGATAGCTACAAAATGGGGCCATCATGTCTCTGCCAGTACTGGCTGCTTCTCAAAGTCACCTGTGAGATTGCCAGTTCTGTGCCAAAAAATGCAAACATATGTTATCGTTCTGTATTGAAACCGGCTAATGTCATTTTTTGTGCTGAATCCCGATATGCAGCAGAAAATAAATATCCAGTTTGTCTGCGTAGAATAATAGACCAGATTTCAGAGGTGACAAAACTGTGCTCATAATACGCCCAGCCCAGCCCCTACAGTGCACACAATCATTATGTAAAAGTCAACAAAGTAACTGGACCCCAAAACAGCACCTTTGTGAAGGATATACTCTTGAACACTTTGACAAGATTTCATAACTTAAGTTCAAGATTTACGATTATTCATTAAGAGCTAACAATTTTTGAGTAAATTATTTTACTAAGCTCATTGAATTGGACTCCAGATACACAATGCTTTATCTGAAATATAAAATGCATGAGACTCAATTGAGAGAGTTGCCAGCATCTGGATTGCAACAGTGTGTCTATGCTATTTCATTCATGGGGTTGACAATATAGCTGTTGGCTCATCTTCACTCCCAGGATCTGAGTTATTATATCTAAGGAGAAGTTAAACCATTTTTTCTCTAATTCCAGTCTTATAACTTGATCTTTAATCTTTATTTTTATGGAACATGCCAGTGATTCCATGCAGCAATATTCAGCCTGTTTACTTTCCCAGCCCTGACTACTCACTCATAGCAAATGGGGAGCTCATTGTGAATTAATCTGGTAAGCACCTAATTTAATGCAGGTGAATTGCTTTTCCTTCATTGACCACATGCATAGACTTCTGTTTTCACAAAATACACAATCACCACACTTTACAGTATATCCTGTGAAAGATGCTCCTGATGTGAAAGGCGCTATATCAGATGCAAGGATTATTATTATTTATGTGTGTGTAAATAATATATATAAGATTCTAAACATTATCAACCATTCCTACGAGGCTGACTTTTCAAGCAAGCGTGTGGCATGCAGAATGCCAAGATTGAGTCTGTAACCTCACTGCGTTGCTGTAAGTGTGTGATGTTGCAGACTTCAAAGCTCACAGCGAACAGATAACCAAGGAATGCTACAAGATTTAACAGAGGACTGGAGAGAAGTCGGTATGCTGAATATGTAGAGCAACCTATATTCTTCACTCTTTCAGGATTTTGGATCTGCTTGTGAAAGTTTTATTGAAATATTTGGTTGTCTTGGCAACTTACAAGGCCTGTAAACTAGTCATCAAAATAAACTTTCTGATCTTTTAAAGTGTGTATGTTGCAAGAACAAGACTGCTGTGTTTCCCTGCTTTGTTACAAAGAATAGTCTGCTCAGTATTGAAAAGAAGACCACAATGTTCTCACATAAGCGGATGCACCTGGTTCCAATATATCACATAACTATGGAATAATACCATTTATACTTCAAAATGTATTCTGTTCTGAGTAGATTTGGAATCTTGTCCTTCGACTACTTTTTTCAAAACTAACTCCTCACTTGTTTTCACTATTCAGAGAGAGGTAGAAACTGAAGTTAAATGCATTTACATGTATTGGTCATGGCTGTTTGTGGGACACTGCTGTGTACAAAATAGGCTGCCATGTTAGCCTGCAAAATACAGTCACTCCACTGTAAAGAAGTTTCAGATGTCATTCTGAAATGAAAGGCGTTATATGTGGAATCCTGTAGTTCAGTAGTTAGAGCACTCGCCTTGGAAGCGAGAGGATCTGGATTTGATTCCCAGCAGGGTGAAACATTAGACAAATTTCCTTACTCCACATGCCTCTGTTTACCTTGCAGTAAGTAAGAACCTGTTTGTTAGTCGATTGGCAGATCACTTTTCTGGGGTAATAATCCATTAAAAAAAATAATAATTTAATCACTTAATCCATGACTGTTTATGGGACACTGCTGTGCGCAATTGGCTGCCGCTTTTTGCCCACAAAATATACAGTGAATTCACTTTACAGTATATTCTGTGAAGCACTTTGAGACATCTCGAATACGTGATAAGGCGATATATCAAATGCAAGGATTATTATATCAATGTAAGCAATATTATTTAAGCTTTAAAATGATGAATTTCTGTTTTAGGTTTTTTTAATAAAATGAGATGAAGGGCATATCTATGAAGAAGGTGGAATTAGAGAAAGATTAGATTGGGCTGAACAACAAACTGGAAATCCCTCCATTTTGTGTGGTGAAAAATGCAAATAGTTTCAATTGTGGTATCAATCAATCCTTGCCACTGACAACAAAAAAATTTAAAAAATGCAATTTCAAAGCTTGGAGACCAACTTATTAATTTCCTGAAACACTCTCCTGCTTTCAACTATAATGCCTGCCTTTGAAATAATTTGGTGCAGTTTTTTCTGTCAACCCAGGAAAAGAACCAAAAAACGAGATTAAAACAAGACCGCAAGCTAAATGTGGAATTATTTGCTGCATAGTGTGGAGAATGCAAAATGATTTGAATCGTTTACAACACAACATGATTGCATTTAGAGAGCGCCTTTCACGTCAGGAGGACATCCCAAGGCGCTGGACAGTTGGGTTAGGGTTAGGGCCTGTAGGTGAGGATGAGGATCTTGAATTCGATCCTCTGGGGGATGGGGAGTCAGTGGAGGCGAGCGAGGGTGGGAAAAAGGAAATGGAAAGCAAAGTGACAGAAAGTTAACACTTTGGTACGATCCATCTGTAACAAAGGTCCAGACTCTGCATTTGGACAATGGGAATATACAAAATGTATCAAATTGTCTTCCTCCTTCGTTCTTGTCTTCAAAACAGGAAAGTCTGGGGAATGAAATCTTACTGTCTTTTTTTACAGAAGCAACAAAACTAGATTAAGGACAAGCGTCACAAGATTGTGAGGTAGGGGAAGCAAAAGCAAGTAAGACATGGGGAAATTAAAGCACAGAGAGAAGGTGAAAGAGAATACAACTATAGGAATAACATTGCTAAACAAATAAAGTAGTTGTTATTGATATGAAATTTGGGTTTTCAACGGAATAATGTAACTTGCTGGAATTCTTAGGTCTCTGGACAAGCAATGCAGAATAACATTTTTGGGGCATCTGTTAAGGAATTTGTGCACCATCTGTTTACCTCTCCCCTTGCCAAGGGGACTTCAGCCTGTGCTAATTCAGCCAAGTTAACCCCTGGACAGAAACTGGGGAAGCATGTTTGAAAACAACATTACTGGAGTGAATTATGATGTTTAATAGCACTGTCCTCAAAAGGATTCTTTGCAAAGTGCAGCCATATATAGTTTCAAAAGAAAATTTCAAAATATGGTGGTGTGCCAGTAGCAATGCTATTTGGGCTGTTGGCATGGAGACTTGAATTTGTGCCTAGTGTTCAGGGATAAGCTTTGGTCCAGGTTATGTTAGAGAAAAAATGGATTGGTGGGGGTAGTTACCACTGACATTACTGCAGTGCACCTCCTGTGTATAAAGCATTGTTGGGATTTGGATACTTGGAAACAAAAAGTACTCAGAGCAAAAAAAAAGGGAAATTTGGCAATTTAAAGGAATGCTTTCAGATCTCGGGAATGACGGGATTTGTTTTGTTGAACTGTTGCTAGACAGTGAATGGACAGGTTGACATGTCTGGTATTCACTTAAATGAAAAAAAAGCCCTCGAAGAAATAAAGTGCAGCTGTTTGGCTTGATCCCTAGGACATTATCAAGAGGAAATGAACATCAAACTAACATCAGATCAGGAGTGGATTGCCTTAGACAATAGTTTGACAATCCCCTGACAACATCCTAAGAGTTTCATCCTGAAAAAACTTTTGGACTAGCTTTTCACCAAAGGACCAAGTTGAGTTTGCAATGTACATCCTAAAGTAGGTATCGCTTCTTTCTTGCTCAGGCCACAAAGTCATTATAATAATCCTTGCATTTGATGTAGTGCCTTTCACATCAGGTTATCTCAAAGCACTCTGCAGGGTTTACAGTAAAGTCAGTGACTATCTTGTAGGTGAACATGGCTTCCAATTTGCAAACAGCAATATTCCACAAACAGCCATAAATGAATAATTTTATCTTGCTAGGACACCGCGAGAAACTCCCTTTTCTTTGAAAGTACCATGGGATCTTTAACATCACCAGAATGAGCAGACAGGACTTTGGTTGAATGCCTCAGCCAAAGAATGGCAACTTGGACAACACAGCGCATCCTCACATTATATTGGTATTTCAGCCCAGACTGATTTCAAAGTTCAGAAGTGGGACTTGACCCCAAAATCTTTTGAGTCAAGAGGCAAGACTTTCATCAACTGAACCAGGCTGACACCAAATTTGTGTGTGATTCCACAATTATACGTGTGAACTGATTTACCTGAAATAAGGATCAGTTTTAAATCTATAGTCTGTTTTATTGTAATTTCAAATTTCAATCTCGGGACACTGATAACTTTCAGAGGATATTTATATGATTATGTGAAAATTTGATACTGACAAGAGATGTGAATTACTCGATCCTCATTTTCTCCGTCATGTGTTTTATGCAGGTTGGAGGACTGAGTAAAACAGGCCTGAGTTGTTGTTATGCTGGAATAGGAGATTCGATGTAGCAACTAACCACTGGCCTGGAATAAGCAGAGTTGGTTAACTTTGTGCTTTAATTATTTTGGATTAGTAATACAGTAATCACCAGAATCCCACAAAGTTATCCATGAGTCACTTATGGACTTGCACAGAATAATAAAATCTTGTCACTGGAATTATTTTTTAACAAGTAAATCATGCAAATAAATTAACATAAATTGCTTTTCTGCAGTTTCACAGGATAAAGAGCTATAAAAATGCAAACTTTTTTACACCAGGTAATTACATCGAACAGCTTCCAGAAAAATACAACACATGGCAATATTGTGGAAATGTGAATTTACTGAATAGTAACTGATGTATTTTTTTTCATACAGCTATGTACTGCAGACTTGCCTGGATTCCTGAGCCAAGCAGGTCTGCAGTTCTTCACAGCAATGTTGTTAATGGACTATCTTAGCCTGGCTCAATGGTAGGACATGGAGGGACACTCCATCAATGGGGGCATGGATGCTTCCTACTTGGCTCCTATAAACTCTGAAAGCCATAGCCCAAATGGATTGGATGATTCTAGCAGCGGCAAGCTTGCCAGACACTGCTCGTAATGGCAAGCTCTATGGTTTTAGCTGGTTAAGTTCAAGCAATACCTCACCACACATTTTGGGGCTCCCAAGCCTACTAACCTGTGCTGAACACTTTTGGTATCAGGCAATTAGGTAAGCAGGGTGCATCCTTCGAGGTAGAGAGTGCACACTTCATTCCAGACACTGGGAAATTTCCATGTGTCAATTTGTCTGATGTGTATGGCGATGGTTTCCAAGTGTGTCAGACATCTGGGTGACCAAAAAGAAATGTATTGAGATTAGTCATAATACACAATGTTAATACCAAAATGTTAGTACTGAAGAAAATGAAATGCTTATCAATAAATTATTTGTAAGAATATTATTCACAATCTCCAAGTAAAAGGCTTTTAAATTCCACAAACCTGGCATGTGCTCCTGTTCCATAGCTGTCCTTATTTTCTAAATGCATCATCTCTAATAACATCTACTGTCGATTTATTGTTGTTTTGATAAGTGGAATGGCTGTTTTGAATGAAACTTCATACTGGTACAGTATTGATTTCCATGGCAATGATGAAAGACATTTTTGGTTCTGTGTTGAAGACTGTATTATACATGAGCAAACTCGCACTGTTACAATGTTTTTCTGCATCTTTCTGCAGAAATGAATCATCGGTCAGATTCATTCACCACTGCAGTCTTATTAAAACATGTGGATTCTAATGCCACAAAGCATTCCTGATGAAATGTTTTGGATTTGGATATTCCTTTTTATTTTGGAAGACTGAACGGAATGTCTGCTTCAACAGTGCAGAGTGGAACCCACCACCTGCTGCCTCAACCCCCTTCCCACTCAGCTGCTAGTCACCCAACTCCCCCTCCTCTCCCCCCCACAGTCAACCAGTTGCTCTCCTCATGTTCTGTTCCTTTCCCCCCTTAAAACCATTATCATCACTTCTCTCCTAAAAGAAAACACCCTTGACCCCTCCAACCTCACAAATTACCGATCCATTTCCAACCTGCACTTCCTTGCCAAAGCTCTGGAACGCATTGTAGCTAACCAGCTTTGCTCTCAGTTCTCCCTCCTCGAACCCTTCCAGTTTGGGCTCCGCACTGCCCATAGCATAGAGACGGCACTTGTCAAGATCACAAACAACGTCCTCTCTCTGTGACCAGGGCTCCCTCAGCCTTCTCCAGCTGTGACTCCAGGTCCATCGATGTTCAGCTTATCTGGTGGACATCAGGTGCTGGATGAGCGAAAACTTCCTGCAACTAAATGTTGACAAGATGCAAGCCAGACTTATTGGCTCCCGTCAAGGTCTTCTATCAGGCGGTTCTGACCTCAACCTCCCTGGCCTATCCCTCAGACCTAGGCTTCAGGTTCAACCCACAGCTGTCCTTCCATCCCCATATCCGGTCCCTGACCAGGACCGCCTTCTTCCACTTTCGTCACATTGCCCACCTCCGAACATACTTGCCCCAGACACAGTTAAAACTAAAGATCTGCTGAAAAGCTGATCCAAATCACCGCTCCCTGCTTACTCACCCACACTAAGCTCCGTACCCCCATCCACCAGTCCTAGCTAGGTTCCACTATCTCCCTGTCACCGAATAGATCAATTTCAAGATCCTCATACTTGTTTTCAAAACCCTTCACGCCCTGGCACCTCCCTACCTCTCTGACCCGCTTACCCCACAACCCACTGCCTCAGCTCGATTGGCCCCGGCTTTCTGTATGTCCCTCATGTCCTCTGTTTCACCATTGGTGACCACGCTTTCAGCCATGATGCCCCGAAACTCTGGAACACTCTTCCTCTATCCCTCCGCCTTGCCTGTTCCTTTCACATCTTCTGGTTGTGCCTGAAGACCTTTCTATTCGACTGTGCCTACAGCCACCTCTCCCTCACTCCCACTGTTTAGTGCTCTGCGACGCCACTCTGCATGAGGAGTGCTATATAAATGCAAGTGGCTTTACCAGTTGAGTGAAGGTTTTTGGTGTTGCCTTGTCTAATGACAATTCCAGGATAAGAAAAGCCTATTGTAGATGAACAGAAAAATAAAGTACAAGGTAATGCTACTACAGCTGTGATTTAATTGGTGAGGTACTTGGCGCATTAGCTCTGGACAAAGTAAAAGTAACGATTCTCCAGGGCAAGGCCAATGAAGGAGGCCCGAAGGAGACTGAATTTTGTGGAGCGATAGCAGTTGTCATTGAAAGAATCATTGGACGTTGGTGCAAGCTCACATGACATCCTTGTGCAAAAAGGGTGACAAATTTGATCCAGGCAAAGCCATTTGGGTGTTTTTCTACCATTGCTTTTTGTTTATCACGAGTCAGAAAGGAAGATGACATTTTTTTTCTTTCTGTGGATTAAGCAACAATTGGAACAGAAGAAAGCCATGTATCCCATCAAGTCTGTGCAGCTTTTTAATTCCATTCCTTCTTTACTCTGTTTCCCTGAATATCCTTTCTTACTAGCAGCTTAGTTACAAACCACTTTTCATGAAAAAAAGGCTGAGCTTTGCAAAATGAGATCAGTTAGAAATGATGTGATGTAATTGTATAAAACTTACATTTTTCTATAGCACCTTTTGTTTGGGATTGCTTTTCCTGTGGTAATAATTCCTTCAAAAATAATGATAATAAATTGGTCACTTCAATCCACCACTGTTTGTGGGGACACTGCTGTGCGCAATTGGCTGCCGTGTTTTACACACAAAATATACAATCAATTCACTTTACGGTATATCCTGTGAAGCGCTTTGAGACATCTCAAAGACGTCATAAGGTGCTATATCTAATGCAAGGATTATTATTAAAGATCATTTCTGTCAAGTGGAGTGACCTAATTTATATGTATTTGCATCCAAATATACTCCACTGTATTACATTGTAAAATATTTATTGCACTGTGAGCTTAAGCTCACAACTCTCTTCAATGGGAGACTCCTGACCAATGGGGAGTGCGCGTCATTCTGACCAATGATAAACCTTGATTTGTTTGTGGCCAATAGAAAGCGAGTGTGGTCTCACACACTCGGCGCGGCGCTGGGGCGGGTTCGATGACCAATGAGAAGCGACGCCGGGCCAAACTCGCTGACCAATCACGAACAAGGCTGAACCAGACTGGCTGACCAATGAGGAGAGGTGCTGGGCCGAGCTCGTTGGCCAATCAGGAGCGGCGCTGGGCCGGGTTGGCGGCGAGAAGATGGCGGAGGAGCGCGCTGTGCGGGAGCGGAGCAGAGACAGGGAGTCCGGCAACACAGGTCAGTCAGAGCGGAGACCACCGCACAGCCCCCAGTGCCGGACCTGCTGTGGGAAGCCGAGCGGCGGGGGGTCATGGAGCCGGGGGGGGGGGGCGGCATTGGAGGATGAGCGCGAGCCCCGGTGGTGGTGGTGGTGGGGGTCACGGAGCCGCATTAACCGGTGCCGCGCGGTACAGCACAACAACAACAACGACTTGGTTTATACAGCGCACTTCACGCGACAGCACAACACAAACACCGTCACGTGCAAAATAAACCGTCTGCTGCAATAGTGCACGTGCGCTGAGCACTGAGCGCGCGGGCGGGAGGGGGACCCGCACTGGTCATGACTACAACCGGGAGAGCTGCGGCCATCCGCTGCTGCTGTTGTCCGTCTCGGCGGTGCCGCGGGACCTGTTTGAAGCTCAGCCGTTGCCGGAGCGGATGGAAGCGGCGGCGGCTGATCCCCGTGGACTGGAGGCTCCGGTGCCGCCGGTCTCTGCTGATCGCTTTACTCTCAGGGCGACAGGGACGCTGCCGCCTGATGGCGAGCGCTGGTGGTCCGGGGCGGTTGCACTTGGCGACGGAGTCCGCTGTGTAATTAATGGTCGTTATTTGCTTTCGAGGCGATACACTCGGGGCCCCGTTATTAACCCCCGGTCTGTCGGGCTGGGGGTGGGGGGCTGGAGAGGACTGGGGGGGTGGTGGGGGGGTGGTGGGGGGGATCCCCGGCGCCAGCCGCTGTCTGGCGGTATTTCTCTGGTCCAGAAAACAAAATGCTCACCTCCCGCAACAGACAGAGGAAGGTATTAATGTGTCAGTGTTGGGCGTTATTAAGTGGACACGACTGGTCTGACCCTCTCTGTTAACTCAGACCGGATTTAAGTGATACGTCGACGTTAGTGTTGTGTGTGTTGGTGACACTCCACTTGGTGGTGTGATTTGCCCCAAAGCTGTCACCGTAAAACCATATCCCTCGGACCACTCGTATATTCTGTGAAGCGCTTTGGGACGTCCTCCCGACGTGAAAAGCGCTATATCAAATGCAAGGATTATTATTATTATAAGGTTTTGACAACATCAGTCTGTCTTATTCCTTCATATCCTATACTCTTGTGGTGAAGCTGTCCAATTAATGTTTACCACCTCATTTGTGCTGGATGTTTGGGGAAGGGCACTGTATTTCCAGTGATGTGCAACCTGTCCTGTGCTCCGCGCTGAGCAGAGAGAGCTGCTCCACTTATTCCTCTCGTTTTAATCTTGATATTATTCCTAACAACGTTACAGGGTCTGGTTTTTTGTCCTGTACTAGTCTGACTCAGTGCGTAGCACAGTTGGCTCCAGGTCAGAAGGCGGTGGGTTCAAGGCCCACGTCAAGATCTTTGAATTTGTAATCAGGCTGACACTCGTGCAGTGCTTGGGGAGAGTTGTACAGATCAAATGAGACATTCTGCCTCAACGGTGGATGTTAAAGATCCCTTGCCACTACATGAAAAGAGAAGAGTAGCAATCCTCTAGATAAAATTGGTTATTTATGTCTTGACAGTTTTTAGGATATTTATTGCTGGATACAAATTGCATACTGTGTGTGCAGTGCTTAAAGTACAGTAAAGTGTTGTGGAACACTCGAGATGTTTCAATGTGTAAGTGTTATATGTAATATAAAGATTATGATTTTCTTATTATTCCCTTTCCTGCTAAAATATTCTTGCTTATAGTTCCAATTCTTTAGTCTCTAAGGTTGTTTGTGCATTGATCTGTCATGTAGGGAAGAGGAGATTAGGAGGGTGAATGCTCCTGTGGAGTACAAACATTGGCATGGACGAGTTGGGCTGAATGGCCTGTTATGTGCTGTATTTGCTGTACTTAATTCTAATTCTATTTGTTAGCTGGCCTTGCACAGAATGCATAAATAACTGCTGTGTGAAGCTTTTGGGTGGGAGTTTGCTTGCAAGAAGAGGAGAAGCCCTTAAGATACACTGCAGTCCAGAATGTTTCCTGAGCACCTGTGTATATTACATGATTCTGCACTTGAATTTAATTCATAACATTAATATTGATAAGAGAATTTAATAAACATTTGTTGTACTTTCTCCTTTTGAAAAAACAGGATTTGGCTTTTCACTTGTTCTGGGGTACAAGGATCAGTTAGAGTAGGAGCAGAGCAATTAGGGAAGGAAATGTGATGGATAAGGTCCGAAAACACTTCAACACTGAAGCAAAGAGGAGAAAAGATCTCTGGAGAATGAACAAGATGCTGCTTATTCTTGGCATTCTCAATGTTTATGTATTCCATTTCTTTCTCTCCACCACCCCTCTCAAATGTGCTTTGATGGAAGTGTAGAAATCCAGACAGGTTAAACTACATACCAATATACTGCATTTAACTTGCAGTGCTACGAATACCATTGTCTTCAGAGGCACAAATGCCCATCTTTAGTGAGATTTTCATCCTTCCTCTTGAAGGCAGAAATCTGCAAAATCCCTCCAGTGGTGTTTTGGCCAAAGCTGAGCTGACTTCTCAGGATGTCTCCATAGATCAGTGATGGCAGGGAAGGGATAATTAAGTAGGCAGAAAAACAATTGTTGCTATGAATTTTACCCTCTAGTATAAATTTAACGCAATATAGTGGTACTTTGAAAGTTCTTCAGCATTTTGTCTTTGAAACTCTGGTTTCCAATTTAATCAAAATCGGTACCTTTCCAGGCAGAGAAACTTCCTAATGCTGAATTAATGACAATGAGAATACTGTAATAGTTGACGGGATTTACACCTAGTTTCCATCCTTACACCTATGTTGACTATCAGATCAGTGAGTTTAAAGGCAATAAATAATAAGTTAAAACTGCCGTTTTGAAATTAAGTCATCTTATCCGTTTCTGGGTTATCTCTCTGGTTTGTTCATGGTCAAATGTCCTCGCTGTTTGGAGAAATATTTGTCTTCAGTCATGCATTTCCTCCCTGTCACTTGTTGTTTGCGGTCATGCCTTTTCATCTAAGAGAACCAGTGCATTGCTTGCAATGGTGATGATGAATAATTATCTGTATAGTAGCAACTATGATGTGTTCATTCTCCCACTTTATTAATGGTGAGATGTGAAGAATGAAACATCTATTATTTGCATACTTCATAGATCTGATCACACATTGAGAATCACTCCATCAAGCAATGGATTGATTCTCAGAGCTTTTCTCTTAGTGACATGTTTTTAAACTATCAGGTTGTGTGATCTGCTTTGGTCAGGAGGGCATGCCTCTACATGTGGTGCTGAAGTGCAAATTCCCTTCAAACATCATTTTATTTTACACTTAATCTAACCAGTTCTCAGTTTACTTAGCGGCTACTAATGTGTATAAATGCTTTGGTATCTAATAATGTTTTTTAATGAGATTATGAATCTGAATGAGCATCTATAATCTACGGTTGCTAAATTACTTTCATAAGTATAATTCAATGTTCAAAGAGTTAACTCGTCATCACCTGGTTGCAAAAAAGTCTGGCACAATTAACATGTTTCTTTTAGAAAATACAAGGTGCAGCTTGTGACAAAAGAACCAGTGTGGCTGATTTATGAGCTACTAAAAAAGGAACCTAATGCCAGCTTTTTATTTGTTTGAACATTACTTGGAGGACTCTGGTGTCTGTTAAAATGATAATAATGATCCTTGCATTTGATACAGCGTCTTTGTCGTCAGTATGATGTTTCAAATCATTTCACAAGGTTTAATTTAAAGGGTAGAGACTCATTTGTGACCGTGTTCCTCAGGATGTGAGCTGCTGCACAAGAGGCAACTTCCACCCACTTTTCTCACCCAAATAGGCCAGACAGTGTGTGGTGACTGTATACTTCCTGAGTGGAATAGGCAGAGTTTGCATTGAATGAAGATCATCTGAAAATTTGGGATGGCACTAACTATTCTGGGAGTGCTCAGTGCAATAGCGTGCATGTTTGTACTGCATTTTACAGATTGTAAATCAACACTGTTGAATGTCGTTTTGAATGAACCAGAGCAAAAGTAGTGGCAGGAGCAAACTTAGATTTGACAGAAATCTAGATATTTTTGATAAGTGGCCACTTCAGTAGGTCACTTTATGACACTTGGAATTCAGGGTTGCATCTCCACGTTTGATGGGTGACTGTATTTAATCTTGTTTGTGTTGCAGTTTCTAATGATGTTGCATTGTTAATCTGAATCTGATCAGTTGTCTCTGGTTTACATTGATCAATGATACCCTGGAGAGTAATAATCGCAATGTAATAATCCAGTTAAGTAGTCAGCTGATTTATGTACTGTATAGAATGACAGCTAACCAGGAATACCTTCCTAAGATTGTGATCTAGTTAGAGAATTTCAGTTTGGTTTTTTTCCTGGAAAAAAAATCTCTCTTAGAGGAGATGACTGATTCTTGGCCCTTTTGGTGCCGACTTCACTCTCAGATTCAATAATTCTGAGGTCAGTTACTTACTGCACATCTTCAAAGCTTGTCCTTCTGTTTACAGGGCAAACTCGACCAATGGGAAGATGGATGGTTAGGCTAGAAGGCCTAACAGGAAGTTGGATGGGTTGACTCATTGTTTATGTGCTTGCTCTACATACCTTTGCAATTCTGCTCTTTGTGGAATTATAATAATAATCCTTGCATTTGATATAGCGCTTTTCACGTCTTTTCGACGTCTCAAAGCGCTTCACAGAATAGACTAAAGTGAATTGACAGTATATTTGTGGGCGAAACGCAGCAGCCAGTTGCGCACAGCAGTGTCCCACAAACAGTCGTGGATTGAAAATGACCAATTTATTATTTTTTGTTTTGGAGGGATTATTATTAGGCGTGTGGAGTAAGGAAACTTCCCCAAGGTTTTGCCCAGCCAGGAAGTGAACCCAGGTGTCTCACTTGCAAGGCGAGTGCTCTAACCACTGAGCTACAGAACTCCACAATTTGTACCCTAGACTCCAGCCACATCTTATTAACTCGTCTCCCATCAAAATTATGTGTACGTCCTACCTAGGTTCCTTTCAAATTGCTATGTTAGTGGTTTATTCTGACTTCCTCCTTTAACCTCCCCCTTTAATGTCTGGGCTTCCCCAGGACCCTGTTATGTCTTCTGCATTGTTAACATCATTTTTTTGCTGCAGTCATTAACAAACCCTATCACTTATTCCGCTCTGTATTCATCTTCAATTATTTTGCAGTGTAACACGGGTTGAGCTGTACATTGGTCTCTTCTGTACTCTCCGATGGTCACAATTTTTCAAAGGATTTTCTTCATGTCCCCCAAGACTAAGCAGCATCTTCTCTTATCTTCAAAGAATCCACCGTTAATCCTCCATGTTTTAACATTCTTAACATTACCATTTCTTCTGACTTGAAATCGAATGCTCGTGTCTCCTTGGTTGCTGAAGCTGATTCCAAGCCCCTGGTTTCCATTCCTTGTTCCAAACACAACTTATAACTGTAACAATTTCTAGCTCTGTAAAGTCCACTTGACTTTTTATAAGGTTTGGAAATGTTTGAGGTTCAGTAAATTGTTTCTGAATTGCTTTTGGATAATAGTTCAGTTTATTTGAGCAAGTTTCCATGAGACTGTAAAAGAGAAAAAATTAAAAATGGGAACCTTAACTATTAACTCACCACCGATATCAAACAAATGTATTTCAGTCAGTTTTGTGCAGGTGGAGGTCAAAAAACTGGTCAAGCCAGCAAGAGGGACTGCTGCCTGACTCATTACAGTTTCTTTTTACATTGACTTTGTATTAATTCTTTGATCATAAATACGGACATGTATTGAATTGTTTTGTGTGAGTTGTAACATGTATTGAACTGGGCAGCTTCTTCCAGTCTGTTTGCAGGGCCTGATATGTAGTTTTCTCTTGGGATAATCCAGCTGTTTTGTAGTCTTTAGACTCAAGGAATTTGGAAGGAGGAGGTGAAATAAAATGCTACCGAGCTCTCACTCACTTTGGCAAGGTCATAAAGAACTGCCCTGATTTTGATCACGACTGCCCACAAGTTTCTGATGTGGTGGAGTTGCTGGGACTCGGGCTGGAATGGAGACATGGAGCAGCGGAAGCTGAAACTCAGGAAACGTGTTGAATATTTCTGTGGTATTGAGTCCTGAAAATTGAGTAGCTGTTCAACAGCAGCTGCTGAAAAGCTGAAGAATGTTCAGGAGCTGCCAGTGTAAAGTACACATGCCTGTTATCCTCTTATAGTCATTGATTCAAGATCCAGGTTTCCAAACCTGACAGTCCCTTCATCACGAATAGCAGGGACTCACTTTAAATGTCCTAAGCAACAGACCTACTTAGGGAGTTTTGTGATGTCCTGATTCTAATTAGATCTCGCGGACAGGCAGAGAATAACAACAGTATTAAACAACAAAATAATTACATTTGTACAGAGCCTTTCACATCGGGAGGATGTCCCAAGGATCTGAACAGACAGAGTTTCGGACTCGAGCTGGGAGTTGGGATCGGGGAGGGTGGAGAGCAGGGGGAGAAATAGGGTGGTCGAAAGCATGGTCGAAGAGGAGGGTCTTGAAGGTGGCAAGGGAAGGGGTGAGGCGGAGTGATTGTGGAATGGAGCTCCAGAGGGTGGAGGCAGAGTGGCAGAAGGGCCGCTTGCCAATAGTGGGTTGAGCGAGGTAGGGGACGTGAAGCAGGCTGGAGCCCGCTGAGCGGAGGGAGGGAGCCAGAGCCCTGAGGAATGCCACACAAGACGGTGCGGGGGCTAGAGGATAAACCGTTTGTGGAGATGAGGTGGTGTGAGAGGCACAATCTGAACCAGTCAAGAACAGAGCCATGAAAGTTGAGGTGATAATCCCTGCATTTATAATCCTTGTGTTTGACATAGTGCTTATAACATGGAAACATCTGTCATCGAATGGGTCAAGTGTAGTGACTCTATATTTGTTGACAAATATGCCAGCCGTAGTAGTAGGTCACATAAACAACCATGAGATGAATGAACAGTTTATCTGGCGGATTGCTGGCCAAGCAGAGTGAAAGCTGCCCTGCCCCCCCCCCATATGTCCATCTCTTGGCAAATATGCTTGATTTCTTTTACAGATATTCAGCTTGGCTTTTGTGAGGTTTACTTTAATCCTTTGTGACTCTCACAGGTGCAAAGTGCATAGTCCTCAGCCATTAGAGAATTACAAGGAGAGACGGCTTGGAATTACTTGTAATGTCTGGATTTGTTACTGGTCAAAGAAAATGACTAATACGTAAATGAGAAGTGACTGGAACAGACCCCTAAAGTTTCTCACACCTTCTTTGACATATGACTTGAGGAGTTGAGTGCATCCAAAAGATAGTTTTAATGTTAATTCATTTGATTATTTTTCTCGTTTCTTCTGTCTTTTCTCCCCCATTTCCCGTCCGACCACTTCATCAGGTTCAGGTGAACAAGGCCATTTGCCTCCTGTGATTTCATCTTGCTGTCTTCCCATTTCAACATCAAGCTGTTTCTTAGAAGAATCCAATGTCTGGCCTCACTCTTCCTGGTAACCAGTTCTTCTTAATTAGACCATCTGTCAAGAAATACGTCTTGCTGTCTGTTCTGAAATTATCCTTTGGAAACTTGAATTTGAGCCTTTTTGTTATCCTGCCATCGGCATATTTTGAAGTTTTGTTCTGGGATTACTTTCTCAATCCCATTTAGCATCATACATATTTCTCTAATTTCCTTTCTGTTACTTCTCTTTTCAAGGCTGAAGAGCCCAAGTGTACCCAATTGTTTCTTATACCTCATCCCTCTAAAATGAGGGATCATCATTGTTGCTTTCCTCTCCACTGCGTCCCTGGGAAGTGGACTGGGCATACCTTTTACTTCAACAAAAACAGAACTGTACGCAGTATTCCAGGTGTGGCCTGACCAGAGCACTGTTGGAACGTGAGGAAATAAGTTTTGGGATCTCAAGTCAGCTGATTTGGCTCTTGCAGGGTCACACTTTTTGGACATGGTGAGTAATGAATCAGTGAACTTCTCCTTGAATCTGTTTCAACTTCTCCTTTGGCAAGTTCTATCCAGTGCTGTCTCGTCTTTCTATAACCAATATTCTGTCCGTGCGTTTGTTGATCTTCATTTGCCAGTCATCAGCTCAGGTGCATGCAAACCAAGTATCATTGGCCTTAACATTTTGATTTTCATTTTGAAGGCTTTCAGGGGGACTACTATTAATGCTCACTTTGTCTTCCTTCTTTCCTTTCTCCTTGAAGGCATTTGACTGTTTTTTTGCTCCTGAGATACAGGTATAATAACATTCATAACATCCAGGCTCGAGTATGGAAACTCCCTGCTTTTCGGCCTCCTCAACTCCTCCGTCCATAGGCTGCAGATCAACCAGAACTCCGCAGCCCATGTCCTCTTCCACACCAGGCTCTGTAACTGCCCCCATCCTCGCCTGACTCCCTGGCTTCCCATCACACAGAGGATACAGATCCAAGATCCTGGTCCTCATCTTCAAAGCCCTCTGTGGCCTTGCTCCCCTCTACCTCTGCGACCTCCTAATCCCCTACCAACCGGCCCGCTTCCTCCGCTCAGCAGGCTCAGCCTGCTTCACATCCCCCGCCTCGCTCCCTCCCTTGTCTCCTTCAAGACCTGTCTCAAGACCCTCCTCTTTGACTTTGCCTTCGATCACCCACCTGCCTTCCACCCTCCCCGATCCTGACCCCGGTTCGAGCGACGTCCACCCGACGTGAAAGGCGCTGCACAAATGTAAATTTTTTTGTTGTTGTTGTGAGGATGCTGATCGCTTTCTCTTGCTCCCACCTTCGGATCCATTTTGTCACTCTAGGTTCAAAAGATTCTCTGCCCAAGAGATGCCCAAATATAAGAAAACCATTTAGTGCTCTGGAGTATACCACCAAAGCCAGCATATTTAAAAAGACGGTCCTGACTTTACTGACCGGATTTCATGGAATCTTTGAGGCCATTTTGGGTATCGTGCCTGTGATGGCTCTTTGAAAGAGCTATCCAACTAGTCCCACTTCCCCACTTTTCCTCCGTAGCCCTGCAGTGTTTCCTTTTCGTGTACATAGCCTTTTGAAAGCAATTATTGGCCAGACTTGGGCCAGACTGAACTTTATAAAATAAATCAATAATCCTTGCATTTGAATATAGCACTTTATCACGTCTTTGAGATGCCTCAAAGCGCTTCACAGATTATATTATAAAGTGAATTGACTGTATATTTTGTGGGCAAAAATGCGGCAGCCAATTATGCACAGCAGTGTACCACAAACAGTCGTAGATTGAAGTGACCAATTTATTATTATTTTTGGAATTACTACCCGGGAAAAGCGATCCGCCAATCGACTAACAACTGGGTTCCTACTTACTGCTAGGTAAACAGAGGCGTGTGGAGTAAGGAAACTTGCCCAACATTTTGCCCTTCTTGCAAGAATTCTTGCAACTTACACTCGTACTGTGCTGATTTTGAAGCAAATGGACTGATTGGAATGATCGTCCCAGAATAGATCACCTCTTAACAGTGTAGAACGAGCGAGCCAAAATTTCTTCTTTGCAAGTAGCACCTCAAGATTTTCCTTGCAATAAATAAGGAATTAAATTTTAAGTTGATTGAAGTGGGTGCTAATTGGACTATGTTACTTTGCACCTTCTTGCCGTCTAACATTGAATTTTTATGGGTCCTAATTTATTACTTGAGGGGAAAATTGTGCGAGTTATTAGTGTATTTCATAAATGAGAAGTTTTGAATGCGGTATGACTGGATGAACTAAATTGTTAAGTTGTAACAGAGATACAGAATTGAGCACAGGGTACATTCGCCTGACAGATGTATCAGGAATACTAAGTGCTTATTTCGAATGCTTAAACTGCTGTGAAATGCTAAAATTGAGGCAATTAAAGAATGAAATCTGATGGATTCATTGAAGCCATAAAGGAGAAGGACAAAGTAAACGTCTTTATTGTGTTGGGGCCCCAGGGCTGGTAATCTTAGTGCCATTGTACTTCTCATTTCCATTAATCTTCACATCCACCTGATTGCCTCAGTTTAATGTGTCATCCAAAGGATGATACCTCTGAAAATGATACCTCTGAATTGTCAGCCTTGACCATGAGCTCAAACCCGTCAAGTTGTAAAGGAGTGATGTCCAAGCTCCCTGTAAGAATGCCTGGCATGTGCTCTGTGAGTGGCAGCCTTAGTGTCTCTTAACTATTGTTTCCATATCTGCTCTGATCTGGGAAAGTTTATTCTGAGAGAAAAGGAAGCTGGAATATGTGGGAAGATCGAGGAATATCTGTGAATTACAAGTTGGGAACACCTTGCGATTTAATATAACTTTATGTATCTTATATGTCTTACATTGGCTATCCCTTCCAATTGATCCCCCACCCCGCCAGATTTGGGATCTCAGTAAGCGGTATTATGTAGTTTGAGGCATCCTCCCAACATGAAAGGTACAATTTAAATGTCAATCAGTAAAGGTTTTTTTTTAACCTGAATTTCATTTTTTTTTTAAATTGCTAATTTTTTCCCGGAACCGTGGTGGTGTGTGTGCATCCCAAAACCTGTCTCATTGCAATGCATCCTTGCAGGCTGGTTCTAAGAATGTGCGCAGAATACAATGCACATCCTAGTAACCCGGTTTCAGGAATGCACACACATCACATGGTATGTATCTTTAAGTAGATGTTCCAAAATAAGTTCCGATATAACCCTTTGTCCTTTTTTGGTATTAAATGTCCCCTCTCCCCAATTTTCTTCCAACAGAGAATAATAAATACTGAAAACTCCCTCGGTTTTTCCCTTTGGGAATAAAAATCACAAGTGAACCCTTAGCACATTCAAGAGGGTTTTATAAGAAATTACTGTGTTTCCTTGCTTGTGCTTTCTTACATTTCTGTAATTCTATATTTGAATATTTTTCCACATGTTCTGTGAACATGAAGGACATATTGTTTAAGATGGAAATATGCTTTTAAAGCTTCTGAATAGAGTGATGAAGGTGTACAGTAAAGTGAGGTGTTTTGTTTCAGGATTAAACTCTTGAATGTTTGGCAATGAGTCCCTTGCACTCCAATCCCTCATGTGAAGATGCATCTTCTTTCAATGCAATAATACTGTCTACTTCAACCATCGCTTCAAGAAACAAGTTCCACTGTCTCGCTACCCTCTGCGAGAAGTGGTTCCTCCTGAATTCTCTTGTAGGTGCCTATCTTATACTTGAGTCCTCTGGTTACGGACTCCCCAATCAGTAGGAACAGCCTATTTCTGCGAACCTTATCGAGCCCTTTTACAGTTTTAAACACTTCTGTTAGGTTCCCTCTTAAACATCTCTTCTCTAGTGATAAAAGGCCTAACCTATCCAGTCTAACCTGATAGTAGTAATCTGTTAGCCCTCTTATCGTCCTTGTGAACCTATGTTGCACTCTTTCCATTGCTGCCATATCGTCCTTACAGACCAGAATTGGATAATACTCCAAATATGGTTTTGTGCAGGTTAAAGATCCTATAACACTATTCGAAAAGAGAAAGTAGTTTCTCATGGAGGTGGGAGGGATTCTTTTCCACAAAAGGTCAGAAGTAAATGTTCAGAAGCAAGTAGCACAAACAGTTTTAGAGATAACTGGGAGAAGAGAGATTTTGACAGATATGGCAAGGTGGATGGGCAGGAATGCTTGTTTAACTTTGTGGCATTTGTTCTGTTTCTGAATGGGGGTTGGAAGTGAAAGTTTCCAGCATGTTTCGAAGGTTCAAATTAACAGCGGGATTGTAATGCTATTTTTTGTGACCATCATCTGGGTCCCAGATACACCTTTTCTCTCTCTGGTCTGCCTATTTTGTTGCAATTTTTCCCCTCTTTGTTTTGCATCATTAACACCCGTTTAACCCATCATCCCCTGTCCTCTACCCCATTTTCTCCTTTATCTTCCTTGCCCTGCCTCCCCCCTCTCTGTTAGCTCTTAAAAGCCTCTCCCTCCCAATATGCCCCAGTTCTGATAAAGGGTTGTAGAGCTGAAACATTGACTCACTTTCCCTGCTGGGTGTTCCCAGTGACTTCAGTTTTTGTTTGCTATTTTTATGTTGTATGTGAAGGAAGAGGAGAGTAACAGAGATAAGATGGGACAGAAACAAAATGACTTTGTGAGAGAATTTTGCATGGGATGAGGTAAAGCAGGAGAGGCTCATTTAAAATAGGTCAGTGATATCTTTGCAAGAGACAAAGCATGCGAATTTCTCACAAAGTGGCTGCTTGCAGTAGTATCCATGAGAGTAATCTGGGGGAGTGGTGGGGGGGGTGTTGGAATATTGTTGTTTGACAGTGAATTTCGACCCAGAAAAGTGAGGATTCCCAGAGATGCTTTCATAATCTATGTGTACAGATCACTGATAGCTTAACATGTTGTTCAGCAGACGTGATGGTAAAACATGATGTTTGCAGCACATTATCGATGTGGTTTCTTAACCACCATTCGCACAGAGAGCATTTTACGAAATATTTGTCTGCGACAGCTGGGATGGTGACCTGACGGATTCAGATCAGTTGGACTGAAGGGCCTTATTTATCCTAACCGATCTTGATGGACAGTTTTGCTGGCGGTTAAGCTTGGGAGTTCAGTGCTTACTCGCTCTCCAGGCTGGGGATAGTATTTGTATACATCTGTGTGTGCCTGTGTGTTCGGAGGTGCGGGATCGGGGTGTGAAAAATCAGGAAAAAAATTTTACCCTTAATAATAAGAGACGACTGAGGAACGATCTGTGTGTATGCCAGAATGCTAATAAATAGCTTTTTGAAGTTGAGCGGAAAGTTGCCAGACGTCTGCGCGCTGACAAGGTTGAAGACTAAAAATGTGTTTACATCAGTGGATATCACTGCAAAATTCGATTTAATTGATTAGTTGAGATTAAATACTAATTTCATTTGACTGAACTAACATCTGTCAATATCTCTGTCCGTACTCACAACAAAAGCAGCCAAAACTCTCGTCTATGGCTGGACTATTCCAATGCGCTCCTCGCTGGTCTCCTCAGTTCCACAATACACAAAATACAACTAATTCAGAACTCCACTGCCCAGATTCTCATCCGCACAAACTCCATACCCCCATCACACCAGTCTTGCCAGGCTCCACTGGCTCCCAATTACTGAACGGATCGATTTCAAGGGCCTCTCACTTGTTTTCAAATCCCTTCATGCCCTCGTACCTCCCTACCCATCCAATTTGTTTACGCCCCACTCCCTCACCCGCTCGCCTGGCTCCAGCCTCCTGTTTGTCCGTTGTCCCCTCTGCTCCACCATCAGTGGCCGTACCTTCAGCCACTGCATCCCGAAACTCTGGAACTCTCTCCTCAATCCTTCAGCCTTGCCCCCTCCCTCTCCACTTTCAAATCCTGCCTAAAAACATTCCTTTTTGATTGTGCTTACGGTCACTTCCCTCTCTCCCTGACTTGGGGTCACACTCGATGGTCAAGCACTATGGGACTCTACCCCAGGTGAAGGGCTATATATAAATACAAGTTGTTGTTGTTGAAAGACATTTGCAGAGAGATGCAAGTTTTCTCGTGAAATAACAGCCTGAGAGGACAAAACAGTTGCCAATGCAACTTTGCCCTCAAAATTCAAAGGTGCCACCAGAAGATAAATGAATTAAAAGAGCCACCCATCGAGCCTTGGATGATATCCAGCAGCAGTTCACGAGATGGGATGAGAGGGTCGGTAGACTGGGATTATATTCCTTAGAGCAGAAGAGGTTAATTTAATTGGTATTTAAAATAATAGGGAATTGGGAGGCTAGACAATAGTCTACTCTTCCCTTTCATAGAGGGATCAATTTAAAGGGGCATAACTTTAATCAGATAATCAGATCCAGGATGGTTAGAACTGAGCTTAGGAAGCATTTCTTCACTCACAGGGTTGTGAAGATGAGGAATTCTCTGCCTGAGATAACTATAGGAATGTTTAAACGATATGGACAGAGACTCAGGTTTTGTGAAAGGGCATTGGGAGTAAAAGATCTGCCAAGAACTAATAAACTGGTGGAACCTGCTTGATGTGCTCAATAGCTGCACCTGTTCCTGTTTTCCTATGTTCCTAATTCATTGGTTTACCTCCCAGCAACAATTTGTTGCCTTGGTGTTTTTGTGATTGTTTAGTTTCCACTTCAATAATTCTTTTATTTAACATTTAATATAGCACCTAACTTCTCAAAGTCCAAGTGTTCACGGATAATTGCTATCAATTGTCGCCACGTTTGAAGCCAAATACGGCAGCCAATTTCCCTGCAGTAAGATCCCACAAACAGCCATGATGTGAATGACCAATTTATCTGTGGGGATTATTGGCCAGTACACTGGGAGAAACTCCCTCCTTTTTGCGAATAGTATCATGGGTTCTTTATGTTTACCTAAACATCTTAGGTTTAACATTGTATCCAAAGGAAATCTTTAATCCTTAAGGCTGTGGACACCTCCAGTTTATTTCCTTAATCCACAGTTTCTCTGTTGGTTTTGTTGTACTGTTCAGCATGCCACTGTGCCCGTAACCGCTGGAGTTTCCTGCCGCAATCACTCTGCCTCGCCCCTCTCCTACTTTGTTCGTGCCTCAGGTCACCTCCCCCTTCTTCCTTGGCATTCAGCTTGCCACTGTACGAAGCTCTGAGAATGCTGTCTTGCATGAGGAGACCTGCAGCTCAGTGGTTAGAGCACTCGCCTCGCAAGCAAAAGACCTGGGTTCGATTCCCGGCAGGGCGAAACCTTGGTAAAGTTTCCTTATTCCACACGCCTAATAATAATCCTTCAAGAAAAAAAAACAATAATAAATTGGTCACTTCAATCCAATACTGTTTGTGGGACTCTGCTGTGCGCAATTGGCTGCTGCATTTCGCCCACAAATATATAGTCAATTTACTTTACAGTATATTCTGTGAAGCGCTTTGAGATGTCTGGAAGACGTGAAAAGCACTATATCAAATGCAAGTATTATTATTATAAATGCAAGGTTGTTGGCTCAGTAACTCTTGACAAGTAGAGAATTAAACCCTCAGTGCTACTGTAAGTTTTTCTGCACCTTTGTATTTATTGCTCGAGCATTAATAATAATCCTTGCATTTGCTCCAGTATTATTAATAAAATAATTCTAAGCCTCTGCATTTGATTTATACTACTGTATTCTGACACATCCCAAAACATTAAGGATAATTTATGAGTGGATTAATTCTTAAGAGTACAATTGTGTTAACATAGGCAGACATCGGTGGGTTGGTTTAACATTGGAAAGGCAAACTAAGAGCTTCTGGAGCTCACAGGTTTGCAAAATGTTGGCAGAGTATTTACTGGCTGATGTCTTGGTAAAATCCTGTGCTTCAATCTTTATTCAAGCTGTCAGTCTCTGCTTGCTGTTTTTTTCAAAGTGTTTTTGTTGGAGTTTGGTGGGGTGGAGGTGTGGGGCAGGGGAGCGAGGAGGCAAACAGTATGTCTGCAATGACACGAGAAAGCAGACGGTGTCAACCTTCATGAAGTGACATTGTGCGTTTGTTGTTTGTTTTAAAGCGCTATATCAAATGCAAGGATTATTATTATTCCGCTGTTACTCAAGGAATGGTTCACTTCTGAGGAGCTGAGGACAGTTTAAAACCAAGTGATTGTAAGTTATCGCCTGGGCCAATAGAAAAGTGCGGCCACATAGTTTTCTGCAGAATCCACTACAAACACCTCCTCAGCTACAAAACCGCTGTAAGTTTAGTTTCCGGCCCACAGTCCTCCCGGCTGTTTATCTGACGTCACTGTGGGCAGGGCGGCTCCAAATGCGCACGTATGGTGCGACGCAAGCGGCAAAGGTGGCAAATGGGCTTCCCTCGGAGGCCCCGCTGTTGTGATTGTCTGTGTGTGTGAGAGTGTGTATGATTGCCTGTTTATGTCTCTATACGCATTTGTGAATGTCCCTGTCTGTATCTGTGTGTGTCTCTTTGTGTCTGTGTGTGTGTCTCTCTCTCTGTATCTCTGGATGTGTGTATCTCTCTTTGTGTTTGTGAGTGTGTGTGTTTCTCTTGGTGCCTGTGTATATGTGTGTGTGTCCCTCTGACTTGAGTGTGTGTGTGTGTGTGTGTCCCTCTGCGACTCTGAGTGTGTGTGTGTGTGTATCTCTCTCTCTGGATCTGTGTGCGGTGCTGGGCCCTAAGAGCTCCTGTTGTCTCGCTGGTGTCCCAACCACCCCCCAAAAAATCATCCAGTTTTTGTTAAATAAGCAATTCATTTTTTTTTGCAACAATCAACATATGTTATTTCAACATATGTAATTTCCTCATGTTTAGTTTTTATTAATAAAGTGGAAAAAATGTAGGTTGGCAGTAAAATGTACCTCAATAGCACCAATCAACTCCCCGCCATTTTCTGCAAATTTTGTCAAAAATGCCCCTGCGATTTTCCGGGAATGGTCAAATCTCCTCACAATTTTGGGCGAATATAACCGCACTTTTCTATTGGCCCAGGTTATCACCACAAGATTGAGATACAAAACTCCAAGCCACATTCGGAGTTCTGTCTATTCAGTGAAGGGCCAATGATTGAAAGCTGTTGTCACTCACTGGGAAAGTGCTGCTCATGAAAGGGATGTAAATTCAACCAGTTCAGTGTTGGCTGATGGTTCAAGATGCGAGCGTAATGGAGTTGAGCTTGCTGTGTGTCGCTGTACCGCTGCAACTTGCACAGTGCTGAGTTAAAATAGAATGTAAGAGTCTCTTAACATCGGCGAGCAAACTTGTGTTTCTAGACTGGAGAATTGGTGGTCTTGCATATTGTCCTATTGATGGATTAGCAGGGCTCCTTAAAGAAAGACGCAGTACTGTACTGAAATTCCAGCCTTGAGCTGTTTTAGGTCTTGTAGCAAACTTCCTCCCACAGAATGAAGTATCCGGATTCAAGTTCAAAGTCATGTTCTCAACTGTTCCAAATGGATTCTACACTTTTGTTTGCATTCAACAATCACACCACTTTACAGTAAATCCTGTGAAGTGTTTTGATATCATAGATTCATAGAGTTATATAGCACAGAAGGAGGCCATTCAGCCCATTGTCTCTGTGCCGGGTTCTTTGAAGAGAGCTATCCAATTCAATCCCACTCCCCAGCTCTCTCCCCATAGCCCTGCAAACTTGTCTCCCCAAATAATTATCTAATGTTCATATGTTTCGACAATGTGCTAAGGTGTTATATCAAATGTATGGATTATTATTACTTATTCTGATCCAGTGGCACCTCCTTACCATTGCCAACCTCTGCATTAAATTTTCGGCCTCTGAGAGCAGCTGCAGCATTGAGTAGAATATTTTGCTCTGCTTCTTCCACACTTACCAAGTTTGAAATTTCCTTTTCATGTGAATTTGATTTTAATGCTCAAACTGAAGTTTTCAAATCTTAGTCAGTACTTGAAGGATTGCCTGTTGAGACAAGTTTATTGCTTTCTTAAGGAATTAGTTTGCTTGTTGGCCAGTCTTCTAAGTACAGGCCCAGCAGAGCTGTGTGTATCAGATCATACCTTACATAAAGCTGGCATTGTATTTTGGAGGATTACAGATGGTGGTTTAAGGATTTGGGAAAACAATGGTACTTTTTGACTCCCGCTTGCTCACCTCAATGTTGATGGGCAACTTTTCAGCCATTGTGGGAAGCACTTTGATCGTCCTCCCGATGTGAAAGGCGCTGTTTTAAATGTAATCTCTTGTTTGCTTAGTCAGATTTATGAGACCAGGGAAGTCAAACAACACAATTTTGTGTAACTCCACCTGACCACTTGATGCATTTGCATTGGCAGATGTCTGACGTCAGGAGGAATGATGCACAGCATAGATTCAAAATAAACAGGAGAAATTCATTTCAATATCTCCTTTTTAAAAAGTCCATTGCGTTATTAATGCAGTCATAGAGGTACCAGCTTTTACACAAATTCTGCTGCATGTTCATTTTAATTAACTCCACAGTACTTGTGCGTGTGTGTGTGCATATTTAGAGCACCTGGTCATGAAACACTAGTATTTGTAGTCTTTATTAATTTCAGAGCTGTTGTCATTGAAGTCCTTCCTGTTAATATTCTGTTGCAAGATGTGTGTTTGTGCATGTGTGTTTTAATGATTCAACTGCTCTTGTTAAATTAAGGACTAGATTTGCAATTTATTTGAAAGAACCTGTTGCTATTTTTGTGTGAGCAGTCAGGTGGAATTAATACACATAAGCACTTGGGATATAATTTAGTTATTGATAGATGTCTGGAGCTCAACAGTGGATGTGTACAAGGCTCTTCTGTTACCATACTTTACCTTGAGGATGTGACCTTGATTTACACGTGGGTGTATTGTCGAAAGGGAGTACAAATTTTTAAAAGATCTAATTTTTAGCAATAGTTTGCACGTTTGAACTTGATTATTTCTATTTGTTGATCTTCATAATTCAAGGTAAACGGGTTAGCCGAGTAGATTAGTGTACAATGCAGTTAGTGTTTACATTTACGCCGTCAGGCGTCACAAGCCAGTGAAAGGCACTCTCTCGATAATGGATTTCCCGTTAGGAGACCGCCTCACCCACTTGATGTGAGAATTAATTGAGGCCCAAAAGCAAGGGCGGGATGGTGGGTTACTGCTTTCGATTTTTGTTTCTCTCTGTTGCCTAAACTGAAATTGTTGTTGAAAATGAACCATGGTAACTAGTGGACTATCCCTTTACTTTTAAAATTGGCACAGTTTTCCTCTGCAATGGCAGAAGTGATTTGCTTGAAATTTATGCACTTGCCTTTTGTTTTTTTAAAAAAAATAATAATAATAGATTAGCCGAGTAGATTAGTGTACAATGCAGTTAGTGTTTACATTCACACCATCAGGCGTCACAAGCCAGTGAACGGCACTCTCTCGATAATAGATTTCCCGTTAGTAGACAACCTCACCCACTTGATGTGAGAACTAATTGAGGCCCAAAAGCAAGGGCGGGATGGTGGGTTACTGCTTTCGAATGTAAATGTACTGGATGAGTCATGTTTTAGCATCACGGATTTTAATGGTGCAGATTACTGTATTACTATTCAATGTATTTTATGAATCCTTGCTTTTTTGTGCCAGCCTGGCTCAGTTGGTAGCACTCCTGCTCCAAGTTAGGGGGTTTTAACCCACAACCTTCTATCAGGCCTTGGAACCCACATAGTATAGGCTGACACTGCAATGCAGTTCTGGAGGGCTGGTGCATTATTAGAGGTGCTGTCTTTCGTTTTAAACCAAGGTCTCACCTGCCACTTCAGGTGAATATTAAAGACAAGAGAAGGGAGGTTCTCCCAGGTTCTGAAGAATAATCAAATAAAATTGTCACTCACTTCATGATTGGTTGTGGACAAATCTGTGCGCAATTTGACCGCTGCGTTCTCCCACATTAAAGACACAGTTAGTTCACTGCAGTATATCCTGTAAAGTTCCTTATGTGAAAGAACCTATTTCAAACTTATGAAGTTGTAGAAAACTTATAAATTTCGCAACCATGGCTTTGTTTATCAGGACTTGGACCCGAAAGAACAATTTCTATTCTAGAATTTTTGGGAGAAATTTCCTAAGAACTCCTGTAAATCAAAAATCCTCCTATCTGGTCTCATGCCCTAGGCTGAGTGCCATACACAGCAACTTCATGCATTTCCTCTCCAAGAATTGCAAATAAGGCCACACACGCACACACTGAATTAAACATTCTACTTCATAAACAGACAATATTCAACTGAAGGAACATTCATATGCAAAATATATAGTCACTACACTTGACCTAAGGCCTGTGAAGCACTTTGAGACTTCTCCAGATGTGAAAGGCACCTTGGAAAGTCCTCCGACCTAAAGGTGCTGTATATATGTAAATTTGTTATTGTTTTATTAGGAAAATCCAACTTCATTAACAGCACCTTTTTGCTTGGATTTAATCACATGGGATAAAATATGGAATTACTTTAGCGGGTTAGAGCATTATCAACTTGAAAATGAATACAGACATCAACATTAAACTTAACAAATGAAAATTGACTTAAAATACAAGGTCTGGGTATCGGCTGTCAGTCAGGCTGGCTTTCCTGTGCACTCCAATCCTTCAGTAAAGTCAGCAGCAGCTTGAAAAGTGCAAGTGGCAACAATCCCCGGCACCCAATATGAAGTCTTAATCCATCCTCCTCTCCCGTAACATGGGCCTCAGTGCTCGGGCACACCTGAAGGCCTGCATTCTGCTTCCACCAACCGCTCGCTAACCTGACACCCGGTCGAGCTCCAGCTGATCCCACACGGTAATGTGTCCGCTTGTAAATGTCCATGTTTGAGGCAGAGTTTAGAGGTGAGTCCATGGCTGGTCTGAGTGAGATAGGAGAGGGTACCACCTTGCTCTTGTTTAGATGATAGCCAATTTCTATACAAAAAAAACTCAATCCACAACTGTATGTGGAACACCGCTGTGTGCAATTGGCTGCTGTGTTTCGCCCACAAAATATACAGTCAATTCACTTCACAGTATATTCTGTGAAGACATCTCAATGAAGTGATAAGGTGCTATACCAATTGCAAGTAATATTATTATACATAATATGCGATCATCTTGATTTGCCCAGTTGACTTTCCTTTTAGTGTGATAAGTAACTTGTGTATTTGCCTCCGTTTTACAAGAGAGAGTTTACTGTTATTTATGTGTTGGGATCAGATGTTGATGCTGTTATTTTTTGGAGCTGTACTTTTCTGTTGTTCAGTTTAAGGATTCTTAGAGCCCTTTGTACCTGAATGATGAATTCTCATTTGGCTGCTTGTCTGATGCAGTCCAGATGTTGCAGTGCAGTCTGTTTTAGTAATCACTGGGTTACCTTTACAACCTACTTTCCCAAATTGCATTCTGTTTCAGTGCCACTGCCTTCAATTTAATCTTGCTCTTATTAAATAATTTGTTTGCTACTAGAATGCGCTTCATGATACTGTGTGCAGAAAAGTTTCGAGCCGCTGATCCCAGCTTTCCATCTTTGCACTGTCAATGCAACATCTGGTAAGGTTGCAGGGATCAGTCAGTTTGTAAACCTGTGTGGAATTGCTGACATTGGGGATGATGGATTAAGAAAATCCTCAACTGAATAATTTTGGAAATATGTAACTCGTAAGCTTCAAATCTGTTCCACCACTTTCAAGCCAGTTTGTAACACACAAAACCAAGACCCACTTTTGCAATTGGGTTAAGTGTGACCACATATCAGCGTTTCTAAACTTTCCTGCACCATGCTCTGCGAGCCTATTGCCCCATCCTGACTCAGTTTCACTGGCTCCCCATCCCCAAGTGGATTGAGTTCAAGATCATTGTTCTTGCCTTGGGATCGCTCCACGTTCTCGCCTCACCCTACCTCTGAGACCTCCTTCAACCAAACTGACCCGGCCGCACCCTGTGCTCAGTGAGTACCAGCCTGCTGCATGTATCTTTCCCTATCTGTCTCACCATCAGTCATTCTGCCTCACTCTTTGGAAATACAGCCCAACTCTTTTCGACTCACTCCTGCTTGTTCAAGATCCTTCTCAGGATACACTTCTGACTGCTTTTTGGTCATCTTTCCCTCCCCACCCTTGTCGGCTCTCACCCCAGTTTCACTGCCCAGCACTTTAAGATGTCTTCATGATGTGAAAGGCGCTATGTCAATTGGTTTGGAATCTGCCTTGCAGTGTAAATGGACAAATTCCCTAGCAGTGGAGACTTCCATAGTTCAGTCTCTTTTCATTGAGACAGTGGTATCAAGGGGTCTGTGATGTATAATTCCTGTGGTTCACTTGCAGCTGGTTTCCCAGTGGCTCTGAGGGCACTGTCTGTTCCTCTCCACCCTCCTGCTGCTTGATCTGCAAACAATGTTGAGCAGCATTTATATATGAAAGCAACGTAACAAACTACTAATATCTGTCCAGATCCATGGGTGTGATTGTACTGCTGAGAGCTTCCTTTGAAATTACTTGTCGGGCATCCCTTGAAGTCACAGACCTGCAGAAAGCAACCCAATTGGTAAAACTAGTGAGATGCAGCTGAGTATGTCATTCGTCTAGCCCACGTCAAACCCAAATAACTTGTGCTGCTTGTTCTAAACATTATTGACGGATGTAAACATTAGAATGTTGCAAGAATAAATATTTTTAGGTTATTCAAGTTGATGTAACGGGGAAGAAAAACTGTCTCTGAAAAGGCAGCTGTGTAGATCCAGAAGGGTGTCTGGCCTGCGTTCAACATTGTCTTCTAGTCTGGGCTCTTCTGGTCATTCAGTCCACGACTGTTTGTGGAACACTGCTGTGTGCAATTGGCTGCTGCATATCGCCCACAAGTATACGGTCAGTTCACTTTGCATATATTCTGTGTCGCGCTTTGAGACGTCTCGAAGATATTATGAGGCGCTATATCAAATGCAAGGATTATTATTGAAGCTTTAGTGGAATAAATTTCCTTCACATGTTCTGTCTGACTCCACAGTCCACTCTCATCAATCTTGTAGCCTTGGGCTGCTTTATGCCACCCCATCCCTTCCACGATCCCCATCCCTCCCGGTACTGCTTCAAAGGAGTGTAATATGCTTGTGATCGCTAAAATTTAGTATATTTTCAAAGTGATGGTCTGACTCTTCCTGCTGTGTGATATTTAATCTCCAAAATTGATTTTTATACCGCTTAAGAATTTTCATCAATTGGAAAACCCTTTTGGGACCATTACTTGGTGCAGTTTAACTCCATTTTTTTTTAACAGAAAGGGTCATTAGAATCTGGAATGTGCCACATCAAGTGGCTGTTAAATTCATATTTCACAATAATAGCTTGCATTTATGTGAAAACAAATGCCTTGAAATGTTTTACAAAGAATTAGAAATAAAAGTGAACACTGTTCTATTGGCAACAGCTAATCAAAGACAGCAACATCCCATAAACAATGAGACAAGAAGTCGAGCAACAAATATAAACCGCAACAGCAGGTATACCCTGGAAATATTAGCCAGGTTATTCATTTTACTGCTGCTGAAGGGAGAAAAAAGGATGCATAAAAGCAGCAATGGCATTGGCGAAGATCAAATCTTATTTTAAAGCATCAAGTTGAATCAATAAAAAATCAGAACTGGGTGGTTTTAAAACCAGTGATGCATCACAGTCTGTCCTGCCCATATTAGTTGTTATTATGGGATGGACAGACCTGGCACTGTTTAAGTGGCTAACAAATGAGGTTTGGGGCTTTAACAAATTCATATGAGTTACTAGAGAGCAATTAGCCATGTCAAGGAATGCTGTAAAATGCTATGATTCTGAAAATTGGCTGTAGCCTCAAGTGTTTTTTCAGCGAACCTTGCTTGCAGGGAATGTCAATGCTTCCTTATACTATTGCTACTATAAAGCACCTTATCACATTGGCAGTGTAGATGGATCTGCTCACATGACATGGAGTTTGAGATGGCAGCATGTTCTCAAGGTGTGCGTAGAGGTCTAATTTGGTACAGATTTAATGGGAATGTCGAAATTTCTTAATGGATTTGTCAAGGAGAACTCCAATTGCTTGACGTGGGAGATGCAAAGGAAAGGAGCAAATCAAGAAATGAACTTCTGCAATCAGCTGAATTGGGTGAATGTCACTTATTCTGAGAAGGTGCAGATTTGAGTATTGTGAGGTGCGCTTGTTTCACAGTGAAGATTGAAACAGTGGAGACTTGCTGTGAAGCCTCAGTGGTGCCCTGTTCAATCTGATGCTCACTTTAAATCTTTATAGGATTGCTGGTGAGACAACTGATGCAGATAACACCTGAACAACAAAAATATCAGTCAATTTACAATGGACAAATTGTGTTTTCTGAGGCATCTCCGTGCCATTTCATTGTAATCTGTTCCATGGAGACGGAGTGTAAGTAAAAGTGGAAATAAGAAATGGCTTCTGGAAGCAACATGGATGTGAACAGCAAATTGTAAATAATTTAATTAATAACACAATCCTGGTTGGACTCCTTTCTCAGTAATGATTAAATGGAAGTTGTTTCATTTTTTCACACTATTGTTGTGCTTCCTTGATAGACTCATTTCAAAGAGTGCAGGAAAAGAGACGAGAAACAAATCCATGAATCGGTCAATTATTGAAATAAATCAGATCCTGATTCGTTCAGCAATTGTGAGTTTGCAAGGTTTCCTGTAACTGAAACAGTTTAACATATTAAACTATTTATAACTCTAATTTGAGAGATGAGTAATATGAGATGAGACGCAGTCCCTCCGTCTCGCCCCCTCCCTCACCCCCTCCCTCGCCACCTTCAAGATCCACCTCAAGATCTTCCCGTTCGACCGTGCTTTCGATCTTCCTGCTCCCTCCCCACCCCCTCCACCCTCCCACACCCCGACCCCCAGCTCGGGTCCGTAACTCTGTCTGTCCAGTGCCTTGCGACATCCTCTCAAAGTAAAAGGCATTCTACAAATGTAATTTTGTTGTTGTATATTTGCCCTCTAAGAACGGAGACTGAAATGAAGACCCGGTTTATAATTGTCTGTCCTGGGTCAGCCTGAGCTTGTTGTGTGCCCTGTGGGAAGGGAGAGGACACCACACAGGCTTGAGAGGAGTCACTTTGGGTGCAGCTGAAAGTGAAAGACCTCTTTTAAAGTGAAGCATGTTATAGCAAGCATTCAGTCAGCCGAAAGCAGACAAATATTCAAAACTCTGACGGTTTTCCACAAAAAGCTGGCTCATCGACTGAAGTGGATGGCCATAGTAGTCCAAAATAACAGCTGCCTTGGATCACGCCAGTCGAAGGCTTTAACTAATTCTGTTGAACCGCTTGAGCTTTAGCTTCTTGTTTGATTTGCTCTGAACTCGTCATTAATGGTCAGGCTTGCTGTATGCTCTACACCAACCAACACACAGTTGATAGGGCATTGCTGACAGATAAAAATTGCTGGGAGGAAAGGCATGCTGTTATTTCACTCTGGGGCAGGCTAACTGCTCTTGATCTTGTGCTGTCTGCACTTGTAGAAATTTGATTGAACATCTAACAACAGCGGAGCTTAATCCATGCTAGTTCTGCCCTTTTGTCCTTGTTAGTTTTGTTTTATGTGATGAGCTTGGGATATTGATGGTTGCTTCAAGTTGGTCAGCGGTCAGTCCATGCATAATGGTTTCTGGATTTGACTCTTCCTTTTTCGATTGATTCATTAATTTTATTCCTAACTGCTATTGTGATTCAGGTGAACATGAAGGGGCCCTTCTCTGCTGCAACCATTGGTGACTGAGTCTTCAGTAATTAAACCTCTGGAACTCTATTCCTCCACTCTCTATTTTCAAATCCGACCTTAAAACCTACCTCTTCAACTGCCTATGATCACCTCCTCTCCTGCCCCCTCCTGCCACTTTCTTCGAGCTCAGCATCGGATGCTGCCATTGTGAAATGCTCCGATGTTATCTTGTGTGAAGGATGTGATATGAATCCATGTTTGCTCACAAAGTGCAGTCACTCCATTTTGCAGTATATTCTGTGAAGCGCTTTGGGACAATGGCCTGATGTGAAAATCGTTGTGTCGTATGCAAAGATGATGATTAATTAAGTTGTTGTTGCTCCACCCCTTCTTCCCCATCACTATTTCAGAATAAAGCAGAGTTTTCTCTTGTTTATCTTGCTTAAATTCTTATCCAACTTCACTCCCAAAAGTTTTCATGAATTGGCTTTTAATCTCATTGTCTAAGACATCGCATTTAACTCCCGAACAAGATTCACTTCATTTCCAATTCATCTCACTCTGTATAGAGCATTGCCATGTCTTTTCTGTGAAAGGTGCGCTATAAATTAAACTTATTAGAAAGCTTTCTTGAGGACTACAATATCATTCTCTCTTCAATATAATGTTAATTTGGAAGCTTTTTTTTAAAAAAGCAATGGCACACCAGCTTTCAACTTTGCACAGTCTTAATTTTTAAAACAAAGTGGCCTCCAATTTTAAGACTTAAGACTACTGGGCCTAGAGCTCTGGGAAGTGGTCTGAATGTGCTAATCTCTGGTGTTCTGCGCCTCTACTCTAGCGATGACGGTGCTTTGCAGTACAGTCAAACTTGATTACATTTTCATTAATTTCCGCAACATCTGAGGTGCTCAGCTTGGTGAAAGCTTCTAGATGTGTTGCCCAGGTTAAACTCACAGAATCAACACGCTATGTGGCATCATCTGTCCAACATGTGTTTGTACCTTTCGACACTGGGAACAAATCTGTCTTGTTTGTGCCTGGGAGACCGCTTTGGAAACCTTTTGAGTTCAGAGAGTTATTTAAGTAGTTTCTGAGCTGTCTTGGCATTCCATTTCTGAATACGATTTTTCCTCTTTTGCAGAGATTGTAAAATCATAGGGAAATTCTTGTACGAGTCAGAAGGTTGTCCCATGTCGGGACTTTGAGCTCAGTCTAGGCATCAACTCTAGTGCAGTGCTGGTGGTGTACTGCATTGTCAGAGGTGCCGTCCTTCGGTTGAGGTATTAAACCGAGATCCCGTCTGCCTGTACAGGTGGACATTAGAAGATCCCATGGCACTATTTAAAAAGAAAAGAGGTCCTGGCCAACAATTCCCCAGTTACAATTTTTTTTGCTGACAACACCTCTTGTTTTGCAATTATTAATGTGCCTGTCCTCACCCATTTGAAGGGCCTGTGTGCAGGTATCAGCCCACACCTGAAAGCCTGGGTGTGCTGAGTGCTGTTGAAGCACTGCTGTATTTTGGCAGCTCTAAGCAGGTTCCAGGCTGCTAGGCAACAGGACATGCTTTAAGGGTGTTCTAATAACACAGGTTTCTGTATGTAATTCCTTTTATCTGAATTCAGACAGCTGCTTCCCCTTCTCCCAGCTAGAAATGTGCAGAGTGCTGCGTCGTGTCAGCGCTAGCTTGCTTCAAAACAAGGTGATTAATCACAGATTCTGACATTTCTGATTGTGAGTTCCCCGATACCCAGCTTTGAGTTGTGCCCACTTCTGACAATCACTGTGATTTTTACCCCAAAACCCAATGTATTACACAACATGAGATTTGCAATGTAAGTGACACTTGCATCTTGTAAGTAAACACTGAGACGCATTCATATGCATTTGCCTACATGCCAGGGTACCCTAACAACACTTTAATGTGCAGTAATTATTTTGTTGAGCTTTGAGATGTTTAGACCCACAAAATATACAGTTAATTCACGTTTCGTCCACAAAATACGCAATGAATTCACTTTTTAGTATATATTGTGAAGCACTTTGAGACGTCTCGAAGACGTGATGAAGCGCTATATCAAATGCAAAGATTATAAGACAAGATGTTGCATTGAATGCAAGTATTATTCCATGATTTTTAAATCATTCCATCAGATAGCTAAAATCAAAAGGCTCAAATTTTTTGGGAAGAGATGAGTTTTTACTTAACTGTGAGCAGCAGTTTGGAAAGTCTGACCAAATTTTTCAACCCCAATCTATCAGTTCAGCTATACAATTGTCAAGCCAGTTCTACTGAAGGGAAGACTGAAGGACTGTTTGATCAGAGCAGTCCTGACCCTTTGGGTTGCAATTCTCATGCTTGTGATTGAATGCTTCAATTGGTTGCTTGAAAAGAACAGTAGTATGTTTATTCTCTGCTCCAGCTCTGTGTTTAAAGTGGACCAGTCCTGAAGCATCAACATTGTTACTGTGAGATGTGAATCTCCCATCGCAGGTGTGCAGGGGCATCTTATAATAAACACATTCACCTGAACTAGCCGAGTGGACCTCGGTTTGACGTCTCATCTGAAGAGCACCAGAGCACAACCCCAGCGCTACATTGGAGTGTTAATTCGATTGCATGAGTTCAAAGTCCAGTCGTGGGGCTTGAATCAACAACCTTCTGACTCACAGACAAGAGTGCTACCAACTGAGCCAGGCTGACTCATATGTGTTTTGGATTAAACTTGTTTTCTATCCCCACAAGAAACACACAAGAGTTTGAATTTTCTGATTTAAACATAATATAGGTTTAGAACCTTACATTGAGAGTGAGTGCAGGACCTTCATACCCTTTTATTGGGGCCTTAAAGCACAGTCAGGCAGACTTGTTTTGTACTTTGCAACATTGCTGATCATGAGAGATTAAGATGCCGAGCAGTTTACGAAACTATTTATTTCAGTCCTATTCTGTCAGTCCTGATCTCAGTAAACAAAGATACAAAGATTCGAACAAAAACCAAGAACCATCAGCCACTCTTTCTCTGTTAATACAGCCAGTATGTAAGCTCAGAGTTTGCTGAAGATTGTATACTATGAGTTTGTAGAGTGCTTAATCCTTCAGTGGCTTCAGTAAAAAAAGTAACCAACTATTTGATGGCAGGAGAGTTTTTTTGCAGGTAAGTGGTGGGAATTAGCGTTCCTTGTGTGATGTGAAGCTTTCGGTGATGCGGGAAGGAAGTAGGGACAGGAAAATGGTTCCAGGAGATAGCCTACCTAACACAGTAGAAACAAAAAATTACTGAAAACTGATCCATTCAGGTCTTTGTGTTCAGTGAAGTTTCTTATTGTGTGCTTGGCTCAGTCACTCCACTCAGTCCTGCTGTGTCTTGCAGAGTTCCAGCACTCCCATTTTAAACAGCGTTACCAACTCTTGCGATAATAAAACCAGAAAGAGCCCTTTTCTTCAAATCTGCAGAGTTATTTCTGCACCGTGTCCAATAATTCATTTTTAATTCAAGTCGTGATCAATTTTAGTGCATTGGGACATCCTCCTGACGTGAAAGGTGCTATACCAATGTAATTTGTTATTTTTGTTGTATCCCTATCATGTTGGCCGTGATAGGGAGAAAAATGCAGTTTGTGTTGTGCAGGTGGTGGAATGAGGCAGATGATATTGGGAACAGACACTTTTCCTCTTTCCTATCTCTGTGTCTAATATTCACCATCTAAGCTGAATCTTTACAGCACCAAGGGCTCGTCACTGGAATTGTTGGGTGCTTAAGAAAAAAATCAGTTAGGTGGACAAGCCAGCCACAGAAGCCAAATCATTTTTGGCCACGACTCACTAATTTGCTTTCATCTGTACAATACTGATTTGTTTTTCTCTTTTTAAAAACCCTCTGGACCCCTTCTCTTTTTAGCTATTAGTTTTCAGTTTTCCCTTCAAAGTATAATCATCTCGTCTGCCAGTACTTGGCTCAAACGCAGTTTTGGAAGCCAAGTTGGAACAATTGTTGTCAAGCCATTTATAGTGTTGCAGATTACATGGTGCCGGGGAGCCTGCGGTGACTGGATAAGAAGTTAAAGGCACTCAGACAACCCATATCCTGGCTGTGGGCTATTTTAAAGCCGTCATAAATCCATTGCAATTTTTAATTTCTCACATTGCAAATATATATTGTATATGTGAATCATCCCTTCTTAAATGTTAAGAAAACGCCAGCAGACAACAATCTGGGTTTGTCATGTCCAGCTAGGTGAGGTTCAACACATTCGCTTGGGAAACTGAAGTGCAGTTGATAAATGACCACTTGAAGTGGCAGATTTGATCTCTGGAATGCTTGTACTATAAACTCATTACTTCATTTCATGTTCATTCTCCACTCCAGATAAGTTTGACCACTATTTGGTAAATGATCCCAAATAAGTAGAATAGAGTTTTGGTCCAGGATTTGCTGCTCTTGGGAACCAATTTGTTTTCTTGTCTCTTCCTAGCTCTGTGCTGCGGGAAGGGTATGATCCACTGAATCAATCATCTTTTTGACACCCTGTTAGATGTGGTTTTGTCACCCAGGAGAAGAATTGTAATGGAGAATTGCACAATAATGTAGTAGAAAAGGCTGCTCTAGACAATCTATAGAAACCAGCAGAAATGAGCACACATCCCATCCAAAGGAAGAAGGGAGTTCCAAACGGGGGTGTTGCTGAAAAAGCAATTCTCAGGTCCCCTCTTTTTTTTTGGCCAATTATCTTGAATCTAAGTCCCCTGGTTACTTACCCACCTGCCAGTAGAAACAGTTTCTCCCTAACTACTCTATAAAAATCCCTCATAATTTTAAACACCTCTGTTAAATCTGCCCATAACCTTCTCTGCTCCAAGGAGAACAATCCTAGCTTCTATCCTAGCCTCCACATAAAGTCCTTCACCCTGTGCACCCTCTCCAAGGCCTTGATATCCTTCATAAAGTGTGGTGCCCAGAATTGGATACAATAATCCAGCTGAGGCCTAACCAGTAGCTTTTAAAGGTTTAGCAGAACTTCCTTGCTTTTGTACTCTATGCCTCAATTTATAAAGCCAAGGATCCCGTATACTTTTTTTTAACAGCTCTGTCAACCTATACAGCGACTTTCAAGGAGCCCCCAGGTCTCTGCTCCTGTACTCCATTTAAAACTGTACCATTTAGTTTACGTTGCCTCTCCTCATTCTTCCTCCCAAAATGCATGTGTCTGCCCATTTCACCAGTCTGTCTGTGTCCTCCTGCAGTTTGCTACCATCCTCCTCATATTTTGTGTCATCTGCAAACTTTAAAATTTTGCTTTCGATACCCAAGTCCAAATCATTTACGTATCAAGTTTGGTGCAATTACTTACTAAATTCAGCAGTGAATTAACTGAATTAACTGATCGAACTTCAGAACGGAATTACAGTGGAATCAGTTTTAGCATGAACAGAGAAGTTTGTCTGAATTACTCGGTAACCAAAGTTCTTACCTTTCTCTTCTCACGGTCTCCTTTGCTGGGCGCCTCTTCCCTCCCATAGTCGTTCCCGGTGGACAGGAAGAGGACCAATCAATGGTGGCTTTGGGAGGTGTCATTCACCTTGGAGCCACTGCTAATTGGTCCCCTCTGGACTGTGACTCCTGCCATCTATGTCCTGGAACTGCTCGTGGCTGAATGGAACTGCTCGTGACGCAGAAGGCATGAGTAAGAACATTCAGCAGTGACTAGCGCGGCATTTTGTCCAGCTTAACTGGATTTTCGTCCGAATTAACCATCATATTTAAAATAGGTAAGAATACCAGCGAATCTGATCCAGGCATTTCATCCGATTTACTTGGCTAAAGCGAATTCCACTGTATTAACGAAACACAAAATACTGTAGATGCTGGAAATCTGTTCCCAGCGACTTCTGTTTTTGTTTCCACTGTATTAACTCTACTAACTGTTACCTATAATGCTATCAATCCTTATTCCAAGCTGAAATGAGAGGGATTCTTGTTGTACAGAAGTTGACGCAGGATTCTGCACTTGCGTGGTGTGGATTGGTTTTGTAGGGTGGGAAGAGACCAGCTTGGTCAAGTTATTTTTTTTCACTGCCAATAGAACCAAGTAATGAACAACTAATAAGAAAGCATGTGTTCATTGAAGTTTCTCTGTTGTAAACAGATGTGCATAATAATAATAATCCTTGCATTTGATATCGCTCACTATATAAGGCACTGTATTAATCACATCTTTGAGCCATCTGAAAGCACTTCACAGAATATACTGTAAAGTATAGTGACTGAATATTTTGTGGGTGAAATGTGTCAGCCAATTGCACACAGAATTAAGTGCTGCACATGCTGAAGGATTGATGTACGTTGATGGAAAAACAATGGCATTATTTCTCTGTGCAGTAATCTTTGCCTATAATGTTGAAACATCTCAAAGGGCTTTATAGCAAATTGCTGCCAGTTGTAGCGTATGTACATGGTAGATAGTTGTCTTTTTGATTTTGGAATGATGTGCTATTTAGGCAGGCAGGCATCAGAGCAGGAGAAAATTCTAAATGGAAATAAGAAATACTCTATAAAAGGATTACATTTGTGGGACACTGCTGAGCGCAGTTCCACGTTTCGCCCACAAAACAGCCATGAGGAAGAAATGATGCAATACTCCCCGTACACTGGAGTGTGAGTTTAGCTTATGAACTCAAGCCCTCATTTGGAGCTTAAGCTCACATGTAATGGAAAGGAGCCAATGGTATTATTTTTTCTCCACAATGCGCCCATATGGAATAATAAACTCAAATGATTTTGATGATGGGCAAGCAGCCAGTTAAAAAGTAGCATTGCTGGAACAGGTTAGACCGCCATGTATTTAGCCATGCTAAGCTTTCTTTATGGAAGAAGCAAATTCATGTTCAGAGGCAGACCATTCTTCACTTGAATCAGCTGAACTGTCATAGACTGAACAGTGCAAATATTTACACTGCTAGAACCACATGTTACTTATTGGTGAACATTGTTGTCAGTTACCTGACTTTATTGAACTCAAAATGTATATGTTTTATCCTCCTGTGAATTTTTTGCACAAATTGACATTTGCTTTCTGCAGTTTAGGAAAGAGAATTTTTATGTAAATGGTTTTATTTCCTGCCAATCTCCTATTCATTACCACAGCAAAGGGATTTATTTTAAATAAGAAGAGAGCAAGGCCTCTCTACTTCTGGCTTCGTGCTGTCTCTTTCTCCCCTACTCCCTCAGTGCCACTATTGGTGGCTGAGCTTTCCAATTCTACACCCTTAACCTTTAGAACTCCCTCCACCACACACAGCCTTCTCCACCTGTCTTCAAGCCCTGCTTTATAGTCACTTGTAGCTGAAGATGAATTGAGCTCCAAGGAATTGCAAGGCACCAATGGAAGGAGAATTACCTTTGTTGAAGGTAGGACAATTAATTGCTGTCTGTCAGGACTGAAAGTGTGTTCGTTTTTAAAGGTTGTGTATGTTCGTGTCTTTTTGATTTTGGAATGATGTGCTGTTTAGGAAAGCAGGCGTCAGAGCAGGAGGAAATTCTAAATGGGAATAAGAAATACTCTATAAAAGGATTAAATTTGTGGGACAGTGCTGAGCGCAATTGGCTTCCGCGTTTCGCCCACAAAACATACAGTCAATCCACTTTACAGTATATCCTGTGAAGCGCTTTGAGACTTTATGACATGATAAGGCACTATATTAATTACAAGGATTGTTATTATTACCTCTGACCACGCCTATGGTCACCTTTCCCTTTCTACCTTTTACCCCCAGCTCGGTGTCCACACCTGTCATTGTAAAGAGATCTGAGACATTATTGTTAGTGAAGGGTACTTTATAAATGCAAGTTGTTATTGGGTTTGAGCGAATCTCTCTTATGCTGTGTATTTGAGCTCTGTCTGTTGTGTCTTTTTTCTCTCTCTCTGAATCTGTCTTTCAATCAATACACAGTTCGTGTATTTCCACGTCCATAGACTTTGTGGTCATTTTTTTTGTCTGATTCTGAAATCTAGTCAGTCGATTCTGTGTACTTTCAGGCATGCTGCCAGTCTTACTTGTATGGAGTCCTGTACTTTGGTAGTTAGAGCACTCCTAGATTCCCGGCAGGGCGAAATATTGCGCAAGTTTCCTTACTCCACACGTCTTTGTTTACCTAGCAGTCAGTAGGATCCCGTTTGTTAGTAGATTTGCGGATCACTTTTCCGTGGGAAATAATTCTTTCAAAAAAAATAATAAATTGGTCACTCAATCCACTACTGTTTGTGGGACACTGCTGTGCACATTTGTCTGCCATGTTTTGACCACAAAATACAGTTAATTCACTTTACAGTATATTCTGTGAAATGCTCTTAGAAGTCTCGAAGATGTGATAAGGCTCTATATCAAATGCAAGGCTTATTATTAGTTTCTCAGCCCTGCCGCTTGTGAACTTCAGTCCCAATGGGTGAAGAACAATACCATCAAAAGAAATCTGGCATCCAGCACTGGGAAGCAACTGAGACAAGCATTCAGTAATATAAACACTACCAGGTGTATGTCCATAATAAAAGTGCCTGGCAGATGTACAAAGCAATGATTGAATCTCAGGTTTCTGATAGAGATGAAAACTGTTTGACACTTTTGGCTTTACGTCACCAGAGCCCCTTACTTTGATTACTGCCTTGTATCTCGCTGCCAGCCATCTGTTAGCCTTTATATTGTTCTTTACTCTGAAGCAAACCGCCATTGCAATTTGTTTCATACTTAGTGTATTTTTGCTTGCATGTGTGTGGGTGTGTATAGGAAAAGTCAGGTTGTGACCTGTGTTTACCAGAAGGTATGGAACGAGTTGAATGTCTCTATTTCTGTCTGGTCCTGTTGAGAATGGAGTTATGGACATCGTCAGAATCTGGAAAGACTGAACACGTGGAGGCTGAATTCTTGTACAATATTGTACGATTGTAGTGAGATAGAATCTGGGATTATGATCTTGGAATTGAACACAAGTGATGGGTGATAAGAGGGCTGTTTGATCCTGTTTGTGAGTGAACCCCGGTTGTGTTTTGCCCAGTCAATCCACTGTGAAGCTCTTTGAGGCATTTCAAAAACGTGATAAGGCGCTATAACAAATGCAAAGATTATTATTATTTCTCCCATCTTGCCCCCACCACCCCCTTCCCCCGGCTTTTAAATCCTGCCTTAAAATGTACTGCTTCAATTGTGCCTACGGTCTTCTTCCCCCTCTGCCCTCTCCCTTACTCAATGTCTGATCCCATCATTATAAGTGCTGCAAGCTATTATCCTCTGAAGGGTGCAGTATAAATGATTATTGTGTTGATGGCGGTTGTGTTGTTGAGCTCCTACACTTCTGCAAGCTGTAGTGTATTGGTTATTACTGAGCTGCTGTTTTGGAAACTGTGTGAAGGGGATTAAGAAAGGTTAAGTGGCTTTGCCTGCTTTTGGCCTTCCGGACTATTTATCAGAGCAGAAATTATTTTGGCCGGTTTTGCTGTCTTTGTGGCGAGCACAGAGATATGATTGATTGTAAACTAGGCATAAGATAAATGTGAGTGTATATTTTTCTGCGCTGCTCTTGCGAGATTGTTTAGAGTTTTAAAAGGAAAGGCATAATTCTGGGCAATTCCATCCTGTTGCCAGGAATGTGGCATAGTGAACAAGACACAACCGTCTCCAGAACGTGCTTTGAATTCTGTATTCTTTTGTAATCTTCGGTTCACAGTGAGACAGAAAATGTACTAAAATCTGATTTCTGGAGAAAATATGAGAATTGCCTCCATCCCTGACTTAGTTGGTAGCACCCTTGCCCTCTTGAGATGCCTAGCACTCTTGAGATATCTCCACGTGCTTCACAGGATTTACTATGAGGTGGATTGATTGTATGTGTAGGTGAAGATGGTAAGCCTATTTGCCTACAGCAATGGGGCACATGAAGTGAATGACCAATATTGTTTGGTGAGACTGTTGGCCAGGGCACTGAGAGAAAATTGTTTCTCTTTTCGACTAGTGTTATGCCATCTTTAATGTCCACCTGAACAGTTAAAAGGGATCTTGGTTTAATGCCTAATCGAGGCATCTGACAATGCAACAATACCCTGGCAATGTATTGGAGTGTGCGGTGATCGTACAGTTGTTTAGTGCATCAGCACAATCAGCCCAGTGCAGAGTAGTTATTGTTGTGTTGAAGACGTGAGCTAAGCTTCACAAGCCCAATTTCGTGACTGATGCGACCTGTTAAAATCCCACTACTTTTCATTTGTACACATGCAGTCTGCGAAGCGATGATTTGATTTTTGCCTTGTGTAAAATCAATTAGAGTAATACCTAATTTTTCACAACTGTGAAGGTGCTGCAGCCAGCGATATGTGTGGGATCAGGTTCAAGCAGAATGGCATAATTTACCATGTAGGGGTGGAGTCAATTTAGTAGAAGAAACTATCATACGCAGGTGTGACATCAAGTGAAAAACCTTTAGTTTTTAGGTACACACTAAATAGATTCCATAAAATTCCAACCAACACTATAAATGGCAGTCAGATTTCTGCATTCTCCATGTATGTGTGTAGAAACATAATATTCCTTATATTAGGTTTTCCATCTTTCATGTTGGGAGGACGGCACAGGATATACTGTAAAATAGAACAACTTTTTTTGTGGGTGGGTGCCGTCTCATGTCACAAGGTAAACTGGCTTTTCGCACAAAAATAAATGCTGACTTCTGACCCATCAAGTTGTCACTGATACCATTTCCCTCGCTGGCATTTTTGCTCAGATTTGGATCTTTTGGTGAATAAATGTTGGAGTCCACACTGAATCACACTATTAACCAACCTGTGTTATAATATGGCTCATTATAATTGGCTTTTAATCATTTACAAAGTTGCATATTGCCGTCTCTTTGTGCTTCAGGCCATGTATGGTGTTGTAGTACTGAGCTAAACAGAGCAGGAGTGTTGAAAGGCTTTATCTCTGGTCTGGTTAAGTTGGCCACAATATTCCTGGGAAAGGAAGAAACTTAAGTCCAGGTTCCTGTTCCTTGGTCTCTATCCAAAAACACCCACTGTGATATGTGTGCTTGAGAATGTGTGGTGCGGACAGGATCTGAGTTCTCTGCCATGTGTGGATAGCCTGATAACACTGTGTCCTGGTTTGCACTTCAACAATTGCTACTGAAGGAACTAACTGGAGGAATGGCTGTGTGTGTCAGTCACTGCCTTCAGTGAGAAGGGGAGTTCCATTGTTTTGTGAATTGAATTGTTTGAATTCTCCCTTTTGAGAATTCAGTGGAAAACGCTCTGTGCATTTTCTTGATTTGTAGCTAGAATCACAAGTAACGGTATATTGTTACACTACTTCTTTTTGATTTCTGAACAAGACTTGAGCACTATTACTCAAACTAAACCTGAGTTCAGAGTGAATGTGTTTTATCAAAATGCAAACATCTGTTTGTTTAGTTTTCAGCTTGATCACAGTCCAATTCTGTGCCCTGGATGTCTATCCCAAGCCATGGAAAAGCATACTAAGATTGGAATTTAGAAATTTCTACAGAAATGGGAGTATTTTTAAACAGTTATTTGCATTATTGAAAATTATCACCGAATTGTTCACCGATTGACTGCAATCTGAAGCCTTAGTCTAAAAGCAGTACTAATTCAAGTATTTTGTGAAACTATCTATCCAGTGTCCTAATTGAGAGTCTTATAGATCATGAAACTAAAATCAATCTGTCAGTCTACATAACAACTTGTCCTTCACGTGGGGTAGCGTCCCAGAGCACTATATAAAATTTCGTTTGAAACAGCACTTTTCACATCGGGAAGATGTCGCAAAGTGCTTCCAAGGCGTATGGTAATGTGCATTAACTCTGCAAATCAAAAAGAAGTAGTGTAACAATATACCGTTACTTGTGATTCTAGCTACAAATCAAGAAAATGCACAGAGTGCAGTAACTCCAGCGCTCAGACGTTATTCTCCGTGAAGGGCGTTATATAAATGAAAATGTGCTTTTAGGCGAAGGTGGCTACCTATTTGTGCATAGCAATGTCCCACAAACAGCCGTGACTTGAACAGCCAATCTTATCTGGGGTATTGTTGGCCAGGACACCCAACACTGCACTGGAGTATGAGCTTGAACACACAACTCAGAGACAACAGTGCTGCCAACTGAGCCAGAGTAATGCCCAAATATGCACACAGCGAAACTTCTAGCAATGCTATAAATTGCTCCCGTCAGTAAGATTTGTCTGTCAGATACTATTCTAAGTAAAAAACATCGAAGACTGTCAGGTGGTAAACCCACTGACACTGCTTTCAATTTATCTTGGAGTCCTGTAGCTCAGTGGTTAGAGCACTCACTTTGCAAGTGAGAGACCTGAGTTCAATTCCAGGCAGAGGGCGAAACCTTGGGCAAGTTTCCTTACTCCACACAGAGCCTAATAATAATCTCTCCAAAACCAAAAACAATAATAAATTGGTCATTTGCAATCTATGATTGTTTGTGGGACATTGCTGTGCGCAATTGGCTGCCGCGTTTGCCCACAAATATACAGTCAATTCACTTTACAGTGTCTTCTGTGAAGTGCTTTGGGACGTCCTCCCGCCGTGAAAAGCGCTATATCAAATGAAAGGATTATTATTATTATTAATGTAGATGGTATCTCTTGAGCTCTCCCAAACATCCTGCCTATTTATTTTGGTTGAACTATCTGCACAGTTTAGCAAAGTGGACTAGAGTGAAAAGCTTTAAAGTGGAACTCTGTGGGTTCCTTGGGATTCTTGGCTGCTGACTTCTCTTATCTCAGAGTTGGCATTAATCTGACCCAAATTGTGGAACAACCCCTTTCTCTATCGAAGCTTGCACTGGAGTGTGCAGAGTTGCGCTTTTGAGGTTTGGCAACATTTGGCAATCACATCCACTGGTTGTAATGTTTGGAGCATCAGAGGGCACTCAGAGGTTCTGTCAGCTCCCCAGGGGATAGAGAGAATTGGCAGAAGATAAAAGCAACCTCTTGAATGCTAGTATTTAAAAATAAGGATGCTTTGACAATTTAGCCTGATACTTGGAACCAAAGCCCTGCTGTCTTGCCCAACACGAGTATCAAATAAGCTGTAGAGTCAAACCTTTACCTGGTAGAGAATGAAAATGACTAATTAGGGCAGAATAGGTCAGTCTGTTGACTACCATAAATGGTGGCTTTCCACTTTGACATGTGATTTCTTATTTAAATTCTTGCATGCAAAAAAAAAGGTTTGAGGTGTTGCCTGAAATTCTATCTTTAGCTGTAGAGTCCTGTGCATAAAACTACATTATAGTTGGAATACAATTGCGCCAATATTATCAAATGCTAGCAAAAACTATCATGTTTTTGTTGTTTGCTATGCACCCAATCACTGATTGTAAAAATAACCATGTTTTTACAATGTTTGAAGTTGAATGAAATTATGTTACACAAATAGGCAAATTTGAGGTCTAAGACCTGCTGCAAATTTAATAACTGGTTTACCGGCAGTGAATGGAAATGGGTTTTAAAATATGATTGAATTGCTTCAGCTGTAATCTTTCATCAACTGTGGTCATTGCAAACGTTTACGTTCCTCGTTGAGTGGGTGAGCACCCGTGTTCATACGAAATCTGAAGGGTAAACCCAGAGGTGCTCTGAAACTGTCCATTTGGCACAATACTGCAGCCATTGTGTAAGTTTGGACTCCGGACTCCAAATCTCTCCAATAGAGACTCCATACCAAATCTGTGCCCGCAGTGTAACAACAACTTGCATTTATAGAGGGCCTTTCACGCAGAATAGTGTTTCGAAACCCTGTTTGGTGTAAAGGGTGCTATATAAATGCAAGTTGTTGTTGAAATGTGTCATTTCATTGGCTGCCTTGCAGATGTTGGTGGCAAACCTGTGGTACTATGATACAAAATCTGCGAGACTTGTCTGTTTCTCAAGCTACCCTTTGAAGGTTGAAGTGGAAGGGGAATATATTGAACAGGTTGCTTAAGAACACTTAGATATTAATGGTAAACACTTGTAACCGCAATTACTTTCCGTGACAAATACTATGTGCAAACGATTGCCAAATCCAACCTCTGCAGCTGCAGGCTAGGTTGGGTTTAATTCCGTTATGCACTTTGCTTTTCCGGATGTATAGTTGGATTTTGAGTAGATCCTTTATGTCTCACTTAGCGCGTGCTTTCCAAGGCAGGATGAGTGTTGTGAATAATGGGAGCAATAACATTTAAGTGCTGCTCTTCCAGCTTCTACAACAACAACTTGTATTTATATAGCGCCTTGCACATGGGGTAGCATATCAAAGCGCTGAACAATGTGACCTTTGACGCCGGTCCAGGGTGAAAAGGGAGATGACTGCATATAATAATAATAATAATAATAATCCTTGCATTTGATATAGCGCTTTTCACGTCGGGAGGACGTCCCAAAGCGCTTCACAGAACACACTGTAAAGTGAATTGACTGTATATTTGTGGGCGAACGCGGCAGCCAATTGCGCACAGCAATGTCCCACAAACAGTCGTAGATTGAAAATGACCAATTTATTATTGTTTTTGTTTTTTTGGAGGGATTATTATTAGGCGTGTGGAGTAAGGAAACTTGCCCAAGGTTTCGCCCTACCTCGAATTGAACTCGGGTCTCTCACTTGCAAAGCGAGTGCTCTAACCACTGAGCTACAGGACTCCACGTCAAAGAGGAATGCATTCTGGAGATGGATTGTCCATCAGTGCCTTTTTTATTGAGTGTGGGAGCTCTTGCATAGACTGGAACTGTTTCCCAGAAAGGGTGGTTGAGGCCAAGACACATTTAAACAAATGCCCAATGGTGCAATGGGAAGGCAATTGAGTGGGTAATCTGGAAGAAGGAGACTAAATGGACTGAAGGGCCTCTTTCATCTTGATAGCTCTGCTGAAGGCAGCAACTGAAACCACCACCAGATTTGGTGGTAATGCCTGGCTGCAACATGCACATTGTCTCAATTAGTTTAAATCAGATGAGATATGAAACTAAGGTCGCCTGTTTAGGTGGCTGTTTGATTCCATGGTATTCGAAGGTAAGAGAAGGTGTGTTTTTGCCAGTATCCTGGCCAGCCCCCCCCACTCCCCCCCAATAACTTGGTCATCACGTCATGGCAGTTTGTGTGCAAAATTGGTTGCTGAGTTTGCCTACGAAATATCAAGTAGTAAGGTAATTACATCAAGTGACTGTCCCTAATTGAGGACTTGCTGATACAGCATGGCAACATGGCTCCTTTTGTTCTTGTGTAATCTCTGGAAACAGTGAAGTCTGAGGAAGGGAGAAGAGGAGAGGGATGGCACTCGCTGATTGTTGGAATCACGCGGCAATCTAATTTTTCTCTCCCTTTCTCTGTGACCCAAGGGTAGCCGCAGTCTTTAATGACTGATAAGTGGAGGTCTGCAGTTCTGCTGCTATTGCTGATGTTCTTGTGGTTAAAATGCGCTTCCCTTGTTATTGAGCTGAAAATAACATGGTTTGAGTATACTGGGGCAATTACAGTGCTTTCATGGGATGTTAAGGAGCTCTCAGAGCTAGTTGTCTATGTTGAGTGCAGACCAATGCTTCGATTCCACTAGAAGTACGGACTAGCTTCAAATTGGGGAAATAGTTGTTCTGTTCACACATAACCACTAACTTAGTGGCTCGTCGGTCCATCATTCTTTTTGGTTCAGTTTGCACATTTGGAAACACCATTTCTGCAAATAATCTGATGCTTAGATTCCTGCTGAATTAAACCATCAGTGGAATTACAGTACTAACTGCATTAGAAAATTTCTTTGTTTTTGACCAAAGCCTTGTGTTCATTGAGTTTGGCTAAATCAGTAGCCCTTTCGCTTTAGGGTCAGAATGTTGTGGGTTCAAGTGCCAGGTTAAGCCTGTGCTCACAGACCAGGCTCATATTACTGCACTAATACAACAACAAGATTTCATTTATAGAGCGCCTTTCACATTGGGAGGACGTCCCAAGGCGCTGGACAGTTGGGTCAGGTCCCGAGCAGGGGGGAAATGGTCCAGGTGAGGGAACGGAGGGAGCGAGGAGGGGGTAAAGAGTCGAGAGGGGAGCATTGGATTATAGGAGGTGTTTCTTTCAGATGTGGTCTTAAACTGAGGTTCCTTCTGCTTATTATTCGTGTAGACAGGAACGATCCTATGAGCTGGGTGGAAAAGAGAACTGACTTTCAGCTGGTGTGGTGCCCAATAGCCAGCTTTTTTTATCAGTAAAGTCCAGAGTAATTGGACTCTGCTGGTGGAAAATGTCAGCCCCCAAAACAGTCACTACATTTAACATTAGTTGTTTCTGAAAACCTTGAGATATTTCAGTATGACAAGTAACTACATTTTTTTTATATACATATGTTTCCATTATTAATGATCAAACAGGGAACCCTGCTAACCCTGCAAGAAAAAAACCCATAATGAGCAAGGTGGTTCTGTCGTGGGAGGCTTATCAGGGAGTACTCTCAATCAAGCTATGTGGTTTTAGCTGCTTAGACTCCAGTGGTACCCCAACAGCACACTCTGATGTTCCCAAACCTTGGCTCAATCCTCTCTGGAATGAGGTAAGCAGGGTGCGTCCCTATAGGGAGACAGTGCATATTCCATTGCAAGTATGGAAATTTCCACGTGTAGGTGGCACACATATGTGGAATTTTATATCTGATCAGAAGCACAGTAATGGATGGGTTCCTGCATATGTCAGAAACTTGGCTGAACAAAAAAATGAATGATCAAACCCACTGATAGTGAGCTGGTAAGCAATTTTAGATTTTGAATCTTTTAGCCTTTTATTGGGAATAGCTATCTCACCATTCAAAGTCTAAAATGGCAATGGCACAGTATGGAATATAATGCCCTTGGTCGCATAATAATTATTCTGCTTGTTGGAGGTTAGTTCGCACCAATTGGGAAAAACTTGCTGAGAGCAGAAAACCCTTGTGGAAGAAGATCAATTAACGTCACCTATGGCTTTTGGTTTGTTCTCCTCATGTTAACATAAATTAGATTCCGTAAACACCCCTTGTAAAAGTGGGGAAAGTAATCTTGGGTAGTTTCGCTGTAGTGTGAAAAGAAACAATGGAACTATCCACCAGAGATTTTCAAGCTAAATGAAGTTGCCTACCTGATGTATGGTGTGACTTAGTGCACTGAAGTGATTGTATCGGGCTGTTTGTTGGCATTTGTCCATAGAGACAGATGAATCTGCAGCTTCTGTCCCGTCCTATTAACCGATTGACTGTTTGGATAAGGAGCAGAATATTGTTTCAGGAGCAATGTTTGAATAGCGACATGGAAAAAGCAATTGCCGTATTATAGCTTCATGGGTTTCAGCTAGCCTCCTTGATGACCATTTGTGTACTCACAAGAAATGGAGAGTTTAAAGCACCTGATTGCACTCCTTCCCTCCCTGCCAAAAAAACAAAGGTACTCAGCTAATGTCACAAAATGCCCCTAGGTGGACATTTGTGGTCAACAGCCAGATCATCAGGCTGCAAATGGGCACAGAATGGCTTTTGCCTCTGGCCTTATTTCTGTTCATTTCTTAAGTTGGATGCAGTTTACATGTGGCTCAGTCGCTGAAGCAACCTAGAGACTCGATTTGTCTCTAGGGGTAAAGTTGAGCTAGGTGTGGCATCTGTTTTTAAAACAATTTAAAGATTATAGAGCTATGCTTTTTAATATAAAATCGGAAGTGATTCACATCTGTATCTCTGTCCAAATGTTTAGTCATATTGGCTTCCTCTACAATAAGGCCCAAGGCCAACGTTGGAAACCTGATTTTGATCCTTGTTCTATATCGGGGCTCCCATGAGATCATGTGGTTTATCCCAGGACAGGCTGATTAATTGACAGTGCCGCAGAGAATTGCCTCGCGGGATTGTCAGGAAAATAGCACCAATGCTCTTTGCACACTGAACACTTTGTGTCACGTTTCTATAGTCGGAAGGTAACTCTTCCACCGAGACCCCAGTGAGTAGAGTATTAAATGTCGGTCAGGTGTGGTGGATATGTCATGTGACAGGATATGGTTTTAACTGTGTATTCCTAACTTGGTGAAAAGGTTTCTTCTGCATTAAAAAATCATAGCAATTTACAGCGCAGGAGGAAGCCATTTAACCTACCAAGTCTGCTCCGGCTCTCAGAGCAAACAATCCCATTGCCCTTTCCTATTCCTATACCCCTTCAAGCCTTTTTCTTTCACATACTTGCCACTCTGCGACTCATTCTATAACATTGACTGTAACTCGAATCAGTCACTTCAGTTTTCCATTTGCAAGTCACAAATGTCTGTATGTAGTTGTAGGAAAATACAACATCCAGAATTTGAATTACCAATTTTATCTGGGGGATTGTTGGTCAAGACACTGAGAGAAGTTGCCTTTTTTCAAATAGTGACAGATAGAAGCTCTGTTTAATGTATCGTCTACAAGACTCAACTCCAGCAGTACCCCTAATGCTGTACTAGCTTAGCCAAAGACCCCAAGTGGGACTTCATCTCACAAACTTGTACAGACTAAGGAGATGCTCTGTGCTGACCTCAGATGAGGTGACAGTAGAATGCTGTAATTGGGCTCAGTGTCTTTTGCTTATGGAGCACGAGAAACAGCTTTTCCACTGCTGATTGTTATCCCTTGACCCCTGATAAATGGTAAGTGCAAGTCTTGCCTGTGATGCATTGCACAGTTGAACGTGACTGTGTTGACAGTCACTGTCTGGGTTCATACATGACTAACAGCCAATTGAATGAATCACAGAAGGGATTCACATGTCTATGAAACAGAATCTTTAGAGGAATCCCTTCCTCAGGAAAAGGAGTGAAAGGGGGGAGGGAGTAGTGTGATTCCCAAAGTTCTTGAAAGCACACAACTTCCTATTCACATAACAACAACTTGCATTTATATAGCGCCCTCCATGCCAGGTGGTGTCTCAGAGTGTTTAACAATGGTGGATGGAGCCTGATGCTGAGCCAGGGGGAGGGGGAAGGTGACCATAGGCACGGTCGAAGAGGAAGGTCTTCAGGCACAACCTGAAAATGGGGAAAGGAGTGGCAAGACAAAGGGATTGAGGGAGGGAGTTCCATAGTTTCGGGGCGTAGTGGCTGAAGGCACAGCCGCCGATAGTGGAGTGAAGGATTCGAGGGACAAGGGGGAGGCCGGAGCAGTAGAGTGAGGCAGCGGGTAGTGCTGAGAGGAGGTTGGAGAGGAACAATAGGAACTGTTCTGTGGTCTTTTGCAATGTGAGTATCCCGAATCACTGTTTTGTTGAAGGAAGAGAGGAAAGAAGAGACTGCAAGAAGATTCTGGGAGAGAGAATATTTGGATCAAGTACTGGTTTAGTCTTACTGGGGGAACACTGGGTGTCTTGGCTTCTGAATTGAACTTGATTGGACGCAAGCACTCCGTAGCTCATTTGATTCCCAAGTGCTTATAAATAAATAATCCTTGCATTTGATATAGCGCTTTTCACGCCTTCTCGACGTCTCAAAGCGTTTCACAGAATAGACTGTAAAGTGAATTGAACATAACTTTGTGGGCGAAATGCGGAGGCCAATTGCGCACAGCAGCGTCCCAGCTTAGCAATGATCTACCTGTTATGAAAGATGTGAGAATGTTCCCAGTAGCTCAGCAGTGATACAAATCTGATGTACTCTACAGTGTTTGTTGGCGCAGTATCTGTTATTTCAGTACAGCATCCTCCTGTGTTTGTAGCACTTTCTCTTTTGCGTGGTTAAGATGCACTGGACATGCTTGACTGACTCGTTTTCTTTGAGGCTGTGATGGGAGCAGAAGTTTGGTCCTTTTCCAGATGGTCATACAGATAGCAATGGAAATATTTGTACTGAGAGAAAAGCCTCCAGTAGACATCAGTTCAGCCTGGTGCTTTCTTGGGCTGTAAACCCCAACAAAGTGTCATCATCATGATTATGATGTCTTATGAATCTATTTTTAAAATAACTAACAATACAGAATTGTCATTTTTCAATTTTCAACGATTAACCTATCTTCCAGACAAATGCACTGATTTCCTGGAATCTCAGCTGAGCTCTTCACTCTACCTGGAACAGTGTATTCTAAGGCTCAGAAATCTTAGCTTTTGCAGCTGTTGGAATAAGAGGTAAAATGCTCTGCTGATTTCAGCAGCTCTTGTGATGGATTCACACTTACTAGGCCACATTGGTTTGCGTGTGTACAGGTTGTGGCTGAGCTTCTGTCCTTTTTGCCCCCCAAATACACAGTCAGTACACAGGTAATTCCTGTAATGTGCTATGAGATGTTTTGACAGTGTGATAAGGCTCTCTATCAAAAATACTAGCATTGTTATTTGGCAGGGAAAAAAGATTGACAAATTGATCCTTTGACTTGCGCAAGGAATTCAGAGAATCTGATGTGAACCGTTCAACATGATTTTTGGTGAGGTTGACCTTTGAGTTCACTCTCTTGTGTAACACCGTTGCTACACCACACTCTTGTCAGAGGGTTAAACTCTTGGCGAGCTTGGGATGGTGACAGCATTGCTGAGGGACAACAAACCAAAGAAAGAAGAAAAGGGAGCCTTGATTTTTTTAAATTGGAAAGGTTCTTGGAAGTGGTGGTCAGATCATTTTGAACGTTTCACTGTTCAACACTGAACAAAACTGCAGAGGTTACAGATACCTGACCTCTCCAGTTCTCCAATATTCTCGTCTGATATACTCTATATGAAATCCTGCAGCATAGTGGTTACCAATCTCGCCTCACAAGCGAGAGGACCCAGGTTTGATTCCCGGGCAGGATGAAACATTAGATTAGGTTTCCTTGCTCCACACACCTCTGGTTACCTAGCAGTTAGTAGGATCTTGGTTGCTAGTCAATTGAAAGATCACCTTCTGGGGGTAATAATCCCTGCAAAAGAAAAAAAACTAAATTTGGTCACTTGATCTACGACTCTTTGTACAACACTGCTGTCTGCAATTAGCTGCTGCATTTCACCCACAAAATATACTATTGCTGTACTTTATAATATATTCTGTGAAGCACTTTGAGACATCTCAATGATGTGATAAGGCGCTATATGAAATGCAACAATTCTTATTATTCTGAATGCCATTTAAAAAGGGCCAAATTTGTGCTGTGCTGAGATATCTTGCAGGATCAGTTGCATTTTTCCTTGTTTTTACGTTCATTTTACTGCGTGCCTGTTTTCCATCTGCTTATAACCAGAAAAATCGGTGGACACTGGAAATCTACAATAAAAAAACAAGATTGCTGGATTGCAATGCCTTGACTGATGCTTCAGATGTGATCCACTCTCTCCTTTCCCTGGTCAGAACTGTCTGCTGGTCTCCCCTCCTTTATTCATCTGTGTTTTTTTTCTCCTGAATCCAACAAATCCAACTAGTGGCAACTATGATTATCTGCACAGAGAAGCTTAATCACATTGCATAGCTTGTACATATGGTAACCTACGAAATGCCTCCACCTGGTCCTGGGAATCTTGGTGGGATGAACTCCACCAGTGTTTGGGGTGCTTTAGCAGAATGCATTGGTGGCTGATCAAATATTCCTGTGTTTCAAACTGAGCACGTGTGGGGGGATTCAGATTCTGTTCAGTTGCCGCATTTTCTTTTGATGAAATCACGTTTCCAGTGGTCCATTTTTGTATTTGCTTTGGTTGGTTACGTCAGTGCTTAAATCTAGGTCAGTGGCGTTGCTTAGAAATGTGAAATCATGTTTGCTCTGCCAAATGCCTGAACAGTAAATCTTATCGGACTTAGAATGCAACCGGGGCTGAATTGCAGAATCAGCTGAGCTGATGTCATGTATTTTGATGTATTGGATCTTTGGTCTCAATCTTAAGGCCATTGTTTTAAAATTGTGCAATTGTAGAGCTCCTGAATTCAGAAAACGCAAAAGACTGCGGATGCTGGAAATTTGAAACAAAAACAGAAGTTGCTTGGAACACTCAGCAGATCAGGAAGCACCCATGGAGAAAGAAAAGTGAGTCAACGTTTCTGGTCCGCGAACCTCCAGCAGAACTCAATGGGTCCACGACCCTCTGTCAGAACTTCATCAGTTCTGACGAAGGTTCGTGGACCAGAAACGTTGACTCACTTTTCTTTCTCCATAGATGCTTCCTGACCTGCTGAGTGTTCTCAGCAACTTCTATTTTTGTTCCTGAATTCAGACATTATTTGGAGGCTGTTTTTAATATTAATAATTCTTGCATCTAATATAACGTTTTATCATGTCAAAACATCTGGATGCTCTTTGCAGGATTTTACTGTTAAGTGTAGTGACTGCGTATTTGTAGGCAAACAAAGCAGCTAATTTGCACACAGCATTGTCCCACAAACCGCTATGATGCGAGTGACCAATTTTATCTGGCGGATTGTTGGCCAGGGTCAGCCTTTCTGAGGTTCTTAAGGTGTTACTAACCCTGCCTGTAATGTTACTGTTGGCCCTCAGTGAATTTGGAAAAGTTTTCAGCTGCACATTCCAAACCATTGGCTGCCTGTTTGTACCGCTAAGCTATAAGGTAGAATTGGCTAAATACCTGGGAGAAGTTGCAGGGCTGTGATCTGATTGAAGGATGAAAGCAACATCATAAACTGAGAGTGAAGCTGCATAATATTCACAGACATCTGACCCCTTGCTCTGTAATTACTCCCCGGTGGTTTAATTTTTTGACAAAGCCACCAAAGCCAGAGCTCTGACACTTTATGGAGGTGGGGGGTGGGGGAGGATGGACGGACACAGCTGTTCGTTGCCTCTGTGCATTCTGTAATGCTTTTCAAAACAAGAGTTACAGCTGCACCTGAACTCAAACGTACGAGTTCCACAGAACCCAAATTGTTAGAAACGTTCTTTGAATGGCATTGGAAGTTTTGGGTGGTTTGGAAGGATGCACACATTTTACCTTCTGTGGATTTACATCGACTGCAGCGCGGAAGATAAGATCCGCCAATCGCAATTGGCTGCCGCGTTTCACCTACAAAATATAGTTAAGATGATAAGGCACTACATTAAATGCAAGGATTATTATTATTATTCGCTGCACTTCACCTTCCACCCTCAAAACTAGCTTTTGTATAACAATAGCTTTTGTCTGAGCAGCGACTTAATTTTTAAAAGGGTTATTTACAGATGGTGGTGAGATTGTATTTTGGGGGAATTCAAGTGAATCCTGAGCACACTTTGTGCTGTCAGATCACGAATACCTCCCGGGCACATTGACCTTGATGTTGTGATCACCCCTGACACTAAAGGTTGACGAGAATTTTCCATTACATGGAAATAAAAGGTCTCCAGGTTGTAAGATGTTATGTTCTCAACACTCAATGTGTAGAAGACTTACAAGACTTACTTACTTATTCTCAGCTTACAAGTTAGAAATCAAAGAATCCAATCAAAAACCTCACATTTCACCAGTTCTGGCCAGACGCCACTGGCCCCCCCCCCATCACTGAACGGATCGACTTCCAAGATCCTCACACTCTTGTTCAAATCCTTTCACTCTCTGGCAGCTCCCTACCTCTCCGACCTCCTCATACGCCAATCCACCATCCGAAACCTCTGCTCGACTGGCACTGGCCTCCCGCTCATCCCTTGCATCCTCCGCCCCACCATCAGAGGTCTCACTTTCAGCCACTGTACCCCGAAACTCTGGAACACTCCCGCAATCCCTCTGCCTTGCCCCCTCCCCTTTTCAAGTCCCGTCTGAAAACCTTCCTCTTCGATCATGTTAAGCGCTCTGAGACGCTACCCTGTGTGGAGGGCGCTATATAAGTGCAAGTTGTTGTTGTGAGTTCTCTATGCTGCCTGCCTGTTTTTCTACCCCCCTACCGATCTCTTTCATTGGTTTTAGTTAATTGGTCCTTATTTTCTTAAGGGTATCCAACACAAGATTTCTGCAACATCTTTATTTCAAAATGCATGCAGTAGTGCCACCTGATGGTTAGAGATTTGACCAGCATTTGAGCAATTAAGTCCATATCAACAGTGGTGTGCTATCAGTCCCCTTATTATAAATAATAATCCTTGCATTTGATATAGCGCCTTATCATATCGTTGCGACATCTCAAAGTGCTTCACAGAATATATTATAAAGTGAAATAAAAACAAGTCGCTGAGAATACTCGGCGACTTCTGTTTTTATTTCAGATTAGCTGTATCCGTTGCAGCTATGCTTGCAACCAATTTAATTTAAATGGCCTTCTCTCTTCTTCTGGCATTTTTATTCGTCGTTGAAAGGCTTGATCTTCACTTCTTAGGCATCTTTATCCCTTAAGATTAAGAAAATGTGGTATTGAACTCTTAAGCATCCCTTATTCACATATTTGCACACATATCCTTTTGGGAGGACTCCTGTGGGAGGACTCCTGACAAATATACAGACATTTTGTCTTTATAAGTATAGAAGATAGATAGAGCTCTCTAGAAGTTGTGTGACCTCTGTCGCTACTTTGATGCAGAATACCTTTTTTAGGGGCTCATGCAAGACCTTTTTGATGAGGTATAAATCATGTCTCTACGTCAATTTGTTATTGCGTTCTTGGCAGACACATAGACAGCCATTTTGTCTTTATTAGTATAAATTTCCAGCATCTGCAGTATTTCGCCTTTTATATATTATAAAGTGAATTGATTGTATATTTTGTGGGTGAAACATGGCAGCCAATTGTGCACAGCAGTGTTCCACAAACAGTTGTGGGTTGAGTGACCAAATTATTGTAGTTTTTTTGAGGGTTTATTACCCCCAGAAAGTGATCTGCCAATTGACTAACAACCAGGTTCCTTTGTACTGCTAGGTAAACAGATGCATGAGGAGTAAGGAAGCTTGTTTCGCCCTGCGTGGGAATCGAACCCGCGTCATCTCGCTTGCGAGGCAAGTGCTCTAACTAATACGCTAGCAAACAACATTTTTAAGAGTAATGCTATTGGTGGGTTGAGGATTCCTTTTTGGTTTGCTGTGTAGTGAAATGCAGTCCAACATCATACTAGGTGTCAGTCTGGCTCAGTCAATAGCTTTCTTGCCGTTTCATTTGGAAGTTTTGGGTTCAAACCCCATGCCAGGGTATTTGAGATCAGAGTCTGAGCTGACACTCTAGTACAGTGCTCAGAGGAGCACTGCATTGTCTAGATGTACCGTGTTTTGGTCGAGATGTTAGAACAGGAGACAAGATCTTGGTTAAACTTCTCATCCAAAAGACAGTTCACGCAGCATGCCCCCAGCATTGCATTGGAGTCTCAGCTTAGACAATGTGAGTTCAAAGACATCACGTGGGATATGAACCCACAATATTTTGACTCGGAGATGAGAGTGCTACCAACTGAGCCAAACCAACATCTGAGTGATTGTGACTTTCTCCTTCAGACCTGTCGTGATAATATGTGTTTTCTTTATTTACAGATAACTGGACTCAAGATGCTTTTGGAAAAAAAAGGGATAAAACAGGTATTTGAAAATTTTTTGCAAAGATTATTTGTAGTATGAGTTTAGAAATTTCCCTAGAGTTACGTTCATCTTGGGTTATAGCCCACCAATGTACCACTGTTTTGACAGGATTATGTGGCGAGGCTAGATCTTGACAGAAATTTCCAATAAGAGTGCTCAGGATTGGAATAGACTACTAATGTTGCATCTTTCTGACACCAATATAAAACAAATTGCCTGTTAAATTGCTCAAACCTTTCAATAGATGTTTTCATCAAATAGCTGTCAAATCCCTCTTGAATTTGCTGTGACAGTCTGCTTCCACCATCTCTATGTTGTCCGTTCCACATATTCGTAACTCACTGACATCTTGTTGAATCAAAAGTGCCTGCTCATTATCCCTCTCTTGAGTTCAAATCTGTGTGTTGTAGAGTTTTTGTTAAAACATATCATTAGGGTTGAGCTTCTCTTTATTCTTTAGGCTTTTTAATACCTAAATCAAATCTGTAAATATCCTCCTCAAAGAGATAGCAATGACATCACTAATCCTAAAATTATATAGCACAAAAGGAGGCCATTCAGCCAATCGTATCTGTGCCGGTTCTTTCAAAAGAGCTATCCAATTCAATCCCACTCCCCCGCTCTCTCCCCATAGCCCTGCAAACTTGTCCTCCCCAAATAATTATCTACTCTTAAAAGTTGTTATCGAATCAGCTTCCACCACCCTTTCAGGCAATGCAGTTCAGATCTGAAGAACTCGTTGTTTGAAAAGATTTCTCCTCACACCCCCTCTGTTTCTTTTAACAGCTATTTTAAATTTGATGCCCTTGGGTTACCGACCCACCCATCAATGGAAATAGTTTCTCCTTATTCATCCTATCGAATCCCCTCATAATTTTGAAAATTTCGATTAAATCTCCTCTTAACCTCCTCTGCTCCAAGGAGAATAATCCTACCTTCTCTAGCCTCTCCTGATAACTGAAATCCCTTATTCCTGTTACCATCCCGGTAAATCTCTTTTGCACTCTTTCCAATGCATTGACATCCTTCCTGAAGTGTGGTGCCCAGAACTGAACACAGTCTCTCGCTGAGGCCTAACCAGTGTTTTATAAAGGTTCATCATAACTTCACGACTTTTGTATTCTATGCTCCTATTGATAAAGACTAGTATCCTGTATGTTTTTTGACAGCTTTATCTACCTGTCCTGCCACCTTCAAAGATTTACTTATATGAACCCCACAGGTCTCTCTGTTCCTTCACCCCCTTTAAGATTGTACCATCAGCGAATATTGTCTCCTTATTATTCCTCCCAAAATGCATCACTTCGCATTTCTCTGCATTAAACTTCATCTGCCACGTGTCCGCCCATGTTACCAGTCTGTCTATGTCCTCTTGCAGTCTTCTACTATCCTCCTCACTGTTTACTACTTTTCCTAGCTTAATATCATCTGCAGACTTTGAAATTGTACTCCCTATAACCAAGTCCAGGTCATTTATATAGATCAAAAACAAGAGTGGACCCAATACTGACCCCTGGGGGGCACCACTGCACACTTCCCTCCAGTCAGAAAAACAACCATTCACCATCACTCTCTGCTTTCTGTCTCCCAGCCAGTTCTGTATCTGTGCCGCTGTCCCTTTAATACCGTGGGCTTCTATTTTGCTTACAAGTCTCTTATGTGGCACTTTATCAAACGCCTTTTGATAATCCATATAAACTACATTAACTGCACCACCTTCTTCCACCCTCTCTGTTACTTCGTCAAAAATCAGTGGGATTAATAATAAAAAGACCACTTAGAAGAACAGGAAGCAGACACTGTGGGCTGAATTAAAATTTGTCAGTTTCTGTATTGAAAAGTCACATCATGCAATGAATATTAGGAGTTCTCCTTTAAGAACAAATGGCACCTGGTGTACATTAAGAGTACTGGCAGCAACACCCTGTGAAATTCTCAGCTTCCTGTGCCTTGAATATGACCTATGGGTGAGAGATTTTAGTGTTTCATGTGTATTTCATTGCATTGGCATGACACTGAATTATATTACACCCTTTTACCTCCGCTCCCATTGTAATGTTGCAGTTGGTGATGATCTCCTCCTGTTTTCCCCTTTTCCCCCTCCATAGTTCCCAGCGAGAAGCAGCTGAGTTGCTTAAGACAATGTATGTTGGTGCAATGGCGGAATGTAATTTTGTCCTGGCTGAATGATGGCATTGAGAATAATTTAATCAGACCAGTTTAACTGGGAGAGAAGTGCCTGTGGCAGCTGTGCCAGTTTTGAAGTATTTGCACGGATCTCACATTTAGCTTGCCAACAGAAAGTCCCCTGTGAGCGAGGGGGAAGAGGGGAAGCTTTTGGGAAATGAACGAGGCAGTGTGCGAGGTTGCCCTCAATAAGTCTCAGCAGTTACTGCACTTGAACGTGATCATGTCACGCATTCCAGATGTTGCACAATGGCCATCACACATGTGATATCGCCACACGCGTGACATGACTGCATATTGCTGCAAGATGACTTACTCCATCTCTGAGCACTTCCATTGTGGAAACCAGCCCAAGGCTTAAAGGTGGACAAGAATCAGTGAGGGATCGTCAGCTGACGTCTCACACCTCAGAGTGTAGATTGTTACATGGAATACTTTGCCACAAGTAGCTGTTGAGCCTGAGACTGTAACAGCCTTAAGATCAAGGGAGTAAGGAATTTGATTTAGTTAGCTCCTAGGGAGGAGGAAGTCAAGATTTTGGCTCAGTAAGCCACCTTTTGCACTATAATGTCTACCATTTTTGCAAGCCTCTTTGGATGTGCAAGTGAAACGCACATGCACTCACTGAAACAAGACTTTTCCTTCCAGACTTTAGACTTTAATATGTTAAAGCAATCCACTAATCTGAAATTGATATGTCTTATTACAGGGAAAAAAATAGCTTTCTCTCTTAAGTTTGTCAGTTCTTTAACTCAGGATACAGCACTGGAGTAAAACTCCAACCTACCTTTAAATATGCAACGCACTGAGACTGTAACAGTAGGCATCACTTATGATAACAATTCTGATCTGAATTGCATAAAACTGAGTTAATGGAACAGTTAAGCCATTTGAGTTCTATTGTGTAAAACAATTCAGTTATTTGTCAGTAGTGTGCAATGTTCAAGTTCTCCGTCATGCACCACAATGCGTATCCGAGGTGGTTTTGTCACTGAAACATCTTCTGAGTGCACAGCCACATGAAGCGGCAAAAATCCATCCTTACAGGACTCAGTTGTCTGAAAGGTGTTTAACAATGCTTTAGAGCATTAAACGTTCAATGAGCTTTGTGTTCAAACTGCTCTTTAAAGAAGACTTGATTTTTATTAATAACTCCTCTCGCTTCACAAGGAGTTATGATCAATCTTTTTTGTGGCACACACGTGGCAGCCAATTTACGCCAATAATGTCCCACAAACAGCCATGATGTGAATGACCAATGAATCTGGAGGAATGTTGACCAGGACATCAAGAAAAATAAATTTCCTTTTGTTTTCAAATAGTGTCCCAGGAACATTGATGTCCTCCCACTCCTCCCCCCCAAAAAATAGGAAGACATTGAGCTGGTTTTATGTCCCATTGAAAGGATGGCACCTCTGACAATGTTGTGCTCTTCAGTACAGTAAGGATTTGAAATCAATGGGGCTTGAACCCACAGCTCTCTGAACTAGAGATGATGGCACTACTGACTGAATTGAACATCAGTAATGCACTGAGATTATTAGTGAAGTTAAAATCATTAGTGATGGTTAAGATGATCTCTCGACACATCTGATGTGCAGTTTACATTGAAACCCCGGCTAGCCAGACTAATTGTAGGGAGATACGGTCTGGTGAACCGAAATTTCCAGCTAAGTGTAATTTCAATGCTGGTAAAAGTAAACCAATATTTTACTGTTATGTGGACACTGAAAAGACACTGCAGTCGTTTCTTATTCTAACACAAGAGGGCTCTCTGCCACCACAGAACAATACTGTGCTTTATAAAGCACCCTGTCCAATTGAAAAGATTTAGCTAGAAGCGTTTTTCCGTTGTTACTCAGAAGTGGTTGTTGCACATGCTATGAATTATTTACACTAATATTCAGTGGGCAAGTTAACTGGAAGTTCCAGACAACAGCCTGTGAACACGTCAGCTTCTGGCACTTTGTGTAGTGCCTGTCTTGAAAACCCATCGGATGAAATCCTGCTAGTGTTGCGCAGCAAAGTGTGGACTGGTAAGTTTTATTGTCTTATAATGGATAATGAACAAACAATAAACAAGGGTAATATCTGCAGCAGCCGGTTACTCGTAAAAGCAATCACGAGCGTTCATTACATCCAAACTCGTTTAAAGTTTTGGTGACAAATTTTGCTTGCTGGCAAGGTTTAGAATAACATCTGTTTTAATTTCTGATTGTATGACAAATGAAAGCTTGTTGCAGATGAGTAAAATACATCCAGAGAGACTCTGCAACTTTGTGAACCTTGTCACATACCTTTCCATGATCCGTTCTGCCTTTCCCCACCTCTGTAACAATGCCTCCCTCTGCCACCATCTCTCCCCTCAGGCTGCCGAGACCCTCATCTGTGCTTTCAGCTTGTCCAGGCTTGACTATGCTAAATCCCTGCTCGCCAGACTTCCCATCTCTTCCCTCCACAAGATGCAGAGTATTCAGAACTCTGCAGCTCATATCCCCTCCCGCACTAAGCTCCGTGAGTCGATCATCTCTATCCTTACCCAGCTTCACTGGCTCCCAATGCCCCAGAGGAACGGGTTCAATATCCTTGTCCTCTTTAAAAGTCCTCTAAGTCTGCTCCTCCCTACCTCTGCGACCTACTAAAATGTTACCAACCTACCTGCTTACTCCACTCAGCAGGTAGTGGCCTGATTCCTGTTTCCCACCCTCTGCTTCCCGTCCAGTCTGCTCCACTGTCAGAGGTTGGGGTTTCAGCCTTTCTGCACCCACGCTCTGGAATTCCGTCCTGGACCCTCCTGTCTCACTCCCTCCCTTGCCTCTTCCAAAGACCTTCTCAAGGCCTTCCTCTTTGACCGTGCCTTAGGTCATCCTCCAACCTCCACCCTCCTTGCCCTCCAACTCTCTTGATTCCAACCCCCAGCTCACGTGAAAGCCCTTCACTGTCCAGTGCCTTGGGACGTCTTCCTCATGTGAAAGACACTATATCAATGGAATTTGTTGTCGTCGCTTGTTTGTATGTTCTCTGTTATTCACCTAGTGACATGCATGAGAGGTTTAATTGCAAATGTATCACAGGCCTGTTATATTGGAAATAATGCACTATTCCCATTTGGATGGTTATATAATTCAAAAGGAAGAATATGAAAAGAATTCTGTGGGAAAATGATAACAACAGCAGTTTTGTGCATGCACAGAATAGCACCGTGTCTTCCCTTCTCGAAACCCAAGCACAGCGTCATCTTGGGTGTTGCAGTCTGAACTGCAGTATGAAAGCAGGCTGATTCCCTTTGAAAGAAAAATCTATCTGAATCTTTCTTAATTTCCCTGACTACTATATCCTGCATTAGAAAGATGTCTCAACAAAGATCTTCCTCATGCACTCACTGAGAACCAGTGCCTCCTGGAGAACAAGGGAGAAATGCAAAAAGGTAAAAGTAGCAAGGTTCAGTTGTCAGATACTGACATTGTTTCCTTGAGGCAAAGCCCTCCTACATCCACCTATCATTGGAGAGTGTACTTCAAGGCCTTCAGAAGCTCACTAGGTCTGGGGGATTGGGCGGCGGGGGGGGGGGTGGAGGGAGAAAGTAAGGTGTAACTGAGCTCAATTGTGTCCAAGGTCTACTGATGCACTCTCCAGTCAAGAGTGGTTGTTCTAATTTTTTGTTTTTCGAGCCCTGGCTATATAATAATCTTTGCTTTTGATATAGCGTCTATTGATATTGCATTTGAAGTGCAGAGCAAGTACTGCAAAGTAGTAGGAATAATAATAATAATAATTGCATTTGATATAGCATCTTAGCACGTTGTCGATGTCTAAAGTGTAGTGACTGTATTTATAGGCAATTTTGCGCACTGCAATGTTTCACAAATAGCCATGAAGTTTATTTGGGGGAATGTTGGCCAAGACACCGGAGGGAAACTCCCTTTTTTGAATATGCTATAGGATCTTTAATGAGCAGGCTATCAGGGTCTCGTTTTCATATCTCATCAGAAAACTGCCTCTCCAGGATTGCAGGAACACCCCCAACATTGCATTGGAGTGTCAGCCAGTGAGTTCCTACTACGGAAGTTGAACCCACAGCCATCTGTCTCAGAAGTGAAAGTGCTACCAACTGAGATGGGATATCAAGTCCAGTTATGGTACCTCTTGAGACTGCTCTGGTTCAAATCGTCTAACACAGGAAAGGTTAGGACTCGTACCTTCTGACTTTCTGTTACAGTAAACTAGGTCCCTCATTTTTCCAATCATTGGGCATCTGAGAATCCCTTCTTTGAAATGAAATAATTTCTCTGAATTGTTCAGGTATTTGATGAAGTTCCAACCGATGCTATGTCGAGGCAAGGGTCTAGATATATAGTTTAGGAGCGCAAAGCTAAGTGAGGGTAATTGCCAAATTGACACATCTCCAGTCAATGTACATGCACGTTGAGGTTTCGATGAGACTCATTGCAGTAGTCGTTTATCAATTTTAAGTGAATGACGTTGGCAGTTTGGATTAACATTCATGTTTATGAATGTGCTGCGCGATCCATTCAGTCGTCCAGTCACATGCAACTCGCACTCCGGGAAAGCACCCATGAGAGAATGAAAATTACAAAGACATTTTTGGGTTCATTGAGGTCTTTAGTCATTTTTGGCCTGTATGTCAATACCTTTGTCTTTGCACATCATGAATATATCACAGACAGTAGCATCTCAAAGTGCTTAACAGAGGTGGAGCCTGACTCCGAGCCAGGGTGTGGGTGACCATAAGCACGATCGAAAAGGAAGATTTTCAGGCTGGACTTGAAAAAGGGGAGAAAGGGCGCAAGGCAGTGAAATTGAGGGAGAGAATTCCAGAGTTTCCACTCAAAGCACCAAGTTTCTGTTGAGTGTTTCATAGTGAGCTTTAGCATGAGCCTTTTGCAGAGTGAAGCTGCCCTCAGTGCTTCGGCTCTTGTAATTGCTCCTAGGCCAAATCCACAGCAGAGACAATATGTTGGTTCCCGCAGTAGAGGCTTGTTTTACCAAAAGGTTTGTTTACCATAACACCTTGAGCTGTGATCTATCTGAGCCACTGATTGTGGGCTGCAAGTGTTGTGAACCTGCACCCACCAGAAATAATAATAATCCTTGCATTTGATATAGCGCTTTTCACGTCAGGAGGACATCCCAAAGCGCTTCACAGAACACACTGTAAAGTGAATTGACTGTATTTTTGTGGGCGAACGCGGCAGCCAATTGTCCCACAAACAGTCGTAGATTGAAAATGACCAGTTTATTATTGTTTTTGGTTTTGGAGGGATTATTATTAGGCTCTGTGTGGAGTAAGGAAACTTGCCCAAGGTTTCTCCCTCCGCCTGGAATTGAACCCAGGTCTCTCGCTTGCAAAGCGAGTGCTCTAACCACTGAGCTACAGGAAACCAGTGAGACTTGACGAGATTGGTCTTGTTGTGCTGTAAACCCCGTGAATCTGGTAGTTTTAAAAAAAAAACTTAATCCAATCTTTCAGGGTGAGGTTGGTACCAAAGTCCCAGAGATGAGGAAGCAGTGTCACTAGTTGGGGCAACAATGTTGAGAACACGGGTCAGTGTTGTCAATTTCTCCTCTTTTTCCTGCCCTCCAACTTGTGCATCTTATCAGTCAAGACCAAAATGAAGTGCTTCAATTTGAAAAGTACTTTGAGTTATTTCACAAAACCTTTCTGCCCCCTTCCCCCTCCCCATCAAACTACTGAACCAGTTATATTCAACAACCACAACAACGTACATGTATTTAACACCCTTCACACAGGATATCTTCCAGGATCCAGACTCACAAGGATGGTGTTAGACGGAAGAGAAGGGAGAGGTGACTACTACACAGATTGCTACGTGGGTTAAGAGCTTGTATGTAGCAAAAATGGGTGAAGAAGAAATAGGTGAATACAGTTGAGCGAGTGCTTTGGATGATTTTGCCATGGGCTGAGCACAGTGATTTCCAATGTGGATTCTCAGTCTAGTTGTTTGCGTTGTACAATAAGGGCTGATTCACATGCGATTGCATTTTTCTAAATGGGCCCCTTGGAGAGCTAGTTATTAAAAGATGTGGCTTGAGTTATAATTACTCCCAATTCTCCCAGCTGCTGTTGAGTAACAGTGCAGTTGTGAATGAATCGGTTGTTAATAATGCTGTAATTATAACAAGTGGCAACGACTAAAGTTTAATCACTGGTGGAGATGGTGCGCGAATGAAGTGAAATCAAGCTTTCCTTCTTGAGCTTGATTAACATTTGAAGCAGTTTCTATATTGGGAAAACAAAAGCTTGGCAGTCACTCTACTGGTGAAAATTCCCCAGTAGGAACCACAATTGAGGTTGCGTGTAACTGATTGTTGCACCTGTGGGCCTCTGCGCTGACGGTGCCATTTTATGCAGATTCAGAGCCGAGTACTGAAACATTTTATCCAACATTTTGACTGCAAATAACAACAATTACTAACGACTAGCCCTTATATAGTGGAATTCATGTAGGATCACATCTTGGAGCACTTCTCAAAGTCGGGGTTGGACCTGAGCTAGGCAGAAGGGAAAGGTGACTGTAGATGTGATCAAAGGAGTAGGATTTTAGGTGGGACTTAAAGGCAGATATAACAACTTGCATTTATCTAGCACCCTTCACAGGGTAAGGTCTCAGAGCACTCAAAGATAGAGATAGAGCAAATGGATGGATAGAAAGGAGGGAGTTCCAAGGTTAGAAGCTGAGGTGCTAAGAGATGCAGAGGATATTAAACTCCCTAAAGCATGCAAGGGAGAAAAAAACTGGTTGAATAGAAGATTGGAGGGGGCAGGGGAGATTGTGAAATCTGAGGAAGTAGGAAAGATGTTGCAAAGTGCACTCGACGGTATGGACTGGCAAATTGGGTTTAATACAGATAAACGTGAAGGGGACATCGTTGATGTTAGTTGACAAGTTGCTCACCATGATCAAACTGCGTGAGCCAGCAATGAACAAGGCAACTGGGGTGCAAGCTACGCCGAAAAATCAGTAAGTTGAAATATATCCACCACTTGGTGATATCGCAAAGGCTGCCTCTGTGGGATACTGGCTTCTCTCCATGCCTTCCCCCCCCCACCCCGTTCCATGAAGCTGTGTACTTCATCTGTATGTGAAGCACTGCACCTCCTCTATGCTATCCACAATGTCCAATTCTTTGTAATGTTTTTCCCCGCAGTGTTGGCCAGAAGAATAAAACTAATGTGTCCTATTTTTCGGATTCAGCTGCAAACTGAGAGGGTTTTTGTCAGGAGTGCAAAAGGACAGTGAATTGTGCTTATTACTTGAAATAATTATGTGACTTGCATTTGATAGAGCTTTCTCATGTCAAATTGCACTTTGATTTGACATTTGCTCAACAAAAAGATATGTCATTGGTATTTGGCAGACCACAATGTCCAGCTTTAGTGCAGTTGCTAACTGTAGGGGTAAAATTATCCAGCAGAGAGCACTAGAGATCTTGCACAGCAATTTCTCTGAGCAACGACCTGATACAAGGAGTTGTGCCTGCAGCATGTGGAAACTGCAGATATCTAAGACAAACCAAATCATTCCCATTAGTGGACTCTTATTTCACAGTGGGATGAACTGCGTCTTGACTCACTGTAAGTTCAGGTTAGGGGAGTATTCACTTTTCAACGTCTCTCTTTGCCCCTCCCTAGCCTGCAGAAATTGATATTGCATTAAGTAAGTCACTTAAATTCACTAAGAACTGGCCACTGAAAAGGGTGTCTGTACATCGACAGAGCTTAAAAAAAGAAAAAGAATGGCCACTGGTTGTGTTAGACGGGTGGTTGCTGAATAGAGGTGGTTTATTATGGAAAATAGGTTCAGACCGTTCCAGGGTGGTGATTGACAGCAGGTGGTTGCTCAATAGAAGTGATTTCTTCAACGGGTTTGTCTATAGATTGCAATGTAGTTTGCGGGAAAGTACTTTTAACAAAGCTGAATTCCTCGGTAATGAGCTTTTAGGCATGAATTGGTACAATTACTATCATCAGTGAAGCCAAATGTAAGATTTACAGTTTAGCAGAGCACTATTACATGTCTTGTGATACCAGGTTAGCACAGGCCAATGTCATAACTAGCTATAGAAGCTCCAGTTTCTGAAAACTGTCAGCGACCAAGCCACAAGGTAATTCGGGGTCACTGTGTCGAGTTCAATTCTGAGAGGCGCTCTTGTTTCCACAAACTCATGTACTAATGCCTGCAGGATACCAGTTTGCAGATTATGGGTGAACACAAGGCAGTCTTCACATTGGCACCCTGTACTCAGACCTCCAGTGGGCAGAAAACACAATTTGCTGTGTTTGAGTGGCCTCTCTTGCTTACATTGATGTGAACGCAATATTGTGGTGGACTGCACTAGGGAATTTAGCATGCAGGATACGGGAGGTAGAGCACACTGCAACGGGAGCTCAGGAGTATCGTGGACCCGTTTCCATTGAAGTGGCTTCAGAAAGCTTCCCTCCAACCAAGATCCCTTCAAGAGATGCTATTTTAAATCTTGGTTGGTTCCTGGCCTGAAGCAAAGAAGTGTTTAGTGTTTTTTTCTGGAGGCTTGATGACATTAGCTCTAAATACTGGTGTCATAGTGATCTGCTGATAAATCGTGTGCACTCGGGCTGTTGAATTAAATTAGATTCTTTGGGTTGATTGTCTCCTGTTAGTGTTTTGCTTTCTTTCCCTTTTTAATTCCAGTGGAATTCCTGAAGCGGTAATTACTGCCGCTTTTCTCTTGTCGTTTTAACTACGTCTCACAGCAGATCAACCGCAGGACCTGGCTGGTTTCAACTCACTGAGCACATTTTACAATTAAGTTCTATTTTCTGGTGTCTTGATTTTCAATAGCTGCATGCAAATCCCAGGCTGAAGCCCGCTGCTCTCTAATCCTGTCCCTCCTGATCTGGGGCGCTTCTGCCCATGCTGATGATTGCTGGTTCACTAGAGCTGCAGAGAAACAGCACAATAATCAAAATGCTGATAATTGCTCTTCTCTGGTGAGCACACTACCTTCTCAGAAGCAGGCCTTCCTCGATACTTTTTTTTCCCTTTTTAAAACAAAGTTACTGTATTGTCTCGGAGGCTAAACTTCAATTTGGGCAAAGATTTTCAAGGGATTTTTGTTTCCCTTTACTCTATTCCCCAATGGGGTGAGATGCTCCAATTCAAAGACCTGAGGAGTCAAACAGGTCCATGGCACTGACTGTGGTAAGGACTGCAGTTTCCTCTTCTCTCTCTCTCTCTCTCTCTCTATATATATATATATATATACACACACACATACACACTTGCTCTCCACCACCACCCCCACACCCATTGCAGACTTTGGAGAATCAAGGCTGAATAGAGAAGTGTTTTTCTTTCACACAGATTTACGGAATTCATTCCATCCTTGCTAACTCTGGTTAGCCTCTTATATAAGAGTCGCACATTGCAGTATATAGCTGGTAATACTAACCTCTGGGTCAAAAGATAGTGAGTGGATTTAACACAGCCTGGATTGATATTTCAGCACTGGGAGAGCCCTGCATTGTTGCAGGTGTTGCCCTGCCCATTGGATGAGACATGAAACCAAGGTGTCGATGGGATCTTTGAAACCCAGTGACACTATTCACAAAGCGAAATGAGATTCTCCCAGTATCCTGACCAACCATCCCCCAGATAAAATTGGTTGTTTATCTTGCAGCTGTATACGAAATGGCTGCTGTTCGTCTACACACAAAAAATTGCCACACTTCAGTGTTTGTGAAACACTTTGAGACACTTTGACATGATAAACCATATAAAAATGCAACTTCTTCTTGAGTATGTGCACAGAGATGAATGCCATGTGTAAGCATTTATTGAACAGAGATAGATGAAAACATTCTGCTTTTTCTCTCTATGACCAGCTCCCAAATTCCGTTCCTCTGTGTTGGTGGGATCCACGGCATTGAATGTGTGAATTGGAGCTGACCCCCACGCACGCGTGATATTTAGTAGCAGGTTTTACTGCAGTAACTCAACTGATGCTTAGTGCTCGGCCAAAACAATGTGTACAGAGTCACTCCCATCAACAATTAAGATGATACTTCTGCACATATTTATATTTGCAGCAGCAGCCGCAGACCCCAAGCACTGCCTGGGGCTGATTCTTCAGTACCCTGGTTTGAACATCAATTAACATGCAACAAATGAACTGATGCACTGGGCTCTCAGATCCCGCACTTGATGGCATACAAATCCAAGTGATGAGGGACCGTTCATTGCTTGCAGTGCTGTCGTGCGTTTCATTGCAAGTGCTTTTGTCTAAAACAACATCACTCCCTTTATTGTGTTGGTGCGTTTGATATTCTTTGAGCTGGTGGAGCACTACTCTTTAGAAAAGCCATGCATTCCCTTGGAACTGCTTCATTCTTATTTTGGCCTGTACTTTGGCTGCTCCAACCACCGTCTCTGCTGCTGGGTCCATGTAGTAGCTATTAGTCAGACAGGTTCGCTATCTATCATGGAATCCTGTAGCATATTGGTTAGAGCATCGCCTCACAAGCGAGAGGACTCAGGTTTAATTACCGGACAGGGCAAAACCTTAGGCAAGTTTCCTTATTCCACTCGCCACTGTGTAGCTAGCAGTAAATAGGATCCTGGTTGTTACTCGCCCTAGAGGGGGTGCAGCGTAGATTCACTAGGTTAGTTCCTGGGATGAGGGGACTGACCAATGAGAATAGGCCGAATAAACTGGGGCTATATTCTCTAGAGTACAGAAGAATTAGGGGAGATCTTATTGAAACACATAAGATTCTTAAAGAGCTGGATAATAATAATAATCCTTGCATTTGATATAGTGCTTTTCACGTCTTCTAGACATCCCAAAGCGCTTCACAGAATATACTGTAAAGCGAATTGACTGTATATTTGTGGGCGAACGCGGCAGCCAATTGCGCACAGCATGTCCCACAACAGTCGTAGATTGAAAATGACCAATTTATTATTGTTGTTTTTTNGGAGGGATTATTATTAGGCTCTGTGTGGAGTAAGGAAACTTGCCCAAGGTTTCGCCCTCCGCCTGGAATTGAACTCAGGTCTCTCGCTTGCAAAGCGAGTGCTCTAAGCACTGAGCTACAGGACTCCACATATAAAGTAGACACTGAGGGTCTGTTTCCCCTGGTAGGAGAATCTATAACCAGGCATAACAGTTTTAAAATTAAGGGTTGCCTTTTAGAACAGAGTTGAGGAAACATTTCTTCACTCAGAGGGTAGTGAATTTATGGAATTCACTACCCCAGAAGGCTGTAGATGCTCAGTCCTTGAACATCTTCAAGGCTGAGACTGATAGATTTTTAAAAAACAGAGGGATTGGGGGATATGGGGATAGGGCAGGTAATTAGAGTTAGGTCTGAAGATCAGCCATGATCTTATCGAATGGCGGGGCAGGCTCGAGGAGCCGAATAGCCTATTCCTGCTCCTAATTCTTATGTTCTTAATTGATTGGCAGATCATTTTCCGGGCTAATATTTATGAATATTAATAATCCCTTCAAAAAATATTTTTTTAAAAATGTGATCACTCAATCAACTGCTGTTGTGCTCAATTGGCAAGATAATAAATAAAAAAAAATAATCCTTGCATTTGATATTGTGTCTTATCACGCCTTCGACACGCCATGACTCCTGCTGGCCACATAGCCCTCATCAGTTGTTTCAGAGCTTCAAGAAGCTACCCCAAGTGAAGGATGCTATCTGAATGCGAATTGTTTTTTCACAAGACTGGGCTACAAGAAAAAAAAGGATGCTTGGAAACAGCCTAAATATAGCTGGGGGACACTGAACAGGAGCAGGAGTTTGTACTTTGTATTATGTATTATACGTTTATTATTTGCATTTGATGTTGAGCTTTATCACACCTCGTTGTGATGTCTCAAAGCGCTTCACAGGATATATTGTAAAGTGAATTGCCTTTATATTTTGTGAGTGAAGTGAGGCACTGTCTCACAAAGGGCCTTGGAGTGAGTGACCAATTTTATTTGGGGGATTGTTGGCCAGGACACTGGGATAAACTCCCTTCTCTTTTCGAATAGTACCATGGGTCTTTAACATCCACCCGCATAGGCAGATGGGACCTCAGTTCAACGTCTCATCCGAAGGACGACAACTCTGACAATGCAACACATCCCCAGCACTGCATTGGAGTGTCAGCTTAGACTATGTGAGTTCAAGTCTTGACGTTAAATTTGAACCCACAATCTTCTAATTTGGAGGCAAGAGCGCTACCATTGAGCCAGGCTTGAAACACAAAGCCCAGATAAACTGTAGTTGTGAAGACGCTTAATATGTCGTAGAATGATTTAGCTTGTGTAGATTGATGATTTAATCCCGACTCCCATAAAGATATCAGCAGTTGATGTTAACATGCTTCACTTTTGACTTTTAGAAAATCCAGGATAGTATGGTTCAATTCACGTTAGCGAAACTGGAAACTAACATCTTGTGGTTCTGTGAGTAAATACTTGGATCTATTATAAGAGTTGTACGAACCGTGTAAACATTTCAGCAGTGGCTAGTTACGTTGTTAGGAGTAGTTGCATTTCTCTCTGCATGTAAGTTTAAACTGCTCAAATGCACCCCAGGGTGTCAAGCTTGGTTCCAAGTTGTGCTTGGAACCAAGCTTGACAATGTTGTGGACAATGATATTAAAGCTTTAAGTTGTCAAAAAAAGATGTGTTGTCCCACCTTTCAGCCAGTGAATAAGAATCCTCTATCCTAAGAACAACCTGACTACTTTTCACAGTTGAGGTGCAAATACTTGTATTTGTTTGGTTTCATGAAAGATCTGGTTTTGCAGTGCATGGTGCTAATGTGTAATCTTACTGTAACCATTGACAACTGGGATTACAGCACTGTGGTCCCTGGGGAAGTCCGCACGGATGTGTTTGGATGCATCTCATACACATATATCCAAGCTAGTTTAAGATCACTTGAGCGATCCGTCTGCTGGCAATTTCTGTTGAGCAGTATACACAGGAGGCAGTACATTTGATGTCATAAAAAAAAGGCAATTATGATTGGATTGAAGCATTGATCTCAATGTCTATGCTGTAGTTTTGGGGGGGGCGTGGGGGGGGTGTGGGAGGGAGGTTTTAAGTGAAATAACTGAGTCCTGCTGCCTTTTTTAATTGTGAAGGTTTCCTCAAGAGGTTAAAAATATTTAGTAGTTCTGCTTGTTGGTATGAAGGTGAATTCCTTTTTCTTCACGGCAATGATGCTGCCTTTGGCTGCAGAGAAAAAGCAATTGCTGACTATCTCTTGCCGCCTGAAGGAGCCAGGACTGTAAACGAGGCAGCGTGGGGTTAACTGTCACCTCCGCAGACGCGTGATGGCTTAAATGAATTGCTGTATTAATATACTTTGTTATTAAGTCAGACAGAGATTTAGCGCACCACTGACCTGTGCACGGTGCACAACCAACTCAGTGCTGTATGGCTTCACTGCTGGCTGCGACTCGCAGTATGGGCACCTTTATTCATTTGGTCAGGCGCAAGTTCAAAAGGCGTCGGAAGAAGCGGTCAGAGAGGAAAGGTAGAGTTTCCATTCATATTTTCTGTGTGTGTGTGTGTGATTATAAAGGTGTATAGTGTATATATAAATACAAACTAAGACGATTTACCTGTTAAGGAGGAAGGAGACAACAGCTGTGTTATTTGTTTTGCATCTTGTTGGAGATTCATTCTTTCCTTTTTGTTTAAACAAAAAAAAGCTTTTAACCTTCTGTCATTTAATGCTGTTAAGATACACTCAGGAGAAAGTGACAGTCTTTGCACTGCTGTAGTTTGTTTGCCTGCTCAAAAGACTCTTTAGTGCTAATATAGGATCTCAGCAGATTCTGAATTAACACAGAATTCTGAATACCGATCTGAATTCCAGTCCAGGGTTTCAGGGATTTAGTTGCACTGTGAAACTAATTTTCAATTTTCCCTGACTGTGGAGACCATTTCTGTACTATCTTTGAGTGATTAGTAATCCTGCTTATTTTGTATCATTGAATTAAAAGCATTTTCTGAAATCCCAATTTATGCTCATCCTTTCACTTTAAGGAGGATGAATGTTTGACCTTCTAAAGATTGGTGGAGCCGATGTGAGAGCCTTAGAGTCGGGAGATGGCCTGAGCGTACTAAAGAACTGCTTAGATGGGAGTTAATTTTATTTTATGAGAAAGCGGAGGGGAAGTTGAGACAGTCAGTGCTTTCCTGTCTGAAGTAAACACTCTTCTGTGTGAGGACAGCACGGAAGGAATTAAGATTGTGCCTCTCTGTGTTCTTTATCATTCTCTGAAGAGAAAAATGTCTTATCGAGAGGCAAAGTGTCATTCGAGGCAAAAGGCTCCGTAACAGGTGGCTTGAAGAGGAGTTGCCCTTGTTTGGCAGCTCCGGGTGAGAAACTGTCTGCCTTGAGCACAGTGCCTGCCTGATACCTGCGGTCTTATGTATCTTTGAGCTCTTACTTGTTCTATTTAGCCTTTCATCTTATTTCACACTCAGCTAGCTGTGATTAATCTTAGCCCCCTCGAACATGCAAAAAGCTTCGAGGCTTGTAAATAAAGAGAATGAGACACGGTGTACCCAATTATATATAAACCTATTATTATTGTATTGTATATTTTCTGAAGCTACTCCACTGTCAGCAACACAGTGTTCTTAGTCTCAAGGCACGTGAAACAGCTAATCATACCAGGAGATCACAAATCGGTGTCCGATTGCCTTTTGACAACATAGTTGTGTTAAATCAATAACATGGACCAGGAGCACCGTATGGAGGTTGTCGTTCAGCTCCCTACCCCAGAGACAATGGTTCGCATTGAACTGTTTAGAACATTGCGACCATTGCGATCATTTCTGATCAACATTGTCCAAACATTGCCCGCTTTGATCGTTTGCTGGTAGCAGCTCAGACTTACACCAAGCCACTTCCTAAACTACCCGCTCGCTCACCAATCTGGAATTGGCTATTTGAACATTGCTATCCAAATGAAACCATCCTAACCACCTGTCTTGTCATATGAAAGTAGTAGAATTATGTGAAGTTGCAGTCAAAATGCTAGTTCAGATTTCCCGATAATTTACACTCCCACGAATATTTGTATGAATATTTTCATTTGTTAAGTAAAGTAAAAACAATGCCATGGTGGAGTTTCTGCTTTCAGCTCTGAGGTGGGGAGTCAGTGCTTTTAGGAAAACTCAGAGGAGGATTTAACTAAAGTTCTTGTGCACCTCTAAATGACCGCTGGCTCAAAGTCCCAAATGTCCAAAACCTCCAGGTATTTCCCAGTGGCTCAATTGCATTCGGGTGTATTGCGTTTGAGGAATAGAGGAGAAATTTAAAGAGAGCGAATGATCAAACTAAAAAGCGAGAGACCTAGGATGAGTGCTGAAAAATCTCTTATTGAGGCAATTGTGCAGAGCATTGTTGAAAAGAAAAATTAGTTATCCTCAAAAATTCATTTGCATTCTGTTTTCTCTCTCTCTCCCCCCCCCCCCATCCCAACCTTTGAAGCTCTGAGCTACAGTAAATGAAGCAGGTCTGACCTGCACTTCATGTCTCTGTCCTTCACACAAGGTTGCGACTGTGTAGAGAAGCTCTCAGACTGGAGAATGTTGACCAGTCTTATATGAATGGTATTCATAGCCAAGTTATTTAAACAAGCGAGGTAACCTCTAGATTAATAAAAATAGTTTTGAAGGATTTAGCGAAAGGTTTGAACTGGTATGAGCTGATTCAGCAGTAGGTGGGGTGGGGGAGTTGACAATGGCAGGATTGTAATGTGGTGACTGGCTGTCCCTGAAAGTATCAGCATGAGGCTGTTTTACACTGTCTTGATTGAGAGCCGGGATCCAATTTCAAGGCATTGGCTGACCCTGATTGTAGGTTTCAGTTTATTTTCACCGATCTCCTCCCCACCAGTAGCAATCCACAGGCAACTGCTGCCAGGGGACACCACCTCTGATTATCCATCTTTCTTGTTGTTGAGGACTTCAGTTGAATGGACAACGGATATGGCAATCAATGGCGAACTCACCATGTGGACATATGTATACCACTAGATAACAATACAGCATGTTAGACATCAGCACATTGTCAAGGCAGCATTAATATTCCAACCAGTAACCTGATATTGAATGAATCCAGCTAATTGGATTGATAGTTGCTTTTGGGCACACATACACTTTAGTCAAAGCCATCAGTAAGAAGTCTGATTGTTCACCTGAAAATAACAGAACTTTTCACAAGTGGAGCTGGTCAGGCAGTGCTGCATCTTAGAATCATGGCCACGTGTTGGCAGAGACAGATGGTCTTAACTGCAATGTGCACAGAGCTGATCGTATACTTTTAGAGTTGCACTGTTCATCGAATGCAAGAGGTGACCATTGATATTCCAGCTGTTTAGGGTTCTCCCAACTGTGTGGAGTCCTGCAGCGTATTGGTTAGAGCACTTGCCTCACAAGTGAGCGGACGTAGGTTTGATTCCCAGGCGGGGCAAAACCTTAGGCAAGTTTCCTTATTCTACACACCTCTTTACCTAGCAGTAAGCAGGAACCAGGCTGTTAGTCAGATCGCTTTCTGGGAATAATCATTCCTTCAAAATAAATAAATAATTTTGTCACTCAATTCACGACTGCTTGTGGGATAGTGCTGTGCATAATTGACTGCTGTGTTTCACTCACAAAATATACAGTCATTTCACTTCAAGTATATTCTGTGAAGAGCTTTGAGACGTCTCAACGATGTGATAAGGCGCTATATCAAATGCAAGGATTATTATTATTGATGAAATGCAGAGGAGCCATTGCTGTCTGTCATTTTCTTGGATATCATGCCCCAACGTCAGCTGATATGTCATTTTCTTACATTGACTGCCGAACCTCGTGGTATAGTTTAATGTCACGCTAAGTTGTCAGTAACCATTTGCCTCTGATAATTTGTTAACCCGAGTGCTGAGAACACTTAATATGTCAAAACAACAGATGCTTTCTGAATACAAATAGAATGCAACATGTGGTGTAAAAAATCAGAGCGTCTCCATCCAGAGCTATGTACAATTTCATCTTCACTATGGAGAGAATTTTAATGAATCCGTCTCTCACTCCTGTAGACAGATGAACAGGGGAGACTATTTACCATTGTGCGAAAATTGAGCTTTGTGCAAATTGTAAATGGTATTATCAGTGCAGTATTGGGGAGGGTAATGAATCGAAAGGTTTCTCATCTACTGTTGTATAGAGATCTGAAGTTGAACTATTTAAAATTACAAAAGTCTCTTATTGTATCCTATTTGCCTGGTCTAGTTGATGCTGTGTGCTGCTGCTGTTTTGTCTCTGGAGCAGAATGCTGTGCCACATTGCTTTGTTTGACATTTCATGACAGGCAAAAGGGGAACTAGGCAGAATACGCAAATACTCCTGCCAGATGTCTCACAGCCTGGTGGTTAACAGAAGGCAAAGAACCACACCTGGTAGGATGAGCGGGCTGGAATCCACAGCCCCCGAAAAGTCGTGGTTCCCCCTAACCACTGCTTTCACATTTCAGATGACTCTTCAGAACTTTGCAATTTTAATCCTGCAATGAAAGAAAGGTGGCAATTTTGAACAACAACTTGCATTTATATAGCACCCTTCACACAGGTTAGCATCTTGGAGTAGAATAATAAAGTGACTGACAGGCTAGAGGCATTAAAGGGTAACCAGGTCCCGATTGAGTGACTCAAAGGTAGTTAAAGGACGTGTCCAATGAATTTAGGGTCTTCTTGTTGTAGACTTTATAACTTGGTTAAAAGCAGTATTGGATTATCGTTCCAATGCCAATATGTCCTTATTGTAAGAATTGTAGGCAATTGTACAGGACACAGGTGAGTAACCAAACGCAAGATTAAAAAAGGATGAAAGGAAAACCTGGCAAAGACATGTGCTTTTGGGAAGATATTGGAAACTATTCTGATGGAAGGAATATTGAAGGGTGTGGAGATTTACAGAATTGTAATTGGGACCCAGCATTGATTGATGGGAGGTGGATCATCCAAGGCAAATTATAGCCATTTTGCATTTGATATTGTGCCTTACCATGTCTTCAAAATTATAGCTATAATTTGCCATGGATGGCAAATGGGATAGCAAGTAACACATGCCACTTTACCATGGAAGAAATGCAGGATGATGAGATTGGGGGAAGGTGAACAAGATGTGGAAATATCTAAACTGTTAGTCTACACTACAGGACGTAGCACAGAAGAGGGACCTGGGGTACTTGTGGATAGTAATAATAATAATAATTCTTGCATTTGATATAGTGCCTTACTATGTCTTCAAGATGTTTCAAAGCGCTTCACAGATTATACTGTAAAGTGAATTGACTGAATATTTTGTGGTAGATACACTTTATTGTATGTCCAGTGAAGTGCTTTGAGACATCGCAATGACATAGACACTATATCAAATGTAAGGATTAATATAGATAGATTGCATGAAAGTAAATGGGATGTTCGGGTGCACAATTAAATAGATCAAAAATAATTTGAAGGAAGTGATACAGAACTTGTACAGAGCGCTAGAGTATTGTGTATAATTGATTACAATTCCTACAGTGAAGATACTTTGTCATTGGAGATGTAACGCAAAACTGCTTTTAATCTAGTTACAAAGTCTACCACAGGAGGATCCTGAATTCAGTCAGTCCGTTTCCAGTTATTTGCAGCTAGCATCGAGGTCAGAAGAGAAAGGCAAGCCCACAATTCTGATTTTGTTTTACACAGAGCAGTGAATATGAGCAATGGACCACCCAGGGAGGAGGTTGAGGCAGATTGTCAGCAAATTCAAGAAGGGATTAGCCAAATAATTCAATTAAGTTTGAGAGTAATGTAGGAGTTTGTTTTTAAAAATGATTTTTGGGACAAGTGCAATGATTTTTTCAATGCTGTTTAAGTGGGATTGTTGGTGACGATCTTAAATTGGACCAACGACAACCTGCATTTATATAGAGCCCCTCTCGCAGTGTAGAGTCACAGAGCGCTTTACAGTGGTGGAGCACAATACCAAGCCGAGGGGAGGGGAAGGTGAGCGTAGGAATGGTTGAAAAGGGTGGAGTCCAGGCGCAACCTGAAGATGGAGAAGGAAGGACAAGGCGGAGGGATAGAGGAAGAGTGTTCTCGAGTTTCGGGGATTATGGCTGAAAGTGAGCACACCAATGGTGGCACGGAGGGCACGGGGGACAAACGGGAGGTCAGAGCCAGTTGAGCGGAGACAGGGGCTTGGAGAGTAAGCAGTCGGAGGTAGGAAGTTGACAGGGCATGAAGAGATTTGAAAACGAGTGTGAGGATCTTGAAATCGATACGTTCAGTGATAGGGAGCCAGTGTTTAGTGTGAGTTTAGTGTGGACCAAATTGAGTTGTTTCTGCTCCAAACCAAGTTGATATAGCCATGCCTCTTATCGATGGCTCAATAGGATTACAACCATTTAGTGTTTGCAAGGCACCAGAAACTGCAAGATCATCGGACTGGAAGATCACAGCAGAGATTTGCTCAGTTAGCTGTCTGACCTTTTATTAAAACTAAAATTTCTAAAGCTGTTTTCTGTCAAGTATTACACAATATTCCATTTATAATCATTGCAGCATGAATAGAAATGAGCCGCTATAGACAGATACTGTTATACTGTTAACTGGGCAACACAAAGTGAGATGAGAGCTTGCAATTTGTGCTTTGTAGATTCCCCTTTGATGTCCTTGGCCTGCTCTTGCTTAGCTTTTTTTCCTTTTCTGGTCGTTTTTTCTCTCTTCACTCTCTCTCTCTTTCAGGATAGAGACTTGCTGCGTTTTTCTGCATAAATTTCACAGTCTCTGTATTGATTCCTAGTTTCATCATCCTTAAATCACAGTCAAAAGGTTTGACTATCTGCCCGTTTCTGAAAACCTTCCTGTTGTGTCTGAATTTGAGACACTTGCGGATTTTGAATTTGAAGCTCTAGATTTCCATTCCACTGTTTTGGCAAATCTTGTTTTAGATGTGTTTTTCATCCTGTTCTTCAATTAACATTAATTTAGTTTTCAATTTAGTTCCTCTTAAGACTGAAATGCAGCCTTTCATACTTCCTTTGACTCCTTTTATGATTTTTTTTGCATTTGCTGGTGAAGTCTTATCAAGCGGCAATGCTTAATGCGTTCTTTCCAGATCTTATAGACTTGAGTCAGCCACATAATTTGCCACCTGTATTGTCCATAGCAACCGTCGATCAGATTGCTGCGGTGCAAGCTTTTTGTGCCAAGATACAATAATCCTTGCGCTTGATATTGCACCTTTCTCTTCAGGAGCATGTCTCAAGGTGCTTCACAGGATTTACTGAAAAGTAGTGACTCTATTTTTCAAGCAAATACGGTAGCCGATCTGTGCACTGCATGTCCCACACACAGCCATGAAGTAAATAATAATAATTCTTACATTTGATATAGTGCCTTATCACGTCTTCGAGACGTCTCAAAGAGCTTCCCAGGATAAACTGTAAAATGGTTTGGATTGTGTGTTTTGTCGGCGAAATGTGGCAGCCAATTTGCGAGCAGCAATGTCCCACAAACCTCCATGAAGTGAATGACCAATTTTATTTTGTGGTTTGTTGGTCAGCAAATCAGGAGAAACTCCCTTCATGGGGCAAAATTAGCCAGTGTGAGCTTTTCCAATAACCTTGCTTGTCTCAATGTAGTGTAATAGCCCTGTCTCCTTAAATGATTTCAAATTGCTGGCACTGCTATATTGTTGGGCTGTTTTACCAAGCCCCACTGGGAAATACTTAACATCGGTCTGTCTTCATGATGCAGCCTGGGCTGCAAAATGCAATTGATATAATGGTTACCAAGACGAAAGGCGCTCAGGGACTATAGTATAAATTAGACTTGTCAAAAAGATTTTACAGCAGGTGGCTGAAAATAAAACGAGAAGTCATGGACTAAATATCCTAGAATATGAATGCAAAAGCGTTTAATCGTTTTAGCTCTGCTCATTGACTAACATAGCTGTATTTACTTGCTTGAAGATCAGACCTTTGAATACACACTTGGCTATTTCAGGCTGCTAAAGCAGATTGTTCAGGAATTTGCAGATTTCAGTCTGAAAATATTGTTTTTTTGGTGCTGCGGAGTAACTGAGAACTTGCATTTGTGTATAGTGTGTGTCTGTGCTGTGTGTGTGTTGGGAGGGGAGGTTTCACTCAATAGAATTTTTAACAAGTTGTACATATGCATGAGGCAGTATCCATCCAGAGGGTGTCTGTGTCTCCAAAGGGCAGTATCCTATCCAGGGTGTATCTGGGTCAGTATTCTTGAGATGTGTGTGTCCAGGGAAAGTATCCAATTTAACATGGGTAACATCTTCACAGGGAAGGGGGGAGATAGGTGGGGTCTCCATGGAGCTGAACTCTCCAAAGTAACCTGTTTGGCAGCGGAATACCAGAATCGAGCCTACCCCTGTAGGAGTCCGATTCCTGAGCCAGCCGGGTACACCGTATTCCAGGACACTGCTGATGACAGCGCAGCCAGGCTGGTTCATCATCAGGGCTTGGAAGGGCAGAACTGTCACCAGGGGCAGGGACTCAACCCCCTCAGTTCCTGTTAACCATGCAAGCCAAAGTCCTGTGGGTAGAGTGGTCCTAGCTGGGCCGAAGCTTGCCAGACAGTGCTGTCAATGGCAAGCTATGCTGTTTTAGCTGGTTCAATCAGTCTTTTTAAAGGAAAAGATGTAACCGTAAGATTGATTGAGATTTCTTCATTTAAGCACAGCAAGAAAAATCAACTGTGAGTTTTTAAGTCTTGTTTCACTTTTTTATGTACAGTTTACTTTGAGAAGTCTCAACAACGTGAAAAGGTGCTATATCAAATGCAAGGATTATTATTTGTTATTATTACTGCAGTAAATCATCAAATCCTAGTGTCTGTGCATGTCACACAGATGTACATACACACACACACACACACACACACACACACACACACACATACACACACAGTCTTCAGATTGGGAAGGATACTGTGTGTGTTTGTGTACAGAAAACCCAAGCATAGGACAGGATATGATCCATTTTGGGTAGTTGGTTGTTTTATCATTGGTAGCTATTCTCCTCTAAAAGCATTGGAAGAAAAAACATCAGTAGAATGTTTGGCAATTCTAACCCTGCCATCAGTGTTTGAGCGATGAACACTGGCAGCAGGCTTGAGCTTGCCTGTCATTAAGTATTTGAGATGTCTGGCAGTGTGCGGTGCCAACATGATTAGTAAGACTTTCAATATGAACTGCACAAAGCACCATTCAGGGTTTTCCTTTGCCGAAGACTGGAATGCTTTACGCAGCTTGGTGCACCTGCGATTAGTCAGTCCAGTCCATTCCTATTTAAAACTCTTTTGTGCTGATGCAGGTTGGATGAATGATCTGTTGGAGGCACAAGACGTGCATTTTTAGACTTATTGAGGCATATTTAAATGCTACAATTCGCAAATCATCCAGTATCTCAAATTATGGTATTCAAGGCCTGATGTTTAGTGAATAATCCTCCTGTGGAAAATGGATGTGTGGGCAGAATGGTACACAGGCAGGGCATTTATATGACCGATTATGAAAACTGATTAGTCATATGAACACATTTTGAAATAGCATACTGTATTAGATTTTAATGAAATTTATTGCAAGATGCATCATGCACTGGGCTACAGTCCCAAAGAGACAGGATGGGAACACCTGGTGGGTGGGTGCTAACTAAAAGAAGCTGTAATCCCTTTCTGTTTGCTTTTAACCCAACAGGTCAGTACCTGCTTACTGCCTTCTAACCCAAGTTGAAATCTTTTCTTCTTCCTCAGACTGAACACCTCTGTTCCAGGTATTCTTAGACCCATGACTTATTCTGTTAGAACTCTCTAGTCTTGCTGGCCCATGCTTTAGTTCTTGTTGATGCTCTACATCTTTTAGATGAGATGTTTGATCGAGGACCCCTCTGCCTGTTCCGGTGAATCTTAAAGATTCCTTGGCAATAATCCAAAATAGAGGGGAGTTTCTCCCAGTGTCCTGGCCAACAATGCTTCATGTACATTGGTCAGTCATCCCATGTCTGGGAGGAAGTGTTGATGGACAGTGTCTTATCCTAGATCTTATCCTGCTCGTATAAAGTTAAAACCATTGACAGCAATTGCCTGTGAGATTCTTGGATGTTAAAGGCGCTGGATCAAGGTGTCACATTTGCACCCCCTCTCCACCCTCTCTCCCCCACCTCTCTGCGGGCTGCATCTTGCCAACCACTGGCTCCTGCCGCTGCCCTGGGAGGACGTTCACTAGGCAGGGAGGGAGCAGGTTGGAATGTCGGAAATGGTCACAGGCTGGATGCGGTCCAAGGACCTTTCTCAAATAGGGAATGTGGCCCGCGGAGGCTGAAAGGTTCGACAACCCTGGTCTAGGCTGACACTGCAATACACTGCTGGGGTTGCGCTGAATTATTGGATGTGCAATTCTTCATGTTAAACTGAGGTCATGTCTGTTCAGGTGGACGTTAAAGATACTATTTGAAAAGAAACACTGAATTTCTTTCAGTGTCCTAGTCAGCAATCCCCTAGATAGAATTAGTCATTCACTTATTTCATAGCTGTTTGTGGGACATTGCTGAACGTAAATTCAGTTGTGGCATTAATTTACAAAATTCAGTCACCGCGTTTTACCTACAGTATATCATGTGAGGCACTCTGAGACGTCCACCCGATGTGAAAGGTTCTGTATCAAATGCAAGTAGTATTATTAATACTTTCAGCTTCTGCTCTGCCGCAAGTAGCTTTTGAGGTCATAACATTCAGAAGGAATTAGATAAACATTTGAAGAGGAAGAATATAAAAGGGTATGGGCATATTGCAGGGGAATTGGGATTAGAGTAGTTAGCTTCAGTGAATGATTCCATAATTTATTTGTATGAATCAGATGCCAGTTGACTTGAAAAGGTAGAGCGGATAATCCATCTCCAGCACGCAACTCTCAGCTGTTTCAGGCGATTTTCTGTTTTAACAAGTCATAAGACTTGAATTCTGCTTGGGGGAAAGTGGGGCAGTGTTCAATTTGGAGTTGAGCAGGGAGAATTGATGAGTCAAGGAAAAGAGTGGAAGGTTGTGCGTGTTCAGGAGAGATTATCCTTGACTGCTTTCTGTTTGACCTATGTCACTGCACTGAAACAACCAATGCCAAATAAAATTAGATGTCTCATCTCTGGAGTTCCCTTTTGTACCAGAATTATTGTGGATGAGCTTCTGGTGATGGCAGCAAAACATTTTTCGAGTGCAAAGTTAAAATTTAATGAAATTTCTGAAAGAAAGAAATGTAATGCAAAACCTGGAAAACATTGTTTTTAAATTCCCTCTGGAGAATCATTTGGTCAATCGATTTCACCTGGAGAGCACTGGAATGAAATGCCAATGCAGCTTCTTATCCTGGTTCTGATCGTACTCATCTCGTGAAATGTCAGTGGGTAAAAGTGGGGCAGTTAAGACGTTAACTGCAGCATTTTTAAGGGGTGCTTTGAAAGAACAGAGAGTTGAAGTTAGGATGTGGCTTTCTGAATGAATTCACAATAACAATAATAGTAATAACTTGGAGCGAACGACCCTTTCCTATGTGGTTCTATTCTGCAAAATACTGCACAAGACTCTTGATACTTAATGCAGATCATTCAGCTTTTGGTACATTCCAACAATCTATCTGTGAAGGTGGAATGCATGGAATTCTCAGCTTGATTTGGATACTCTTAAGCATGGTGATGGATGTTCGCATGTGTCAGACACCCGGCTGACCAAAAAAAAACTATAACATATTCTTTGTGCATTTCTGTAGAATGGAAAAGCTGCTGCTGTGCATTTCTCTGGGCTGCAGCATCGTTCCTGGTCTCTCTCCTGTTTTGAGTTGCAAAATAACCTATTACTTGTTGACACACTGTTTCCGTGGATAAACAGACACACAGCGGGTGCAGGACTCTGAGCTATGACCAAGAGAGGAGGTGTAATCACTGTGAAATGGAGCTTCAGTCAGAATTAATAGTGCAGATGGGTTAAGACCGTCTGGCTGCATGCTGTCAGCCCTGCCACCAATCGACCTGTCAGGATTAATTGAAGAGTCTTGAGTTTCACAGAGCTCAGATGCACTGTACTCCATTAACTGCTTGATAGAATTCTTTTACCTAATGCCGTGAAATATGTAAAACATTAGTCAGATATGACTGGCGAGACAGGACAAATGGTTAACTGCAAACCATGTTTTCGTTGTGAGTGCTTCAATTCTGTGGATGTTGTGCAGTTTGTCAACCCTGCCCATTACTTTAAAGTGTTAAAATGTGAAGCATTGTGCTCTGCACTGGATGCACAAGGTTGACCTAGCAAAGAGTGTACCAGAATAACCAGAATGCTAATGGCGTTGAATTCACCAACAATATTGGTCCATTGCCCAATCTTGTTTCGATCACAAGATCATGAGAGGTTGATCTCGCCTGCTCACAATACCATTGCAGTATCCAGTCACTTGATAGCCTCTGTAAATAAATACTTCCTGGTGTCTGTCCTAAAACAATCCTGTGTTCTGCTGCCTTGCAACTGAATACGTCAGTTCTGAAAAGATTTTTTGTTGATTTTCCCCCCCACCCATTCCCTACCGATTATACAGTCACTATACTTAACAGTATATCCTGTAAAGCACTTTTAGACATCATCCTGAAATAAAGAGATAATTAAAAGGAAACCTAATAGAGGTGCTTAAAATAATAAAAGGGTTGATAAGGTTAGCATAAATAGATTGTTTCCACTGGTTGGGAAGTCTGTAACCAGAGAACACAAGTATAATATAGCGACTAGGGGATCTTAAAGAGAATTTAGGAGGCACTACATCAGAGAGTAGTGAGATTGTGGATCTTGTTACCTGAAGCAGTGGTTGAATCAGATAGAATAAATTAATTCAAGAAGAAGCTTGACCTTTGCCTCCTCCAGCACCAACTCCAGGTCCGCCGATGATTTATCAGCTTGTCTGGCAGACATCTGGGCCTGGATGAGTGCAAACTTCCTGTTTGCTGAATACTCCTTGGCTCCTGTCAAAGTTTTCACTCCTGATGATCTAAACTCCTCAACCTCCCTGGGCTCACCCTCAGACTCACCGACCCAGTGCACAACCTAGGCGTCCGGTTCGACCCTCAACTGTCCTTCCTCCCCCACATCTGGTCCTTGACCAGGACTACTTTCTTCCACCTCCGCCACATTATCCGTCTCCGACCATACCTTATCCCAAATGCAGCCGAAACCCTTGTGCATGCGTTTGTCACCTCCCGCCTGGATTACTCCAACTTCTCGTCGGTCTTCCCAGCTCCACCATTCATAAGATCCAGCTCATTAAAAACTCTGCTGCCCGCATACTGACCCGGACCAAACTCCGTACCCACATCTCACCAGTTGTGGCCAGGCTCCACTGGTTCCCCATCACCGAATGGATCGACTTCAAGATCCTCACACTCGTGTTCAAATCCATTCACTCCCTGGCACCTCCCTACATCTCCAACCTCCTCACTCCCCAATCCCCACCCGGCACCTCCACTTGATTGGCATCAGCCGCCTGCTTGTCCCTCACACCCTCCGCCCCCTATCTGAGGTCGCCCTTTCAGCCACTACGCCCCAAAACGCTGGAACACTCTCCCTCAATTCCTCCACCTTGCCCCCTCTCTCCCTCTTTCAAGTCCTGCCTGAAAACTTTCCTGTTCAACCGTCCTTATGGCCACCTCCCCCTTCCCCCTGGCTCGGAGTCAGGCTCCACCACTGTTAAGCGCTCTGAGACGCTACCCTGCATAGAGGGCGTTATATAAGTGCATGTTGTTGTAGATCTTCACATGAGGAAGAAGGTAACAAAGGGGTATGTGGGAGGGAGTAAAAAATGGGTGGAAACTCATGTGGAGAAAAACACCAGTGGATTGGTTGGGTCAAGTAGCCTGTTTCTGTGCCGTACATTCTTTGCAAATATTGTGAAAGGTGCTATATCAAATGATTTTTATTTTAACCATATTTTAGAAGATGTTGCTTTCTCCTCTCCCCTCTTTCAAGGTACGTTTCAAAATGCACCTCCTTGACTGCGCTTTTGGTCACCAAAGCTTGAGATTTTTCCAGCTGAGTGAGACAGGTAGACAAAATGCAAACCATGCGTCAGAATGGCATAGAGCACCTCCCACATCTCACAGACAAATATTTCGCAAGCTGCTCAAGATCCGAGTTGCAAACAGCACAAAGCTGTGTGTGGTGCTGAGCAGGTGTGTGCTGTTTCTGTGCCCTTTTGACAGCCCTGTTCACATATTAGAACTGACATTGCTGGCACTCAGCTTATTGTAGTACAGCAAGAGGTTATGCAATCCTCCCTCACTGATGAGCAGGCTTGGCAGAGCAACCTCAGCAGCTTACGTGTGAGCAGAACAACAGGGCATTCCACCTCTGCAACACAATGGATGTGCAGTTACAATGAGAAATAATTGCTTTACATTTCTGCACAGCGGTAGGGGCACATTCATGCTGTCTACACAATGAATGGTGTGGAAGGACTCTGTGCCAAAAGAGCACCAGTGTGCGGTGGATTAATTTTGCTTGCTGCCTCCTTCATAGTACCTACAAACTTTGCATTCCACCTTATGAGTTGACAAGAGGGCGTTGTGATATAGTTCTGATGGTACGATGTGGTATTTCTAAAATATTGTGCCACGTTATATATTTCAGTATAAAGAAGTTTAACAGAGTATTAAATGACTGATGCGTGTTCATTTCTTGAATCACCTTTTGGACTAAATGAAGCTGAATGCTTAAGATGGCTACAGATATTATTGAATCTAGTTGACAAATCCTGAATATTTTATGAACTAAATCCTACAGATAATGATGATAATCCTTGCATTTGGTATAGCGCCTTATCACATCTTCGAGATGTCTCGAAGCCCTTCACAGAATATACTGTAAAGTGAATTGACTGTATATTTGTGGGGGAATCGTGGCAGCCAATTGCGCACAGCCTACAAACAGACGTAAGGGATGGCGGATCAGATAAAGTTGGAAGATAATGTCATATTGATGCCCTTTTAATGGATATGAAGCACATGTCAAATTGCAAGTGTCCACAGATCTCAGAGTGATGCATTGAGCTTTCCAGAGATTTTGCCTCTAAGCTTTTTGTGACCTGCTCTGTTTGGAAATGCCCACATTTCCATTTCCCATTGTATGGTATATCCCTGGTGTGCTTCAACTCTCTATTCAGCTGCTGAGAGTAGGAATGTTTTGACCTGGTCTGAGAAAAGACCTTGAAGTCTTTCAAAACTTCTGCTGGCTTGATCTCCTCTGCTTCATGTCAGCCCAGTTGATCAAACCAAAAAAATCTGGACACCAGGCGATTCTTAATTCTGTGACGCTGAAACATCTCTGGAGGGTTTCTGCATGTTGACACTCGGGCATATTTTCTAATTAGTTAGTCACAATTTCCAAGCCGGCAATCCATCACAGACTATTTGTTGCTACAGTAACAAGGCCTGGCCTGTCTATCAAAAAATGGATAGTTGAGTTTATAAATTATTATGAGTGTTCCATTTTCACACTCCACTTCCATTAACCATCCTCCACTTCCGTCACCCAACATCCATGAATATTTTAGAAGACCTTAATAAAGTAGAATGCAAATCTGCCAGAGATTGAGTAACTGATCAATATTTCCAATTGAGCATCACATCTGTTCTGGATAAATATTCACCAGTCCAGTATTGCCTGTAGTTTCCATTACGCATACGGGGTGACTGATTTCTCTACTCCTCCACCGGTATATGTTTAGGATTTAAAGGCTCCACCCCTGAACTTGTGAGGCCACCTGTTAAATTTGATGAGATACTGTACATTGATCTCCTGCATTCTCTCTAGTCTTTACATCCAAATGTTAAGCCGTTCTCAAATCGGGAGAAGCTCAGTAAGTGAAAGGCAAGGCTTTTGCGAGTCCACAAAAAGAATATGAAATTCTCTGCCACAAACCAGTTGAGGCAGAGTCCGTTCATTCTTTTAATAATTGCCCGTGAAATAACAACAACAACTTGCATAACGGTGCCTCGGAGCACTTAATAGTGGCGGAGTCCGATGCCGAGCCAGGGAAAAGGGGAAGGTGACCATAAGGCAGGGTCGAAGAAATACACAGTTGCTACCCACTGCAGTAAATCCTGTGAAGCGTTTTAAGACGTTTTGTCGATATGCTAAGGCACTATATCAATTGCAACGATTATATTGTAACTGAGTTGATGTTGGATAAGGAATGTTAAAGGCTACGAAGAGTGAGAAAGAAAATGGGATTAGAATAGATGGGAAAAAATGGCAGTTAGACTTGATGAGCTGAATACCCTGTTTCTCTGCTATTATACTCACAGCATTCTATCATTTGATATGCCAAGTTGGTGGGGTGGGGAAGGGTATATGCCTGTCAGGAAAAAAAAAGCATGATGTGCAATTGGGAAAACTCCCAATAATTCTATAGAAAATTTACCCTGCGTTAATCAGGAGCTTCGAGGGGGGAAATTGAACAGGGGAACATACAAAAGTGCGATCAATAGCTTTGAGAAAGTTCATCAGTTCAACAGTTGGGTCGTTTCTAACAGTAATGAGGGAAAACAAAACTTGGAGATTTGCAAGGCTCGTTCTGCAGGTGTCGATCCTGTTGTGATCATTGGGTATTGGAGAGCAGCGCTGTGGAAAGTCCCAAAAGATCCATTTAACTCGGTTCACTAGTATGGTGTCTGTTTGATCCTTCCCCTCGGTGATCTCTTTGGAAAAATAAAATGTAATCACTGGCTACAGCTACACCATTTAAAATTTATTGTGTGAAGGCTGAAATGGAAATGACTTGTGCAAGTATTCCTGACTCTGTACAGAAAGCTGACAATGCATTCTTCTCTCTCCCCCAGGAGCCCACAGTAAAGCATTGGTTGAAGGTAAGTCGTAGAAAAATCTTTATTAAATCTTTACTGTCCCATTGTTGCATTACTGGATTGTTTTAATGCTTTTTTTAAAAATAATGAAATCATGTATTGAATTCCCATAGTAGCTTCATCCCACATCAATCTCATTTAAAGTTTGTATTAGATACCGATTCTGGGGCAACTACACTGTTGGTAGTAACATTCTTCATGTATAATAGTTCTTATGCATGAAGATGTGGATCTTAACTGCTCCAAAAGCAAGGAGTAAGCAGATTCATGGTCAATATTCCATTGATTGCACTGCACTCACATTGCACATTAACATGCCCTGTCTCCAGCCGTTATCACAAAGCCTGCATTTCTAAATTCAAACCTAACAATATATTTACTCCACCGAAAAAAAACCTGCTCCTTCACCTCGTGTCATCTTTACTTTTTCTATTGAGCAATCAAGGTAAAATTCATCATTCACATCATGGCTATTTAAGGGACGTTGCTGCGCGCCAATTGGCTACAGGTTCGTCTTACAAATACACAGTCTTACAAATACACAAAATCACTTTGCAGCAGTTTCCTGTGGAGTGCTTTCCAATCTTGGCATTATAGATGCAATATCAAATGCAAGGGCTTTTTATGTTTGTTGTGCAAACGTCAACCTAACAAAGCCTAACGTGTTGCACCAGTTTGGGTTCTCTCCTAAGTTTGAAATTCTGCTGTTCCAGCAGCCAGAGAGTCTCTCATTTGTAATTCATGGTTGAAATTGCCTGTGACATCATTACCATCTTCATTATAACATACATAATAGGCAATTCCTATTTAAGGTTACCATAAAAGGAGGCGGGGGAGTTAAGGGCTCGTTTAAAGACTGAGTGAGAAGTAAATTGGAAGAGTATATTACAGTTACAGAAATGATTCAGTACATAAATGTTCTGAGCTCAGCCATCTCAGCGAGAACAACTTTGTGGATGCTACAGTTAGTTGGCATTAGCATCTCTAATCTGAGGGTGTGGTGGGGAGAAATGGCTGGGATTTCTAGTCTCATTGTTATCTATTACCATTGTCGAAAGGAGTGTGTGTGGGAGACAGCATGAGTGAGGAGTGTCTCAGATTCAGCTTTGATTGCTGCTGCCAACAATCACTATCAAGCCAAAGGTGCAGGAGAGCTGCCAGCAGTTGTGAAACAACACCTCAACACGATTTACTGTCTCCAGGAGGAAAGAGAGAACGAACATAGGAACAGCAGGAGACTTCTATTCTAAATAAAGATGATGAATTCAGTGTGCAAGGTTCAGCAAGAGAGTGGACAGTGCGCAATGAGTCAAGATCATTACTGAAGGAGCGCATTGTAAAAAGGAGAACTGAGGACTTAGTGAGTCCAGAGAGAAGATCCAGCAAATGTAGTGTGGATAACACATGTCAGTTGCAGTGGAGAAACACAATGGAGAAATATGTAGTCACCATTTTATGTACTGTCCTATATACTATTCCACCACATGTGGTTCCACAAACCATCTTTCTCCAGGTGGTCGAGATTGCAATTAGAGGAGAAACATCAGCAAAAGAGGCCAACATTCTCCTCTAATTTTGCGATCACTGGTGACAGAAAAAAACAGATACACACACACACTGCTTTCCACAGTGGTAATGAGATAACAATGAGACTAGAAACCACAGCCATCCATTATTCAGCCCCTTAATAATAATAATAATCCTTGCATTTGATATGGCGCCTCATCACATCGTTGAGACGCCTCAAAGCACTTCACAGGATATACAGAAAAATAGATTAACTGTATTTTGTGAACAAATTTGAATCCAGTCTGGACTGGATTCAAACTCAGATCTTAGGTGAAAAGTCAGCAAACTTGTGCAAGGAGTTAGGTATGGTTGCTGCCACATTGAACTGTGCAGGTTGATTGTTTCAAAGTAATAGACTTCTCAGGTGAAATTCAGTTCACATCTTTGATGAAGCTTCTCCTCCTTTTATGATCTTATGCCATTTTCAGATTAACCTTGGTGGTAGTGTAAAAAAGGTGTGCATACCGTTGAGTGAAATTGTATACGGTGTTCCGGGGAGGGATGGGGAGTTTGTGGTGGACTAGTGGGAGGTAACAGACATTGAAGTTGGAGGTAAGAGGAATGAACTTTAAAGGTGGACTTCCAGGTTGAAGCTCTACAGGGTGGACAAAGACTCAAAGCTGCGTGTTTTGCAATACTCAAGTTTTGATTTGAGTTGAACGCACTGTCTCCCTCAGCGGAGAGGGATCACGGCCTTACATTTCTGAGCCGGCAGTAATTAGTTCACTTCCTCACCTTTGCTCAAGCAAGGGTATATTTTGTTTGCAATTCAGAAATGACCTTTGAAGTCTCTTCTGTTTGAGGCATCAGATACCCTTTCCATCCATTTTCCTGTTCCGTACTGAAAAAATAGAACTGCTTCATTCGGGATAAAAAGAGTGATGAGCTTCAGAATTGTGTCATACAAAATTAAGTTCAGCACACAGCAGGCCAGCGTGTATCCTGCAGTTATTGTATCAGTTGAATTGAAGGCTCAGAAGACGATGGAATGGAAAGATGCTGGGAGTGATTGAGTTCTGAGGCTAGGAAATTGATGTCACTGCATGAGCAGCTGATAGTCAGGCCCCAACTGACAAGTCGCATTGCTCGTCCTTGAAATCACCTGTGTTGAATTGGTTAGGTTTCCACCGAGAAATGGAAGCACAAACAGAAGGCCTGGCTTTGTTAATCTGCCGAGCTCTAAAACCAGTGAGGCTTTGACTCTCATCCCCCAATTCTGCCTTCTTTTAATGCCTTCTCTGCAAGAACAATATTCATGTTTCAATGGACCAAGTATCGTCAGCAAAATAATCTTTTAAGAAAAAGCTCTTAACTAACACAAAGTTTTCTCTCTGCAGCGCCTGTCTATATGTTTGTTCATGAGATTACTTGTTACTTTCACTTATACATTCACTTTAATTTCTAACTAATATTTGATAAAATGCTTAGAGAGGTTTATTTTTATATTTGAAACATGTCATGGTGTTACCCTGGCACAGTTGGTAGAACTCTCACCTGAGTCAGAAGATTGTATGTTCAAGCCCCACGTCAGGACTTGGAGCTCATAGTCCAAGCTGACACTCCAATGCAGTACTTGCATGCTGTATTTCTGGAGGTGTCATCCTTCAGTTGAGACATTAAACCGAGATCCCTCATTCATAACATCCGGGCTCGACTACGCAAATTCTCTGCTTGTCGGCCTTCCCAACTCCTCCCTCCATAGGCTGCAGATCATCCAGAACTCTGCAGCCCGTGTCCTCTCCCGTACCAGGTTCCGTGACCCCCATCCTGGCCCAACTCCACTGACTTCCCATCACACAGAGGATACAGTTCAAGATCCTGGTTCTCACCTTCAAAGCCCTCTACGGCCTGGTTCCCCCCTAACTCTGTGACCTTCTAAACTCCTACCAACCTGCCTGCTCCCTCCACTCAGCCTTCTGCCACTCTGCCCCTTTGGAACTCCACTTCGCAGTCCCTCCACCTCACCCCCTCCCTTGCGTCTCAAGATCCTCCTCTTCGACCGTGGCTTCGGTCAACTTCCTTTGCCCCCTGCTCTCCACCCTCCCCGATCCCGACCCCCAGCTCAGATCTGGAACACTGATTGTCCAGCACCTTGAGTCGTCCTCTCGACATGAAAGGACCTATACAAATGTCATTTTGTTGTTGTCCCATCTGCCTGTTCAGGGGGATGTTAAAGATCCTATGGTACTATGCAAAAAGACAATCGAGCTTCTCCGAGTGTTTTGGCCAGCAATTCCCACAAGTAAAAATAGGTAATTTGTGGCTCATTGTAGAACATTTCTGTGCGCCAAATTGACTACCACGTTTCCCCACTGAACACACACAGTCGCTCCACTTCACATTATATCGTGTGAGGGCGCACGTTTGGTAAATTTCTAGTAGACGTTTTTATGAGTTGCTCCGTTATGCTTCTAGTACCAATCAAGTTTTTAATGGCATTCAGTCTGGAGAGGGGTAGAATGAGCTAGAAGTGTATTTTCTAATGTTCTTGTTATGTTAAAGCACAAGACAAAAAGCAATATTAATCAAAGGGAAAAACTGACATGAATGTTTCCAATATATAATCCATAAATAAAGGCTGCTAATCTCATATGTGAGAATTGAGGTGTATTCATAGATCCAGAGGACAGGTCACTTGTTCACCCTCTTGTCACCGAAGAGCAGATGACGTGGATAGATGGAGGGGAGGAGAGGAAATGTGCCGGAGCAGAAAAGACTTGAAGAAATTTAGCTTGACCTTGTCCGACCTCTAGGTAGTGATAAATAAATAATCCTACCAATCAATTTCTTTGCCAAATAGCTATCTCATTGCTCTCTTGGATTTGCTGACACAATCTCAGGCTAGGCCTTTTCTTTAACATTTTGCAAATGGAACTGGTGAACTTTTGACAAAAATTCTCGAAGGGAGTAAATGAGATGAATGTTTTCAAAACGTATACATACGAAAAATCTATTCTCATTTTCCTAAAGGCTTGGGAATTACAAATGGATGGCATTTACTTGGCTAAATTTTTGATCAAAACCAAACACACCTCCCGGCTCCTGAATTCCTAATGTCACTTTCTTCTTAAAACAAAATGAAGGCTTTTAATCTGCAGCCCTGTGTGTGTGCCAGAAGGAAGATATTTCTAAAATATTAGATTGAATAACGCAGTCTATTTAAGAACTTTCTCCTTTCATCTCTGCGACCTTGGTTCAAATCCAGCCCTAGCCTATCTTCTTTTCCAGGTGTCAGGGTTCCAGTTTTAATACAGTAACACTTGCATAAGTCTTATCTTTAAAAATCCTATAATCGTCTAAGTCGTACATTCACCTGAGTCATAGAATTATAGAATATTACAGCATAGAAGGAGGCCATTTGGCCCATCGTGCCTGTGCATGCTCTTTAGAAGAGTACCCAATCAGTCCCACTCCCCTGCCCTTTCCTTGCAATTTTTTCCTATTCTGGTCCAATTCCCTTTTGAAAGTCGTTATTGAATCTGTTTCCACCACCCTTTCAGGCAGTGCATTCAAGACCTAACAACTCTCAGTGTAAAAGTATTTCTCTTTATCTCCCTCTGGTTCTTTTGCCAATTATCGTGAATCTGTGACCCTGGTTACCTATCCACCTGCCAGTGGAAACAGTTTCTTGCTATCTACTATATCAAAACCCCTCACAATTTTGAACACTTCTAACTCTATTAAATCTACCCTTAGCCTTCTATGCTCTAAGGAGATCAGTCCCAGCTTCTCTAGTCTCTCCACATAACTAAAGTCCCTCATCCCAGGTACCATTCTGGTAAATCTCTTCTGCACCCTCACTAAGGGTTTGATATCTTTCCTAAAGTGTGGTGCCCAGAATTGGACACAATACTCCAGTTGAGGTCTAACCAGTGACTTATAAAGGTTTATAATAATAATTATCTATGCCTCTAGTTATAAAGTACTCTATGCCTCTATTTATAAAATCAGGGATTCCATATGCTTTTTAACAGCTCTATCAACCTGTCCTGCCTCTATTTATAAAATCAGGGATTCCATATGCTTTTTCAAAGACCTGTGTATCTGCCATGTGTCTGCCCATTACACCAGTCTGTCTTTGCTTGCAGTCTGTTACCATCCTCCTCACTGTTTACTATGTTCCCAAGTTATGTGACATCTGAAAACCTTAAAATTTTGCTCTCTACACCCAAGTCCAAGTCATATATATTATATATATATATATTTATATATATCAAAAAGAGCAGTGGACCTAATGTTGACCCTGGGGGACACCATTGTATACTTCCTTCCAGTCTGAAAACCAACCATTCACCACTACCCTCCAATTTCTGTCTCCCAGCTAATTTTTTTATCTTTTATCCCATTGGCTTCAATTTTGCTAACTATGCTATTATGTGGCACCTTTATCAAACGAGTCCCATTCAGTTTCAAATCAAAACAACTTAGATATCTTTGTACTACTTGTATTAATCACTTCCTAATTCATAACACCGTTCTCCTCCCCTCCATTGCTCTTGCACTTACCGGCTGCATCGAATCGTGGGAAACGTCTTTATCTGTCGACGCATGTGCAGAAGAATTTCATTTCCCACGATTCCAATGCTTGCTGCTAAGTGCACATGCGGCGACGGGTCAAGACACATTGAAGCGGGAAATGTAGGCTTGACCCATCACCGAATGTGAACTTACAGGCTGCAGTGAATTACACATGCTGTTGCTCCCTCATACCATGCAACCACTCAATCATCGGTCAGGGGAGCAGCTTGGAAATCTCAAACATAGAAACCAGCAATGGCCATTTGATTAGTATTAGTCTCTGTTTTTGATGGAGCCAGTTCACATAACAAGGGTCAACCACTCGGGAATCCACTTAAATGTCCCATATAATCATCTAAGCCAACAGCTGTCAGACTGTTTGCAAGATGCCTCCTCTCTCTTTCATGAACTCGTTGTTCCAATGAAAAATTCAGGTGAATTTTGATATTTTCAGAATTTCGTAAACAAATGAAATCCAAGTCAAATAAAATGCTATTCCTATTAAATACAGGCAATTTGTAGATTATGCAGGGTGACCAGCAGACAAACACCCTGTCCTTTTTTGCTGTGCTCCTTGTCTTCCCATTCTGTTTGCTTGTTTGTGATTGTGAGGGAACAGCCTGCCATTAATCATATTCCCGTGTTAGTGATTTATCTCTGCCAGGGGCTGCCGATGCCCTCTGCACACAGCCGTATATTCCAAGCGTATTTCCACGTGAACTAGCGCATCGCCTTGGGCACTTCATTAAAGGGCAGAAAAATATTTGATAAGGCTGTCAGCTCTTCAAAGATCAGGCTTCAGAATAACCAATGATAGGAGGCAAGAAATGCAACAGCAAGGGCCATGTGTTTTTTTATTAAAAGGTAACAAATGATGCTTCGAGTAACTGGTTTCTGCACCCAAAGATGCGAGACTATTTAGCTCAAAAGGCCATTTACATTGATAGCTGCACCAGGCAGTGCGTTTTCCATCCTTCGGGCAGTGATATTTATCACCAATCAAAATTGATATTAGTGTGATAACAAACTCCCAGCTCGTTTTGGGGTCTTGAAATTGATTATTTTTTATCATTTTGCATCACGTTCTGTAGAGAGATTGGAATACATTCACATATAAAGAAAACTACACTAATGTACATTTTTGTGAAATAAATAAAATCAGCCTACTTAGCAACAGTTCTCATTTGTTTAACCCTTATTGATAATCTATTTTGTGAAATGTGTACTGTGGTCCCCAGAAGCAAACACAAAAAACAATTTTTCATACAGAGCTTTATGTAAAAATAAACCCTCAAAGTACTTAGCAAAATAATAGCTAAACAGGGGTTTATCCTTCAGTTTGGGACACCATAAGCCAGGAAAACTGTGAGAAAGATTCTGCTTTTTTAAATATCGGTGACCTTTAATGGCTTTTAGGGTCGCAAAGCAAATGAGCCTAAAATTACCAAATCAAAGAATGGGATGATATGGATTTAATATAAACAGGAGTTAATACCGAAGTGCCGGATTGGGGGTATTCTTAATTGCATAAACCATTGACCGTCAGTATGTGGTCATCTTGGGGAATTATGCAGCCAAGATGTTTCAGGCCCAGTTTTCAGTGGTGGAGGGGCTAATGAAGCTTTTACTCAAAACAGATGTAAAGCAGACAGTTAGGTATTGGGGTGAAAAACACTGTTTTTACACCGTTGTAACAAGCTTCTCCAGTTCTTCATTTCGTCCTTGAAGTCTTAGTTTGAAACGCAAGTTGCTTAGCATTAAAACTCTTAAGAGGAGTGCCCTTGGATTGGGAACCCTCCCCCCTGTCCAGGCTAAGATCCTGGCAGCAGCTATTACTCTTTTCCACTCTTCAGTCTTGGGAGGTATGAAATACAAGTTAACTGAGTTCCTGATCATCACCCCCAGTCAGGTCCTCCTGTCAGAATGGGATGAGCCAAGTCAAGCTCCCATTTACCAATCCTGAATGGAAACTTAACCAAGTACAATTTTTTTTCTTCAGTTAAACACAATTGATCTAAGAGTTTCTTTATATCCAATGCATGTTTACAGCATATAGATTTCCTGCGCCTCCAGTGCATTTCACTGCGTTTCCTGCAGGCTCTAATCATGGTAGAGTCAATCAGTTTAAAAAGTTGACCTTGAAATGGCACCAAAATGTTAATGCATTTCTGTGCATTCAAGCACAACTCACCATCGCACGTTGCAGTTTTCCCTCACGTGATCTCATTTTTCAAACACTGCATTCGGCAAATTTAATGTACTTGACAAAAGCCAATGCCAGAAATGCCAACTGAATGCTTTTACCGGAAGAAATTTGCTCAATGCAGAATTACTGTTGCACAACACTTAATTATAGGGTCAAAGTAGGTAACTTTGTGGATAGGTGAAAATCAAGATCTTATCTGTTTTTGTTTGTCTATTTGTCATCTTGCTAAAGTACCATATCTAATGATTATGGCAGAAAATAGAGTTCAGACTTGTGTATAATAATGCTTTACACATGGGAAGATTGGTCACTTTTTTGAGTGATTTTATTATGAGGTGCTAAAGCAGTAGCAATGATATTCTGACATAACAATGAGTTGTGTACCATTAATGTGAAATGTTGTAAGATATCTTGAAAGTAAATGAATTCCACTCACATACACAGTTTGTTGTCCTATTGAGACATCTATTTGTGAGAAGGGGAGAGGCGTGAACTGTGGAATGAGTACATATTTCTGTCAGTGTGAAGTTCATGCGGGACAGGTTCCACGCTTAACAGTTTGCTCTAAGCCCCGAATCGCTCTCTTTTCTCAGGGAAGAAAATGCGACATCTTGATATTGGTGACTACTTTAAATTTATATGGGCTGGAATAGTTTGAATAAAAATGACAGCAAGTTATCAACCTGTCTATAGTATTTAGTTGGTTTTATTTTTCACATGCACTTTCCTGCCCCGTTTGTCCTGAAGGTGCTGATCAGAGTATTATTTCATAGGTGCCAGTGACACACACACCCCACACCACACATACCAAACACACACCACACATACACAACACACGCCTGGAAGCTCAGTTCTAGCGGATAGTTTCCTTGTACACCCCTAAACATTGAAGCAGGCAGTCTATTTCAACATAAAATGTTGGGGTGAGAAAAGGCCATTAAGCCTATCAAGCCACTCACTCGACAACCACACAAATGTACCTCAACTTGGAATTTACACAACCCACTCTATCTGCTGGAGAAGAGTACAACATGTAAGATTTCCCTGCTGGCTCTTTATTAAGAGCTAAGAGTTTAGTTCAGATAGGAGCTGAGACCCCTTGAATAAGAAACAGTTCTTTCAAGCCAGGTTGCCAAGCCAGGAGGAAGGAAGCCCAGTTCCTGCTTTACCAGCTAACAACCCCTTCCTCCCCCTCCCCCAGCTACCATCACCACAGTGTCAGAGAAGGCTCGCAGAGATTCAGCAGAACAGTATTTTGTGCTATGTGACAGCTTCAACACTGGGAGATTGTTACACTGAGAGAGTGATGTGGAAAACCTGAGTGTGAAATTTGGACAATGAAAGACACTGCAAATGAAGGAGAGTTAACCTGATCCTTCTTTGCACGTCTCCTTATGATCAGGGTCAATAGAAAATTGTGGAATTTCCCCCCCAAAATTACGGGGGTTGCCGCCTTTTGGGGAAAATTGCGGGCTGTTGATTGATGCCTATTGAGAGGTAGATTTTATTGCCAATCTACATTTTTTTCACTTTATTGATATAGACTAAATATGAAGAAATATCACAGATTGGATTGTTCCAGAAATAAATTACTCATGCTTTCTTTATCAAAACTGAGTGGCCCACACAGGGGGTGGGGGGAAACACCAGCGAAGGGCCAAATGTCCTTTTCCACCCTGCACTACATTTGAGGGCCAGTGTCCTGACTGCGGGACTCCAAGAGGTCATCACCTCCTGTCTCTCGGGGCCTGCCACTGCACACAGCCAGAGGAAGAGAGACACTCACAGACAGAGAGACACTCACAGACAGAGAAAGAGGCACACACACTTACAGATACAGAGAGAGACACAAATTTCCAAATACCCACACATATACAGAGGAGAAAGCGACGCACAGGCAATGTCAACACCGGGGCCTCGGGGTGAACAAATCCAAATTCTGTTTGCGCCGCATCGCGTCCTGAGCTCACTGTATTCTTACAAGTTTGTGGAGGAGGGGGTGTTTGTAGCGGATTCCGGGAAAAAATTGTGGCCGCACTTTTCTATTAGCCCAGCTTATGACCAGTTACAGAGTGACATTGAGACCTGTGAGCAGGTTGTCTGCATAACTTGGCTTAAGAATGATCTCTAACATGAAGAGTCTAAGAAAATGAATTTTAGTAAAACTGGGCATGTAATTTGTATTGTGAGCTTGCAGAGAGCAGACAGATAATGTAACTAGCACTAAAATCTGTGAGGCTAGATACTGTCGTCAAAGTCTCAATCAGACTGCGGGAAATGCTGTGTCTTCGAGGGAAGGAGGGAAAGGCAGAGAGGAGGATGTAGGGAGAAAGGGACAGACAGATGCCACAGCTTGCGCATTAGTGAGATAACCAATTAAGATCAGGCTTCTAAACCAAATGCAAATTGTCCAGCAATGTATGAAGAAATGTGGCAAGGGGGCAGGCTGGGAGTGTGGCACTGTCTAAAGGCTACTTTGAGGGTGGAAAAAAGCCCTTTATTGAAGAAGTTAGTGACCTGTGTCCAATTACACCATTACTTTTCTGTTCTGTGCTGCAGATGACATGCAAACTGACAACTCAGTGATTAACTGCACATGAAATACAGTGCAGTCCCACTTATCATAGCGTCCCTGGACAGCATCGGAGCATTCTGCTGAAAGAGAGCCTCTTGATAAAAGATATAGGCTTGGTGAAGATGAACATTTTTGGATGTAATTTAATGGCTGAAACTTTTATCAAGGAATTCTGACGATTTGAGTGATGCTTTCTATTATCTTGCCGTCTTCCTAACCGTCTGTCAACAGGCACATGATAGCTAGTTTTATGTATCTTTGGTCAAGTGTACATCAATCAGGTGTGGCTATCAAAGAACTTTGTCTCAATATTTAACCTTTTAATTATAATAATCTTTCTTGTCTGGCTCACAAGAGAGGAGCAGGAGAATGAAAGATGACTCTTCATTTTATGCTCCACCATTTTCCAATTGACTTTAATATAGGAGGATGCAATAAAAATAGAGAATCCTACATACAACAGGAATGTATGTTGAAAGGTTACTGGCTATTTATTTCTTCCTATCTCAAGTACACTGTCACAGGACAGAATCTTCACAGGTGGAGTCCTGTCGTATATTGGTTAGAGCACTTGCCTCGCAAGCGAGAGGACCTGGGTTTGATTTCCGGCCAGGGTGAAACATTAGGCAAGTTTCCTTCCTCCACCTAACAGTAGGTAGGAACCGAGTTGACAGTTGATTAGTGGATTGCTTTTCCGGGTGTAATCCCTTCAATATGAAAAAGAATTGGTACTCAATCCACATAAGGAAACTGATGTGCACAATTGGCTTCCACGTTTCACCCACAGGATACAGTCAATTCACTTTACAATATATTCTGTGAAGCGCTTTGAGAGTCTTGAAAACGTGATAAGGCATTATCAAATGCAAGGATTATTATTATCTGAAATCAAGCATATCAGAGGTGCTACCCATGTTGAAAGGCAAGTTGTTGAAAGGGTAGAAATTTGCAGTCCTGCATGTTATGGTGGTCAAAGTTTTGGCATAAAAAGTCACCAATGTATCTGCAACAGAATCCAAGTGCTGGATTTATTGTAGGCATGAGAAGGCTGTGTACTAGATTAGTCCGAAGAATGTATGATTGTCATCACCTCAGTGGGACTCTTACACTCAACTGCTCTGACCTGTTCATCATCAAACTTGTATTTTTCAGTGGCAAAAACAAAACCAGCTGTGTGAAAGAACCAATGTTCTTGCTAAGTTGACCATTTTGTAGTGGACCTAATACTTCAAACTAGTCTTCTTCAGACACTTAGACACCTCTTTTCAAAGCTGAAGAAATGCTTCTGTAACTGAATCAGAGAGCGAGGTCTTACCATCACCAGACTAGGTGAGGTTGGCCACAATGTGTTTGCATTCTGTGAATAAATCTCTCCCTTCTCCCAATTTGGTGTCTTCATTATGGCTCATATACGACTGAAATGTCCCGAAGAGATTGATAAACATAACGCTGTTTAAACACACATTTTGTTGAAGACAATTTGCATCTGTGAAGTATAATTCAGGCCAGTCTTTTGTCAAGCAATCACTGTTGATTAAATATCTCTATAATTCTGACCCTGTTGAATTCTGTTATAATAATGTATTTATTTAATGGAATGAAGCTCCCCTGTCCCTCCCTCCTGGGATGCATAATTGTAGTATGTTGTGTTACCATTTTAAGCAGCACTATGTTGTAATTAAAAGCCCCTGTTCTCTATGCCTGCAGCAGTGTAATGTGATTCTTTTACCCAAACCGTTAATGCACTGTGGTACAAAACGCAAAATACTGCAGATGCTGGAAATCTGAAACAAAAACAGCAGTCACTGAGAATACTCAGCAGGTCAGGCAGCATCTATGGAGAAAGGAAAGTGAATCAATGATTCGGGTCCACGACCCTTCTTCAGAACTGGGGTATGTTGGGAGGAGAGGCTTTTAAGGGCTAACAGAGAGAGGGGGAGCAGGGCAAGGAAGACAAAGGAGAAAGTGGGGTAGAGGAATTTTCGCCTTTGTCTTCCTTGCCCTGCCTCCCACCTCTCCGTTAGCCCTTAAAAGCCTCTACCTCCCAACATGCCCCAGTTCTGACGTGGATCCAAAATGTTGACTCACTTTACTTTCTCCATAGATGCTGCCTGACCTGCTGAGTGTTCCCATACACTGTGTTAGTTCATTCAATACACACTGCTTGAAATGAGCATGCTGCTAGCTGGAACTTACTTCCTTTCGCTATCACCATCAAATGCAAATGATTTATTGCAGCACAATGAATTTTCCAGATCACTAATTCCTCTTCAGAGGAAGGTGATCTTGTCAAATGGGTTTCAGAATTTTCTCTCAACTTTTCGGATCATACTTGATGTTAATGCTTGTGGACGTTGGAAAATACATGTATCTGTGATTGTGGTGGTATTGTGGAGGGAACCTGACCACTATTAGAGTAACCTGGTTTAACTTGTGTTTTGGCACAAGTGGTCAAACTCATGCCAGTCAGCAAATAGAGTTACATAGAGTGACATGAGTGGTAAGGCAAGCAAATAGGCTGTTTGCCGAACGAGTCGTGCTGTGTCTTATAATCCACACCGAGCTGCCACCCCTCCCAGCACCTTGGGACATCCTCCCAACGTGAAAGACACTATACAAATGCAATTTTCTATTGCATTGTATTCTGCACTCTTATATCCCTTTATTGCTTTCTCCCTAATGTGTGCATCATATTTTCTCTTAAATACATTGACGCTTTTTGCCTTCAGCCACAGCTTCTGGTAGTGAGTTCCACAGTCTCACAATTCTGTTCCCAAAGAAGCTCACGATTGGACCTACTGCTAGCTATAGTTGATTTTTAATGCATTGTAATGTGCCTTTCCGTATGGATTATGAAGCAGGTTTGGCCAAGGTTGGGGACAAGGAACCGTATATTATGCCATGCATTAGGTACTGGGTATTATGTTGTCTCCAGTTGTTAGACCGAGCTGCCCCTCTTTCAAGCCTATCTACTTATTCTAGCTTCAGGGAAGGCAGCACAGTCAAATTAGAATGCGATTTTATCTGCTTTCACACCGGCGGCTCGGTGTGGATTAGTAGATGTTTTCACACAAAATTGATGCTGCTTCATGTGTAAATTTGACGTTCTGTCAGTTACGTGTTCTTTTTCTGGCACAGTGAAGGTTCAAAGTTCTAGGTTCTGAGTGGAGCAAGCTGGCCTGCTGTGACTGCAATTAAAATGAAGCCGTTTCTGCTGAAAATCATCACGTCTGGCAGTCCAGCAGTTCTAGTGAAGGAAGCAGGATTTGGCACATGGGTGAGGGAACCATTGACACTTCATTCCCAGCACTTGCCCACCCTGATGTTGACCAGCATGCCTACTCTCTCCGCTGAGCACTGAAGCTGGAAAACAAGTCTGGCCCTCAATGGGCAGAGGTTTGTATTTAGATGCTCAAAAATGCATTCCCTTCACAAGCTCTGTTAAACATTTCTAAAAGTAAAACAACATAGGGTGAGTCTTCCCCTGCCATGCCCTCTGTTTCATATTCTGTGTCCCTCAGCTAAGTGCAGTTCCCCAGTAGTCCAGGCAAATGCAAGTCAAGTTAAAGGCTGACACCGGCCTCTTAGATGAAGGGCTGAGATGAAACATGTTAATTAACTACTGTAAGCTCCCACTGCTGCTTTCATTCAAAAGCGAGCGTCGTGCCAGCTTCATATCTCGCCTGACACACCTAGCACTGCTGCAAGTCTACAAATGCAGTTGCAATTAGTGGCCAACCGTTGTAAGAAAGCTCTGTGCTTGATCAGAAGCTGAGGCAGTTTTCATTAACTTCCTTATCTTTAAAGAAAAGACTAAGCTTTTTTGAACAGAAGTAGAGTGTAGAGGCCAGGGACACTGGTATTGTACCTGCGAACCGTTAATTGGACTGCCATCATTGGGAGGTTTAGTGCGATTGTCGTGGAGTGTTTCAGTCAATGTGGACTTGTTAATCTTTCCTCCCTTGCGGGAGACGGAAAGAATGGATTATGTTCAGACGTTCCAGCTCAGGGACAGGGCAGTGACCTGCTGCTCTGTGTGTGTGTTTCTCATAGTTTTGTACAGAGTGTTAAAAAAAGCCATTTGTACTTTGCGGAAGGATTGGTTGCTGAGAGGAAGCGTATTTGACTTTGAAAATGATTCTCTCAGGTCAATTTTGTTAAATATTTGGAAAGTTTGTTCTGATCAAAATATGCCAACAGTTCCACATCTTATCTGATTACCAAGGACTGAGGAGGTTGCTCTGTGAAAAGCTAATGCTCGAATGCTCTAATTTCCCTCTCTGAAGATTTTTACATGAATGCCCCCTCCTCCCTTCTCTAGTGCTGAATTCTCCTCTCTTGTCTTCTTTCTGGAGATCTTTACAAGCCACGCAATCCATCACCTGGGGGAATATTCTGCAGGTACTTCCTCACTGCTGAACAGGCTTGTTGGCCGGACTTGGCTGTCCTGACGTACGCCGAAACAATTGGCCATGCTTCAGAGTATCCAGTCAAACAACATATGCATGGATATTTCTCTTTGGATCGGTGTGCACACTCTCTCACTGGAGGGATGCATCATTTTCATTTAATTCTGTAAAGTATTAGGCGCAGGTTGACTAGAGCCAAGATTTTCCGGATCCCAGACTGTGCGTCGGAGTAACTGCTGGATTAAAACCAGTTGAAACCTACGCTGATTACCATTACAAGCACTGTTTTACAAACTTTACACTGCTTGATCAGCTAATACCATTCGGGCTCTGTATCACAGAGTTAAAAGGCACCAAATGGGAAAAATCCTTGACCCCCAGTGACTGGCCTGGCTGTCCAACTCCTGCTGAAGAGCCAGGCTGGCTGGTCTGCTATCAGCAGTGCCTCGATGTTCTGGAGATCTTCCTGGCTCAGGAACTGGACTGTCGAAACAAATTGTGTTACGGTAGCATGTCTGTGAATATTATTTTGTGAAGTTAATGGCATAATTTAAGAATATGAAAAAACAACAACAAACGACATTTGAATACAATACAAAATTACATTTGTATAATGCCTTTCACGTCAGGAGGACGAACCAAGGCGCTGATGGGAGTTTTACATTAATAACCCCTCCTTCCCTCTCTCGTGCTGTAGTGGTGTAATTTGAGAATATGAGAAAACATTTCAGGGCAGAGCCTCCAGAACCCTCCATTGGTCTGTATAACAGTTTGGTTCTGGTTTAATGGATCGATTTACAGCAGAGTGGTGTCATTTAATTTGACTTGGGCCAATGTGTGTGATACAGATGGAGTATGTGATGACGCGCCTACTAGGTCAGAAATTCTCTCCCACTTAAAATGCTGACTGTAACTTATTGCAGCTTCACCGTAAATTATCTGGTCATTCTATGCTAATTCTATGTTTTTTTCCCCAACACTGCCTTGGTGGTAATTCACTGAGCTAAAATAAATGTTGCTCAAAAATCTGACCATTTATCTCTCTGGGTTAGATTTGAATTTTCAGTCCTGAGGGAAAGGAAACTGCCCTGAAAACTGTGTAATGTAATGATTTGCTGTGTTATAAACTGAACAAGCAATCTGAACGTACATGCCCATGATCTGGCAAACTTCAGAGTGAACAAGACCATTCAGATACTCTTTGTATAAATTGGGATGGTGTTTGTCGAAGGCACAGTTCTCAGTGGGCACACACCCTGTGTTGAGATGGCTCCTCACTGTAGAGGTTCTGTGGGGCACGACTTGTGTTGTGTTGTGATGGATATTAACTGCACAGCTCTCAATGTGTGCATGGTTTGCATTGGGAAGAGTACAGAAGGTGGTTCTGAACGTTCAGTGTTTGTGTCACTCTGGAACACTCTCCCTCAATCCCTCTGCTTTATCCCCTCACTCCCCTTACAGAACAGCTTGATTGGGATGAGGACTAGTTTTTCAGCTGACAGAAGAGCAGACAGTAATTGGCATGTGGACAGTCTGACTTGAGTCCCAGCTGCTCATTAGAGGAACTATTTGAGGCTCAGGGATTGTTAAAAGTAACCGTGTCCGGTCAGGAGATCTTTAGTTGTCTTGATCTTTTATAGGTTTGAGGAGTTTCTTGGTGCTCATTGGTGTAAGAACTTACCTGTCTCTGTGTGCTCCATTTGTAATTGCAACAAAATTTGCATGAAACTGTTTTTAAGATGGGCCAGAGGGGTAATTAGTTGCAGCAGATTTTAACTAGGATTTAACTTAGAGTTGTGAAAGTCAACTCACAAAATTACGTTTAGATGCACTGGCATAGCAGAACAAGAGGCCACAGGTTTAAGAGTTGCAAATGACAGACACCAGGAAGTATTTCTTTACCCAGAGGATAATTAACCACTACCAGGAAGGGGACAGGATTTAGGTTGAGGCCAGGATGGTGGACGCATTTCAGCTCAATGCTGTGGTGGGAGCATGGTAGGGTGGTTATTACAAATCCAAAAACTCCCTGGTACCTCCCTATCTCTCTGATTTTTTTTTACCCTATTGCCTCCTATACTAACTCAGGCTTGCTGTGCATTCCCCAACTTCAATCTCTCACCTCTGGAACTCCCTCCCTCAACCATTCCATCTCAGCTTCTCTCGCTGTCTTCAAGTCTCACCTCAAATTCTACTTCTTCAAACATGCTTTTGGTCACCTCGCTCCCCTCCCTTACCTCAGAGTCCTGCCCTGTTCTGAAAAGTGCTCTGAGACATTACCCTATCCGTATAAAAATTGACATGGTGGTGCCATTTTAGCTGAATTGGGATTACTAGCCTAGTCTATAGGGAAATACACAACATGGCAATGGTCACCTTGGACAGGTTTGGCAAACAGTCTCAGAAGTAATAATAATAATCCTTGCATTTGATATAGCGCTTTTCACGTCGGGAGGACGTCCCAAAGCGCTTCACAGAATAGACTGTAAAGTGAATTGACTGTATATTTGTGGGCGAACGCGGCAGCCAATTGCGCACAGCAATGTCCCACAAACAGTCGTAGATTGAAAATGACCAATTTATTATTGTTTTTTGTTTTGGAGGGATTATTATTAGGCTCTGTGTGGAGTAAGAAAACTTGCCCAAGGTTTCGCCCTGACCTGCCTGGAATTGAACTCAGGTTTCTCACTTGCAAAGCGAGTGCTCTAACCACTGAGCTACAGGACTCCTAAAGTAGGTGGTTTAGGCAGCGTCTGTGATTGGAGTAGGATCTCAGAGGCAGGGAGTCGTGGCAGCGAGCAGTCTGAGCAATTGCCTCAGCAAGAGCATTGTACATTTGCTTGAGGAGGGGCTCTATTTATGAGTTGATTGACTATTGGTGATATTTTCTTATGTCAATACTAGTGAATGTTTGATACAATGGGACAAGACTAATATATGAGTGTGGTCCCTATACTAATCAATTAATTTGTATAGATCAGAGAACACCTAACAGGTCCCAATCTCACACACTGACTGTACAGATTAGTGAAATGTAAGCGATAATTTCTCCTGGAACCAGTGCAGGACTGAGAATGCATGTACATTGGCATAAGGCCCACAGTAGTCTGTCCCAATTGGTAATTTATCTGCCATGCTGCTGCTGCTGTGGATTTGTATTTTAATATAAAAGCAACAGAGAGGAACCCTCCATTGGCCTGAGTTGGCAAACTGAGACACGAGGACAGGAGACTGATCACTCAAGTGCTGGGCAGCTGCCAAACACAGCAAGTGTTACCAGGCATGCACACAGCTTTTGGTACTGCAATGTTTTATGTCATTTTAAACCTCCTCCTGCTCTGAATAACGCTTGTGAGTTGTTTAGAGGAGCTGTTTACACAGCAGGTCTTGGGCTGCCTTCAGCCTCTGAACCCACCAGCCAGTCAACATAGGTCCGGCCAGTGTGGAAAATTCAGAGATTTGATTTAAATATTTTTAATTAAAGGGGAGCCGTGTTGAGAAAAATTCCCAGTTTTTGAGACCCCTTGCTGGTCTCTGCCACCTCTTGCCACAGTTTCAGGCATTGCTTATCTTAAATATTCATTTGGATACCAAGTTATTTTTACTGTGCTCCAGAATTATTTTTCTTTTTCTCTCTCTCTTTCTCTCCCTTCCCCGCTTCAACATGTGCTGAGTAAAGATACTGCGGTTAAAGAGAGCTTCCTCGTATATCAAAGCATTCTCATTTTTCTCCCGAATATCTCCTGTGTCGGCCCAATTGTCGCATGCTGTCTGAAGATAATATTTATCTTGTGGTTCTATTTAATCGTTCCTTTGTGTGGGGAAAGAAAATAGCTTAAAATGAAGTGATTGGAACCCGATACTTTGGTTGCTTCACGTGACACGCTTCAAAGATTCCATTTCTTCTCATTTTGCTGCCCTCACTCAGCGCAGTGGTGCCCTCTTTGCCGTTTGAAGTTGCCCTGGTTTTCTCTGCAAGAATTGAAATCCAGTTTAACACAAGGCATTCGTATGAATATTCCTATCGGCCCCCCCACTAAACATTCCTGGTGTACATTACGTGAAGGTTTCAGTGTGACAAGAACTACACTAAACCATAGTGTGTTGGAACACTGTCTCTTCATCACTTTGATCTATATTCAAATACAGCCTAAATAAAGGTGCTGAAGATATAAATAATACCTTAGAGCTATTAATTCACATGAAACACATTCAGGTTGCGATTGATTTGAACTTGACACCCATTTCTCTGAACTCTGTCTGTTTCTCCTCTCCCACCCCCAAAAAATATTGTGGGCTCCAGTCTTCCTGTGTCTCACCCGAATACTTGACTAAAAGTCCAAATCCTCAAACCACAATCCTCAGTTGCTTGAATACATTTGAAATTTACCCACTATTCACCTCTATAAATATATTAATAATAAAAATTTGATCATTCAATCCATGACTGTTTCTGGGACAATACTGGGTGTGTTTCTCCCACAAAATACACATCAATTCACTTTACAGTACATTCTGTGAAGCACTTTGAGACGTCTCAAAAGGCTCTCTATTAAATGCAAGAATTATTATTATATGTGTTACTATTGCATGTGGCGTGGTTTGTGTTCTAAATTCAGATTATCTAGTACAGGGTGGTTGAACTAGCATCTTGGGGGCCGCATCCGCTGGGCCAATTTCATCCAGCCAACCCCCCCCCCCCCCATTTCATCTGGCCCACCCGCTCCCTCCATAAGCCGTAAATGTTCTGTTTCTGGAAGGGCCGAGTAATTGAGTACAGCCTGAGAAGGCCACAGCTGTGCTTTTTCTTACCTTTGTAAGATTTAAAGAATTTATTTGCCAGGTTTGGTTCACCGACAAAACAGTCACTGCACTTTACAGCGTATCTTATGAAGTTCTTTGAGACTTTTTCCCGACATGAAAGGCGCAATTTCAATTGTAAGGATTAATATTACTACTAGGTTTAAGTTTAATATGAATACAAAATGCTTTATTCACTCCCCGCACATACAATTCCTTCCTAATAATAATCCTCGCATTTGATATAGCACCTTATCACGTCATCGAGAGTCTCAAAACACTTCACAGGATATACTGTGGGCGAAATGTGGCAGCCAATTGCACACAGCAGTGTCCAATGCACAGTTGTGGATTAAGTGACCAAATTATTATTATTTTTATTTCTGTTGGAGGGATTATTACCCCTGCAAAGCAATCCGCCAATCAACTAACAACCAGGTTCCTACTTACTGCTAGGTAAACAGTGGCGTGTATGTGGAGTAAGGAAACTTGTCGGGAATCAAACCCAGGTCTTGCTTGCAAGGCGAGCGCTCTAACCACTGAGCTACAGGACTCTACATGTACTTTTAAACACAATTAGCACCGTTCTTCCATGTGTTTCATTGTTTGGTCAGTGCAGAGAGAAAAACAAGAGAGACTTTACATGACTTTGTGGACACCCAGTATAAAGGTGTTATGAAAGGGGAAAGGGAGGAAACTCTCTAGCCTTAACCCCAACCACACACCCCCTCCCCCCCCCCCCCCCCCCCCCCCGCCCCGGTTAGTGTATACATACAGGCTTGATTCTTTTTTCCCCACACATTTAGAACTATTTCTCCTTGTCCCCCCCTTTGGCTCACATACCTGAAGGATTCCTTGTCCCTTTACACAAGTAAAGCCCACTGAATACCTCGGCTTAATCTTCTCTCCAAGTCCTGCTGTTTAATATGAAAGTGGACTGTTCAGCAAAGAAATTCAGATCATTTCTTTTTCATCTCTTTCAGATAAATCGCTTGGCTATCGGCAGTTAAGAAGCCAGCAGAAATATTTTACCCTGGACGTCGATGATGAGGACGGTGAAAACATGAGTAAGAAAGCTGAGCACTTCAGATTCTGAGCAGTGACTTGATGCTACCGCCACTTAATATTACATGTCCAAACCTTGGAGCTATGTGGGCCTGTGGATCTGCTTGGCTGATCAATGTGCTCTTGCTCTTTCCCCAGTGTTTGCGACGTTAAGATTTAACTTTACTTTCACACAGTGGGGAGTCGAGGGGAGGGGGGTGGGATGGTATTTCAACGTGTGGTGTTACCACTCGTCATACTTATCACATCAACCACCAAAAAGTGGGATCCAAAGGAGTTTGGTAAACAGAGGCATGTGGAGTAAGGAAACTTGCCCAACATTTTGGCCTGCCCGGAATAGAACCCAGGTCTCTCACTTGCCAGGCGAGTGCTCTAACCACTGAGCTACAGGACTCCTGTATCACTTATATTACTTGCTCTCTTTCCCGCACCACCCCCATTTGGAGATTTTACATGGTATCCACAAAGGGGTACCTGTGAAATAATTTGCACATTGGTCTGTCCCTATGTATGAATACAAGGATAAATGAATTGAGATTAAATTTAAAAGTACCTTCGAATCACAATTGAGCACCCTTCTCCAATCTAGCTTCTCAAAAAAAAACACCACATTCACCTATCCATCTATATTCAACTGGAACAGGGTTATAAGCTTTGGGCCATGTGAGTTCCCTCTCCAGCTCTGTTCTGTTTATGTATCCAGTCAATGCAAGGTCACAAATAATGTTGAGGTGACACAGTTAAATCTAGTCTGAGGTTCCATAGTAGGTCAGAGAGGATGTGTAGGGTTGTCAGGGGGCTCTCTGGTGATAGAATTGCAGGACAGACTTTCTACCAATAAAGTTTTCCTGCACAGAACTCTTTGTCAGTTGGACTGTTGGGTGAAAGGTAGCGGTGGAAAGAGGGAAAATCAAAAATCCAATCATCCAGGTCAGTCAGAGAATCATGGTGGACAAAGTTTGTTGGTTACATGGTTTTCTCTGTCACAAAACAGTGTGTATCTAAAACAGGAAGCAAAGTGACAGGAAGCTTATGCTACATATCAGTTCAGACCACCAATTCAGCAAGACGCGTTTAAAAGACATTCTGGTTTTCTACAGTAATGATTCCCGCTATTGAACACTGAGCCTTTCAAAAATATTCTCCAATTCTTTCTCTTGACCTGTTCAATGTCCTACACCATTGCCTCTCATCCCTTGGCTGAGATGATTTGTGGCCACATTGAACAAGACAGTGGGTATTGGACAATGACTACCTCCCTATTCATTTATTGAGATAGTCTTATAATGCTCATCAGATGGGACCTTTTCTACAGCTTCCCTTGAGATGAAAGGGGCATGTAATAAAAATGTGTGCAACCACTAACCTTCTGTTTTTTCTGTATCAATTTTACCAATTTCCACTCTTACTTTTACATGGTTACAATAAGTGGTAGTTTCTGTTCTGGGTGGCAGCCGGAGTATTCAGAACCATGTTTAATTGTTAATTTTCTTCCCCATCGAGCATTGCTCTATTTTCAAATTGATGACAGTGTGTTCCAAGTGAATTTGTCAAACCAACATAACTAAGAAAACTGCTGCCCCCAGAAATTACTAACTAGTAGAAAACTTGGTTACCTAACCATGTCCAACTATTTCCATCGTTTTCAGTGATGGTCATGTTCTCCTTCTAACATCCTGATCACAACTGTGTCTGTTTTTTAAGCCCTTTCTTTCCTATTGTTACTGCTCGTTGGTGTTAAGATGCCCTGTCATTTTCTAATGTACATCCTTCTTTACAGTGTAAGTAATGAAACTTCGAAGCCGAGCCTGTCTGATTTATCTCTGCAGGTCTACAGTGAACTTTGATCAGTACAAAAATGTGGTTCTCTACTAGTGCTAAATTCTTTCAGCTGAATATTGTATAAAAGCTTTGTATCTGACTCTTATTGCTGTTTTCTTACTAACTGTTTTTAAGGCCAGACCAGTTCCACTTCCTACGAACTTTATGCATTGTTTACACCTTTCGTTGAATTTTGCAGGCTCTTCCTTCACTAATTTAGATCAGATGCCGATTGGCTTGATACGTATTTCCCGTTTATTTGACTTGCAGCATTACATTTTTCTTTGAACTTTGAAATCATGGCTGCAGTTTAGAATTGTCTCATCTCGATTCAGTAAAGCAGTTATCATCTCTTATATTATTGCCTTTATTTGTCAGTTGTCATTAAGGCTTCGCTACTCCATGCAGGTTTTGCTGAGGCAGGGCTGAGGTACAATGCAATTGATTCCCTAGTATTTTCAAGTAGCTTCCTTAACCTTGGTTTGCTGTTGATTTGTAATAACTTGCTTGCTCCTGCTAACCCTCTACCATCCTGCCCGCTCCCTCCGCTCAGCAGGCTCCGACCTGCTTCACGTACCCTGCCTCGCTCGCTCCACTATTGTTGGACGGGCCTTCTGCCACTTTGCCCCCATCCTGCCATTCTGCCACTTTGTCCCTCCACCTCACCCCTTCCCTTGCCACCCATCTCAAGACCCTCCTTTTTGACCGTGCTTTTGATCTCCCTGCTTCCGTCCACCCTCCCTGATCCCGACCTCCAGCTCTGGTCTGTAACTCTGTCTGTCCAGCGCCTTGGGACGTCCTCTCGACGTGAAAGACGCTATACAAATGTAATTTTGTTGTTGTTGTATTTGTCCAGAGTTGTGACAACAGATATTCATTATTGAACCAAAGCAGCAATTGTACTTTTAAAGGGCATCACTTTACTAGAACAGAAATGGCTCTCTGAAGTCCCTTTTTTGTTCTTACCCTGCACAAACCTATAATTTGTAACATTTTTCTTATAATTTGTCAGCACAATTCCAGGCTCCTTCACACGCTTATAGATCTATAAAGAAGTGCAAGGTATTACTATAACATGTGATGGAGCTGTGAAACTGCACCTTCTAAAACAAAGTTTTCTAAAACAAAACAATGTGCAATGTTCATAATTTTTTGACTGAGATCCTGCAGCTGTCAAACTCTGCGATTTGAAAATGATTAGGGCTTCTACCAGTCTGGATAAGCAATACCTCTTCTCTCTCTCTCTCTCTCTCTCTGTGAAGATAGCCATTTTGCTGTTAAACATCCCGTTCAAATGATGCTGCCTCTACCGTCTCTATGGGCTTTTGTGATTTCAGACTTGCCTTTTGCACTGGCTAATATCACTGCTGAAAATCACAGATTTCTAATGGTCTTTAGATACCTCCAGAGACCATTGTTACTTGGACAGTGATTCAGAACAAATCAATCTTGTATTACAGAGTGAACGTGCTTCTGATTTATTTTTAAAATGAGCTTTTTGTTTTCAAAAGTAGGAAGTTAATTTTGTCTGGCCTTTTGAAGACTAAATTCTTTCATATCTGGGTCTTTTCCTTTAATATCTTGCCAGAGTGGGTATTCATTTTGTCAAACATTCTCCCATCAGGTATAAAACACTCATTCTATCTATTTTCTCCCTGTCTGTCATTCAGTAAGCATGTCAACATGGGCGGAGTGTTCCCTTTCAATATGACTTGAGATTGCACCTCTCTCTCACCAAATTGATATGACAGCCAAAATTGACAAATGCTAGAGCATTGCTTGCTGCAAACTGGCTTTAACCTTGGGAGATAATTTGCTGCCTCCAGTACATTTATTTCGTGTAATGCAATGCATGTGGTAGTTGAACAAATTAAATGCTAATTTCTATGTATCGTTTTCCTTCAAGCTTTTATGTTTATTTCAGCTTGCTGCCTTCTTGCCTCAAAGTTCTATTTCAGACCTGGTGCACCTTGGAGTGCTTCCGTCATTGCATTTGTATGGTGGCTTTCACGTCGGGAGGATGTCCCAAGGCGCTGGACAATTAGGGATTTGTACCCGAACTGGGGTTTAGGATCAGGGAGAGTGGCCGAAGGTGCAGTTGAAGAGGAGGGTCTTGAGACGTGTCTTGAAAGAGGCAAGGGGAATGTGAGGAGAGGGAATGTGGGATGAAGTTCCAAAGGATGGGGACAGAGAGGCCGGGTGGGCGACTGCTGCATGTATTAAACTTCATACATATTTTGTCTCTCCTGCAGTCAAGAACTGATATTGGGGGTGGGGGGAGGAAGGGGGAAGGCATCTGACCAAATGGGGCCAATATTTTGATGAGATAATGCCCCAGATGTTTTTCATGTGTACAATGGTGACTCAATTCAGGTTGAATGTCAACATTCAACTGTCACATGCAATTTTCAGTTTTCATTGAAAATGATGAGTACTAACTTACCCTCCTCAAAGGTAACCCCTCACCTTATCCATTCCTGTGTACATGTTTACTGAAATCCTGTGCACTGTATTCATTTTTGTTATCCAGGGCTTAGGTTTGATTTGGCTATCAAATAATAGTCATGTTTCTCATTTTTATGTTCCCAGTTACAAGTTGAGCTTTGTCTGTTGTTGTCAACCCCAATTTTTGACATCCTGTATTTGTAGTTGAGTTTCCTGTTGCCATTATTGACCATACATTTCCAATATTTTGAGGTTGAGTGAATCTGGAAATTCCCTCACTTGTTCTCAGTAAGTAAACTGTTCTTTGGTGAAAGATTCACTCTGCACAGAATATCTCAACAGCTCTTACTTCATATTACGATACAATACAAATTTACATTTATATACCACCTTTCAAGTTGGGAGGACCTCGCAAGGTGCTGGATAGTCTAAGGTTTGCACCCAAACTGGGTTGCTGCAGACATGTGTCTCGTTGTGACTGAAGAGCAAATCCCTAAACTCACATCTATTCCAGATCTATGTTTGTAAGCAGACGTCTCATATCTACTTACTGTATTGTATGACGTTCAATGATTTGATGAAACAGTTTTGTATGCGCAATATTTTCAAGTTGCCAATAGAATTTTGCAGCACAAAATTGTAACCTTTTGACAATTAAACTGCAGCGTTGTAGCATCTTTTGTTTGGTGCTATCAAGGTTTTGTCTTCATTTTTGAGGGTAGTGGGGAAATCCAGTGTCCAGTTCATCAATAGTAACTTTCAAATATCTAATACCCATGAGTGTACATGCATGTGCTCACATGGTTAAAGGGGACAGAATTAAATCCATATCTGTTGGATAAGTGGCTAAATTGACTGTTGTGAAGGAAAGTTGATCTGATTTGTGTTTTTTCTTTTTCCCTCAATGTTCGTTCATCTATTTCATCCCTCTTTGCTTCTCTTCTGTCTGTCTGTCTGCTGTCAGGAATTCCCACTCTGGTATTACAGATATTTTTCTGAGCTCCAAAGGAGTAACCTATGGACCTTTTGCTGAAGGATGTTATAAATGAAAATTTGACGAGTATTTCATCAACTTTGTGAATGGAATGAGGTGATGTGTGTGAGAAGCCCACCCTCACAATAGTTGCCCAGCACACACTTGCACGGGCAAAAAGTGGGCGACTATTTGCTCCCACCTAATAACTGATGGTATTATATAAGATGATCTCCGTTTGCTATGTAAAGAGCAACATAGTCTGCAGACATAAACCCAATGTTCAATTTACATATTTAAAAAATCAAATGGCACAATACCATGTTTTGGTTCTGTGGTCCAAGTCCCAGTCATGTTCTCCAGTTCTGTGGATTATGTACCCCAAAAGCAGTGGTTTTCAAGTAAAAGAGCACATTATAATAAATAAATGTGTCCTAGCATTCAAATGCAGTGTTACGATAGAAGATTCTGTTTGGGGAAAGAGTTTTTAAATTTCTCATACAATACAAATTTAAATTTATATAGCACCTTCTGTATGGGGAGGACGTCCCGAATAGCACCCAAACCTAGGATTGGCAACCGTAGGGGTGGGCGGCTGAGGAAGCTGACTGAAGGCACGGTCAAAGAGATATTGTCTTGAGATGGACCTTGAAAAAGTTGAGGGATGGAGTGAGCTGGAGGGACTCCGGGATGGAGTTCCAAGGAGTGGGGTTAGAAAGGCTGAAAGCCCACCTGCTGATGGTGGAAATGAAGGAAATGAAATAAGCAATTGCTTATTGAAGCCGATTCCTCCAACCATAATTTGATGTTGGAGTACAATTTGTGAGAAATCAGAGGGTGGCAAAGTTTAGCATCAATATCTACAAAAGGAACAAGCATCTCTTTCTGTGGCAGCATACACGTTTGCACCTGGAATTTCCCACACTGGGAGGCAGTTCACTGTCAGGAGGCGGTTAAGAGCACAGGGTGAGGCAAACCAATCTTGCTCACACCTGCTGGTGATTCACAGAGTCAGCTTGGCAGAGATCCAGAGAAAGGTGACATGTCTACCCTACCTGTTATCACACAGTGTGACAATGAAGCATCGTAAGAAGGAAACCAGAATAAAATAATGGGAAAGGTGAATAGAGAAGAGTGGGATGACCGTAGATTTAGCATCTTTTCCAGTACTGACATGTTAGCTATCTTTCACATGGAAATGAAGGAAAAACAAATATTCCCCCCCAAAAATCTATTCGAGTTGTAGTTTGGTGTAAAGAAAGCCACAGTACAGAATACTGTATTTTAGTGTTGTTCAGTCACTGAACTCTGACATAAGGAATTTCTAAACTTTACTCTGGGTATTCATTAACATTTAGGGCTGCTTTGGGCTATTTATTGAGATTTTTATGTCCCCCCTTTTCTTTTATTTTAAAAAAATTATAACTTATTTTGTCCAGTTCTGTCATTGGCATGAATCTAAATCTCTCCCATTCTGATATGAAACTGAAACACATCACTTGTTCTGTTACAAAGACAGATGAGGAATCTCTAAATTTTACATTTACAAGATCCTGCAACGAAGGCGTTGTAAGTTACTCTTTCTGGGCACCGCAGGTTCAAGCAGCACAGAGGTCAAAGAGAACCGTAATGTGGAAAACGTCTCTCTTAAGGAAAGCAGTCAGACTCCCGGAGAGACCCAGATCTCAAATGGCAGCAATTCCTCCATTAACAGAAAGCGGCCATTGGAGGAGGGCAGCAATGGGCATTCGCATCCTAAGTTCCGAGCCAAGAAGAGGAAGAAAACGCCAGGCCCCATTCTGCCTAAGAATGCGTTGATGCAATTGAATGAGATCAAGCCTGGCCTGCAGTACAAGCTGCTTTCTCAGTCTGGGCCAGTCCATGCTCCTGTCTTCTTAATGGCTGTGGAGGTCAATGGACAGACCTTTGAAGGTTCTGGTCCAACCAAGAAGAAAGCTAAGTTGCACGTCGCTGAGAAAGCACTACGATCTTTTGTTCAGTTTCCAAATGCCTCTGAGGCACACTTAGCAATGGGTCGAATGCTGAATGTGAATACGGACTTCACGTCAGATCACTCTGACTTTCCAGATACACTTTTCAATGGATTTGAAAACCAAGAAGCAGGAGATGATCCTTATCTCTTGGGATCAAATGGAAACGGTTCTTTCAATTCATCAGGAGACTACAATTCTCTTGGTCTCTCCTCTGGCACTGGAGCAATCAGTTTAGGTCAGTCAGCCTTGACTGCACCCTCTCCTTTTGCCATGAACAGTGGGAAAAACCCAGTGATGATACTGAACGAGTTACGACCAGGACTCAAGTACGAGTTTGTCTCAGAGAGTGGGGAGAGCCATGCCAAAAATTTCATCATGGCGGTGATCGTGGATGGACAGACGTTTGAAGGGTCAGGGAGGAACAAGAAGCTGTCCAAAGCGAGGGCTGCTCAGGCCGCTCTACAGACCCTGTTTAACATGCAGCTGGACTCTACCCCATCACGCCAACCAATTCCCAGCGAAGGTCTTCAGCTTCACCTGCCTCAGGTAAGGAAACCTTTTAACCCGACGGATATGTGGGACACTTGTTACATAATCAGATCGTGTGGGAAAAAATAGCACGATAGAAGTTGAGCTTATGAAGATCAGCAGGTTATTATCACATGGCTGCTGAGGAAAGTTTTTTCCATGCAAAGATTACATGAGTCAGAGGGGTAAAGGACTAGGAGGGGTGAGAGTTCATGTAAACGGTATAAAGTTGGGCAGTATGTCCTGTTTCCAAGCCATATCACTCTAGGTCATTCTGTTTCTCATGGTCTCGTTGGGTGGTGAGATATGGTCCCTGAGCACTATCTGTCAAGCATGTTAGCCCTTCCCACCAGCTATAGGTAATGCTCAGCATATCACTGAAAGAGTGTGGCATTGGAAGTAACATTGCATTTGATGACTCTGGGAGGATTCTCATAAAAGGTTATTGAGAAAGCTCAGGCAAAAGCACTAAATAGCTGCTTGTTCAATCTTGGCAAGCAGAGGATCAGTTATTAGTATATTCAGTGTTCATTTTAATATTTTAAAATGTTCCTGTTATTTTACTCTCGCTGTGCTTCTCCTGGGACTTGTATATTTTCCAGACAAATGAGCTCCCAGGCTTTAGACAATGCTGTGCGGAGTTGGCAGCAATGTTACCAGCGCTGACACTCCTCCACGAGGTTCCCATGCTGGCCACCGCTCCTTGTGTCCATGTGCCAACACTCTGGGCAGATCAGAAAGTGAATGGACTTGGAGGATTCAATCTTCTTCCTTCCAACCACTTCATGATGCCTCAGTACCATGCACCATAGTACTGCCATAGTGTTAAGGGATTTAAAATCTATTTAAAGATAGAACTTAATTGTATTGTTATTTTATTGCCACGTTTACGTTTGATCTCAGCTGTGGAATCTGCTCGCAGTGGGGATCCGTACAGTAGAGCCAGTGTGCTGTGTCCACACATCAGGCACGTGTACTCTACAAGTAAGGAGTTGGATAAGCAAAGTGTATACAATGCAGAAGTGAGATCCTAAATTAATTCAATCTAGATTGGGTAAGTGTGTGAACAAAATGCTGGAGTATCATTGCAGTTCTGGTCTGAATGTCTTTTTTTAAACTGAGTTTCTACACAGTGCCATAATGATCAAGGTAGGCGAGGGGAAATATTGACCCAACAAATCATTGATGTGTGTATCATGACATGCTCAACGTCCTTACTTAGTTGTAATGGCTGTACATGTTCGCCCACAAAACACACACAGTCATGCCACTTTACAGGATATCCAGTGAAGTGCTTTGGGACATCCTCCCGACATGGAAGGCACTATATAAATGCAATTTGTTGTGATTGTAAGGATTATTATTATGTTTTCTCTCTATTGTGTGGGATACAATGATTTTAAAATTCTGGTTTAGTTAAAACTGCAGAGCAAAGGGAAATAAGCATTGGTTCAGACACCGACCAAGCGATTCTGTGACCCTCAGTACTGGCTTCGGCAGATGCCCATTCTCCTTTCTCTATGATGACCAAAGCAAGGAAATGCAAACAATGTATAAAAGTTAGTGAAGTGACTTGGTTGTAGCTGGCTTGGTGATTGATAGTGATAGGGCCGCTGTGTAAGAACATTTCATGCCAGGCTGGCACAGCAGTGATGGAATGGGGAGTAGCAATCTGTCAATTAATGATGTGTGGCACGTCCACCTTTCTGCTACTACAACTAAACGTGTAAGAAAGAAAGCTCAAGACTACATTGTGATACCATTGCATTGGATGTAGGATGATATGGCTTGTGTAAAAGGCTTACTAACTCTCTAACTTGGGACTAAAGGAGGATGCTATCCAGCCTGTCGAGCCTGCTCTGCCAGTTTATTCCATAATGGCAGATCTTTTTTATCCCATTTCCCCGCCTTTCCCCCATGCCCCTAAATTCTCTTACTTACCAAGTATCTATCTCCCTTTTAAACATCTCAATTGATTCTGTCTCTACAGCATTCTAGGGCAGTGCATTCCACATTTTCACAACTCTTTTGTGACAAAATGTTTTCTGATCTCCTTTCTAACTATTCTGGCCCTTGTTTTAAGATTGCCTCCCTTGTTTCAGATCCCAGAGGGAAGAGGAATTGTAAAATGGTCTCCCTTGTTTTGGATCCCTCCACCAGAGGGAAGAGTCATTCACCATCAAGCTTGTCAATTCCTTTCGTTGTTTTAAATCCTTGCATTTCTAGGCAATGGAAATATTCCAATGATTTAGGACTTCCTCCTGCTGTGAATGGCACTCTGAAAATTTAATTTTTTGTATTTTAAACAGTGAACTTGGATCACCCTTTAACCTCTTAAAAATGGCAGATAAGTAAATTTGAATGCCATCCGATGTATATTTGTAATTGAATATCCCAGCTCCTCCATCCACTTGGTCCACCATGCACAAGCTCATCCAAACATCCGCAGCCCAACACTATGACCCCCATTCTCTCCAGCCTCCACTTTCTCTTCAGGTCCAAAACACTGACTGTTCAGCACTTTGGGATGTCCTCCCGACATGAAAGGCGCTGTACAAATGTAATGTTGTTGTTGTTGTTGTTCTCTTGGACTTCAAGATCCTTGCCCTCATCTGCAACCTTACCTTCAAGCCTTCTCAACCCATCACCTCTCATCTTCTCCAACCTTAGTCTTCCACTCACCACCTCTGCTTGGCAAACTGGGGCTTGCTGCACATCTACTGCCTGTTATCAGTGACCAAGCCTTCAACCACAATGCCCGTATCCTCTGGAACTCTTTCCTTTAACTTCTCCACATCGCCCCCTCTCTATCTGTCTCCAAAATAATCTCAAAAACCTATCTCATCTTCAAAGCGCTCCGAGACATTACTCTATATGAAGGGCACTTATATAAATGCAAGTTATTGTCGACTATCTTATTGCTATGCAATTGAGCACTCACAGAAAGGCTACTACTGCTTGTTAGCAATGCTCAGTGACCTGCTGAGGCCGTGTGAAATGACTATTTGGCTGAAAAGAAATCAAATTACCTTGCAAACAAACCAAACATTAAGATACATTTCATGGCAGTAGTTATTAGGGACTGAAGGTTAGATATTTGTTTCCCCGTCGAGATGTTATGTGGAACAAATTCCAACAAAAGTAGCTAATTCTGTGTGGCTGTGTAACTCCTTCCAAAGAAAAGTGCCTGCTGAGAAAGGTATTGGAGGATGTGGAGATGGGTGCAAATCCTGCAGTGGATGCAGTGATTTCTGTTGGGGCTGTAAGGGGAGGATGGGAAGGTAGTCTGTCGAGGGAAACAGACCAGGTTTGAATAATGTATTTGGATGGTAGAATTTTAAGGTAATAACAACAACAAATTACATTTATATAGCATCTTTCACGTTAGGAGGGCATCCCAAGGATCCGTACCCAAACTGGGATCAGGAAAGGTGGAGGGCAGGGAGGATGGGGTAGGAGGGTGACCGAAGGCACGGTCGAAGAAAAGGTTTTGAGATGGGTCTTGAAGGAGGCAAGGGAGGGGGTTTAGATGGAGAGACTGTGGGATGGAGGTCCAGACGGTGGGGGCAGAAAGGCTGAAGGAGGATTATGGGGCGGCCAAGGCGGGGGACATGAAGCAGGCCGGAGTAGACATGTTGGTAGGTCACAGGTTAGGAGGTCACAGAGTTAGGGAGGAACAAGGCCGTAGAGGACTTTGAAGGTGATGAACAGGATCTAGAATTCTTTCCTCTGAGTGATAGGGAGCCAGTGGAGTCGGGCGAGGATGGGAGTGATAGGGTCACAGAGCCTGGTGTGCCAGAGGACATGGACAGCAGAGTTCTGGTTGATCTGCAGCCTGTGGAGGGACGAGTTGGGGAGACCGACAAGCAGGGAGTTTGTGTAGTCGAGCCTGGATGTGATGAATGCATGGATGAGAGTCTCGATGGCCTGCAGTGAGAGACAGTGGCGGAGCTGGAAAATGTTGCTGAGGTGGGGGAAAGGTATAGCAGGTCATGGCATGGATGTGGGGGATGAAGGACAGTTGAGGGTCGAACAGGATGCTGAGGTTCAGGATTGTCTCCGTGAGGCGTAGAGCGCATCCGTGTAGGGCGATGCTATCAGTGCCCAAGGTATGGAGGCGCTAACGGGAGCCAAGCAGGAGGGCATCGATCTTGTTGACATTCAACTGGAGGAAGATAGTACTCATCCAGAATTTGATGTCCGACAGTCTGTGAGGACATCAAAGGTCCTGGAGTTGAGGGTATAGGCGGAGAGGTAGAGTAGGGTATCATCATATAGATTACTATTAGTGATTAACTGTAAGATCCGTGGAGTCTTATTGCATAGCTCCAAGATGCTATTCTCGTGGAGAAGAATAGACTTGTGGAGTCCTGTAGCTCAGTGTTGGAGCACTTGCCTTGCAAGCGAGACACCTGGGTTCAATTCCAGGCAGTGCGAAACCTTGGGCAAGTTTTCTTACTCCACACAGAGCCTAATAATAATCCCTCCAAAACAAAACAATAATAAATTGGTCATTTTCAATCCACGACTGTTTGTGGGACACTGCTGTGCACAATTGGCTGCTGCGTTTCGCCCACGAATATACGGTCAATTCACTTTACAGTCTATTCTGTGAAGCACTTTGAGACGTCGAGAAGACATGAAAAGCGCTAGATCAAATGCAAGGATTATTATTATTATTAAATTCTACATGAAGGGTGTTATACAAATGCAAGTTGTTGTTTTTGTGAAACATTTGCATTTTGTATGGTTCCATATGGGCTCAGCAGGTGGCATTGCCTTGATATAATTGCATTTGATTGGGTGCCTTTCACGTCGGGAGAATGTCTCAGTGTAGCACTGTGTTGTTTAAAGGCAAACACAGCAGCCAATTGGCACTCAGCAGATGCTTTACAAACAGCCGTGAAGTGAATCACTAATTTTTATCTGTGGATTGTTGGCCAAGATACTAAGAGAAACCTCCTCTTTTTGAATAGTGCCATGTGATCTTTCACGTCCACCCGAACAGACAAATTAGACCTTGGTTTAATGTCTCATCTGAAGGATGACACCTCTGACTTTCAGCACTGCACAGGAGTGTTAGCATAGACTTTAAATGTAGGACTTTATGTTCTTATACAGTGAATTCCTCATAATACAAACCTAGCTTATATCAGCACATGTCTTATATCATCATACTGTCAATATCACAGCCGCTTCCCATGCAAAATGTGAATAAGGGACCCCCCCCCACCCTTTTATTTGATCACTTGCTTATAACATGTGAAGTCGAGTCGCACTCTATACATCCCAGTAAGTAAAATATTGTTTATTTCATCGGAACGAACTTGCATGCATCACTCAACCAGCCACGCCATGTATTGGGGCATTCAGAGAACTCACGCAGTGAGCAGCCTGGTACCTTGGTAAAAGGTTGCCATGGCCCTTTTGTAGGTTGTGGCAAAATCTCTGTGAGTAGAAATATTAGATCTTGCCTTCTGTGAGCTTCTGCCTGATTATTAAAGTCTGAGTCATTCAGGAAAAAAAAGTTTTTTTATATAGACACATATGACAATACATAAACTTCTACTCTAGTTAAACCAGTTTTAACAAATAAACTGACAGTTGATGGGGCCAGGGCGGCTCTGTCACACTGACAGCTGCTCGCTCTAGGCAGCCACAGTGTGTGTGAGTGTAGGTCCTCCTGGCCTTGTTGCCCCCTAGTGGCCCCGGAGGACTCATGGTTGCATATGACTGAGGTCTTTTCCATTGGGGTGACAATATATCAAGAGTTTATTGTATTTGCAGTCCTCAGGGTTGGAAATGGCTTTCCCCCTAAAAGTTTTCCAAGCTTTCACAGCACATAACAACTCACATTTGGTGCCACAGTCCTGCACCTTGCTCTGTAACAGATTCAATAAGTGGAACTGAATTTGATTGCATTTTTTTCGACTGCTATTTGAAATTGTGCCGCAGTAGGCTGACACTTCAGTTACAAATTGCTACCTGATACCTTTCATTTCCAACATTGTGACGTGCTGACAATGACTAGCTAGGATGATGAGTTGCCACAACCACAGCCCTCTGCAAGAAAAAGCAATGACAAAGTGAAGGGAATTATTATATAACATTGTCTCTCCAGATAGGAAAATTGGATCCTTTTAGCCTTTTAAAAATATATATATATTTGTCTGTGCAATCATCCCTTCCTATGTCTTGCAAGAACATCCCCATCCTCATTTTATTCTCTTGTCATTGTGGTCGCTGGGATCAAGGTGTGCTTTTGTTACATAGTGATCCTTTCCTTCAACAATTCAGAGCAGTTTTCCATGTTCTGTCCCAAAGGCTTACGTTTATTTTGTGGGATCATATTTTGTCCCCACTCGTGGTTTCAAAGTTTCCATTCAGAGTTTATATGTCGGACTGGCTCAGTTGGTAACACTCTTTCTTGCCTCTGAGTCAGGTGGTTGTGGGTTCAAGCCCCATGTCAAGACTTTGAACACCTCTAGTCTAGGCCGGTACTACATTACAATGCTGGGGGAGTGCTCCATTATTGAAGGTGCAATAGTTTGGATACGACATCAAACCCAAGTCCCGTCTACCTGTTCAGGTGGACGTTAAAGATCCCAAGGCATTATTTGAAAAGAGAAAGGAGTTTTTCCTGGTGTCCTGGCCAACAATCCCTCAAGTAAAATTGGTCATTTACTCCATGAATTTTGTGGAACATTGCTGCGTTCGCCCGCAGAATGAACTGGTACGGTCACTTTTCTGTGAAGTATTTTAAGATGTCCTCTCAACGTGAAAGCTGCTGTGTAAAGGCAAGGATTATTATTATTTGATAAACTCAGCAAACGGAACAGAATAACGCCTGAGATTATGTCCCAGGACAAGGCATTTGGAATTGTGAGGTTGGCACCAAAAAGCATGAACCTCCTAACTGAATATTATACCCTGATATTCTTCCCTTAATGCATTCATTTGCGGAAGCTGAACTGCATTTAGAAAATGAGGAAGATTATACTCATGATAGGAAATGCACTCAGCTATAGGGTAGCACACCCACATATAATCCCGTGTGGACCATCAACTTAGTTTGAAAATCTACTGTTAACATATTTGAAGTGTAATTGGGATCTGGTGCTCAAAGATCTGCAGGCAACACCTCAACCTGTATTTCATATCTCCCGGATAACCTCCAGGCAGAATTGATCATATTCTCTCTGCCCTCTTGGCTTTGGCTGTGCCAAAAACTAAATGTCAGATTTCACATCATAGATGTGATCTTGTTCGTTCATTGATTGTAGTTCAGTCTCCACATATACATGAATCACTGTGATCCAATGAGGAAAAATACATAGGCGAATTAGCGCTCTAAGAGCCTTATACTGAGCACAGTCCCAGTTAGGTGCTGTGCCCACTACATGGCTTCACCTTCAGGTTTTGTTCTGAGATTTAATTGAACCAGATGGGATGACAGACGTATCAAAGGCGTTCAAAGGATAAGTTACTGCTGAAGAATGAGAAATATTAGACCAAAGTAAAACAATAGAACGTCCCTCTTCGGTATGGTAACGCCATGAAGACTAATGCATTATGTCATTTCTGTATTTTGTACAACTTATTTTATCCCATGCTCTGTATTGTTTAGTCTATGCGATAGCTATTGCCCATGAGCCATGATTTTTATGGAGCTATTTCAGTTCCTTGTTGCAGTTTTGTAGGGCACACGAAAATATCACTTCCCTGAAACTGTTTCCCTCCAATTCACAGGGTACAGACAATCTAGCAGCAAATGATAAAAATTCCCCCAAGCATTCAAGCTGCCAGTCGTGAACCAAAGATGTGAGCTAAGAAACTGGTTCCTGAGGTTTCAGTTGTGACAATGACTGAACTAATAACTTTCAAAGCTACTGTGTGCCACATCTTCCGAACCAGACACATGTCTGCCCCATTTCTGAGCTGCAGGTTGTATTATTGGTGTTTATTCACATTTTTTAGCCACATGGCAAACAGAAACCGCATCATGGAAACGCTTCCAGTGCAGTAGACTGACCTGCAGTTCCATTCCATGCATCATCCATTCAATGGATAAATATTTCCAACAAGTCTTTGATGTATGTTACAGTAATGATTCGCTTATTAAAGGAATTGAGTCTTTTTCAGATATTCTGTGTTAAATGGACCAGTTACTGATGTTGCTCATAATACCAAATTATAGGGGTAGGAAGAAGAATTGTCCTTTCTTTCTCTCTCTGTCAAATATTTTTTCATTCTTGATCTTTTCCCTAATATCTTCTGTGTCATTCTCAGTGAAATCAGGAAAGGCACATTCTTCTGCTCAGCAGTTGGCATTCCATCTCACCCACCTCACTCGAGGCCCACTGGCATTTGCTGCCCTATGGAGAAGGGCTTCCACAAAATTCTACTGCAATAGATCATTGTGCGTTTCGCCCACAAAATATATAGTCAATTCACTTCACAGCATATTCTGTGAAGCACTTTGACACATCTCGAAGTTGTGCTAAGGCGTTATATCTAATGCAAGGATTCTTATTATTATAAACTATTGACAAGATGTTTCTTAATGGAGCGAGAGATGCATGGTGCGGATTCTCTTTTTCACAGTAGTTTTTGGTGCTAAATTAAATTCAGCCTGGCTCAGTTGGGAACATTTTCGCTTGTGAATCAGAAGGTTGTGCACCCACAAAACATGCAATCACTTGACAGTGATTCCTGTGAAGCGCTTTGAGACATCCACCCAATTTGAAAGGCACTAACCCAAATGGAAGCATTATTAGAGCTCCAGGCTGGCAATGCTGGAGGAACGCTACAGTCATTTGCTTCATGACTGTTTGCGAATTGTTGCTGTGCGCAAATCGGCTGCTGCATTCGTCTACAAAAACATACATTTTATACTAAACCTTGTGAAGGACTTTGACATTTCAACAATGTGAAAAGGCACTATATCAAATGCAAGGATTATTATTATATAAATATTTAGTGTTTTCTTTGTTACAAATATTCAAACAATGTTTGCACACTTCCAAGTAAACTTATGTCCCATGTTATTTCTAACCGTGTGAAACAACCTCCCCACATTAACCCACAATAAACATTTACTCTTAACAAGGATTCCTGCAGGTTTCGGATTTCTATTCTTCCAGTGGATTTAGATAGCTTCTGAAATAATTTACTACCGTCACTCTTCATGAGGCATTTGTACAGGTCCAAGGTTTTCTTTCTGCACAAGATGGTTGGGGAGGTGGGGGCAATGCAGATACTGTAACCCTATTGAACAACATTTCTACTGCTGGGGCTCAAATGCAGTATGCGGTTAGTTTTTTTAATAATAATACTTGCATTTTATATTATGCCTAAAGTGGCAGTGCCTTGAAGTACTTCGATAATTACTGTCACGTGTCGTGCCTATAGGCGAAGGTGACAACCAATTTCCATACAACAGTGTCCCACAAAGACTGAGGAAATGAATGGCTGATTAATGTGAGAGATTGTTGACCAGGACACTAGGAGAAACTCCCTTCTAGTTTTGAGTAGTGGGATCTTTAAAGTCGACTTGAACAGCAGATGGGGTCTCGGCTTTTTAATGTCTCGTGTGAAGGACGACACCTCCAACAATGCAGAGCATCTCAACACTGTAATATTGGCCTAGACTTAAGTCCTGATGTGGGGCTTGAATCCCAAACCCTGTCCCAGAGATGAAAGCGCTACCAATCCGAGCCAAGCCAACATGTCATCGTTGGTAAAGTAAAGTTCTTTGCCAAATCTCCAGTGCTTGCTACTGTTGGTTTGCAAAACCAGCTTTGCAATATGTTGTGAACAAGAGGTTAATTTCCACTCACTTTTAACATGAATTGTAAAACCTGCCAGCAGACTCCTGCATTTGCTCTACCGGGACTGCTGCATTATGCCAACTTATGCAGCAATTTTCCACTACATTAAGAAGCGTATTGCTTTGATGACTGGGTTCATTTTTTTTTGCGAACTGGAGCCCAGATGCCCTTGAATTAAAAACAACAAGTTTCTGTTCAATCGGCACAAAAGGGGCTTGGCGTTCCCAGGAATCAGTGAATGTGTCCTTTTCTGCACACAAGCAATGAGGGGCTTGAAATGACTAAAACAACTGCGTTCAAGGCTTTGTGGAAGCCCCTTACTGAAAAGCAGAGCTGAGTAACTAGTTTATTAAGGATCCACTAGTTTGCAGCGTTGGGACTAACATACAACTACATCTGGAAAAGAAAACTAGCCTGGCAACGATCAGAAAGTGGCTGGTTAACGCCCACATGGGATACGTGTAGAATATTCTATTGCGTGATATTATTATTCAGGTAGTATTTAAAGGAGATGTACATCTTAGGGAGCAATTAGGAGCAGTGTAAATATTGCACAGAAAATGTTCTGTTTTCTTTCAAGGCATTGCGTTCCCATGGCTGAATGTTGTGTACTATTAGCTGATAATTTTGATATCAGGTGGTGTGCAGTGAACCTGCAAGGTTAATGTGGATAATTTGAATAATAGAAAGCTTAGAAAGCCACATTAGTGCAATTATAGGAGTACTTTTCAGGCACTGGCATGTTGACTGGAGGAATAGCAGGACTGGTGCATACTTTTATGTGTTTTGTTAGTAAGGGTCCTGAACTTTTTTTAAGCTTGTTTCCTCCCTCTCCTCGCTCTCCAGCCACATTGAAACTGAGATTTGGGACAAATGAGTTGCTCCCATTTCTTTTTCAACGCCACGCTGCGGCCACCTAATAATAATAATAAAAAGAATCCTTGCATTTTGTATAGCGCCTTTTGCGTCTGGAGGATGTCTCAAAATGTTTCGGATATACTGTAAATATACTCTAAAATGTAATAAGTCGGTGAACGTGCGACTTCTAACATTTTGAGAATTTCCATAAATACACAGCTTGTTCTGTGGACTGGAAGACTGAATGTCAAAACTGAATGATCTGTGAACTTCTAAATTAACCCTAACTTTGATTTAATGCTGAATTATTGAACCCTAATCCTGATAAAGGCCATTTTCTGAAGAAGCCCAGTGAACCAAAGCTCCCTGAAATGAGTCTCTTATTTTAATGGGAAACACAACCTAGTTTTTAACCTCCCCCTTTCAATATTCTGAAAAATAGCAAATAACGTTTGCATTTGATATTACAATTCATACTACAATCAAAAGCCCAAGGTAAATCATATAGCATTCCATCACAGGAAAGTGAGAAGCACAAGATGGTTTTAATTGACAGCTGCAATTTTAAAACCTAAGCAGATCATTTATGACTGGTCGCTGTTGATGTTCATCTGATAAAGATCAAGGCTATAAGGCGCGTAGAAGCATCAAGTCTATATTCTTTGAGTAACTACTTGAATTGATTTCTTTAAAATGGTCCAATGGGTAATGTAATAATAATCCTTGCATTTGATATAGCGCCTTATCACGTCTTCGAGACGTCTCAAAGCGCTTCACAGAATATACTGTAAAGTGAATTGACTGTATATTTTGTGGGCGAAACATGGAGGTCAATTGTGCACAACAGTGTCCCACAAACAGTCGTGGATTGAAGTGACCAATTTTTTTTTTTTTTTGAAGGAAATGCGATCCACTGATCGACTCATAACTAGGTTCCTACTTACTGTTAGGTAAACAGGTGCGTGGAGTAAGGAAACTTGCCCAACATTTCACGCTGCCTGGAATCTGCCTGACTTTCCAGAATGCATTTGATACGTGAGACTTATCAAAGCATAATACAGATTATGGAATCAATGGTAGATTTGCTTACTGAATATGAAACTGGATTTGTAATAGAAAGTAGGAAGTTGTGGAATAGTAAGTGGAAAAGGTTCTGGCTGGAAGGCAGCGACGAGTGGAGGTTGGGAGTGCTATATGATTTACCTTGAGCTTTTGATTGTGGTATCAAATGCCTCTGCTGTCCAGTCTGGAAGATGCAACACTGAAACAGCACATCTTGTAAGAATCAGCTGATAATTTTAATCAGAGACATTTTTCACTGGGAATAATGATTTGACGTGAATAGCAGCTGTTTAATTGCCTAATTCATTCTGGATTATTAAATATTTATTTAATTTAGCATGAAATGAGCGCCTCGCTCCCCTTCAGTTAGTCAGAAGTAATTAGGAGTCTGAGATGAGAAAATTTATGGAGCGGTTTGCATTTTTATAGCGCGAGCTTCAATACATCGCTTGCAGCACTTGGAGCAGTTAATGTACATCTGCCAAACTGCCAACAGTTCTGTGTTAACAGAAATCTACTAGTTTCAAAACAGCAATTAGTAAAAACAGGGATTAATTTAGCAATACTACAGCCGGTCTTCGTAATTACTTACCATTCAAACTGCTGTACCTCAGAACGATTGGAGGTTATGCACTCACTGTACTGTACTAACAAAGAAACGAGAAGATTTGCATTTTCATAGAGCAGTATTGCTTTGTAACACCGCTAAATGCTTTATGGTAATTACTGTCAAGTGTAGTGACTGTTCAATACCAAGTCTGTTTGCACGCAGCAAAGTCCCATAATTAGCCTTGAGGTAAATGACCAACTTATCTAGAAGAGTGCTCTGGCCGAAACTCTTCTTTTTGATCAATGGCTTGGGGTCTTCGGTGTCTATGTGAAGAGCTGGTAGACGGGACTTTGGTTCAACACTTCATCCGAAGGACAGCAATTGGAGCCCTGCCACGGGCAGTTGCTGTACTTTGGCTGCTGAGGGCCGGTTGCCCTATTTGAGAAATGTCCATGGGACGCTTAAGCAATATTTTTGTGTTTCCCTTCCAGAAATATAACATTTACGGGTTTGGAGGGAGTAGGTGGGCCAGATGAAATGGGGAGTGGGGGGATGAAATAGGTCCCCAGGATCATGAGCTGAAGTTTCAATCCACAATCTTCATTGCACTAGCTTGGGAACTGAGCTTCTCTACTGTACTCAGACTCTACTGTGCGCAATTGGCTATTGTGTATCACCCAGAAAATACACCGCCAATCCACTTTACAATATAATGTGACCAGTGGTAGTGCTGTGTCTCTTTCACTTGTTCATTTTTAGTTTTTGTGAATCAATGAATGGTGTAATTTGGATCTAGTTCTTGCCTTCATTTCATCAGCTGATATTGTAACGTGATCTTTCAATGGATGTCCCTAAACACAGATTTTTAAAAAAATTAATCCTTGCCTTTCAAGTCGAGAGGATATTTCAAAGGGCTTCACAAGATTTGCCAAGAAGTGAAGTGACTGGACTGTGTAGATGAATATGGAAGCCAATATGCCACAACAATGTCACACGGACAGCCATGAAGTGAAAGACCAATTTTATTTATCTGGTAGATTGTTACCCAGAACACAGGGAGAAACTCCCTTCTCCTTTCAAGTTGTTCCATGGGATCTGCCATGGGATCTTTAACTTCCACCTAAACAGGCAGACAAGTCCTTGGTTCAACGTCTCATCCAGAGGATGGCACCTCCCAGGTCAGACTGTGAGCTCAAGGTGCTGGTGCAAAGGATCACAAATGAGTGATAAAAATTCCAGAAAACGCAGAGAATTTCAGTCGTATTTGTACAGTGGCCATTTAAGCTTTGTGGCAACTAAATGGTCTCAGAAATAAAAACAGAAGTCGCTGGGAACACGCAGCACGTCAGGCAGCATACATGGAGAGAAGAAAATGAGTTTCAGGTCGATAACCTTTCGTCAGAACTCTTCATTTCGTCAGAGTTCTGCCGAAAGCTTATCAACCTGAAACGTTAACTCATTTTCTTCTCTCCATAGATGCTGCCTGACCCGCTGCGTGTTCCCAGCGACTTCTGTTTTTATTTCAGATTTCCAGCATCTGCAGTATTTTGCCTTTTGTAAATGATCTCAGAAGTTCAGCAAAGGAAAGGACTTCATACAGAGGTTAACAGCCGGGCCAGGCTACAGGAAGGCGGTGGACTGAGGTATTCCCACGACAGTAATGAGCCTTTTCTGACATGAGGCCAGGACATTGGAGTCATTTAACAAATAGCTTGATGAAATAATGGATGGCGTCCCCTGTACCTTCTCCAACGAAGCCAGTGGTTTCCTCTGTACAGAACGCAGAGCTGTAAAACATCAATGTGGCTTTGGCGCTGTGTAATTCTAAGCAATGGGATTGCAAGAAGCCTGTAGGTGTAAAGTGAGTAAAATGGCTGATAAACCAGAGTCAGACCATGGCTGTTGTTTTCCAAGGTAAGGATCCTATCATTACCCATATTACAAATACTTAATTGCTTGTAATGTATTTTGAGAGGTTTGATGGGGGCTCAGTTTCTGAAACTGGGTTTTACAAGCTGCAGGTGACGCTATCCAATTATGTTGATACTGTGTTAGGGGAGGGGGAAGGGTAGAATGTTTGATCAATATCTAAATACTTGATTTTAGTACTGTTTTGGAGGATGATATTTTAAGCCTTTGTGCATGTGATTGCTGGAGTTGGGGTATGAAATAAAATGTACTGTGCTGGCGGTCAAACAAAGGGGATACTGTAAAAGCTGGCGTAGAGTTTGCTACTTTTTGTATGTTTGTATGCCCTCAGTTTAGTTATCAATCAGTGTGTTTTATGTATTTCTTTAAAATTGCAGAAAACAGGAGTGGCTTTGGGGTGGGGGGGTGAGCTAATTGGGGAAACTGTTTAGACTTTTTTGTGACGATCGTGATGTGAGTCTTGCTGGGGTCAGGGATTTTGCATGTTTATAATTGTAGCCTGGCCTCGCTATTTCAGACAACAGAATGCAACCTTGCAGATGAAAAGGTAGCAGGACCAGCAAAGGCATCTCTGGGCATAATGTATGGATGATGTGTCTTGAGTTTCTCACCAATTATCTCTTCCTGCAGGTTCTAGCGGACGCAGTGGCACGATTAGTGGTGGATAAATTCAGTGACCTGACCGACAACTTCACCTCCCCTCACGCACGGAGGAAAGTCCTTGCCGGCGTCGTCATGACAGCAGGTAGGTTTCGTGACTCTTTATTTTGTACGTTTGATTTTCTTTGGGGTGGAATAGTTTGGGCAAATGTTCTCAAACCACCCACGCTTACAAAAATTACTGAAACTAATTTGATTAAAAGTTGAAGTTTTTATGATATTGCACAAAAGATCAGATTTCTCCCTGCCTGTCTCTCTTTTTAAAATAAAATCCAGAAAATTCCATTAACTTAATCGGCAAGTTTAACAACTCAACTTGATCCCTGACAATCCAGGGTCCGATGTCAAAGATGCCCAGGTTATCTGTGTCTCCACGGGAACTAAATGCATCAATGGAGAGTATATGAGCGACCGAGGCTTGGCTCTGAACGACTGCCACGCTGAAATTGTTGCACGCAGATCCCTGGTTCGATTCATCTATACCCAGTTGGAGCACCATTTGAGGTGGGTAGAATTAAAGAACCATTGCGAGCTTCAACCCTGGCATGAGGGTCATGTCACACAATTTTTTTTGTGAATTTTTGGTCATCTCCAGGCTCATTGTGCCTATGGCCGGCTTGCTGCTAAGTTGCCACTGGCCATCAGTGAACTCATGAATCAGAAGTTGTGGTTTGTTCGGAATATTATTTGTGTTTTTCCAAGTGATGGTCCCTTGTTTGGTGCAGTTTGGTTCATTGAGATACATTTCTTCCCTTAGATATTTTTCGGGTTTTCTGACTTTGACCAACAGGTTTATTCGTGCCTTTCCCAAGAGCTGTGTTTGCGTTTGTGTACATCATGATTCCCTCCCACACACAGAACACTAGAGCACCCATTCTGTTGTCTGGCTTAGATCAGCAGATGCCGCATAGACCGGGGATTGAACTCGGAACCTTATGTCTCTGTTTCGCTCCAAGTAATAGAGTTTTAAAGAAATTGAAGTTTGGACCTTTCAGTCCAGTAACCAGGTTGTACATGAATCAGCGTATTGTGGACTGTAGTTTTGCAGCTGTACGTGAATGCCACTTTTCTCTCTCTCAATCAAAGCAACAAGATTGAGGACCACAACAAATCCATCTTCGTTGAGCAGGCAGGAGGTGGCTTCCAGCTGAAGGACAATGTACAGTTCCACCTTTACATTAGCACGTCACCGTGTGGGGATGCCCGAATCTTCTCCCCACACGAGGCTGCAGTGGAGGGTAAGGGTTCGTTTGCCTGGGTAACCCATTGTCCAAACACAAGTACAGACCGCCTGCAAACGCACAGTTACTATACTTCACAGTGAAATCCCGTGAAGTGCTTTGAGGTGCGTCAATGACTATACCAAAAGTAAGGATCATTATTACAACAACTTGCACTTATATAGCTCTTAAAAATTACAGTATTAATAAAAACTATTAAAGGTGTCTTTTACCCTCATTTTTTCACTGATTAACACCTTCTGAAGTGCCAATTTTTTCCAACATCCGTGATTGTATGTTGCTCAGCCAGAAACCCACCAGGCTGAAATGCCAGTCCCAGGACTAATAATAATCCTTTCATTTGATATAGCACTTTTCACATCTTCTAGACATCTCAAAGCGCTTCACAGAATATAGGGCAAAGTGAATTAACTGTATATTTGTGGGCAAAACACAGCAGCCAATTCCACACAGCAGTGTCCTTCAAACAATCGTGGATTGAGTGACCAAATTATTATTGTTGTTTTTTCTTGAATTATTATCAGGGGTGTGGAGTAAGGAAACTTGCCCAAGGTTTCACTCTGCTGGGAATCAAACTCAGGTTTCTCGCTTGCAAGGCGAGTGCTCTAACCACTGAGCTATAGGACTCCTGTATGCAGGTTAGATAGTGTTGAGCACCAGAAACCACTGTTAAGCAGTTAACTGATCACTGACATGACAGCCAGAGTTGTTTCCAGTTGCGAGTGCAGTATTGGAAATTGTTTATTCCCAGGACTGACATCATAGCCAGGCGATGTAAGAGATAAGCGTATGTTCGAAATTAAATACTGAATACACCCTGCACTTTGGAGGTGTTCAAAAAAAAATGCCTCGATTTTTTTCTTCAGTGGTCCTTGGTGTTTGAAAGCAGAATTGATACAGAGTTGCGGGCATTTTCTTAATACTTTATTTACTTCCTAATGGATTGCTGTGAACAGCATGGCAGTTGCAATCTCACATATCACAGTGCAGTTCCCTTCCAAAGAGAAAGCACATTTACTTATATATATATATCGGGTCTACATTCCTGCAGTTTGCAGAGATCGGTGCTATTTGAAGCGTTTTTTCCCTGTTTTTTTTNGGCATACAGACACTCAGTCTCGGTTTTCGTCTTGGCCCTGTTTATTCACCAGTCAGTGTAAACAGTGGCAGATTTTATGACTTGTTTGCGCCACCAACCTGATGCCCGGCCTGTGTGTATTGTGTCACCTGATTTCACCTTTCTTTTTCCTTCCCGAAATGGCAGATCAAGGCGACAAGCATCCAAATCGGAAGGCCCGAGGGCAGCTGAGGACAAAAATTGAATCTGGTGAAGGGACCATTCCAGTGAGATCAAGCAGCACCATTCAGACATGGGACGGCGTGTTACAGGGAGAACGGCTCCTCACTATGTCATGTAGTGATAAAATTGCAAGGTTAGTCACACCTTAACTCATCAGTTTGTTCGTTCCATTGCACACCATGGTAAGAAACAACATTTCTCTTGGCATCCAGTAACAGCACCACATTGCAAAGTTTGATGAGACTTAGTACAACTTCCTACACAAATACCCTTCAGTAATGTTCATTATAACTCAATCCTCAATAGACATTCCCCCCACTGATCAGATCCAATAAAAAGAAAATTCCGTGTTCGGTTTCAGAGAGAAGAGTTTTTCTTTTGTAAGTAATGTCACCAATGGTTCAAAGGCACATTGAAAGGATTAATGCCATCTGGCTAACTTTAAAAGGGAGGAACTGTGTGGGTGGCTTGTTCCTACTGCTGACATTCAACACCTGCAGCGGTGGATGCAATGTTCAGTCTGCTCTTTTGGGAGCTGACATAAGTGGCAAATTAACCAGGACTGAATGGGTTGGTGAATGGCTTAAAACTTTCCACTAGGTGGAGGCTGCTGAGAAGGGGGCTATAAGGAGTTCATCCAACTCTGCACCTCAAGCTCTCACAACATCAACCTCCATGGTTGCACACTACAACTCACCAGACAGTCAGGAACCCAGGTGTCTTGTTCGACCCTCAACTGTCTTTTCTTCCCCACATCCAAGCCATGACCCGCTCTGCCTTCCTTCATCTCTGTAACATCGCCTGACTCCACCACTACCTCACCCCTCAGGCCGCTGAAACTCTTGTTCATACCTTCATCACCTCCAGGCTTGACTATGCAAACGCCCTGCTTCCCAACTCCTCCATCCACAGGCTGCAGATAATCCAGAACTCTGCAGCCCGTGTCCTCTCCTGCACCAAATTCCGTGACCCCATCTCCCCCCATTCTCGCCCGATTCCATTGGCTCCCTACAGAGGATCCAGTTCAAGATCATGGTCCTCGCATACAAAGTCCTCCATGGCCTCGCCCCACCCTACCTCTGTGACCTCCTAACCCCCTACCAACCCGCCCGCTCCCTCTGCTCAGCCGGCTCTGGCCTGCTGCACGTCCCCCGATCCACCCGCCCCACCATTGGCGGGAGAGCCTTCAGCCACTCTGCCCCCAACCTCTGGAATTCCATCCCCCAATCAAGCCGCCTCACCCCCTCTTTAGCCTCCTTCATGTCCGCCTCAAGACCCTCCTCTTCGACCATGCCATCGGCCACCCACCTTTCCCCTCCCTTCCCTTCTCTCCCTCCCCCCGACCCCAGCTCGGGTCTGAAATGCTGTACACTGTTCAGCGCCTTGGGACGTTCTCCCGACGTGAAAGGAGCTATACAAATGTAATCTTTTTGTTGTAGTACTACAGCATCATCCTGAACCTCTAGGGACCTCTTGTCTTCATATTTCCTTAATTATTGTTTTTAAAATAATTTGAAGGAATCCCCTTGTAAACACCCATCACAGGGCACATTGTGATTGGGGGTAAAAGATTTTCTGAACCCAGGAAGTACGGATGCTGACCAAGCAAAGTAATCATGTGGCTTTTCACCATGCTTTTCTCCAAATCGCTTGTTAAACGTAAAGGATGTTGTTAATCCCTTGAGGTTTGGAGGAGGATTGTGATAAGTGAACAAAGAGATGGTATTCAACAGGCAAAAGGATTATATTCCTAAATCCTGTGTTGAAGTAAGAGGAAGAGGCAGGCATTTGCTCGGAGTTTCCACGTGATGCATAAGACAAAATCCAAGCATCCCTTTGTTCTCTGGCAAACATTGGGGATCAGGAAAACCTATTCTCTTCAGTGCTTTTCATTTTACCGACAAGCTGTTCATTCATACAAGCTGGTTTTTAAGTGTCTCATTGTATTTATCTCTTCCCTTGCTTTGTGTCTCAGCGCAGAGTTGGAAAATGCTATCTGTTTAGAGGTTTCCATTCAAAATCTAAAAAATTAGAAGACTTTTAAGACAGTAATTTTGAGCACAGAACACAAGAAAAATAAATGGAAGCACAATAAGTATTGTCCTCCTCCTGGTGGTACAGCTAGGATCACCAGATCAATTAGAGTTTTGCTTTGCAGAGTTAACAAGAATCTCTGCCCCCTCTCACACTCCCCAGTCACTGGTCTGCTCCTCCCAGGCTGGCTGGTTAGTCATCAACAGCATTTTCTGAAATTAAATAAAAACATTTTGAGACGTTATTGTGAGGGAAGAGTAAAATCTGTATTCGCACTCTCTGGTCTTTGAAAGAGAGGCCCTGAGAGTTCCTACAGAGGATGGACAGATGTAGCTAACTGGTACCATTACTAAATAACAATACGAGCCGTGGTGTTGCTTGAGAAAGGAATTCACGTCCTGAAAGATCATTGTTTGTGACTCACGGGACCAGGACAGAACTCCATCTGAGAGTGTTGTGGCTTTTAGGGTATCGTACTAGAGTGATGGATTATTGATTTTACCTCTTAACCCTACTTGTTATCATGAGAGAAACAGGAATTGGCATTTTGTGGGGTAGCAACATGACAAAACACAAATTAAAAATGAGTTCTCCGATACGTTCCCTTCTGCAAGTAGAATTTAGACTTTTTGGGTATAAAAGAAGGCGATTTCGTCAGTATCAGTGAGATGCAGATCTAAAGATTCCCAGGACCTGCTGCTCTCCCAGAGAAGGTAACCAAACAATACTTTTTCCCCAAAACCTGGTAGCTACCATTATCTCGCCTTGCAGTTGTAGGTTAATGCTCTGTGTATAAACATTGATTGTTGAACTGTAATAAAGGAAACAATTGTTTAACATCGAAGTTGTGTGCGCACTATTTCATCATTGAATAAATAATAATCGTCACATTTGATATAGCGCCTTATCACGTCTACAAGATATTTTAAAGCGCTTCACAAAATATACTGTAAAGCGAATTAACTGTATATTTTTTACTCTGCAAAAGTAAGGTTTCCTTACAGTTATCCTATATGGTACTGTAAGATGTTTAAATGGTTAAAGATCAATTAAAATGAAAATTTAAAAGAAGTTAAACACTGCCTGCATGGGATAAAAAAGGAGGGAGCGATCTCAATCAGGTCAAAATGGGTGTCCGTGCAAAGCAAGATGACTGTAGCTAATAATCCTAACCATAATACTAAAATGTTCTTTGAGTCATCGTGACAGTAAAATAGCCATTAGTGAAGTAGTTGGAGCTTTAAAACGGGAAAAGTGGCAGTGAAGTTGCAACAAAAGATAATACAAGTGATATATTAAATTAATATTTTCTCAAATTGCTCACTGGAGAGATTTTAACTTACAGCAGTGCACACATTACAATATACTGCAGGTTTTGAGGAAGTTGAGAGATGACGGAGGTCTGTGAGAGATTTAATGAAAGCAAATTAACCAGGACGCAGTGGCTGAATGGCTTAATAATTTCTTCTAGGAGGAGGCTGCTGTTTTTCCAAAACGCACTTGCAATCAATCTAAATTCCACAAGAACCTGGAGTGGAATATGGGACTGGATACAAAACTGTCTAAATAAGAAATCGGAGCTCATGTAATGTCAGCCTGGGGATGTTGTTATTTCTCATCTACATAGTAATAATCTGTGCATTCATTGTAACAACATATCACATCAACAAAATGTTTTATAACACTTCAGTTTTTCTATAAGGTGTCGTGTAACTGTATCCGTAAGTGAACATGAAGACTTAGTTCGCACCGCATTTGTCCCACAAACAACCATGAAGGAAATGACCACATATTTTTAATCTGGGGGATTGTCGGCCAGGACACCGGGAGACTCCTCTTGTAGCATAGTGCCATGGGATCTTTAACCTCCAACTAAACAGAAAGATAAGATTTAAGATTAACGTCTCATCCTAACAACCCTATGTAGAATAACTCTCTCTCTCCGTTTGCTCCTTGCGAACTATCTTAAAATTATGCCCTGAGAGTTGTAGTTGTTGTATTTGGGGTTGTATCTGGTGCCTTAGTATAGAAAGTGGAATTTAATATTAATCCTTGCATTTGATATCTCGTTGAGACGTCTCAATGCACTTCACAGGATATACCGTGCAGTGGATAGACTGTATTTTGTGGACGAAACATGGCAGCCAGTTGCGCACAGGAATGTTCCACAAACAGTCGTGAAGTAGGTAATGATTTTTTTATTATGGAGGATTGTTGGCCACCGGGAGAAATTCCCTTCTCTTTTTGAATAGTGCCATGGGATCTTTAACATCCACCTGAACAGGTTGATGGGTCCTCTTTTAATGACTCATCCGAAGGACGGCACCTCTAGCACTGCAACAAACCCTAGAATAGCATTGGAGTGTCATCTTAGACTATGTGATTCCAAGTCCCGATGTGAGGCTTAAACCCACAACCTTCTGACTTGGAGGTGAGAGTTTGCCAGGAGATTTGAACAATGGTTTTACAGGGAAACAGTAAGCATTACAAAGCATATGGTCAGTACAAAGGAAATTTGGTTCTTTAGCACTTTTCTTGCTCTGCCTGATGCTCACACGATTGTGACAGTTGCCTGGTGGTCTAGTGATCTCAAATTAATGGGCTTTCCTTATGTAATTTTAGGTGGAACGTGCTTGGGATTCAGGGTGCTCTGTTGAGCCATTTTGTGGAGCCTATCTACTTCTCCAGCATTATCTTGGGCAGCCTATATCATGCGGACCACTTGTCACGTGCGGTGTACCAACGAATCATCGAAATCGAGGACCTGCCGAACATCTACACACTAAACAGGCCCCTGCTGAGTGGTACGTTTTCAACATCAGTCAACACTTGTCTTTCAGTCGTGATGACAAGATACTGCTTCACGGTTGAGCGTAATTATCAATTTGGGTTTACAGACTACGGTAAGGTCGAATTTCAGATCATAGGGAGCTGTGTGCAAATTGTGTTTATCAGAAAATTATACTTTTAAGATTTCTCTGGATGCCTAAGAGTTCAGGAAAGCATGTGGGAATATTACCTGCCCTATTTTTCCAATTCCACCTGGGAGAAGCAGTAATTTCAGCCTTAAAGCAGAGGAATATATACCTCTTTCCCACAAAGCAGCTGTCTCATTTCAGCCTTTCTGTGAGGTGGAGGAGCAGGATCTTTGAGTTTCTGCACACTGAGAGGGGAAAACAATATAACAAAAATACTTACTCGAATTAGAGGAGAAATATAATCCATTTCAAATGATTACAAAATAAATGTCTCTTTTCAAAACTAGGAGTTGAGCTTTTTTATACATTGATAGTAGGAAAGCTTGGAATCTTGCTGTTATTTTTACATTGTAAAGGCAGTGAAATCTCTTCATTATTCACTGGCAAATTAGCATCACTCTTAGCAAGCGTGGAAGGAAAAGGAAAACAAATTCACAGATCTCTTTGGGGTGATCGCTAAAGGTTGTCATCATTCTGTTCCGTCTGGAAAAACCCATGTTAAGGCCATAGAAGATAGATTGTAGTCCTGTAGTCCTGTAGCTCAGTGGTTAGAGCACTCGCTTTGCAAGTGAGAGACCTGAGTTCAATTCCAGGCAGAGGGCGAAACCTTGGGCAAGTTTTCTTACTCCACACAGAGCCTAATAATAATCCCTCCAAAAAACAAGACAATAATAAATTGGTCATTTTCAATCTACGAATGTTTGTCGGACACTGCTGTGCGCAATTGGCTGCCGCGTTCGCCCACAAATATAGTCAATTCACTTTACAGTATATTCTGTGAAGCGCTTTGGGATGTCTAGAAGACGTGAAAAGCACTATATCAAATGCAAGGATTATTATTATTATTATTGCTATTTATAGACTCCTTGTAAAGTGGACTCCCCGTTGTCTGTGAATCATTGGAGAAAGTTGTTCCTTGCCATCCCGACCTGGAGCTCGACAGAGAATCAGGCTGATTGAATCTCAGTGCAAAAAGTGCTGTTCGTTTGAAGCTGTGAAAGCATTGCTCAAAGGATCAGAAGAGTGGCATATAGTAGTTGTCAGGCAGGGATCAGGCTTCTTGCCCACTTTTGTCTTTTCTCTGATAAACACGTGCAGTTGAAACTGTTAACTTCAGGCTAGGTTAATTCACCTTGTCTGGGAACACGCTGATGAGTTGTAAGGCACACCCAGTCCATTGGATCATCATTACTTCACTGATGACCCCTGCTCACCTCTGTCCCCAGAGTCGTCTATCTAATCACACACTGTTGTGTGCTAATCCACAACATGGGAAGGATGAACATTCTCGCATTAAACCTGTCTGACCTTGCTGATTTGCAAATTGTATTTTATTTGACAGAAGAGAGGAGTATACTAACCCAGCAGTAACTGATCTTATTTAATTCCACTTGACTACACAGGATGTATTGTGATCACACAGCTGCTCCCCAGAGTGTGAGCCAGTTGTATTGTATTTAATTGCTTGGAGCACTTCTGCTTGCTTTTATTTAGGAAGAAAAATCCCTTTTGAAAGGTATTATTCCCCGACTGAGCTGGGAATCGACCTGGTGATGCTACTTTTGACCTAGTTACTTGAAAGCACTGAGTGACTGGGATAGTGTGTGTTTGTATGTGTGTGAACATGGTGTCAGGTGCCCTTATGAAGGGAGGATTGCATGCAATATTCCCAATCTGGCCGCATCAGTGATATGCAGAAGATCAGAGTAATTTGATTCCGTTCCAACCTAATGAATAGCAGCTTTGCATTGACTGGATTAAGCATGTCTTAGTGGCTTCCCAGTTTAATGTTTCAACCCTTTTTATCCAAAGGTGCCACTGCAGTTCCACAGAAATCCAGTTCAAAGCACAATAGAGCAGCAGATTTACACTTGTCATAAATGACTTAAAACTGTTTCTGCCTTTCGCAAGCATTTTCTGCCAATCGGCTGGCCTCCGCGCCCCAGTGGTTCCTCGTTCTGATTTTCAAATCTCTGCACGTCTATCTCTGCAATCTCCTCCAGTTCCATTCTCCCACCCACTTGCTCTACTCTACACACTTAGGCCAGAAGGCAACCTGAAACCAGAGAGACCCACTTGATGATTTTACACAGAACGGCCTTTTAGCAAGTTGCTGACAATGATATGCTGTCAGTTACCATTGTGTCCAGTCAAAATAAACCACGGGGAGATTTGGTCCAAACACATTTCTCCAATCTCATTGAATTGTTCCCCTTTTTGTGTAACTCAGTTATACAAAAAGTGCCATCCCAATTGTCGACTCCCACCATACAGAATTTACAAAGGGAATTCATATTCACTGGGGGATTGGGGCAAGTGGGAAAAGCGGTGATCTAAAGTGCAGTCAAATAGGACTTAAGGCAAGCTTTAAGTCAGAAGGACTTCACGTTTCAGTGCCTGAGAGTGAGGGCAGAATGTGAAAGCTTCCTTTTCTCCCCCCCCACCCAAATGTGGGACATAGTGGGAGGGGGAATTGAAGGTAGAGGAGGATTACAGAAGGTTGCAGAGCAAGGACGAGACTGCGGAAAGTTTTGAATGTGAGGCCAAGGATCCTGAATTTGATCCACAGAGACACACTTACTAATTTCTGCAATCCACTTTGGGAAAAGTGTGTGGTTTGGACAGAGCTGCATCAACAATGTTTCACTATCTGGACATGGTTAACACAGTTCATTACATTTAAACTCTTATCATTGAGTCGTACATAGCAGATTTCTTTTCCAGCTGTTAGTCTCCTTGTTTAAAATTCAGGCTGGATTTCCAAAGATTACAATCAGGCAGTTTTCAATGTTTGACCCGCCTGTAAGGCCCAGCTTCTTTTGTGATAGATTATAACCTTTTTCCAATCTCACTGTGGCTGCCTGAATGTGTTAAACCAATTTTATTTATGGCTGCACCGAGCAGCCAGTTCAGCGGTCATTACTGCACAGGAGTCACATTCAGTAGACAAGACTGAATCAATGCTTTGGACTTTACATGATGTTTTGGATTAAAAAGAGGAATTTAAGCAGAATGAGATCAATGGATTATGTATACCCAATATTAGTTCTCCCACTACCCATCTAACTTTTCATAGACTATGGCTAAAAGCTCGGTGAGGAATGGACGGGTTTGCAGAGCAGAGAAAATGGGAGGGGAATGGACCTGAAGGAGATTATGGTGGGTGGGTGGATTGATATAACAGTTGGAAGTAGATCACTGTGAGATTAAGGAGGCAGTGAAGCCTTGATAGAATGGGATAAAACACATGCGGAAAGTAGAAAGAAACACATTCCTCTTGGAAATAAAGTCAGTAAGAGTTAAAGACATTACGCACTGTCGATACTAGTTTTTCCACTAACCTTTCAGTAGAACCTTGAGTTCAAAGCCGCAATAAGACAGTAAAATTATTAACAATTCAGTTGCCTTCTAAGAGGTTGGATTTGAAGGGTTTGTCTCAGTCTGGCTCAGTTGGTAGCATTCTCACCTCTGAGTCAAATTAGACTTCATGTTTGTCAACAAGACTGTTTGTAGACAGTCACAACCAAGGATAAGGACAGGTTGACTAAGTAGAAGAGGCTTAAGAGCAACTCAAGCCAGTTGCATTTGGAAGCACATCTCTTGAGAACAGATAGAGGATTTAGTTAAGTCCAGTGACAATGTTAGACTAGACTAATACAGTATGTAACAATAGTGGGAGGTACTTTGCCAAGGGTATCAAAATGTAGAAGTCAGGCTTTTAACTGAATTATATCATGGCAAAATAGTGATGGAAAAGAGGATTTGCAGAATTTTTGACAAATAGCTTTGGCAAGACACCAGATGGGGGCAACTATTGTAGGAGCTGGAAGAGAGCAATGAATGCTAGTTGTCAATTCACACTTAGCAGCTCTAATCATAGACTTATGGGGTTACAAACCAAGGCCATGTTGGCCCTGGATGCTAAGGCTGATTAAGATGCTGGGCTCAGTCGGGAGACGAACAAGAGATCACTCGAATTGCAATATAGGATTAAACACAGATGTGGTGCTCTGATATAATGGTCATAAAGACCAAGATATGAAATCATCTGCACTTGTTAGAATAACAATGGCCTCTTCAAAGGAGCGGATTGAAGAACCAAATGAATAGAAGCAGCTTTTAGAATAGGATCAACAACACAGAACTGTCTGCAATTATTTTCGCCAGCTGATTTGTAGAGCCAGGAAATTCTAGGCTGTTGTGGTTTGGTAGTGGGGTGAGGTGCAAATATGAAACTGTTCAGAAGGTCCCAGAGGCGATCACATTGATGGAGTGTAGGAGTCAGGTTTGGAGGTGAGAAAACAGTTGAGATTTGCTGAATTACAAGGGTTATTGATTGATTGAGTAACCTGACAAATAAGTTGTTGTTTGCCATTCAAGATCCAAAAGAGTTCACATTTGGTTCTTAATCATTGCAAAAGCAGAAACAGGGGCACCTGTGAGCATTTAGGTGATTTCAGTTGATGGAAAACTGTAGTTTGATGTTCGGTCAAGAGAAGCTCTTTTGATTTTTTAAGACTGATGGCAATATTTGACTCAGTGTGTGGGGTTTTGCACATAGAAGGTAAGTTTTCAGGATTTTTTTTTGGGGGAGGGCTGTTAGAAGTACCTCCATACCCAAAGGCAACATGTGTTTCAGTTGAAGTAGATCCGAGCAGGACAAATTTAATAACAGATTGTGTATGGTGTCATATGAAGTCCTCAAGCTCCATGCAGGAGGTGATTCGTTAGATCTATGGTACGTAACTAATTTAAAAGGGAATAAAGAGTAATTTATCCATGAAGTGAAAGCGTGAGATATCCAGGAGCGAAATGTAACTAATTTATATGTAAAACTGAAGGTTTATTTGCAGGACTATCTATGTTCACGGTGGAAATCAATTGAACCCTAAACTCCTTAGCAATCAATAATTTGAAGTGAGTAAATGAACGTGGTTTTGAAGAGCAATTTTGCTTTCCTTCTTGTGATTATTAGCTGTATTGTCAGCTCATGAGGAACAGGCAGCGTGCTATCTATCGGTCACCACTGTCTAGCATGCAGTTGCCACAGCAGGAAAAAGGAAGATTGTCTATCTGAACAGTGATTTGCTTTTTTGATAGTTATATTGATTTCCGATGTGGTCGCTCATGTTGAGCTGCAGGAAGCTTGTTAAAACCTTCATTGTTTTCTCTTTCCTGCTCAGAGTTCTGCTCCAAAGGCCCTGTGGTAATTGTCAGCCACATGGAGCGGGATTTCTATATTGTTTAATAAAAGTAATTTTCCCACTCAGATATTCCGTTTTCTTTAAGTACAGTTTGCTGCCAGGTCTCCAGTGATTTCCCAGCTATGTTTGTTGCAATTTATTCTTCCTCTTCCTTCAAGGCACAGTCCTTGATCAGTTGCTGCTGCTTAGCTTCATCTTATTTAAGTCTACCGTACAAAGTTTGATTTGTTGTTAAATTAATATAAAATCAACACAAAGATCAGCTTCCAATTCCATATGAGTTACATCCTTTTCTAAAGGTGGCATATATCACAGTTTATTTTGTAGGTTTCTACCTTGTTCTGCATCAATTTAGGGAAGCTGTGATTAGGCCAGCAGTTCAATTTCTCCTCTCGCCTCCTGTTGTGCTACAAACATAGAATGTACAGCACAGAAACAGGACATTTGGCTCAACTAGTCTGTGACGATGTTTATACTCCATATGAGTCTTCACCAGCTCATTAATCCCTCACATTACTCTTCTATTCCTTTCTCCCTTATGTGCATATCTAACTTCAGCTTTGTTTCCGCAATGACTGAACCCAATGCAGCCCTGTTGTAGCAGTGTTTTCTGGTATGGGGAGAGAAGATCCGGTCCAGCTAGCCACATTGTTGGCTAATTGCTAATCCTTACATTTAACATAAATAAAACAAATGACATTTAAAATGAATTTTAAATGAATAAAATAGGCAAAAAGAAAAAAATCCAGAATCGGCACTGGTGCGATGCAGCTCCATTGAAGGCCTTGGACATATCAATCAGGGTCAAGTTGTGGACATCACATGAGCTGGTGGGAGTTTGAAAATCTGGGGTGTGCTTTCAATTCACAGAATTGATTTTTAGCATGCGGAATCGCAGAATGTTTTTCTGAGTTCTGGATACATGGCATCCAGATACTCAGGGGTTTACTGTAATGCGAATGAAGTGTGGACCTCAATCACTATATATGCATGCGGCTGGCATGCTAACTACTGGGTCATTTGGTAGCTAAATCGAAATCAACAACAAATTGCATTCATATAGCGCCCCTCACACAGGGTAGCGACCCAGAGCGTTATGTCAAATCCTAGTCTGTGTAATTGTATTTCTGTTTTTCATTATGTTCGAGTGCAGCCAATTGAAAGCTACTGGACCCACTGTAATAGTCTGGAACATTGACAAAATGGCAGCTGAGAGCTGCTCTCTAGTGAAACTTTGCTTATTTAGATGTTGCTGAATTTAGCTAATACAATACAAATTTTCATTTTTATAGCCCATTTGACATTGGGAGGATATCCTAACGCACTTAACAGTCCTAGCTTGGCATCCGAGCTGGGGGTGGGATTCGAGTGGTTGGGAGGGGAAAGGTGACTGAAAGTGCTGTCAAAATGGTAGGTCTTGAGACGGACCCTGAATGAGGGAGAGAGAGCAAGTGGGACGGATGGTGGAAGGGTTTTCAGAGAGCGGGGACAGATAAGCTCAAAGCCTATGAACTGAAATCCTGATGCAGGGCTTGCTGCGAGCAGGATTAGCATAACATTTGTTCTTTGTTTGAACAACAGCCTGCTGAAAAGCTGAGAATCCATTGGGTGCATGATAGATGCTTGTCCATAGGACTCTATACTATTATCAGTTTTGTCTGTTTCACCACTTCAGCATCATATTCATAGAATTATAGAATTATACAGCACAGAAGGAGGCCATTCGGCCCATTGTGTCTGTGGCAGCTCTTTGAAAAGTGCTATCCAAATCAATCTCACTCCCCCTCCCCTCTATCTCCATAGCCCTGCAAATTTGTCCTCCCCCAAATAATTATCTGCTTCTCTCTTAAAAGTTGTTATCGAATCAGCTTCCACCACCCTTTCAGGCAATGCATTTCAGATTCGAACAACTTGCTGTGTAAAAAACATTTCTCCTCACATCCCCTCTGTTTCTTTTAACAACTATTTTAAATCGGTGTCCTCCGCCAATGGAAATAGTTTCTCCTTGTTCACCCTATCGAATCCCTCAGAATTCTGAAAACTTTTATTAAGTCTCCTCTTGATCTTCTTTGCTCCAAGGAGAATAATCCTAGCTTCTCTAGCTTCTCATAATTGAAGTTCCTCATTCCTGGTAGCATCCTGTAAATCTCCGTTGCACCCTCTCCAATGTCTTGACATCTTCCTAAAGTGCGGTGCCCAGAACTGAACACAGTCTCTCGCTGAGCCCTAACCAGTTTTATAAAGGTTCATCATAACTTCCTGACTTTTGTATTCTATGCTCCTATTTATAAAGCCTAGTGTCCCGTATGCTTTGTTAACAGCTTTATCTACCTGTCCTGCCACCTTCAGGGATTTACTTATATGAACCCCCAGGTCTCTCTGTTCCTTCACCCTCTTTAAGACTCTACCATCAGCGAATGTCGCCTCTCCTCATTCTTCCTCCCAAAACGCATCACTTCACATTTCTCCACATTAAACTTCATCTGCCACGTGTCTGCCCATGTTACCAGTCTGTCTATGTCCTCTTGCAGTCTGGTACTACACTCACCATTTACTACTTTTCCTAGCTTAGTATCACCTGCAAACTTGGAAATTGTACTCCCTTTACCCAGTCCAGGTCATTTATATAGATCAAAAAGAGCAGTGTCCTAATACCGACTGCTGGGGGACACCACTGCACACTTCCCTCCAGTCAGAAAACCGTTCACCATCACTCTCGGCTTTCTGTCTCCCAGCCAGTTCTGTATCCATGCTGCCACTGTCGCTTTAATACCATGGGCTACTATTTTGCTTACAAGTGTCTTATGTTGCACTTTATCAAACGACTTTTGAAAATCCATATAAACTACATCAACTGCAATGCCTTCATCCACCCTCTCCGATACTTCATCAAAAAAACTTGATCAGGTTTGTTAGACACAATTTGCCTTTAATCCGTGTTGGCTGTCCTTTATTAACCCATATTTATTTTGTCCCGGGTTATAATCTCTAGAAGTTTCCCTACTATTGACTTTAGGCTGACTGGCCTGTAGTTCCGGGGTTTATCCTTCTGTCCCTTTTTTGTACAGGGGAGTAACATTTGCAACCCTCCAGTCCTCTAGCACCACCCCTTTGTCCAAGGAGGATTGAAGGATTGTGGCCAGAGCCTCCGCTATTTTCACCCTTACTTCTCTCAGTTACCTAGGATGCATCCCATCAGGACCAGGTGACTTATCTACCTTGAGCACCGTCAACCTTTTTAGTGCCTCCTCTTTGTTCATTCTTATCCTATCCAATTGCTCTACCCTCTTCTCCGTTACAGTGGCATTGGCTTTTGTGAAGACAGATGCAACATACTCATTCAGTACGTCAGCCATGCCCTCTGCTTCCACAAAACGATTTCCTCTTTGGTCCACCCGACCTTTGACTAACCTTTTATTCTTTATATGCTTATAAATTACCTTAGAGTTCCCTTTTATGTTACCTGCTAATCGTTTCTCATATAATCTCTTTGCCCCTCTTATTTCCTTTTTCAGTTTTCCTATGTATATTCTATATTCTATTTGATTATCTTCTGTATTTTGGACCTGACATTTATCATATTGACTGATGGTGTGATGTGGTCCGTTACAGGTATTAGTAACGCTGAGTCCCGCCAGCCCGGCAAGGCACCCAACTTCAGTGTCAACTGGGCTGTGGGGGACACAGCTCTGGAGGTCATCAATACCATGACTGGGAAAGACGACATGGGCCGCCCATCTCGACTGTGTAAGCACATCTTGTACAGCCGCTGGCTGCGCTTGTATGGGAAGGTAAGATAAGACCATCCTTTTCATCCTCGCCCTCGTTTCAAATTCTTTACCTCCTCCAAATGATAATTTTGATATAGTGTCTTAGCACATCTTCGAGACGTCTCAAAGCGCTTCACAGCTGTAAAGTCAATTGACTGTACATTTTGTGGGCGAAATGCAATAGCAACTGTTTTTTGTACTCCATACAGCATCTGTACATGACAAGAGAGATGAGTGGGTCACTGGCTTCTTCACTTCATTCCAGGCTGTGCCAGTTTAGCAGAAATTGTGATTTTGTTTCATTCATTTGAAAACCTGCACTTGGGCACCTTACAAAGGGTAGGACTCTTTGGCCCAAATAGCAAGAATGGGCCTTCCATGTTTGTGCTGGGTTTCAGTCCCACAGATACACTTCAGGAATCTGCCCTAGTCCAAAAATTTCCACTCGGGAGATCTCTGGCAATCTTTCACAGAAGCCTGAGAAACATTTTAAACAAAGTCCAGTCTAATGTGCAGCAATTTTTATTGAATTCCTTAAATATTACAGCTATTCTGCTACAGCTATTACCTCCTATTCACCTCATATTCATAGTATAGTTTAGCACATTCCCCTCCTAAGCGAGAGGACCCGGGTTTGATTCCTGAGCTCTGTGAAATCTTAGGCAAGTTTCCTTACTCCCAACACCTCTGTTTACCTAGCAATAAGTAGGAACCCGGTTGTTATTCAATTGGCGGATCGCTTTCCTCAAAATAAATTGGTCACTCAATCCATAACTGTTTGTGCGCAATTGGCTACCGCGTTTTGCCCACAAAATATACAGTCAATCCACTTCACATTATATTCTGTGAAGTCCATTGAGATGTCTCAACGACATGATAAGGCACTATATCAAATGGGATTTTTTTTCAATTTAAAAATTGAAATGGAAGATTTTGGCTCCTGATCCTTTTAGATGTGTTTTATTCGTTCCCTTCGTTCATGATAATCCATAGAATTCCTTCTCTCTTTTTCTCCACAGTTGTTGTTCTTGGCTCGATCCAAACAAGGGAAGTTCAGTTCATACCATGAAACAAAGCAGGCAGCCAATGAGTACCAAGACGCCAAGCAAGCCCTGATCAAAGAATTCCAGAAGAGTGGATTAGGCATGTGGGTGAAAAAACCCATTGAACAGGATCATTTCACTCTGTCTATCTGAAGCTCAGAGAAAGCTTTGGGATTTTTAGGATGTAAAGCTGCTCGAATTCCACATGTCAGATGTATTTATTAAATTGTAACTTTTAGCTGTTTTTTTAATTTTTTTTAAGAAGAAAAGTAGGTTGTGTGTCCCTTTTGTTGGCTACCAGCTAGATTTTAAAAGTAGGCTTTATGGGGAAGAGTTATTTTTAACCCACAGCCTCGCTAGGAGGTGATGAAAAGAACCCAAGCCTTCATTGAGAGTTGTGTATATTTACAAGCAAGTTCTGAACCGTGTGGGCTTGCTTGGCAGTGCGGTGCAGGTGGTTGGGGTGACCACTTTCTAATGCTTGCTGGAAGTGCATGGAAGGCAGGCACTGTTAGTTCTGTTTCTTTTCGCTGCTAAACTGATCAGTGTATAAATTCCTGAAAGTACGTCATTAATTTGGTAAACCTCAGTAATCAAGGTGATGCACGTACCTTTATATGTACCGGGGGAAACAAAGCCCAGGCCCTTTAAAGCAATATGAGAATAGAAGTACAAAGCAGTTAAAATGTCAGGGTAACTGAGAGGGGCAGATAGTACACGTGACCCTGAAGAGAAGGGGACACTTGGTGTACAAGTCTCTGAAGACACTAGAAAGATGGATTGATGTCTGTAGGTCACCAGATAATGAATGTTAGGTCCCCAAAGCCAGCCTTACCACATTGCTGAATGGCCGCACGTTCTTTTCATAGGTTCTTATCGGTGCAGTGAACCCTTGTACCTCTCCAGGGTGCTTCGGTCCATTCCACTGAGCTGATCCTCAACAGTGTGCCCAGAGAGCTATTGTTACACAGTCACAGCAGTAGCTGAAAAAAATGTTAAGGAGAACGAATAACAAAGTCTAATTTTTTTTTAAGAAGCAGTGTTAAGTACATTTTGACTACTATAGTTAGTTGGTAAAGGTCAGCCTGGCTAGCCATAAAAAGGGATGCTATCTGTGTGCTTGGTTCTCCCTCACCCCGTCCTCTTTCTTCCTGCACAGCTGATATGTTTCATTATTCCCTGTGTCGTCAGATCTTGAAATCTACAAATGTAATGATCTTGTTGTACAGTAGTCTACAATTGAGGCAAGAGACCTCCCATTCATATTCTGTTCTGTCTGTGGTGTTCAGTGTTTGCTTGAGGTGTGGGACTATCAGTGATTCTGCAATTTTGTTACAGCAAGTAAAGTACTTGTGGGTTATTTCCACAGCAGTTACACAGTCTTGAACTTGCCTCAAACTTGGCTCTTACAATTGGTTACATTACATTATCTAATGTACATATGTACACATAATGTACACATATTTGCCTTCAATACAGCTGATGCTGTTGCTGACGTTCATCAAGAGGTGAGCAGAAGTGAATTCAAGGTCATGTTTCCTAACAATTAAGTCTTAAGTTATTAAAGTTTATGATGGAATATTCCTGGGCTACTCTGTTCAGATGTAAGGCTGTTCATGGTTTGTGTTTCACATGATGCAGCATGGGTGTGTGTGTGTGTTATATAACAACAAACAACAAATTACATTTGTATAGCGCCTTTCACGTCGGGAGGAAGTCCCAAGAAAATATATAATATCCAGGCAACATACCTTGTGTGTTGTGCTTATGTAATACATATGTAATGTGGCTTGTGTTTGTTTTGTATAATACACACACATGTTTTATATATAATACCCATGTAATATACCCTGTGTGTGAGTATTTTATACAATGCACACACAACGTGGCTTGTCCGTGTTCAGTATAATACACATGTGTGTTTTATATAATTCCCGTGCAACATGGATGTGTGTGTTTAGTATAATACACATGTGTTTTATATAATGTCCACACAACGTGTTTTGTGTGTGTGTGTTGTATAATATTTACTCAGATGCTGTATTAGCTACTGCTTTATGATACCCCCTGGAAGTTGGGAATCAGTAGGAATCGCTGTCACTTCATCATAGTTGCAACTTTGCAGCTCCCTGGAGTTGGTTGCTTCATGGCCTGTTGGTACTTTTTAGTAGTGTTTACTGTAATATGTTAAGTGAGGTATTATTTTCTTTTTAAAAAAGTATTGTTGCCCAGATGTTTTATTGTATTTGTAGGAGCATCTCTTTGCACAGCTGACTACTCATATCATGTTATACTAGAGTTGTGTCTTTGTTCCAAAACAAAGGGTGTAGCGGATTACCTCTGGCTGTTAATCAGGGATTGAGGGCTTTGTCCCCAATTTTGCAAATCACTTTGCTTCTCTACAATGTAGCTTTAGCACTTGTCAAAACACACCAGTCAATCCAAGTCATTAGGCAGAATGGAAGAGGGGGAGGTGGGAATGCAAGGCTATAACAGGATGAGAGTAGTCTCAGCAACATGATGTATTAGGCCAGTGAGATTGAAGGCCCCCTCTGTGCCCATTTCATGAGCATTCTGTCCCCCTGATGGAGTTTGAGTTTTAGCAAGTTTAGTTTTCCAATTGGGCATTGAATTCAATAGAACTATCTGGTGAATGCGGCAATCTTTCGGAAAACTGAACAAGGTATTATTCTTTAGGCAGATGTTGGTCAATTCTATCTCCCTGTCAACTAGATTGCAAGTCAGCAAGTGCAATGAGGCTCGGGCATTGTCTGTATATCCTTAACAGCCGTTTACTGTGTCCAGCTACTGGAGTGATACCCAGACAGTGCTTTATTTGAATGGCGAGGCCAGAAGTAACATTGCCTGATTCATGCTACTTCTGAGGGAAGGTGATGGAGTTGGAAAACCTGTCCTGCCTTCCTATGGGGAGAAGGTAGGGAAAAGAACAAGAATTATAGAGCGATTTCATATTAAGGTGGTTAGTGGAACATAACGTACAGCAAGTGATGTGATGAAATACTGGGCAAAGGGAAAATTTTAGCATGTGTTAAATAGGGCTTGAATGTTACTTTCTGCTTACAGGGACTTTAATAGGTAATATCCAAAATGTGTCAGACAACAAACAAGCAGTGGACTGCCAATCCAGGTAGAAGTTGATTTAGTCTTTCAAAATAGAGATGGGCAGAAACAAATCAATCCCTCCACTTTATGTGCTTATACAGTTACATTGGGTAGCTTCTGAGCTGTGCATTCAACTTAACTTTAACCTGTCCCAACAGAAGAGGAGGTGTGATGTTGTACAACAACAAGATTCCATTTATAGAGCGCCTTTCACGTCGGGAGGACGTCCCAAGACGCTGGACAGTTGGGTCAGGACCCGGTTGTGTTGCCTTTTGCAGACATAGGTCTGGCAAGTCACTGTGAACTCGCTTCACACCACGGGAAACTATAGTATTGTCATTCCAGTGCATCACAGTTACCCTGTCCATGCCATGGGAAGATGCTGGTGAATCTTCTCCATGTGATTGAATTGTTGTATTGTATGTCATTCTGCACCATGCAACTGTTTTTTATTATCAAATGTCACCGATATATTATGATGAGTCATTCGGTGGGGAACTGTATTTTAATGTTTCAAGGGAATCAAGTCTTAATGTTTTTTTTTCCAAGAGCCTCATATTTGTTTTTAAAATGGACAATCGCTTAAACACAACTGTTAACTTTTTCAGTAGCTTTATTTTGTAGTACGCTTCAATTGGAATCTATGTACGTGGCATGTTTGATTGACTCGTACTTTTTAAAAACCTTTCCAGCCAAGTTGCCATCTGTTCTCCAAGAGTAATGTGTATCCTTTGGCTAATAATCTTTTAAATAAAATGCTCATTTTTGGCAACAGTTCACGTTGTAAACAGTTTGGAAATAGCGGTCCCTATGAAAGTTGTTGTGTTCAATTAATGTTCAATTAACATCAAACTAGCTAGTGGATGTGACAATAATAATCCTTGCATTTGATATAGCGCCTTAGCACGTCGTCAAGACGTCTTACAGCGCTTCACAGGATACACTGCAAAGTGTAGCAACAGTTTGTTCTGGGATGAGTACAATGGCACCATGTTGTACATTGGATGGTTTGGTTTCGCTATTGAGAAGATTCGATTCCACGTGATTAAGAAGTCTTTAACTTTAGTCCTTCAGTATATGTGGCCGGCTTGCTTTGTTGGCAGATCATAGCAACTGTTCAATCTCAGTTGTGTGTACAATTGTGTAATGTAGAAAATTGTGGAATCAAATGGGAAATTATATCAAAATGGCAAACAATTTAGAGGGATCTTGGCGATTTGTGGAGACAGCAGTAATGTTGGTGCATTAACCTTTGAGAAAACAAGATCAGCAGCACACCATTGTCTGCTGTAAAGTCAAGCACAACTACACTACAATTCTGCCAGTGGAAAAATATCCTAACCACTGAAGAAAATTAGTAGGATATGACCTATTTGACTGCATTGAAGACGTATTCAGAGAAGTTCCCTGCATAACATGTTGGAAAATAAAGTGGCAACATCTCAGTGGAAACGACAAGTACAGATAGCAAGAGAGAGAGAGTGAATATTTTTAGCTGAGGAGATTAAAACCAGGACTGAAGTGTTTCGGACTAAAAATAAGCTTTTGAATCTCCAATCCAGAAGAGATGTGCGAGAGGCTTTGGCTTGTATTTCATTTACAATTAATTGAATCTCAAAGGATGCATACAACAGTTGATTATGCTAAAAAGATTGCAAAGCCTTATATATTTTTTAAAAAGTCTGGAGGAACATATGTGAGTCATAGAATCTCACAATGGATATAGTAGGAACAGCATCGTAGGAGATTTCAACCCATTTCCTGGGAGATTGAGATAGAAAATACTTCTACAGATTCAGGTAATTTTATCTTCCGTATCTAAAATACAGAGCAGTGAATACAGTAGAGATAAAGTATTTTTTAATGCAGTCAATGTATTTCTTATTGTTAAGTGTACAGTTATGTGCTTCTCACCGAAAGGGAGATAGTGAAGCTGAGCCAATTCCTTCCACTTAGATTCCACCTAGAATGCCTTGTTAATCCACAAGTCAGAAATGACCTAAACATCCACCAGCTTCAGGAATCTTCACCAAAAAACTTGAGACATAAACGTCCTATTTTGATCACCAGCAAATCAACAGTGCACCTGTATCACAAAGTCAGGTGATGTCTCCTGCACTGAAGTGGCACTGAGCAATTTGAACTTCCTGTTAAGAAAAGTGTATTGGGTAACACAGACAAGTGACATAAATAACCATAACTTGCATTTATATAGCACCCTATTGCTGTCCCGGAAAGCTTTAACAGAAGGATGTGGGTACAGATGAGATCTGAGAATCCTGCAAGGAATGCTTAACCTCACAGAATACAAGGAGTAATGATTGATGGTCAAACATATGTACACATTTTTAATTTTTTTAAAAAAGGCACTTGATTCATTTTGGCTGTTTCTAAAATTTGAGCAACCTCAAATTTAACATTTATACTATGCAAAACGTATGGATGTCTGTTTTTGTCTGGTTTGGACATTGTGTTAATATTTCTGTGACATTTAAATTGATTATTCTGCATAAATGTGCTAAAAACTGCATTTACCAAAATCAACATAATGAAAAGTAGAAATTAAAACAACATGATGCATTTATGTAGCGCCATTTATGTCTTGAAGCACTTCACCAACGGGGTCAGACACTGAACAGGCAGGTAACTATAGGCATGGTCAAATAGAGAGGTCTTCACTAGCTTTTTAAAGACAATTAGAAAGACAGACAAGGGAGAGGGCCAAGTTGGCTGACTTGGAAAGGGAGTTCCAGAAAGTAAGAGCATAAGTCCTTGAATGGTCGGCTGCCAATCGTGGGGTGAGAGACGAGCAAATTTAAGTTTGCTGAGGGGAGGGAGTGGGTAGGAGAGTGAGGCTAGAGCAGATCACGGGTCGGGAGGGGTGAGGGCATCTAGGAATTTGTAGGTGAGCATGAGGATCTTGAAAATGACTAGGAAATAGACAGCAAATGGAGCCTGGTGAGAACGAGGGTGATGCAGCAAGCAAAGCAAGCAAAACGATATTGGGATATGTAACCAGAGATACTTCACAGCAAGAGCTCAGACAAGCATGTCAAGCTCAAAATTAGGGACGTTGTGCAGACTTGGTTCTTGTGACACTTTTGCCAACTTCTGTCATGTGTTAGAGTCTCCCGAGCAATTTGAAATTGTTCTATGCGTTAGACTCGAAAAAGAGATCCACTCCTCCACTCTCGGAGACTTCATGCATTGGTCTAAACCGACTGTACATTTTAGAGCAGTAGCAGAACAGTCCACTGCTGTGAACAGTTGGGTATTGGGCCAGGCTCTTCATAACAATGAGCTGTCTGATCAGATAGTTGGGATATAAAATGTCCAGTTATCTGAACAGATGTTTCATAGCCAAAATAAATTCAATCCCAACACTATGTAATCACAATCCATGGTCAGGCCACTGTGGCAAATTGTATCTCGTTTTCTTAACTCTTTAATAGATACCTTTTTTTTAAACCATCATGTTAGATTACGTTGCCAAGGCTTTCTTACTACCCATTCTTACTCATCCACAAATTGAAACTTGATCTGTACTTCAAAATGAAAAGGAAATCGCTTAAGGTCTGTGTTGCGGACTTGAGGGAAGTGGGAGTAAGTAGTTCAAACGAGAGAAACTTGCCAAGTTGTGTTTAGGAGATTGTTTACCTTAAGGAGAATATTAGCCCAAGGTTGGAGACGTAGACATTCCACTGCGTAATGAACAGTGTATAGTGTAATCGCTGCATGAGTACCAACTCTAAAACTGTATCACTTCACGGTAATCATCCCAAGCATGAATCTGTTACATGTAGAAATGAAATGGAAAAAAAATCAATAAACTACATTTGACTTCTCATTTGTGTTCTTGGTCTCATTTATTTTTGAGCTATGTTGCACCAGCGTGCACTTTGGGTCCGTTTATTGATGCATGCATAAGCATGGGCGCAGTAGTTCGAATTATTCGTGCTTTAACGGCACATCAAGCACGGGGTTGGTTTGCTAGTTATGTTGCAGGTTGTCACACAGAGAGAGAGATGCTCACAACAGGTTGATTGATGTGTTATGTAAATGACTGTCGGAATTTTGCACGCAAGCACATTTTGGTACCTCGCACCTACACAATATTGCAATAAGTGTTGTGCAGGCGCTCACTGGTTTATTGATGTGTTAATCACTCTAGCCCTTGTTTTTCAATGGATGTGCCCCTTCACTTGTCTTGTGGATGTCATCTTTTTAGCAAATGTTTCTTGACAACTTCACTTGCTCAATCGCCTTGCAGTGTGAAATGACACTTTCATTTGTTTTTAATGGGCTTTCAAAACTTTCTCACTGGTGTCATTGTCCCTTGGCAACCAGTTGAGATGTTTATTAATTTGACTTGAATGTTGAGAGCTCAAAGTGCTCCTCCTTCACAGTTAGAGATTGGAATTGGACCTTTGTATAATAATAATCCTTGCATTTGATATACCACCTTATTGCGTCGTTGAGACATCTCAAAGCGCTTCCGAGAATATATTGTAAAGGGGATGGACTGTGTGTTTAGTGGACGAAATATGGCAGCTAATTGTTCTACAGCAGTGTACCACAAAGAGTCGTGGATTGAATAACCACTTTTATTTGTTTCAGAGATTATTACTCCCTGAAAGCGATCTGTCAATCGACAAGTTTCCTACCTACTGCTAGCTAACCAGGAGTGAGGAGGAAGGAAACTTGCCTAAGTTTTTGCACTGAACCTGAGCCCTCTTGCGAGGCGAGCGCACTAACCACTACTCTACAGGACTCAACCATGGATGGTGTTGATTTATTTAAAAAAAAGTCTGAAGGAAAATTGTTCACAGGTTATACTTCACAGGATATACTGTAAAGTAGAATTGCTTGCGTGTAATTATACCTCAAAGGCACATTTGTCCATAATATCAGCTACCCTGGCTATACAGGGCATTAGGTGCTCAGAAGCGGAACTGTTCAGGCTGAACCACATATAGACTTTTACATAGAGAAATACAGGAATGTCCCGCTTATCTGCTGGTCAGAAGTCATCAGAAGTGAGCCTTATTAGACAGCAACTTTCACAGCACCAGATGTCTTAGAACCAACCTACAATCACGTTTTGAAGGCCAGCATATTAATTATTGAAGTAACCTTCAATAATTGTGAAGTAACCTGACATTATGCGATGGATCTCCAAAGCACAGTTAGGAAACCAAACCAGTTGGACATTGAAGATGTACTGCAGCCCGATCCTCCACAAACAGACAGAATAACAAATGACTGTATTGTGATTTTTGTTAATTTTGGTGACCAGCTAGTTTGTTGGGGTATGAAGAGTGCCTGAGGAAGAGGTCAAAATACATTCGGAGGCGAGTTTTGTCTGACTTCCTTTCAAATTATGTTGAGCTCCTGTTCAAATTATTCAGTTAACAGGATTTATAATTTAAATCTGAGAAATTTAAGTGAAGAAACTAGGCTCGTCAGGTAGGCTTGCAGTCTCAAAAAGGGAATTTAGTACAATCCACTGGTGTTCTCTTTCAAATTAGTAACATGCTTTTTGTTAAAACTGAAAAGGGTTTGTGTGACGTAATCTTTACATGTGCTTGGATGAAATATTGTTTTCAGTGCTAGTTACCAACCAACACGGATAAAGAACTTTTGAATTTTACCCCTTGAAACTGGTAAAAGAGAGAAAACAGTGGGTGCAGGAAGGTAAGACTGTATGTAAACACCTGTGACCACCCCCTGCCCCACCTCCCGTGTGAGATACTGCCACAGAACATGTCGACTATTTCATTTTCTTCTTGAATTGTATTGTCTTGTCAGCCTGGCACAGTTGGCACTCCGTCCTCTGACTCAGATGATTATGGGTTCAATCCCCACATTGGGATTTTGAGCTTGTGTTGGCAGTCTGGAGTTCCCATGCAGTACTGGGGTTGTGCTTCATTGTCAGAGGTGCTGTTCTTTGCCTGTTCAGGTGGACGTTAAAATCCCATGAAAAGAGAAGGGAGTTTCTCCTGGTGTCCTGGCCAACAATCCCCCAAATAAAATTGTTCATTCACTTAATGGCTGTTTATGTGACATTGCTGTGTGCAAATTGGCTGCCATGTTCACCTTCAAAATACACAGTCACTATACTTTGAAGTAGAAATCCTGTGAAACGTTTTGAAACGTCCACCCCATGTGAATGGTGTTATGTCAAATGTAAGGGATTAGTATCATTCACTGAATCTCCTCCACATGTTGGAAATGATGAATAACTTTCCAAACCTAATCTACAATTTAGTTCTCACTGAGGTACAAACCTCTGTCCCAAGCATCTGTTTGCAGTTGAAGCCAGGTCTCGGTGCAATTGTTTGCCGCACATTAACGCACTGCATCGTGCGGAAAAATCCAAATCTTTTTGCTTACAAGCTGCTGATCTCACCTAGATGTCAAGAATAATAAAACCAGAAAAATGCATCTCCCGAAGCGACTCTAAAGGGTCGGTGAGCACGTACTTCAGAACGTTGCGCCAAGCGTTGCAAATGTTCACTCGAGTTTTATACTGTATGGTGAGAAGATATCAGGTATAAATGTTCAGTGTTCATCTCTCCTCACAGGTCAAGGAATAGCACCTTGCAGGGTCCTGAACAAAAAAAGGGAGCAATAATAAAATACAGGAAAAAAATGTAAAAAATCTTTTTCTCATTTCCAACCTGCCAAGATATTCAAAAGCCGAGCAACTCGCTAATCCCCTCTGACCTTGTTGTGACTCTTGAGCATTGCCGAGGCTCCAGCAGCACATGCAGAAATTATTTTGGTGCAGCACTGAGAGAAAAGCGCTCAGTCCAAGGATTTATTGCGCCGAGATAGACTGGAGATGAAGCCATCAACTGCTAACATTAAACAAACCTTTGTTGCTGGTGTGTCACTGGCAGATGACAGGGCTTCCTTTGGTGTCTGATAGGACTCAGGACAGGTGATTTGCTTCTCGATTATTGCTGCTTTTCACACACAGCAGGTGTTTCGAGCTGATATGATGGACTGTCCTATCACTGGTGCAGCCAGGAAAGAAGCTGAGGGATCGGCCAGATAACGCTTAATAGAATGGCAGCAAACACAATACTGGTACACAAACATACCTGCCTTTCTACTTTCTACTTTCCCCCACCCTTATTATTTTCCCAAACACATTTGATAGGCTTTAATTTGAGGGCATTTAACAAATTGATAAGGAAAATGCCAGTGAAAAGATAGGAAATTTCCATTAAAATGAATTTAATAACGTTTTTGAAATCCTTCTCCCCCTCCACCTCCCCTCAAAAAAAGTTACTTACTGTTCCCTGTGCAGTTGTTCTTTGAGAAACGGACAACCACATGTACAGTATCTACGATGCCTTTTGCAGACATTTCATGACCATCCATCACCTGTAAGCTGTTTCCTTCAGATGAAACATTAACCGAGATTCCTGCCTGTTTTTCAAGTGGTCGTTACATTTCCCATGGAATTTTCCCTCTCTGTGTTTTCCTTCATGGTTGTTTTTGTGAGACCTTTCAGGTGCAAATTCCTATGGTAAACTACTACACTTGACAAGAATTGTGGAGCACTATGGGGCGTTCCATTGGGATAAGATGTCATAAAATGTAAGTTCAAAAAAAACATTCCACCCTCATCACAATGTCTCCGCTCTGCTGGGCCTGGAGGTTCTGCTTCACTTGGGACCTACCACCTACCAACATGTCCTATAACTGCTGGTAACAGCGAAGAAACGCGACAGGTGAGACTGTTATTGAGTGGTGCTCCTGAAACCTCAGGTCAGTAAATCTCCAACGCAAAAATGATCCGTGTGAGTCTGTCACCAGAACAAGAATAGCAGGACTGTTAAGGTATTAGACTGGAACTGAGAAGTAACAAAATTAATCTGGGGGTGGGGAAGAGTTCTGGGGGGAGGGGAAGAGAAATAACCCAAGAATAAGATTGTGGGAATCTGTGAAGTACAAAATCAGGGACAACTCTGATGGTTCCAGAAGTCAGATAATCTGCCATTTGCCAGTGGTCACCTCACCAAGCCAGATACACTGGCTCCTGGCATAGAGGAGTAAGGAGGGAAAATTGGAGGGAGAAGAAGCTGGATGAATACAAGGTGCTGCCTTGGAGCCCTTTAATGAAAAAAACAGGGCAAATGGAAAGGGATGAGGCTGGTGTCAGTACTCATTTATTGTCTCACCACACTGAACTGATGTTAGGGCAAGTACATTTCCAACAAATACAAATATACATTTATATAGCGTCTTTCACATCAGGAGGAAGTCCCAAGGCACTTCACATTGCTTGTGTGTTCTGGATGCTGCACTCATTTTCCTTCTCTTGAGTCATTTCAGTCCATTGTTGTATGTATCTGCATCTCTTTAGTGCACGTTTTCTTGCTGCATCTTTCTGCTTATTCTTTCATTAGCATTCCTCCTCCTCCTCCTCCTCCGTAGAGAGCATTTGAAGAAACGGCTCCATCAATTCCTAATGAAAGTGGCGGATTCTCATTTGTCACGCGCTCTTTGCAGTAATCTGTGCTCATTAACCGGCTAATGAAGCTGCACCAGTTAATAGACAGTTTTGTTCAGAGGCAGATGGTGCACTTCATGGTGACAATTGCTGTTTAGAGTATTTTTTTAATTTTAAAGCCTTTTATTTCATCAAATTAGGATCAGTTTTCTAACTGTTTATCCCACTTTCTTGATGTTAGAGTTCACCTTCGAACCTTATTCTTCCTATTGTCAACCCTTTACCTTCAAAGGCTTTGCCTCCCCTGCCCCCAGGTATCCACTCCCAAGTATAGTACATATATTTACACATTACAGCACAGCAACACACACATGCGACATACACACACGCGCACACATGCACGTTCACGTACACACAGCAGGAAATGGGCCTTGGAATAGTTTGCAGAAAGGAGGGGCCTGGGAGTGAAATGAAGGCTGATAAAATAATATTCAAGCCCCACCTCGGGACTTGGAGTTATACAGTCTAAGCTGGCACTCCAATATTGTGCTGGAGGTGTGTTACATGTCGGCAGTGCTATCCTTCAGATGAGACTTTAATCTATTTATTCAGGTGGATGTTAAAGATCTCATAGCACTATTTGAAAAGAGAAGAGAGTTTCTCCCAATGTCCTGGCCAACAATCCTTCCAAATAAAAAAATTGTTCACTCACTCCATGGCTGTTTATGGGACATTGTTGTGCGCAACCGCCTGCCGCGTTCTCCCAGTCAAACCACTTTACAGTGTATCCTATGAAGCTCTTTGAGACGTCTCAATGATGTGATAATAATATTCCTTGCATTTGATATAGCACCTGATCATGTCTTTGAGACATCTCAAAGCGCTTCACAGAATATACTGTGAAGTGAATTGACTGTATATTTTGTGGGAGAACACGGCAGGCAGTTGCACACAGCAATAAGGCGCTATATCAAATGCAAAGATTATTATTATTTATACTAATAAAGACAAAGTGTCTGTCTGTCAGTGTGTCAGCGTATCCGTCAACCATGCAATACGATTGACGTAGAGGCAGAATTTATACCTCATCAGAAAGATCTTGCAACTGGCAGGGTTATGGGCATATTTTTGGGGGATCTCCTATCGTTGATGAGCTACATTAAAAAATGCTTTAATTAAGCCCCAAAAATACCGTATGCTGCAACTATGTAGCAACAGAGGAAAGCACACACCTTTCAGAGAAATAAATCTATATTCTGCAACAAATGTATGGCACTTTATTCTGGTTGCCATGAGAGTCCTCCCATGTGGGACAGACAGAGAGTAAGAGAGAGCGACTGAGATAGTGAGAGAGACAGATAGAGAGCGACAGATAGTGAAAGAGACTGAGACAAAGAGAGAGACTGGGAAAGGGAGAGACTGGGAGAGAGAATATATTATAAAGTGTAGTGATTGTTTTAAGGGAAAGACTGAGAGAGACAGTGAGGGAGAGTCTGAGAGAAACAGAGGGAGAAAGATTGAAATAGTCAGACAGAGAGAGAGAGAAACAGAGTGAGAGAGACAGAGATAGTGAGAAAGAACGAAACTGAGAGAGAGGGAGAAAGGGAGAGAGACTTAGAGAGAGAGAGACATCCCACTCTCCCACTGATTCCTCCCACAGGAGTCCTCCCAGCTGAGTATAGATATAGACGGAATGTGTGTCTGTGTGTCAATCTACATTCCATATTCGATCCTTTGGTTGCAAGTGAATCTGCAACGGGTACAGTTAGTTATTAAGGGATATGGGGATAGGGCGGGTAAAAGGAATTAGGTTAGAAGATCAGCCAGGATCTTATTAAATGGCGGGACAGGCTCAAGGGGCCGAATGTCCTACTCCTGCTCCACCGTCTTATGGTCTTATTAATAAAGTACAATATTGGCCTGAGATTGTTGTCCTTTGAGAAGAGGATCAGGAAAAGGTTTTGAAAATATATTTCTTTTTTAATGCCCATCAAGACTCAATAAGTTAATATTGTTTCTCCTTGTGTTTGTTTCGGGATTGATTTTGAGTTGAAGGTGGGGGAAGACATTTGGCCTGTGCTAGAAACAGCTTATCATGTTGATTAAATCTGAAGAGCACAAGTCGATAGGTTAATCTTGAGTCAGGTTGTCTCCTGCCTTTTTCAATCAGTTTGCCTAAGCTGTTGGCACATTAACCGCCTCCTACAAAGCGCACACGCATCAGACATTCACAGTGAGACTTAACACAGCCAGAGAGAATTCTACCAGTCTCAATTGTAAGCCGTGATTCTATCTCCATATCCTTAATGAAAAGATGGGTCAGGCAGCTATTCTAAGAGGAATAATTAAACTTCCCAGATGACCTTGGCCTAGTTAATACATCCATTAACATTTCATTCTTTCTCTTCCGATCCCGCTCCCATTTCTCTCTTCACACAACAACAACTTGCACATAAATAGCACCCTCTATGTTGGGTAGCATGTCAGAGCGCTTAACAGTGCTGGAGCCTGACTCCGAACAGGGGGAGTGGGGAGGTCTCAAATTGGACTTGAAAAAGGGGAGAGAGGGGGCAAGGTGGACGGATTGACGGAGAGTGTTCCAGAACTTCGGGGCGTAGTGGCTGAAAGCACAACCTTCCATGGTAGAGCGGAGGGTGCGAGGGACGAGCAGGAGGCTAGTGCCAGTTGAGTGGAGGTGCCAGATGCTGTATTGTGAAGTGAGAAGGTCGGAGAGGTAGGGAGGTGCTAGAGAGTGAAAGGATTTGAACACAAGTGTCAGGATCTTGAAGTCGATCCGTTCGGTGATGGGGTCCAGTGAAGCCTGGCCAGAACTGATGAGATGAGAGTACAGAGTTTGCTCTGGGTAAGTATGAGGGCAGCAGAGTTCTGAATGAGCTGGATTTTTTGAATGGTGGAGCTGGGGAAACCGGCAAGGAGCACCTTCAGAACATCCTGAAGATGCTCACTCACAGCCTCTGGTGACAAAGCTACCAGTAACCTTCACCAAGTGGTCTGTTATCCCATCTGAGCTGGGACATTGATTGTCGGTAGGCTACAGGATACCACACATGGCCTTGACCCTGTGTCTCCATTATCTACACGTGTACTTTCCTGCAGTGATAGTATTCAGTCATTGACCTCCAAAGTACACAGTCATTGTACATTACACTGAATCCTGTGAAGTGCTTTGAGAAGCCCTCATGAAATTTAAGATGCTGTATCAAATGTAAGTATTATTATTATTATTGACTTTAATTTCAACCCTACGTTACCCAGAGAATACGATGCTGGTTGTTGTGCTTCACTGCTGGCCTGTCTGAGGATCAGCTGATTAAGCAAAGCTGGAACCTTCCTGATTTATAGGGCAAAGGGCAGTGCAGCTGCAATTCTTTCCAGCGGGATATTTAAGGGCATGGTTTGTTGAAGGAAGAGAGAAACTGACAGACTGAAGGAGGAACACTCAACCTGTGCAGTGGGAATGGAAGGTCTGATGTGTCTGTCATTGGCGTGATCATGGGAGCAAGAAAAATCAAGCCCGTCTGCCAAAAGAACAACAGTGACACTGTCGGGAAGTGATGCACGGTTCAAGTGAGGTGTAGTATGTTTACTTACTTCCTATCAATGTTTACTTACTTCCACAATGTTGTGCGCAAATTGGCTGCTGCATTCGCCTACAACATACAGTCATTCCACTTTAGAGTATATCCTTTAAAGCACTTTGAGATGTTCTCAAAACTTACCAAGGCACTATATCGAATGCAAGGATTATTATTTATTATGATTCTATGATTTCCATTTCTCAAAATGGAGCACTCTCACCCAAAATGGGCTTTTTGGCTGTTGCATAAGGCAAATAAAACGTGATACGGAGGACTATCCAAGCAAACTGGGCTGCCTCCAGTTAGTGAAGTGAAAGTGTTCAGAGAGCAATGGGTAAACAGGCTCCCTTCAATAAAGGAAAGTGTGTCAGGCACTAGGTAAGTGACGCTTGCTACAAGCCCTCAGAGACTGTACAAAATTACCATGCAATTGCTTCCCATTAATAACCGTCCTTGTTCCAATTTGCTCCTTGCTCTCTGTGCTATCCGCTGGAATGAAGCACTGAGGCCCTTAAGACTATGCAGCCAAAAAAGGAGCCTCTAAGGCAGAGCTGGGAGTTAGAAACACAAATTGCGCGTCAACTCCGTTTGATGGGCTGAGCTGACTTTGCACATTAGTTGACAGAATGGGTTTGAGTGTAAAGTATGCAGCACCTTGGGTGGTGGGAAGAGGCTTGCTAGGTTAGAATTCTGTTCCTTCATTTAGGATCTGGGTTCAAATCCAGCCTTTCAGGTTTCAGGCTGGCTCTCAGGAGGCATGAATTAATGTAATACTGCCCTTGAAACATAGTCATCAGTTAAGTTCATTGCAAAGGACAGTGTAATGGGAAGGGCCAAAGAAGTTAAAGATTTGAGAGTGGTTGACTTGTGAATGAGAGGTGGTTTGTAGTGCATTAGATGCAGTGAGCTTGACATTGCAAAAGGAACAGACACATCCCCGAAGGAACTGGCCAAGAAATCCCCAAATAAAATTGGTCATTTACTTCATGGCTGTTTGTGCGCAAACTGTCTGGCTTCCGCAACAAAACACACAATTAAATCCAAATTGTCGGATCACTTTCCATGGGGCCTGCCTACTCTTTGTCTGTCTTCAGATCGCACCTGAAGATTTTCCTCTGCAAACATGCCTACTGTCGCCTCCTGGCTCAGTGTTAAAACTATACCATTGTTCAACAATCCAACAACAACAACCAATTACATTTGATTAGTGCTTTTCATGTCAGGAGAACATCCCAAGGCGCTGTACTGTCAGGGATTTGGACCCAAGCAGGGAGTTGGGAACAGGAGGCACGGAGGGCAGGGAGGGTAGATGCAGGAGGGTGGCCAAAAGCATGATCAAAGAAAAGGGTCTTGAGACATGTTTTGAAGGAGTCAAGGGAGGGAGAGAGGTGAAGGGACTGTGGGATGGAGTTCCAAAGGGTGGCGGCAGAGAGGCTGAAGGCCCAACCGCCGATGGTGGGGTGGGCCAGAGGGAGGACTTGGAGCAGATGAAGGCAGAGATAGAGTTGGGTGTCATCCCCATAGGGCGCTGTATAAATGCATGTTTTTCTCTCGCCAAACACCAAACCTGTTTTATTTGGAGGAGAGTAAATTCATCAACAAGAACAAAATTATATTTGGATAGCGCCTTATGTTGTGTAAACAGGGCTTCTTCTTATGATTGTTTTGGAGGAAACAAATTGACAATTACAAGAGAGGTTCAGCAGTAGAAGCCCTTCTACCCATTTGATCTCACTCTTCCAGAAAACTCAACCTTCTCATCCTCCCACCACAGAAGTGAGCAGTTTTTTTAAAAAATGAATCCAGTATCCTGGCCTCAACCACATTAATCCAGTTGTTAATTAACCTCTGGGTATAGAAATACTTCCTGGTGTCTGTCGGGACATCCTCACGACGTGAAAGGCATTCTACAAATGTAATTTGTTGTTGTTGAACCTGCCCTCTGTTCTGAACCTGCCCTTTGTTTATCCAAGTCAAGATCACTTGTGTATTTATTTTAACTCCTTCAGAGATGATCATAGAGATGATTTGCTCCTGCAGCCTGACACCTACATTAGCACTGCCTGGTGTCAGAACTGAATGTAATGAGATTTGTTTTGACTGTGACAGGGATTGCTTTAATGGGGTTTCATCTAGTGGCATAAATGTGGCTGTCCAGTCCTTCTCAATGGAGATTGTCATTTGTTGCGATAGGTTTGATAAGTGAAGTAAATATGTGCAAATATATCACCTACAAAATGCACAATCACTACACTTTACAATAAATCCTGTGAAGCGTTTTGAGGCACCCACGTGAAAAGCGTAGTATCAAATCCAAGGATTATTATAAATATATGTGCGTGTAAATATCAGAATACATGGGAAGTAGATGGAGCCTGATACTTTCTTATCCTGAATGATACACACTGAAGTGGTTAACTTCAGGATAATCCACATAGTTCTGCACTGAAGAGTGGAACGGATTAAGTGCATGGTTCATCGATCCTTTCTCGATGCACCTCAGTGTTTTGGGCAGGCCAATTGAATGCTCGACTGGCTTTTGGAGAGATTAACATTTCCAAACAAACTGTTGCCTTTGCAGGGACTGAATGTTGATGAGTAATTAACATTCTCAGTTTTATTTAATTAATGAATCTTTCTAATCTCAGAGGCTGCTCTTTGTTCCTTTGTTTCTTACTGGGTGAGCGCAGTACAGGGAGGCTGCCCTGGTCACCCTTACTTGGTTCTCTTGTGAGGGAAGGCAGCATCTCTATTGAATTTAGAAGGTCAGAATGCAAATTCTCTCCTCGTTGTTGTGTGCTGGTGAATAAGGAGCAATATTAATGCACTAATTATTCCATTAGAGGAGCTACTGTCTGCCTGCTAGATATCTCAGCCCAGAGAACTACTCATTTGGATGGCATTCTGATCAGTTGCATTTCTTTAAGCACAGAACGTCAAATATTCCATACAACAGATCAATTTGTTCCAGCACATAGGATACAGTCAATTACCTCTTACCATATTGCACAAATTCTTCAGGGGACAATTGCAGGCTGACAGAATAGAACTAATCGACAAAACCGATCTGATCTTTTTATTCCCTTTATCCTTCTCCTGGTGAGGTGGTTCTTGTCTGAGTACCAGCAGCTCTATTCCATCCCATTGTCTGGGTGCAACGTGCTTGGTAAGCGCCCAGTCTCCTTACCGCTCCACGTTGATGGAGAGTTGAGAGTCCCTTCTGCTCTCCAGTAAGTTAAAAAGGCTGAAGTGAGTTTCATATTTTGGCTTGAGAAATTGCATTTGCACTAGTTTGGAGGTTGAATACAATTAGGATGAATGGTGGCTTCTTGGAGAAGCAAACAGTAAGACAAGAAAACGGGACCTATATCATACATTTTTATAATAATAATCCTTGCATTTGATATAGCGCCTTATCACGTCTTCAAGATATCTTGAAGCAATTCACAGAATATACTGTAAAGTGAATTGACTATATATTTTGTGGGCGAAACGCGGCAGCCAGTTGCGCACAGCAGTGTCCCACAAAGTCATGGATTGAGTGACCAAATCATTACCTGCCTAATGTTTCGCCCTGGCCGGGAATTGAATCCAGGTCCTCTTGCTTGCGAGGCGAGTGCTCTAACCACTGAGTTACAGGACTCCTTCTTTAGTTCTAGTGCACTGGGGTGGGATTACCCTCCTGAGATGGTCTCCCACCTCTTGGCTAACCTGACACTGGACTTGCACCAACTTTGTATGATTCCCTTACTGGATTTGTGGCTTAACACTGCCACACATGTTTCTCTGTCTCAGATGCAGGCTGTTTGCTACCCTGTGATTTTAACATACTGTTTAATAATTGCACACTGGCAATGTTAAATGCATTTCCTTTTTCAGTTTGATAAATGTTTATTACCATGGAGCTGTGGGTACCATTCTTTCCCCTCTTGACGCTGAATTGCCCTGCACCATGATTTACTTTACTATGGAGCTGACTTGAAATAATGAAAGCAATTAAAGCATTGTGTTCAGTCCTTGGTCCCAACCCTCTCCACACACTCATGTTTTTTGTTTGAGATCCCCAGTCAATACTCAATAAATGCCCTTACCTTACCAACAATATCCTTTCGGAATAGCTTGCACTCTCCTACGCTTCCTCCTGCCTTAAGAAATATATTTTTGACTGGGTTTTCAGCCACTATGCCCACCTCACTCAGCTCGGTCTCCAAGGGGTGACCCTCCCTGTGTGACACCTGATGTGAAAGATGCTGTATAAATGTAACTTGTTGTCATTGTAGTTAAGGCTTGCGTTTCAGAAATGGTCAAACCTAAGCAGCAATATGATTATGGCTGTGATACTGAGTCTGGAGCTGGTTACCTGGGAACGTCCAAGTGTTGTAGCAGTCCCAATGGCTCATTTTTAATGTAGCTATATTCTTCAGCAGGGCTCAGAAACCATTCACCAATAGGGACCAGCATTGTGTTAGTTGTTGGTGTGTGGACACTGTGCACATGACCACTGTTTCTTGATCCAAATGTTGCTGAATTCAAATATTTGTGGTGCACCCCCAAATCAGCAAATAGGTGATGAAGTTGGGAGTTATATTGACCAAGAGTTATCATTGTATCACATCCATACTTGTCAGCTACCCTGTTTATACAGGGGCAGTGTGAACAATATCTCAGCAGTTTCATCCATCCAAGGAACATAAATGTGGATCACATCAACACTAATATAATAAATAATCCTTGCATTTAATATACCACCTTAACACATCATCAAAACATCTCAAAGTGCTTTACAAGATATACTGTGTATTTTGAAGGCAAACACAGCAGTCAGTTTGCATACAACAATGTCCCACAAACAGTCAAGGAGTGAGTCATGTGGGGGAATTGAATTGTTGCCCAGGACATCCTTCTCTTCTCGAATAGTGCCATGGGATCTTTAACGTCCACTGAAACAGGCAGACAGGAGCTCGGTTTAAAATCTCATCCGAAGGACTGCATCTCCGACAATGCAACACACCCCAGCGCTGCATTGGATGTCAGCTGAGACTTCCAAGTTCTGATGTGCGGCTTGAACCCACTACCTTCCGACTCAGAGGCACGAGTACAACCACTTTTCCAGGCTGACACATAATGCATCAAATCCCCCTTGACTGTGCTATGGATTTCTGTGGATTGCAAGGAATATCAGCAATCGATCCCAAGGAAGCTCATTTGTTCCCCAACCAGTTATCCCCTCATCAATGCTTATGATCCTGGATTTGATGCAGAAAATGTCAGAATGTAATATTGAGTTTAGGTGCAAATCAATGTGAAATTAACAGCGACAATTGGCAGATGGACGAGGTCCCTCTCTCATTGTCCTTGACTAATCCGTTATCTACACCTATGGACTGCTATCTCTGTATGAATCAACAACTTGCATTTATATAGCGCCCTAGAGTGGCATTTGCCTCCACACTGTGTAAAGCTTGACTTTGTGAAAGTTTATTTAATTCTGACCTGTGGAGGGATTGGTAAGACTGGCAAAAAATGGTTTAACAAAAGATGTAATCAAATGTCAGGGAGAAGGTCAGCCGTCACTCAGACCGATTAAATCTCTGTCTGATATGCACGGACATGCTCTGAAAATTAGTATGGGGGCTGAAAATGTCACCCGTGCTGCAGCTTTATGCTGGGCTTTCCTAACAGCTGAGCTGGAAGACTTTAATCGTTCACCCCCCATTTCCCTTCTCTTGTTGGCATTCATGCCCTATTATCCTTCCATTAGAGCTCGATTTCACTGGTGCCACTGGACTCTGCCCAATGGTTCATGCGTAAGCTTCGGTAGTGAGTGTCAGCAGATGTTTTATGTTTCTACCACCGGGGACATTGCAGCAGAGCCCTTACCTGATCTCACCAAATACACATCTTCCAGGGAAGTTTCAGAGATAGTTCCACCAGCCTAAGACTGGAACTATAACCGCATAGTCTTTGTGTTCCTTCTTCCCACCCGCCCTAATTTTAGAATGGACCCTTCTATCAGACAAAGGAGACAAAATTATTTTTCAAATACTTGCATTTATACAACATCCTTCACGTGGGGTAGTATCTTGGAACACTTTATCTATACATTCACAAAACTCAAACCCGGCCGATCCATGACACACTAACGTATTGGTAAAGCAAGGAAAAAACAGCTACTGAAAGGGTGAATATATTGGACATTAAGTGCCTTGAGTAAAACATTATGAATGTGATCAGTTGGGACGGTACCAGTTGGCAGCCAGCACCTATGGACTGCTATCTCTGTGTGACATCAACAACTTGCATTTATATAGCGCCCTTCAAGTAGAATAATGTCTCAGAACGCTTTTTGGGATCGGACACTGAGCAGGGAAAGGGGGAGGTGAACATAATAATAATAATTGTTGCATTTAATCAGTGGAGTCGAAGAGGTAAGTTGTGAGGTGGGATTTGGGGATAGATAGGTTGTGAGGTGAAGGGACAGAGGAAGGGAGTTCCATAGGTTAGGTGGATAGAGCTTGGCCAACATTGGATAGGATGGGACTTATGCCACAAGCAGGAGCTTGTCGAATGAGGGGGAAAGCAGAGGAATAGCTAGGGAGAGAACAGGAGGTATGAAGGAATTTGCAGGTGAGGGTGAGGATCATGAAGTCAATCTGCTGGAAGCCAGTGGAACCTGGTGAGGATTGAGGTGAGAGGATGTGGACTTCGGTGCCAGAGAGGATGAGAATACTTTAAGAGAAGTAAAATGGAGAAAAATGAAACCTGTGACTGGGAGTTTCTGTTCTCTGATGTTACAGAGATCAGTTGATGCATGGGCAGTTTTTTTTGGAAAGTTTGGAGTTGGACCTGCGCCAGAGCCATGTGGTCAAGCATGCAGGTTAGCCCACAGAGCACGGCTGCCAAACACTGCAGAAACATTGGCACTATAGGTCAAAAGAAAACAAGCTTCAATTTCTTCTCGACAATCTGAAACAGGAGCAACATCAATATCATGAGCCATCTAGTCCAAACCATCGATAAGATATTAAAATGATTTCCATGCAATATTGTATGCTGCAGAGTCATTTCATAAATCTTCAGCTGAGAACTCCACATGACAGAACACATTTGGGAATAATGGAGTGTGCTTTTTAAATGCACGGCCAGGCTGCCCTCATTTTTCAAGATAATGCAGTTTTTATTAGTTTGCAATTTCTTTTCAGTGCAAACATTGTGCGGAAATTGCTAAAGTGATCCTTGTCAGCCAGCACTAATACCACTGTACAGTGCAGTAATGGTCTGGTATGTTGTGTTCAATATGGAAGTTTCATTTTTGTAATATATATTGAGAACCAAGGTGAAATGACCAAGGTGGAATAGTATAGCAGAGATGATAAAAAAGTAGTCAAGAAATGTGCCTCCAAGTTTGTGGATGGTGGAAAGCAGAGAAGACTGAAGTTTCACCTCGTGATTGGCACAAAAGAGGACACCTTGATCTGGGACCAGCATTAGCAGTAGAGAGGATCTGAGAATTCCACTGGAGGTCAGAGGAGATGTTGAGGGGTAGATTATCTCTGTGGAAAAGAGCAATCTGCATTGATGACGTTTCCAGAACAGGCCTTGACACTCCAGACAAGTTCCACTCAAGTCCCTTTTCCTAGGCTGCTCGAATTGGAAGGCTATCAGCTGAGAACTATTTGGAAGTGTACACAATCCCAAGTTTCTCCTGTTTCTCCAGAGGTAATTCAAGCAAATGGTGCAATAATAATAAAAATAGTTATTGCACCATTTGCTTGAATTACCTCTAGAGGAACAGGAGAAACTTGGGATTGTGTACACTTCCAAATCATCCTCAGACAGCCCCCAATACTTGCATTTGAGCTAGCACCTTTCAGATTGGGAGGTCGTCTGAAAGGGTTTCACATGATACACTGTAAAGTGCGGTGACTGTGTGTTTCGGGGTGAACAAAATACCGAAATAAGCTTGTATTCTTCATCACTTGGCTTCCTTTGCATGGCCCGTTCCACAACTCGATAGTTCAGGAACAAATGTAGAAAATGCTCAGAAAGGAGCTGCTGTGGTGGAAACTGTAGAATTGCTACAAGGATTAGACTTCCTACTATTAGACAATGAGGAAAATTAGATTTCTTTGTTCCAAGTAATATCTTTCTAACAGCAGATTGTCTGGAAAAGTTCTCTTTATGAATTACTTGTTTGCTTTGCGTAAATTGGTGGTCGCAGTCACCACAGTTTACAGTAAATCCTGTGAAGTGTTTTGAGGCGTCCTCTTGATAGAGAAGGTGCTATATCAGTTTCAAAGATTGCTATCATTATATTTTATCACCAGAAGGAAAAAAGTTACGACTTTTGTTTTTAACAGACGGAGTTATTAGAAAATGGAATGACTTATCTTAAATTTACCATTAACACCCCACCCCACCTCTTGGTTATCGAAAGCCGTTCACCACCTCCCTCCCATCTCCCTCCTATCTCAAGCATCTGCTCAGACTTTATAAAGCAGGTGTGAGATGTTCTTCCTGCACGAAAGATGCTTTAGAAGTGCAAGTTATTGTTTGAATAAACTCCAGTAGGAGAGCAACAACAACAAATTATATTTGTATAGCACCTTTCACGTCGGGAGGACGTCCTCTTGCTCTGGTAAGTGAGCACCAGAGTGTCTAAAAGGTGATCACTCGTCTTCCCAACTACAGCTGAAATGATGGTATCATGGGTAACACATCCTCTCTAAGATTTAATGTAGGGAATTCATAAACTTGAACCATTATTGATTCAGTCAAATACAAATTAGATAATTTATTTTAGAAAATAAGGCCACTGAAATTCATCATGTATGGCAGGGGCAGCAGTGTACATCATTGCCAAGCCTGTTGCCACTCTCATCCAAAATTGGCCTGCGATTGATAGGGGGTAAATTCAAAACAAATCTGTGAAAACATGATTCATTGAGCAAGTGGTAAATCTATGAAAAAGGCTCCCTAGCAAGACGATGGAAGCAGAAAGTGTTGATTCATTCAAATACAAAATAAATAGATTCCTTTTAGAAAATAATATTTTGGGAGACAGTATATGAGTAATTTGAAATATGACAAATTGCAAGTGTATTATGGTTGGAGGAACCAGGCAACTTTGGGTCTAAGGTTCCCAAAGCTTTCCACTCTGTTGTAGACTAATCAGTACAGAATGAATTGTTATCAACATCTTCATTATTGTAGCATGCAACCACCAGGATGGAATAAGGCGAAATAGATAGACTTTGGTCTTTTTTCTTCTAGCAATTCCTAAGTTCCTATGAAACATTACGGTTCTTACAATATTATATTTTGCAAGCAATTCATCTTAATACTACAGTCTGCTTTGATGCCAAAAGATCATTAATGAGACTCAATAATTTAGAATTGGGTTTTCAACCTTATGCGGAAAGATCTATAAATAGCATTAAGCCACAATCTCCAGTGTTATTGACAAAATGCTTATTTTAGAGGAAACCAAACTGACTCTTAAAAATGGTTTTCTCATTAAAATGTTTACTTGGATATATTAAAGCACAAATCCTATTATCTTAGTTTTCTAAGGCATTAAACTATTCAGTTGACTTTTGCCCTCAAAAACATTAATTTTCCTCTGCAGAGAATATTACCATTGTCAATCGTTAGAAGACTTGACAAAAGAATCAGAAGCACCAGACTCAAGATGTCTATCTGGATCCTTTCAAGATTCTACTTAAGAGGTGTTCATAATCTATCCCTAATTCTCTTCTATGTCTGTCTTTGGATTCAGAAAATATTTAAAATTTACCTATTTTCCCAACATCCAGAAGATTTTGATTTGTTTTCTCTCTCTTTCTGTCTCTGTCAAGTGCTAAGAGGCTAATTATTTGAGATAGATTGGCACACTGGAATGGAAACAGGGCTCCATTAGTGCTGAGAGAAATGATCTTGTTTTTCAGATTAAAAATAATGTCCAGTGTTTTTTTCCCCTCCTTTTTCATCAGTTTTGTTTCTTGACATGATGAATCTACCTGGTCTTCTCCAGGCATGAAGAGAGACAAATAATTGCTTTGGCTTGTTTCATGAGAAAGATGCCAGTGAATCGAAAATGAATATTTTAGTCATAACATTGTAAGAGTATTTCTGATTCCTTCCTTAATCTTCTGTTATTTTTAATTTAATTTAATTCCAATTCCATCTTTCAATAATGGAAAGTTTATCATCTTTATATTAGAAAACGTTTAATTGATTCTTCATCAGTTAGCAAATACAAGCGCTTTGAGACGTCCTCCTGACATGAAAGGTGCTATATAAATGTAAATTGTATTTTATTGTTACATTTCAATTCCAATCGCTGCTGTTTCTTGTCTGACATAAGATGGATTTTCTTTTGTGATATTGAGGTGAAATAATGCCTGCATTATTATTATTATTATACATTATTATTATACAGTCATACACTTCTCAGTAATCCTGTGAAGTGCTTTGAGATGTTTTGATGACGTGATAAGTTGCCATATCAAATATATATATATTATTATGTTGGCCCTGAATTTTAATTTGGTTGGTTGATGTCAGCCCAAGATTCACTCTGGGCCTGACCCAGACTTGTAATAGTGATGTTCAGTGGCCATCCATTAGAAACTTTGCCAACTTTACTACTAATAATAATAATCCTTGCATTCGATTTAGCGCCTTATCATGCCATTGAGATGTCTCAAAGCGTTTCATAGAATATACTTTAAAGTGTGGTGAAATGTGACAGCCAATTGCACAGCAGTGCCCCACAAACAGTCGCGGATTGAGTGACCAAATTATTATTTATTTATTTTTAAAGGGATTAAAACCCCAGAAAGCGATCCGCCAATTGACTAACAACTGGGTTCCTACTGACTGCTAGGAAAACAGAGGAGTTTGGAGTAAGAAAGCTTGCCTAAAGTTTTGCTCTACCCAGGAATCGAGTCCTCTCGCTTGTGAGGTCAGTGCTCAAGCCAATTCACTGCAAGATTTCACATAACTACTAATAGAATGTGCAATACTTAACACTGAACCGGATACTGTACATTCTGTCGATACTGTAGATCCTCTGGGTAATGGTCCCAGAAAACACACCTCACCTTATCGGTCACTCACAAACAGAACTAATATATTCGAAAGACACTTGAAAGCGTAGTGCCTGAATGCTACAGTATGACAACAGCACATCATCTCTCTGTTGAATTAACATGTTGAACGTCTCTCTCATTGAAAACCAATACAGATTATGTCAATATACTTCCTCTTAACAGCAGAGGCCATGCAGTGGAAAAACTACACTTGTAACAAAATGCAATGCTAATATTGCACAGGTTTTTATTGAAGTCCACTGGCTAGACTTTGATTAGTTTGCTACGTGAAGCTTGGCTTGAAAAACAAATCAATCCTGTTTAGTGATTAGAAGCTTTCTGCTGCTTCATTTTAAATGCGTCTCCAGAATGCTTTGTGTGAGCACCTGAAAACTATCTCTCTGCACCGATAAACAATGAAATTGCCTAGAAAAAAAAGGTCATTCACTTTATGGCTGTTTGTCCGACATTGCTGTGTGCAAATTGGCTACTGAGTTCATCTACAAAATACAAAAGTCTTTGAAATATCTCAAAATGCTTTACAGAATATACGTTTAAGTAAACTTGTCTTCATCTGACAGAGTCACTGGATAGCGATCAGAAATAAGAATCCTATCTGACTTCTTCTCTCCTGTTTTCTAGTTTGTATAACAGAGGTCAGATATAGACAATGGATTTACCAATTAAGTCCCTGGAACAGACAAGACTACTTTCATTAAATCTCGGGGTCTTCGCCTCATTTATAGTGTAGATCTATATTTTGGTGGCTTTTATTATAAATTGCAGTATAGTAGTGAGAAAAAAGTTTTTTCTTGTGAATTCACAGTGCTGTATAAGCATAAGGTGATACAAAATTAAAAGTTCTTTTTAAAATGTGCAATGATCTCAAATGTTACGACTTCATATAGAAAATGCTGCCATCTAGTGCACACCTGAAACAGCCAGAATGCAGTCTGCGACTAGCAATTCTGTGATACATCAGGTTTCTCTCAAAAATACCCATCTCTCGAGAATCCATGATACTTCCATTTCCCTTCAAAAACCCATGTGAATGTATGGTCCCTCGGTCTGTAATTATTGTTGTTGCCATTTTTCCAAGTGCAGACTTGTATTTTTACACCTGTGCTACATCTACTTTTGTAATAGGTGTGAGGGTGGGGGTGGGGGGGTGCTCTTTTTTAGCAAAGCCTGCAATTGTTTAATTGCAGTCTTTAGGTACTGACTCCGGTTGGGGATTTCTGTGTCTCCTGACAGGGTTGTATTTTACAACATAACTACATGATGGAAGTTACCCTTTGGGAAGGAATCAATCTGTGTGACCTTGTCAGGACAACCCCTTACCCTTAAAAGATTACAATCCCAATAACAGGCCTTGATGGGTTTAAAACCCAGTCTATCCTTTTGCGTCTGGTCTCTGAGTGAGTAGTCACTGTGCCCCAAACCTCTGCATTTATCCTGGGCAAGGGGCCTAATCTCTGTCCGTGGTTGTGGGGTTGGGGTAGGGGCTGGGGGAGTTGCCTGCAGTGGTGTGGGTGGGTCGGTTTGTGGGACGTGGTGGCCGCACTTCTGGCTGCCTTTGCTCATGGGGTGTCTGGGATAAACCTGCCCTGCCCTGGGGTCCATTGCTATACGCTGAGAGCTGGTGACCACCACCAGTGTCGGTGACCACTCCTATGATACGGGAAGGACACTCAGATCCATGTTGACAGACACATTAGAACAGACTCCCAGTATGGCTGACTGGACCAGGGGTGGTTACTGGGAGGGGGGATTATTGTGGGAAATTCTATTGCCATAACCAGCTCTGCCTGATCTGCCGTCGTTATGCTAAATTTGTTTAAAATTCTAGCCCAGGACACGACCATATTGAAGGCCTCATCTTGGCAGCAAATTGTCCCGATTGACCTGAACTCCTCGTTTAGTTCAATCAAATTACTCTTATATACTCAAGCAAAATGTTGCGGGTCTCATTTGCCCAAATCTCTGCATTTTTTGCGAATCTGCAAAGCGTTATTTTTGTGGGTTTGGCAGGTTCAATAAAGTTAGTCAGTTTATCTGCCTGATTCAGATAAACTGACTAACTTTATTGGGGACCAAGTATTGTTACGCAAGAATATGAAGTGATGGTAAGTCTGGATCAACCTGAAGAATACCCTCATCGCACTAGAAAAATTTGCCCTATGTCTAGTTATAGTGTTGCCCATGGTTTTCTCAGGTGTGTTCGGTTGCATTACTGCAGCCTGCATGGCGTCCACACAATGTTGTTCAAACAGTGGGGTGTGGTAGGGTGCGGTTTGTGGAGAGGAAAAAATGCTTATGCTTTTCTACCTGGAAGGCAGAAAGAAGACTCCATCGACATTTCGCCAAACGCTATCACCTTTTCAAGACTCAAGGAAGCTGTGGAAGGAATCTGGTAGATGTAGTTGTGACCGGGAAAGGGTCCACCCATGAAGTGTGTGATTGGTTAGTGTATGTTTCAAACCACCCTAAGGTTTGGCATTGCCTTAAATTAATGTAACACATGTCACTTCTCTAAATGTTATTCAATGTTAACAAAGGCTGTTTGTTAACAGTCTTGGTGAGGTGTTAATGGATACTGGTCACCTCTTCACCTGAAATTTACATCAAAAATACATTCTTTCTTGCAAGTAGATTGGATGTGTAACCCCTTACTTTTCATGCATATTCTTAATTTCTGGTTTTTGATATTTATTCTCTAACAATTTAATTTTTGGGCTCCTATCAGTTTCATTTTCAGAGGCTGTTAATTTAATTTTGAGAGTATCTAATCCTGTTTTTTGTTGATTTTTTTTATCTTTCCAAACTGGAAACATAGGCTCCAGCATACATTAGTGTGGAGTCCTGTAACAACAACTTGCATTTATATAGCGCCCCTCATGCAGAGTAACATCCCAGAGCTCTTGGTTGGTTGAAGCAAGGACTGGGGATTGCTTCCCGGGCAGGGTAAAACATTGGGCAACTTTCCACACGCCTGTTTACCTAACAGTAAGTAGGAACCTGGTTGTTAGTCGATTGGCAATCACTTTTCTGGGGGTAATAATCCCTTTAAAAATAGAAAAAATAATTTGGTCACTCAATCTGACTGTTTGTGCGACACTGCTGAACGCAATTGACTGAAGCTTTCCGCCCACAAAATAGTCAATTCGCTTTACAGTATATTCATAGAAACATAGAAATATACAGCACAGAAGGAGGCCATTTGGCCCATCGTGTCTGTGCCAGCTCTTTGAAAAGAGCTATCCAAATCAATCCCACTCCCCCTCTCTATCTCCATAGCCCTGCAAACTTGTCCTCCCCAAATAATTATCTACTTCTTAAAAGTTATTATTGAAGCGGCTTCCACCAGCCTTTCAGACAATGCATTCCAGATCCGAACAACTCGCCGTGTGAAAAAATTTCTCCTCCCCTCCTGTTTCTTTTAACAACTATTTTAAATCGGTATCCCCAGGTTACCGACCCACCCGCCAGTGGAAATAGTTTCTGTGAAGTGCTTCGAGACGTCTTGAAGACATGGTAAGGCGCTATAACAAATGCAAGGATTATTATTATTAAAACACTGACACTGTGAGGTGCAATAATAAATCCTGTAATTTATACAAAACTATAAAAAATACAAAGTACAATTTCTGTTTTGCGCCAGGTCACATTCAGCAGAATAGCAGGTGTTAGGAAGTGAAGGTGGTTGTCAGCAGGCATTAGCAGGGAACTGATCAAACTCTTCCAGGGCTCAGCTGCACTCTGCACTGTACTATCCCGGTTGCTGGCTAACCCACTTCAATCAGTGTTTATCCTTTTCCTCCGTAAGTGGTTCTTGTACAGGTATCGTTGTGAAACTTTATTAGTTGTGGTGGTAATAATAACAATCCTTGCATTTATAGTGCCTTATCGTATCTTCGAGGCATCTCAAAGCGCTTCACAGAATATACTGTAAAGTGATTTGCCTGAAAGGGTGGTTGAGACTGATTCGATAACAACTTTTAAAAACGCGGTGGACGGGTATTTGAGGACGGGTTTACAGGGTTAAGGGGAAAGGGCTGCGGAGCAGGACTGACATTAATTGCTCTATTCAAAGAGCCGGCACAAACTCGATGGGCCGAATGGCCTCTTTTTTTGCTGTATGATTCTATGACTGTATATTTTGTGGGCGAAACACAGCAGCCAATTGCACACAGTTCCACAAACAGTTGTGGATTGAGGAGTTCTGTAGCTCAGTGGTTAGAGCACTCGCCTTGCAAGCGAGACCTGGGTACGATTCCTGGCAGCGCGAAACCATGGCCAAATTTCCTAACTCCACATGCCTGATAATAATCCCTCAAGAAAAAAAATTAGTCACTTCAATCCACAAACGGGACACTGCTGTACGCAATTGGCTGCCGCGTTTCACCCACAAATATACAGTCAATTCATTTTACAGTATACTCTGTGAAGCGCTTTGAGGCGTCTGGAAAACATGAAGTCAAATGCAAGGATTATTAATATTTATTGAGTAACCAATTTTTTTCTAAGGATTTATTACTCCCAGAAAAGCAATCCACCAATCAACTAACAACTCGTATCTGAATAAAAGGATTGATCGTGGACTGAGGGCAGTTTGGGGAGGAGGGTGAAGAGAAAGTGATTATAATTCTACTGAATTCATCACTGCCCTAAATGGCAATTGCATTGAAACATTGCTGAACAAAACCACAAGGCGAGTGGTGAACTTTGACCTGAGCTCATTTCAGTTAAATTCCATCTAGTCTAAGAAATGGCAATAAAACTATCAAAATAAATGTTAAAGTAACTATCAGGCTCAGACTTAATTGTGTCTTATTATGCATAATTTACTGGAAAACCCAGAACTGGCACTTTGAAATTAGTTTCATTGTGAATGTAAGCAAACTGCGTTAGGCAGTCACTTTCTAATACTGTGCAACATGAAACACCAGCAAACTGGTGGCGGTAGATTTCAATACCAGGACTGCTCAACCCCACAGACCATGGTAATGTAGGCCAGGGGACTGGGCAGAACAAATGCCTCTTCAAAGGAGAGGGTAGGATTTTTTTTGAAGGGGGAGGGAATAGAAAGAGGCAAATGTGAAATGAATGTAGTGTTAGCAGAATGAACAGTGGTAGTTAAGAGCAGATCGCTGATGCTCATAAGTTGCTCTTCCAGCAACACAGATGAAAAGCGATGTGGTATTATATGCTGTGTCTCCCACTGGGGGCTCAGAGGTGATGTGATTTTGTTTGTAGAAGCACTGTGCGAGAATACATTATGGTGTTACACGCCTGTCATTTCAAACAAAAAGCAGAAATGTCCTGCACCTCACATGTCTCTCTCCCAAATGTCAGGAGAGGGGCGCAAGGGGGGAAAAAAAAGAGTGAGGTCCGAGAGGGTATCAAAATTTGTGGCGCAAAGCCTTTCTTTCCAGTGTCTTTGATTCTTTGCTGCTCAGTTCAGTTCATAACCATATTGTCACATTTAGAATTAAAGAATTGCCGTAAGAAATGGGCGCAGCAGGCTTGACAGCCAAAATGCCCCTCTCGTACGTTCTACACGCTGTTAAATCTGGATAACTTCACTCCCTTAAAGGTTGGCGATGGGTAGAAGTCCACACTCGGCCCTGTTAGTACACAATCTTCCAGTGTGTAGGCTGCTCGCATTCCGTCTCCTCATCACCACAAAACCTGTTGTAGGTGGTTTGGGGATCAAAGCCGAGAATCTCTCGCTCTTCGTGGATGCGGAATGAAAACGTTGACACAGACGTCCCCACAAAGTACCTGAAAAGTAAAGAGTTCATTACAGACCTGCTTAACCTGCACTGGCTGTGTGCTTTATTCTGCAGCTGCTCAGGTGTTACTAATGAACATGAATTAACAGCAAAAGCAAAACTCAGGAACACAGACTAAAGTGTCGCTTGCATTAGCCTGTGAACATTGTAAGTAGGAGCTGGAAGTTACGCTTGCTAATGAATGACATTGAGCGTTGCTCCCCTAAAGTGTAAAATATGATTTGCAGTTTTATTGACATTTAGGTGGATGTCATATCTGCACTGTAGGATAAGGGAATGATGGAGGAGGGGGGATTGTAACAAGTTTAACTTTGTTCTCAAGTTGATTACTAGATCAGTCATATTAATTAGAATGAATGGTGCCTAATTTCCAGCTTCGAAAAAGACCAGAAATAAACTTGGTCAGAAATATTTTAGATTATTTCGTATAGGTTTAGCTTCCTGCTTTCTTCATTGTACTAAAATTGGGGTTTCACTTTGGTTAGATGGTACCGTTATAGAGTAATTTCACAAGGTCATTTTAGTCAATAAATATTTGAAAACAGTTTAAGATGCCAGTATGACAACACAGAACACTTTACACTTAATAGCTGCTTTGAGAAATTGCCAAAACATATCATATTAAGGTGCCCATCTGGCTTTGCTGGATTCTGGGCGAGTGCTCTCCTAATGCTGTCCCTGGCTTTACTGCATTGGATTATGTGACAGTTTCCTCTACTGCAGCTCAGGTGTTACTCTACTGGATTCTGACTGACAGTGTCCATCTATTCCAGGAACGTGAAAGATTTCTCTGACCTGGCATGAGCACAGATCCACTGGTCAATGATCGCGACCCCCCCATCATTGTACAGCTCGAGCTCCTCTCGAGATGGCTCAAAACGAATCATTTCAGGGAGATGTTTCTTCAGCTCATCCAGCTCTAAAAGAGAAGAAACATCAATTTCAGTCAGTCAAGTCTCCAACAGAATGGGGGAAAAGAAGAGGTCACACATACGATTCCGCTTCCCTTGTAGTCAGAGGGCTTAGTTTGATTTAATACATTTATAATATAATCATCTTTGCATTTTACATAGTGCCTTATCACGTAATTGAGACGACTCAAAGCACTTCATAGAATATATTGTAAAGTGGATTGACTGTGTATTTTGTGAGTGAAGTACAGCAGCCAATTGCACACAAACAATCGTGGATTGAGTGACCAATTTTTTGTTTTGTTTTTGGTTAGATTATTACCATCGGAAAGCGATCTGCCAATCGACTAACAACCTACTTATTGCTAGATAAACAGAGTCATGTGGAGTAAGGAAACATGCCTGAGGTTTCACACTGCCTGGGTCCTCTCGCTTGCAAGACGAGTGCAATAACCACTACACTATGGGACTCCACAGGCTTTTACAGATTATGAGGCTGATCTAGTCTTTGATTTATGATTCATGTGATTCACCCTTCCTTGTTTTGTTCTCCCAAAAACAATGTCTACCATCAGACTCCCATCCCAAGTCTCTCTTTTGCTTCAAGTTTCTTCAAGATTTCTCTGCATTTGCCCCCTAACAGAGGTTAAGAATATCCCATGCTCAGCACTTCTGCGCAGCAATGTGGCTGGGATTAGGAGTGAGGGGTAATGTGTATCCCGCTGCTAATAAATAAATACAAAAAAAAGTGGCTCCTTTCCATTTCCCAACATCACTGTTGATATTGAACACTCACAAGCAAGATATGCACTGATCACACAGAGAAGCACACGGGGACCTCCTCGACAGACCAGGTGGTAAAGTCGCATCCCAGTGAAAATGAACCAGACAGATCTGGTAGCCGCAGGATTCAAACCTGTTCTGCTAGCTGAGCGCTTGGTGGACGTCCAACAGCATTGGGTTGCAAAGGAAGTCATCCTGATCGCAATTCAGCAGCCCCCGCTGGAAACTTAAGGCGAGAGGATGCTGGATGAGAATGACAACAGGCTTGGCAATGATGTGCACTGCTGCCTTTCTCTACCTCCACCCCCCCAACTCCAACATAATGAATTTCCACTTAGCCAACAAATCAACAACAAAATTACATCTGGAGGACTTCCCAAGGCACTGGACAGACAGAGTTTCGGACCTGAGCTGGGGATCGGGGAGGGTGAAGGGCAGAGTGCAAAGCAGAGAGATCGAAAGCACGGTCGAAGAGGAAGGTCTTGAAATGGGTCTTGAAGGAGGCAAGGGAGGGGGTGAGGTGGAGGGACTGTGGGATGGAGTTCCAGAGGGTGGGGGCAGAGTGGCAGAAGTCCCATCCGCCAATAGTGGGACGAGCGAGGTGGGGGACATGAAGCAGGCCAGAGCCCGCTGAGCAGAGGGAGCAAGCAGAATGGTAGAGGGTTAGGAGGTCGCAGAGGTAGGGGGAAGCAAGACCCTGGAGGGCTGTGAAGGTGAGGACCAGGATCTTGAACTGTATCCTCTGTGTGATGGGAAGCCAGTGGAGTCGGGTGAGGATGGGGTCGCAGAGCCTGGTGCGGGAGAGGACATGCGCTGCAGAGTTCTGGATGATCTGCAGATCATCTGCAGCCTGTGGAGGGAGAAATTGGGGAGAATGAAGCAAGGAGTTTGCATGGTCAAGCCTCGATGTAATGAAAGCATGTATGAGCCAAAGTAGTTAGTGATCCTGTGAAGCAGTACCTCCAGGTGAGGATGGATGAAATCTAGACAGCAGGATTTGATTGAACATGTATTGGCTGCTGGTCACTGCAAGGCCGTGGGATTATTACCATCTTCAGCTGCATCTGTTGCCACAAACACTCTATCCAGCTTCAGCTTTTCCAGGAGGTTGTGGATCGTCTCTACGGCCCCACTGATGGTGGACACATCTTTTCTGTGTCCCCAGATAAAGTCTTTCCTCCTTAGATGTACTCCCAAGTATGGGCCACCCCTTGCAATGCCCAGTTTTACCTGGAGCAGGAAGGACAACAACAAAAAGTTGCATTTATTTAGCACCTTTCAGATCGGGATGACAACCCACTATCCCTACTATTAAAAGTGGAATAATTTCAAGCAGGAGTAGACTCGGTCCATTTAACCACCAATCCAATTTTCCACAAGATGATATTCCTGTCTATTTCCTTGTTGACGCTCTTTATAGTTTCTTGTTCCACTATTTGTTCTGATAATCCGTTCTCCTCGCTGGTCTCCCCAGCTCCACCATTCACAAGATCCAGCTCATTCAAAACTCTGCCGCCCGGAGTGTGGAGTGAGAGGGGAGAAATTGAGAAGAGAGACAAGTGGGGTTGGTCTGGGACTGAACTGGTTCCAATGAGACACACGTGACAAAGCCACAGAAATCTAAACCATTGTCAATCCTGAGCACTAAGAAGTTGCTCAACGCTGCCCAAACAAAGGCCAAACAGGGTAGTTGTTGTCTCAGCTAGGCAAAGTATCATGAAATAATATTTCAAGCTCACCTTCATCTTTGTCCAATCCTCATTGTAAACGGTCTTATCTACTTCATCTGTAGAGTTGAGGTACTTTGCCCTGAATTCATCTCCGACCATACGGAGATGTTTAGCAAATACCATGCTTCTCCGAGCCTGCAGATACCAACCAGAGAGCACAAAGTACAAAGAATTAATTCCTAATCGCAGTGTGTTAGCAAACATTCTTTGGCTGGAAGCGTAATGTTTATAGGCTAATGCAAGCAATACAGTACTTACATCCCAGTAATCTTTCCCTGCATAATGGTCATGTAGCAGGTTTTCGCCTCTGTCCAACATCACAGACCTGCAAAACAATCAAAATGTCACCTTTCTATCTGAAACCTGTCAAAAGTGCTTGCAGGTGAACTGGGTAATATAAGAGGATTTCCACTCTGCCAAATACAAGTGGATTTGGAGAACGAAAAGAGAGAAAGTGAGAAAGAAAAAGCAGGTTATATAATAATAATCCTTGTATTTGATATAGCGCTTTACATGTCTTCCGAGATAGGTTTGCATCTATCAGGGGGAAACAGTCTTTGACGGTTAAGAATAAGCAGAAGGAATTGTGTGCAATTACCCCAATATAATTTGATATAGTGCCTCTCACTTTGGGAGGATGACCCAAAGCATTTCACAGGATAATAATAATCCTTGCATTGATATAACGCCTTATTATGTCGTTGAGACGTCTCAAAGAGCTTCACAGGATATACTGAAAAGTTTAGTGACTGATTTTGTGGGCGAAATGCAGCAGCCAATTGCGTACAACAGCGTCCCACAAACAGTCATGGATTGAGTGATCAAATTATTATATTTATTTTTGTATTTTGCTTTTAATATACTGCCACACACATGCAAACACACACACTCACATGTGCGCACCCACACCATCACCAGCCATTATCGTTACTATCAAGGATTAATTTACATTAATATAGCACCTTTCATGTTAGGAAGACGTCCCTAAGCACTTCACACAGGTGTGTTTCCTAGGGCATTTCCCCTTGATCCTTTCAAAGATTACATTACACAACTTGCATTTATATAGCGCCTCTCACCAGGGCAGTGTCCCAGAGCGCTCAACAGTGCCGGAGCACACCGCCGAGCCGGAGGTGAGAGGGAAGTGACTGTAGGCACGGTCAAATATGAAGGTCTTCAGGAGCGGCCTGAAGATGGGGAAGCAAGGGGCAAGGCGGAGGGATAGAGGAAGTGTTCCAGAGTTTCGGGATGTAGTGGCTGAAAGCGCAACCACCAATGGTCGAACAGAGGGCCCAAGGGACATACAGAAGACATGTAATGTGATTTTATACTGCCACAGTTGCTCTCACTCACTGTGCTGTTGTGTTTTCCAGAAGGACAGGTACCACGATGGAAGCTGAACCTTGGACAGATAGACAAGCCACACTGAGTCCCCGCGTCTCCTTGTAACCCCAGAACCAACCCCTACCACAAAATCAAACACAAAAAAATTTATATGATTACTTGTAGTTGATATAACAACCTTTCATGTCAAAATGTCTGGAGTTCTTTGCTCAGTAAGTTACTTTGAAGTGCAGTAACTTATACAGGGAAATGCTGCAGCTAATCTTCACCAGCAATGTCTCAGACAGCAAGCAACAAGATGAATGACAAATTAATGTACTTTAATTATGATAAAAGGGAAATATTAACCAGGACTTTGAAACCCACTGCTCTTCCAAATAGAAATGGCACCTTTAACTTTCAGCGAGAGCAGCCAGACGCGAGCTCAGTTTAAAGTCTCATCCAAAATATACAGTACCTCCAGCAACAGCGAGCTCACCACTGCTGCACTGGAAGTGACCAGTCCTGAAGTGGAGCTTGAACCCACAAGTTTCTAATCCAGAGGTGAGCATGCTACCAACTGAGCCAAGCTGACGGATTCTGCCTTTTGTGCTTCCCATTTGTACTTTGTAGTTTCCAAGGACTGATCTTCACGTAGCTGCAGGTTTATTTCCTGCCACAGTTTGTAAACTACAAAACAAAATCTGATCACTTCCAGAAAGCAAGCTCCAATGCAAAATTATCTTTTGGTTGATTCTCTCTGATCTGCAGTAAATTTGTTAGGCAAGAGCATCTGATTTGAGCTTGCAGACTAGGGGAAAATACCTGTAAAATCCTTGCTTATCGTTCTTATACTCAAGGCCATCGATGCACGGTCGCTCGTCAATTTTCTCTTCCCAGCGGCCTTCCGTCCAACCCTCTGCATACCCTTGGAGAACATAGATCTGCTCTATGAACGGGCCACCGGACTCTAGGAGAAAAATATAACAATAATAAACCTTGCATTCGATATAGCACCTTATCACGTCTTTGAGATGTCTCAAAGCGCTTCACAGAATATACCATAAAGCGAACTGACTTTTTTTAAGGAATTATTACCCCTGGAAAAGCGATCTGCTAATCGATTAACAACCGGGTTGCTACTTATTGCTTGATAAACAGAGGCTTGTGGAGTAAGGAAGCTTGCCCAACATTTCACCCTGCCAGGAATCAAACCCAAGTCCTCTCGCTTGCGAGGCAAGTGCTCTAACCACTGAGCTGTAGGACTCCATATAAACAGCAACAGCAGGTTGCACGCAACATGCACATATCCTACCAGAAACCTGATTACATCCTGTGTAAAACATCCACAGAGGACAAGACAGCATACACACTCTTGCTGATTTGAACACTTAACAGTTAAAATGTGAAACTGCCCAGATCCCATTTGGAAAGTGTTTCCCTCAATTTTCTCCACTCTTCTTCACATGTGATCTTGGACAGCAGGTGTCTGCAAACACATTGACCATTACATTGATTTGAACACTTAACAGTTAAAATATGAAACTGCCCAGATCCTGTCCTTCCTTAGAAGTACTTTCTACCATTGGTTACTAGACAACATATAGGATTGGGAATAGTATGCACCTTAACCCAATAAAAACAAGTCCAATTTTAGTGCCCACACTCAGTTGCTATCAGTAAACCAGGGATCAGAACTGGGATCTCCCTGGTCTTTCACATAAGCAACACATTGCTTAAAATCACTTTGAATCATTTGTCCTGTGTCCACAAGCAAACAATTGGTGCCAGGTTAAGGGCAGTTTGTGAAGTTACCTGAAATGTACTGCTCATATTCAATGACAGGAACATTCTTATTTAGGCTGGGCACATCAAAAAATGCAGCCCAAACAATGCGGACTTGTTCAAGGTTTGGGCTCTGCCAATGGTAAAGATGCCCCCAAGGAGGAAGCACCAAAACCCAGTCTTCATTCTTTAGCAGTGTCTTCATCAAGGATGCCATCCGGAGATAGACATCTCTCCGAAGGTTGAATCCCTCTGGTGGATTCACATCATACAATAAATACCTAAAGAGAAAGATAATTCTGTGACATCCTGCATTTTAGGTGCTTTTTGTTCTGGAATCTTTTTGCAATACCCTATCCCCAATACCCTGCTCCTCCAAGTCCTGATAATGAGCTAAGTTGGCTGATCCATCATCGACAGTGCTTTGGACTACTCTGGACTTGCCTGGCTCAGGACCTGGACTACGAAGCATTACATCGATCTTGATATTCGATTGTTAGGCACATTCACCTTGGAATCAGATCAGCCCAAAAGAGACGCAAGACAGAGACAGAAGTAAGAGCCACTTAACTCTCCCTCCCCCCAGACCCTGGAAGAAAGCAGGTCTTTAGACAATTGCAAGTTTGAGCCCTCGCTAACTGGACAGGGGGCAACAGGAGCTTTATTTGAGCCAGTTAATGAGCAACAAAACTCATCATGAAATGGGTGAGAGTACTGCCATCATCTAGCCCAAAGTCCAGAAACTCACACCTATCCTTCGTACGAATAGTTCCATTAATTGGATGTGCAGAGCTTCAGCAACAGCTCCTTATCTCTCTGCACAACAATTAAGGTAGATACCAAGTCCATCCTTGGATAAAGTATTTATGTTATTGCTCTATATACTCCCCAATGTAAAATAATACTAATTATCCTTGCATTTGATATAGTGCTTTTCACGTCTTCTGGACGTCACAAAGCGCTTCACAGAAATAGACTGTAAAGGGAATTGACTGTACATTTGTGGGTGAAATGCAGCAGCCAATTGCGCGCAGCAGTGTCCCACAAACAGTCGTGGATTGATTTATTATCGTTTTTTTTCTTGAGGGATTATTATCAGGAGTGTGGAGTAAGGAAACTTGCCCAAGGTTTCGCCCTAACGGGAATCGAACCCAGGTCTCGCGCTTGCGAGGCGAGTGCTCTAACCACTGAGCTACGGACTCCACAGTCCACAAAATAGTAATTACTCTATCCTCTCTCTATGAACAGTAGTAATATTACTCTATCCTCCCCATCTACTATAGCCTGACACTATCCTCCCGAGTATAGTGATATTACTGTACCCGCGCCCTGTATACAGCGATATTACTTTATTCTCTGTATAGTAATAATATTACTCTTTCCTCCCCTGTATACAGTAATAATATTACTCTTTCCTCCCCTGTATACAGTAATAATACTGTTTCCTCTCCCGTGTACAGTAACAATGACTAGCCTCTCCCTGTGCACAGTAGTGATATTATTCTATCACTAATACTCTAACACTATTACTCTCTGTGGCTGTACAGTACGGATATTAGTACTGGAGCTCAGTACCTGCGCTGTTTGGCCGCTGCCACGTCGGCGCTGGGAGTCTGCCCGGGGTCGAAGGCGCCGCCGTCCGCCGCGGCCCGAGCCAAAGGCGTCACGACGAGCCCCAGGAGCAACAGCAGCGGGAACCGGGGAGACCCGGTCATCCCGGCGGCCTGAGCCCGAGCCCGAGCCCGAGCCGCGGCCCCGAGACTGGTGCAGCAGCAAACGGGAGCCGTGCGGAGCGGCGGCGGTGGAGGGGGGGGGGGGGGGGGGTTGGGGTCCGTCGCGAATTGCGGTCCGGGTCGCGGGCGGGTTTGTAGCCCAAAGTCCGGCACCGCCCGCCCCCCACACCCGCCCAACCGCACGTGACGCCGCCCTCGGGGTCGCGGCGGCGGCGCCCGGTTTGGGTTTTAGCGTTTCTGAAACGGCGCGAAGAACATCTTCAAAGGGAAAAGAAAAAAAAACACTTTTTTTAATATATTTTATATTAAAAAAAATGACGCCGAGAGCCGTTTATTTATCTCACACACAATGACAACAACAAAAAGCCGCCCAATCCGCGCGCGGCCACAGCTGCTCCGGCCCCGGGGGGGAGGGGGGGGGAGGGGAGAGGTCAGACGGGCGGTGACCCGGAAGCGGATTCGCAGCTGACGGAGTGTCTGCGGTCGGTGGCGATGGCGGGGACGGCGTTGAAGAGGCTCATGGCCGAGTACAAGCGTGAGTGACCGGTGGGGGTGAAGCGGGAGAGGGAGAGGGCAAAGGAGAGGCCGAGGAGCCAGTGAAGGAGGGAGGGAGGGAGGAACCGCCCCTCCTTCCTCCCCCCCCTCCCCCCCTCCCCCCCGCCCCTCCCCCTCCCCCTCCAGTGAGACTTTATGGCAACACCACCCAGACGTTTTCATGCTGAAGGACTGAAACTTTACTGGAGTATAGTTAGAGTAGATTCACTTCATAGTATATCCTGTGAAGCGCTCTGGGACGCCTCAGCGACATGATAAGGCGCAATATCAAGTGCAAGGATTGCCGGGAAACACGCAACAAGCGGCCGGGAGGGAACCCTCAGCCGCTCGGGCAGCAGCCACCGAGCAAAGGAAAGTGGGTCAACGTTTGGGGTCCACGACCGAACCGAAACGTTGACTCACTTTCCTCTCTCGGTGGACGCTGCCTGAGCCGCCGAGCGTTCCCCGCCACTTCTGTTCTTGTTTCAGGTTTCCAGCATCTGCAGCATTTTACGCTTTGCGAGGATTATTTGTTATTGTTGTTCCTCACCCACCACTTTCGAGTAGTTTCTCGCGGTTTGGTTTTAATTCTGATGCCGAATCCTCAGACGTTCCACAATTCCTTTTTTTAAAGAATGGTTGTAACCCGCGCGTACAGTCTTCGGTGCTTCACTCAGGTTTCGTCTATATATTTTCTTCAAACAAGAATAGCTCCTGGGGGTGGGGGGTAAAGACTGAGACAAACATCTTCCTGAGACCGGGAGAGCATTTCTCGGTTTGAGACAGGTGGGTCAGCCTGTGAGATTTTTTTTCTTCAGCCAGGTATTTTACACAGGCGGAAGCTCATCACCATGCTTAAAAGCATCCAAACCAAACAAAAAATTGTTTGCCCACCTGGAAACTAGCAGGGAGTTCTTTCCATAGGTACTATGAACTCCTTGTGAGCTTCCAGGTGGGCAACGTGTCTCAGCACAAAATGCTTGAGAGCATTGCCACCATCTTTCTGTCTTTTAAAAATTCAAGCGCTTTGAGGTGTCCTCCAGATATGAAAGGTACTATTACAAATGTAAATTTATATAGCACCTATATACATTTATATATAGCAGCTATATAAATGTACAATTTATATTGTATTATAATCTTGATATGTAAGTTCTTTGATTATGCTGAGAACAGGTTCACTTCTTTTGAATAATACAGGAAAGGCCTAACAAATATATTCTTTCCAAAAGCCAATTATTTTCTCAATCTGGTGGTGCAGATGGCAGTGATTTGATTCCTGGATTCTGCCACTTTTGTATTTGGGTAGCAGGCTTGGGTTATCAAACATACCTGATTTGGTTTGGGAAGGGGTAGAAATATGGTTCTGAGGAAGATGGCTTGTTCAGCTATATGGGAGCCAGATAGCTGGGAAGAGGTCGTGCTCTGTATACATGAAATTTGTCCATATTTCAAATCATGGAACCTGGGCTCTTGCTGTTTATATTAAAATGGACCTTTTTTGATTAATGTATGCATGCATAACTGTGCAGCAAACGCCACACAGACACGTACAGAAGGGATTTGTACACTGCATACAATGCTGCAGTTTGTGCTGTGGAAGGATGGAGACTGAATGGTTAAGTGGAGGGTGCCTTTTCTGTGAGATGATTTATAAATCAGTACTTTTAGGTGGTGATGAATGTACAGTATTTCCTCTTTTTTGGCATATATTTAAGCCAAGTTTTTCCAAAACACTTGTTTCTTCGCTTTGTTTTACACTGTAAACAAACCATTCCCCAAACTTTTAAACCGAAGAGATTTGCCTCCTATCAGGTTGTTTTCTTTGATCAGAGTCTCAGTTTTAAATAAATTCATGTCAAAATCCAATCTTTCCATTGATCCCCTCCCCCCCCCCCCTCTCGACTCTCTTCCTCCTCCTCGCTCCCTCCCTTCCCTCCCCTCACCCTGACCATTTCCCCCCTCCTCTCTCCCTCCCTTCCCTCCCCTCACCCTGACCATTTCCCCCCTGCTCGGGTCATGACCCAACTGTGCAGCGCCTTGGGACGTCCTCCTGACGTGAAAGGCGCTCTATAAATGGAATCTTGTTGTTGTTGTTGTTGTTGATGCTTTGTTTGCTTGAAACCGTTTAATGAATTTAATTTCATGTGTTGATGGATTGTTACTCTTTGTCTGAAGATGATTTACTAGAAAATAAACACAGATTAATTTACACAGGAGGGACAAGTTTTTTTTTGAGAATCTAGAACTGCCATCTTTGTGTTTCATGCACATTAAATTGCTGGAATACTATGGGTGAACGAGAGATAGGTGCGGAAATGTAGTGGTATAACCTGATGATGCAGAGAGTGAGGTGTGTGACCTGCAGATCTAAAATAAAAAGTAAGTCTCTCAATGTTTGTGTTTAAAAAGTGTTTTATAGAAATTCAAACTTTTTCTTGTTTGTTGGAACAAATTAATTTGTACGTGGATTCTTAGCAAATACTGTGTTAGCCATGTTTTGAACCTCTATACAGTACTTTCTCAGAGTTTCAGTGACCACTTTTGCACGATCACTTAACATTGCCTCTGCAGGTCTGATCTGGAGAGGTATCAGGAATTGCTCGTATTTACTCTTTGTAGTATGACAATTACATATATTGCAGAGACCGGAGGCTTTGGACTGCAATATTTAATCATAGACATTAGAAATTCTTTTTGGTTTTCAATATACATCCACTAATGTGTTACTGTCCATATGTTAGTGTGATTGTGTTGATGAAAAAGAGAATCAAGTGGAAAGCAATGTGTAATAATAGCTTTCTGTCACTAGAAGGTGCTGCTTTGCTTTGTACTGCGCTATATTTACAAAGAGACCTCCAGTGGTTAAAACACTCAGGAGTACTACTGGCTGTATATCATGTTCATAAATCACACAAATATGCTAAGCCATTCAGGTTTGAGGACATTTGAGGACATCCTCAAGTGAAACCTGTCTCCCGGATACTCACTTGCACGAGACTCCATACCCCCATCACACCAGTCCATGCCAGGCTCCACTGGCCCGCAATCACGAAATGGATTAATTTCAAGATTCTCTCACCCGTTTTCAAATCACTTCATTCCCTCACACCTCCCTATCTATCCGACCTGCTTACACCCCGCTCCTCCACCTACTGCCTCCGCTCGGCTGGCTCCGGCCTTCTATTTATAATAATAATAATCCTTGCATTTGATATAGCGCTTTTCACGTCGGGAGGACGTCCCAAAGCGCTTCACAGAACACACTGTAAAGTGAATTGACTATATTTGTGGGCGAACGCGGCAGCCAATTGCGCACAGCAATGTCCCACAGACGGTCGTAGATTGAAAATGACCAATTTTTTTTATTATTGTTTTTGGTTTTGTAGGGATTATTATTAGGTGTGTGGAGTAAGGAAACTTGCCCAAGGTTTCGCCCTGACTGGAATTGAACTCAGGTCTCTCGCTTGCAAAGCGAGTGATCTAACCACTGAGCTACAGGACTCCATATTTGTCCCTCATGCCCTCCGTTCCACCATTGGTGGCTGTACTTTCAGGCACTACGCCCCAAAACTGTCTTCCTCAATCCTTCCGCCTTGCCCCCTCCCTCCCCACCTTCAGATCCCGCATAAATATCTTTCTTTTTGATTGTGCTTACGGTTACCTCCCCCCCTCCCTCCCTCTCCACCATAGCTCAGTGTCAAACTCTGCCACTGTCGAGAGCTCCAGGACTCTACCCTGCATGGGTGCTATATAAATGCAAGTTGACTTTGTTATCCCAATGTGGAGATAGGGTACAGTCCCTACATTTAAAATACACACTTACCTATTTATACACAAGCCACTACACTTGTGGAAAACTCAGAAGTGCTTTGAGATGGTTCAGTGTGATAAGGCGCTACATGAACTGCAAAAATTATTATTATATGTGAGAAAGTTAATAATTAGCAAGACTTCAAAACTAAGCTGTTCACTTTTACCATGTGTGTACACTGCTGCTGTACGTTCAGTGCATCTCAAATGCCTGCAGTTGTTTCTCCTTCATGTTGAATGACAGACATACTCTTAAAACATGGGATTATTGGCCAGGACACCAGGAGAAACTCTTCCTTTTTGAAGAATGCCATGGGATTTTTAACATCCGCCTGAACAGGGAGACTGGAGTTTGGTTTTATATCTCGCCCAAAGGACAGCAACTCCAACAATACAGCGCTCCCCCAGCACTGTATTGGAATGTCAGCCTAGACTACGAGATCAAATTATTCTGATGGGCAGCATGAACCCACAACCTTTGGACTTAAAAGTGATGAGAATACTAACTAACAGCTGAGCCACTTTCTGATGTGTGGCTTGGACCCACAAGCTTCAGAATCAAAAGTCAGACCCTACTTCTCCGCTCACACCCTATGCTCAGCTTACTTGGGTTTGCTGCGCGTCCCCTGCCCTCTCAGTTCCTATTCCCTCAACCTCTGAAACTCCCTTTACTATTCCATCTTGCTCCCTCTCTATCTTTTAGTCTGATCTCAAATCCTACCTCTTTGAACATACCTATGGCCAACCTCCCACCACCCCCACCCCCAAACCCCCACTCAGTGTCCAAACCTGCTTCGACAGCAACGAAAACCACATCATGTTGCAAGTCCACACCGTCTGTTTTAGTCAGCCATTGTGCCAAATGAAAAACTCATGAGAAAAAAAACAAGAAAGACGGTGAATGTTATAATAAGAATTATAATAATAATATAAATATACTAATAGTGTGTGGGTGTGTCACAAATTCAATACATGTCTGAACCCATGTAAGCTGAGCACAGGGTGCGAGCGGAGAAGTAGGGTCTGACCTTTGAGTCTGAAGCTTGTGGGTTCAAGCTAACATTCTTTCTGACATTCACTTTTATACTGCTTTTTGCTCAGTGTCAAATGCAAATTACTTTTATTCTGAATGTACAAAATTTGAAGGTGAATGATATAAGGGAAATACAAGGTTCAATCAACATTCAAAATAAAAGTATTTTGCATTTAACATTGAGCAAGAAGCGATGTAAAAGTTAATGTCAGAAAGAAAATTGACCAGGTTCAGACGTGTATTATATTAATCTGCAGAATCTGATTCAGACATGTAGTTTAATCTGTAGAATGTGTATTTTCATTAGATATTAAGTTTGGAGCATCCACCTCCAAATATTAAGTTTGTTTAAATTGTTTAAACCCCTTAGGGCTTTGGAGTAAAGAACAGTTTCTTTTTTGGTGCCTTGTTTCCATTTGAGACTACAATAAGATTTTGTTCAAAAACTTGTCTCAAATGATACTGTATAAAGAATCTTCATTTCACGAAGAAAGATTAGATCTGAGTGATTTCCAAGTACAGAAATCTTCAGGATATCAGAAATCCGAATTTGATCTCTCATTGCTTTATTGACTCTGGTTACTCTGTGGCCTCTGTGTTGTGATCTTGTTGGTCTGGCATTAAAGCAGACCATTCACCTGGGAAAAAACGCATAGCATCTTCTTCTATTCAGCAACCGTTTAACCTGAAATCCCATAGATTTAGATTATGATTTTAGCTCCCACGCTGCCAGCTCATCCTGTGACCGAGTGAATGGGTAAGATTTCATGTATACTCGTGAGTGCTGATTAAAGGGCTTTGTAGGCCTGTTGAAAGCCAGACCTGCTTCCACAGTTGGAACATGATGCCTGTCTCAGTGCTGCTGTGATTTGTATTGTATACGAGGCACAATGGAAGATACCTAATTGTGACTGAATTGGAGGTGCAGGATTACCAATCTGTCTCCTTGCGTGCCAGGATGATATCCCTTGTCAGAGGCTGCAAATCCATTGAAACAAAATGCAAGGATTATTATTATTATATTATTATTATGGTTGTTACAGGGAGATGTGCTCACTGTAAGGATGGCTGGGGTGTTAATTGGAGATCTCAAACCAATTATGTTTACTAAACATTTAAATGAATTACTTTGGCTTTGCATTAAGGATCTGAGGCCCTCTATGGCTCCTGCTGTTGCATTCAAACTAATTTCAGTTGGTTTTGGCACAGCCTGATCCACTGGTAGGGCACAGAAGGCTGTGCTGGATGACTACAGGCTGTGTACAGGTGCTTGTGAATAGTCAGCTTGGCTCAGTTCGAAGTACTCTCCCCTCTGAGTCACAAGGTTGTTGGTTCAAGCCCCACGTCGGGACTTGAACTCACATAGTCTAAGCTGACACCCCAATTCAATGCTGAAGGTATGTTGTACTGTCGGTGGTGTCTTCCTTTGGATGATACATTAAACCAAGGTCTCATCTGCCTGTTCATGTGGATGTTAAAGATCCCATGGCACTGTTCGAGAGAGAAGGAAGTTTCTCTCGGAGTGCTGGCCAACAATCCCTCAAATAAAACTGCTCATTTGTTTCATGGCTGTTTGTGGGACAAAGCTGTTCCAAAATTAGCTGCTGCTTTTGTCTACAAATACAAAGTCACCCCATTTCACAATAAATCCTGTGAAGCGCTTTGGAACATCCTCCCAACGTGAAAGGCACTATACCAAATGCAAGGATTATTATTACTGATGTGTCTGTCTGTTATTCTAACTCTGAAACATACAAGAAAATATAATTGGGATTAAAGTACTGTAGTTATTCTAGTAGGTGAGCTAGCCCATTTTAGGCTCAACGGGCCGAATGACCACCTCTTATGCTTTAATTTCTATGATTTTTGGAACATTGCAGTGATATTGTTGGCTTTAGATCCTGTAAAACATGCCTGTGCCGTGATCGGGTGTTTTATTTTAACAGCTGCTTGATGAGAGAGTGATGTACCACTCTACAGGCCGGGAGGTGTTTACATTTTGCTGTTAGCTTCTTTGATCCTGTTGTTAGAATGAGTAACTTGGTGCTGCTGACTAAAAAGGTTTGGTCTGTGCCAGTTTAATGGATTGAGTGGTCCGGTAACACGCCTTGCTGCTGAATTGCTTCTTTTGAAGCAGACTATCATTATGGCCTGTAACTGTAGGGTGAGTCAGGCCTAGAGTTCGATATGATGCCCTGAGTTGTTCAAGTTAAAGAATTAATCATTATGAAGGAGTGTGCACCACTCACTTATCTATCGCCATATTTCAGACAAGCCATTTTTCCCTCGACTTCTATGATGAACGCGCTGATTTTATGCTGGTGGGGTGCTCCAGCTGTCCTAGACTACATCCAGATGACCATTCTTTTTCTAAACCTGGTGAGGGAGTATCCACAGATTTATTTGATCCTGGGAAGCTGGAGATGGGGACAGCCTGATCCTGCCCTCACTTGATATACACGGGCTGTCTTAAGTAAAGCTCGCATTTGGGATGGAGCATTTTATATCAGCCGGATGTCTCAAAACGATTCAACAACAACAAATTACATTTGTATAGCACATTTCATGGATGTCTCAAGGCGGTAAGACAGTCAGTGTTTCGGACCTAAGCTGAGGTTTGGGATTGGGGAGGGTTGAGGGCAGGCATGAAGCAGGATGATCAAAAGCATGATCGAAGAGGAGGGTCTTGAAGGAGGCAAGGGAGGGAGCGAGGCAGAGGGACTGCGGGATGGAGTTCCAGAGGGTGGGGGCAGAGTGGCAGAAGGCCTGCCCACCATTGGTGGGGCGGGTGAGGTGGGGAACATGAAGCAGGCCGGAGCCTGCTGAGCGGAGGGAGCAGGCAGGATGGTAGGGGGTTAGGTGGTCGCAGAGGTAGGGGGGAGCAAGGCCATGGAGTGCTTTGAATGTGAGGTCAGGATCTTGAACTGTATCTTTTGTGTGATACAAAGCCAGTGGAGCCGGGCGAGGATGAGGGTGATAGGGTCACGGAGCCTGGCTGCAGAGTTCTGGATGACCTGCAGCCTATGGAGGGAGGAGTTGGGGAGGCCGACAAGTAAGGAGTTTGCATAGTTAAGTCTGGATGTTATGAATGTTTGTGTGAGGGTTTCAGCGACCTGTGGTGTGAGATGGTGGCGGAGCCGGGCAATGTTGCAGAGGTGGGAGAAGGCAGAGTGGGTCATGGCACGGATGTGGGGTAGAAAGGATAGTTGAGGGTCAAACAAGACGCCAAGGACTGGCTTAGTAAGGTGGAGTGTGCAACCATGGATGGTGATGCTGTCAGTGCCTGAAGAGTGGAGGCATTGACAGGAGCCAATCAATAGGGCCTCGGTCTTGTTGACGTTCAACTAAAGAAAGTTAGCTCTCATCCAGGACTTGATGTCTGACAGACATTCTGTCAGGACAGCAGTGGTGGAGGCGGAGAGATGGAGTTGGATGTCATCCGCATACATGTGGAAGTTGACCCCATGTCTGCGGATGATGTCACCAAGAGGAAGCATATAGATATTGAAGAGGAGAGGACCAATGACAGAGCCCTGATGAATGCCCACGAGACGGTGCGGGGGCTGGAGGAGAAACCATTTGTGGAGATGAAGTGGAGGCGGTGTGAGAGGTACGATCTGAACCAGTCAAGGATAGAGCCGTGGAGGTTGAGGTGAGAGGGAGGCAGTGGATCAGGATAGAGTGGTCAACGGTGTCGAAGGCAGCAAAGAGGTCAAGGAGAATGAGGGAGCAGAGGGAGCCCTGGTCACAGGTGGACAGAATATCATTTGTCACTGACCAGGGCTGTTTCTGTGCTGTGGGCAGCACGAAAACTTGATTGGAGTGGCGGGAGAGGAAGGAGCGAAGCTGGGAAGCAACAACTCGTTCCAGGAATCATTGGATATACTGTCAAGTGTGCAGCGTTTGTGTGTTTTGTGGGCAAGCACAGCAGCCTGTTTGCGCACAGCAGTGTCTTGCAATCAGCCACGAAGCAAAAGACCAATCTTATTTGGGGGATTGTTGACCAGGACACTGAGAAAAATTCCTTTCTCTTTTCAAATAGTGTTACCTTTAACATTCACTTGAATCGTCGGACAGGACCTCAGTTTAACGTCTCATCCGAAGGATGGCACCTTCAACAATCCAGCATGCCTCCAGCACCGCACTGGAGTGTCGACCTTGATTGTATGGGGGCAATATGGGCCTGAGTCGGGCGAGAGTTCTCACAACTGAGCCACTCTGACATTGCAGCATTAGCTGTTAGATTGCAACCAGGAGTAGAAGCCATTGGCTAATTTTCTTTTTTTCCCCCACCCCCTCCTTCCTTGTCCAGGAATGTCGAGGCCAATTTTTGTAACAACCAGTTAACGCCCCATCTTAGATCTTCTAACTAAGCACAGACCCATACTATCATTTGACATACAAAGGTGTCTCTTTGTGTGGATACATTAGGGGGTGTTTCACTGAGATTGTAGTTCAGGCAGATGAGATGGTTGGGTAGCATTATGGAAGCTTTATCTTCTACTGCTCCTTGCACCAGTTCTGAGACTGCTTGACCCCACTGTGGGTCTAAAAGTATTACATTTCCCAGCACTGGCTTATTCACCTTAGTTAGCACCAAGAGTCACCGATGGGGATAACATATCCTGCAGAACATCATAGCGCCTTATCACTTCATTGAGACATCTCAAAGCTCCCTTCTCTTTTCAAATAGTGCTGTGGGATCTTTAACGTCTACCTGAACAGGAACAAACAGATGGGAACATGGTTTAACGTCTCATCTGAAGGATAGAATCTCTGACAATGCGGCATTAATAATAATAATAATAATCCTTGCATTTGATATAGCGCTTTTCACGTCGGGAGGACGTCCCAAAGCGCTTCACAGAACACACTGTAAAGTGAATTGACTGTATATTTGTGGGCGAACGCGGCAGCCAATTGCGCACAGCAATGTCCCACAAACAGTCGTGTATTTAAAATGACCAATTTATTATTGGGTTTTTTTGATTTTTGGAGGGATTATTATTAGGCTCTGTGTGGAGTAAGGAAACTTGCCCAAGGTTTCGTCCTCTGCCTGGAATTGAACTCGGGTCTCACGCTTGCAAAGCGAGAACTCTAACCACTGAGCTACAGGACTCCACACAAGTCCCACACGCATTCCCAGCACTGTACTGGAGTGTCAATATTGATTGAGAGGTCAAAGTCCCAAAGTGGGGCTTGAACTCGCAATGGTCTGACTCAGAAACGAGAGCGCTGCCAACTGAGCCAGGATAATGATTTGTCTGTGTGTGAGGGAACAGAATTTTCTCAAACTTTTAGCCTTCCCCATTTGACATTTTGATTAGTTCAGAAGTGGTTTTATTCAGTAGCTGTGAGAGAGGAGCACTTCTATTCTTTTGTAATTATTTTACTTTCTCTATTTGCAGAATTAACACTAAATCCTCCAGAAGGAATTGTTGCAGGTAAGCATGTCTCATTTCTTCATGGCAAAAATTCTCAGCAGCAAAAGTTGAAAGAAATTTACCAGCGAATCAATTGCACTTGACCGGACAGTGCTAACAATACACAGGAGCACCACATTGAAAGCACACACTTCACTGATCTGAAGTAGGCTGATTTCTTCGATATGTGCATGCGCAAATAAATGTATGTAGACTTGTTCTGCAGCAGACAGTGCAGAGCTTGTTTTGTAGAGCTGCGTACAGTGTTGTCTTATTCTACAACATGCCTGTGAGGCCGTTTCAATCCTTCTCACGCAGCTGGCCATGCTTATCTGCACGAGGGCTCATCCAAATGAGTGACATTTTTCAAAAATGTTCTTTAAGAGGACTTGTTCTCCACACCTGAGCATATATATGTATCGGGATTTTTTTTGCAGCAAGCCCTGGATTGTAGGGAGTCCTTGTTGTTAAGTGGTATGGCTGTGTATGCATGTGGGTTCTCTGCAAGGATCCCAGTGAGGGCTCTTGCGCTCGTGCCGTCATATGTGGGTATGAGGGCTATTGAACAATGTGTGTGTAGGGTCTAATGAAATGACAAGGCTCTATGTATGAAGACTTATATACGCGTGTCCATTTATGGACCTTCTGTTCTAAGTGCCATGGAGTTTGGGGTATCTGCTGAATTAGCACTATGTATGAGATATGTGTCGCTGAAAACACTATAGTGTTTAAAACTAGCTGCTTGCTTTCCTTATAAGTATAATTCCAACAGATGTCAGTGTTAGTCATTACCTACAGCCTAATATATAACTATTATATGTCGCATTAAAAACATCAAAATACTGCCCAGTGCAACCCTGAGTCGTAGACCAAAAGGTTACAGGTTTAATTGCTGTCTGTGTTAAGTTAGCAGATCTTGGTTAGGGTGCAGAAATTGCCAAAATATCAATGACTTAAGTATTACAGTATAGAAAAAGAAGTTGATATTTTTATAGCACCTTATGTCAAAACATATATGGTTTTTGGCAATTTATTTCAATTTTAGTGACTGTTTTGGAGGCAAGTCCAGTAGCCATTTTACACATAGCAAGGACCCATGAAATCATCAAGCTATTTATTTTGAGGATTGTTGCCCAGAAAACCAAGAGAAACTCCGTTGGACTTGGGATAATGTCATGGGATCTTAATATCGTGCTGAGTAGGGAAATGTGACTTTGTTTTAATACTTGGTTGAAATCATTCCACCTTCAGCAATGGTACTGTACTGGAATGTCTGACTGAAGCAAGTCCTGATGTGGCGCTTGAATCCACAACTTTTGACACTGAGTCAAGAGTCTAAACACATGACCCAAGCTGACACTTGGCACTTGCTCTCACCACCACATTAGTTACCACATTGTTAATGAAATGTTATCTGGGTAGAAAATCCTGTCCTGTAGCTGTTGGAGTCCTGTAGCTTAGTGGTTAGAGCACTCGCTTTGCAAGTGAGAGACCTGGGTTCATTTCCAGGCAGAGGGCGAAACCTTGGGCAAGTTTCCTTACTCCACACAGAGCCTAATAATAATCCCTCCAAAACCAAAACAATAATAAATTGGTCATTTTCAATCTACGACTGTTTGTGGGACACTGCTGTGCGCAATTGGCTGCCACGTTTGCCCACAAATATACAGTCAATTCACTTTACAGTATATTCTGTGAAGCGCTTTGGGACGTCTAGAAGACGTGAAAAGCGCTATATCAAAATGCAAGGATTATTATTATTATAAAATGGATTGAATCCAATTTTGAGTGTCGATTGTTCACCTACTTTACCATTTGTTGTGCTTTCTCCAACCATTCCCACTGTTCAGGTGTGTGCTGCAGCACTGTAAATGATCTCCCTGCTTCCCCATTCACACTGAGTCAGTTAGGTGCGTGGAGCTGGGGGAAAGGGTGGGGGTTAAGTGGATGGATTTCACTGTAAGTGATTATTATCTTTGCCTTTCACAGGTCCCATCAATGAGGAGAACTTCTTCGAATGGGAAGCCTTAATCATGTAAGATTGAACACTTTGTGGGAGAGTTTTTTGTTTCCCTGTAACCTATTTCTTACCTGCATAGCCATCAGCACTTTTCACAGCATCTGGAACAGCATGTCAGTCAATATTAAAGAGCTCTAATAATACCTTTCAGTTGGCACCGGGGCCAGCAACTACATGCAAGGGAGCCATTCTTCGACACCTGTCAACACAGTAGTAAAACCTGATGTTCAGCCATGTATGTAGCCAAAAAGCTGAGGAATAACACGATTGTAGTAACTCTGAAGCTTGCTTTGTATCCACCTGCACAGATAAGCTCATTATATGCTTATGTTTGCTGTTGCACGCAGTGAAGTTCACACAGAGTTGCCTTCATTTCTGTCCTGCAGTCAACCAACAAGCAAGCTTTCAAACAGCACAAGCACAAGATTTGTCCACAAAATATACAGTCAATTTACAGTATATTCTGCGAAGCGCTTTGAGACATCGCAAAGACGTGATAAGGCGCTATATCAGATGGAAGGATTATTATTGAAAGTATGTTCACAAAACAAATAGCTTTCTGACAAAAGATGCTTCTGTACTAAGAAAGTTTAATTCCAACATATTAAACCCTTTTGCTTCACACGAGTACACACAGAATTCACTTTACACATATATACACACAGAATTCACACGCACATGTACACAGAATTCACTTCAGACACAGAATATATTTCTCACATGTACAAAATTTACTTCACACACACAATTAATATTACACACACGGAATTTGTGAACCATACAGAAACACTCAATTAAAATTCTTGATCCAAAGGTATCGTTTCCGAATTGTTCAGTTGTAGATCACATGTTGTCATTGCCTCCAAACATCACTGATCGACTCCTTACAACATGGAAGAAGCCTAATCACCTTGTTGTGTAAATAATACCTGTCCTGCCATTTCAGACTAAAGTGCTGAATGAGTAATTAAATGAGCAATTGAACAAAGATTAGCACATTAGCCTCTTTTATTTGCAGTGGGGAAAACTGCTCAACCAACCTGAACGTTTCTTAGCAACTGAATTTGCGTTTTTCAATACTCAGCTGCACCTGTTAATATCAAACGTGGCTTGCTTTAAGAAAAGCAGCTTTCTTACAATATTTACATGCCACCTGCCACTCTTATCCTGCACTCTCTATGAGGAGCAGTCTGTTGGGAATATTGCATCTATTTATAGGTTGACAGATTGCACCACATCATACATATCAGCTTGACTGTCACGAACTTTGGAGGACGTTGCATTGCGGAAGGTGCTGTCTTTTGGACGAGGCTTTACAAACCAATGTCTTTGCCTGTTCAGGTGGATACTAAAGATTCTCTATAACACTTATTTGAAAAGAGAAGGGAGTTTCTCCCGGGATCCTGGCCAAAAATCCTCCCAAGTAAATTGACCTTTCGTGGTTTGTGAGACTCTGCTGTGCGCAACATGGCTGCCACATTTGGCTTGAAAGAAAATAGATACTATACTTGACTCACTATAATAAAGCCCTTTGAGACATTTTGATGTTATAGATATTATAAAAATACAAGTTGTTCTTCCTATTGTATTGTGAACTAGTTACATCAACTGCAGCTCAGCCAGCCTTTGGCTCCTGTTTATCCAGTGGCTTCATAATCCTCTTTGATTTCCCCTGGAATTTGGCTCGTGTTTGAGGCTGTGGTTTGTGTCTCTGCCAAGTTTGTTTATATAAACATGAAAGAGAAGGTTTTGGGTGTGTTTAAATTGTAATTATACATTTTACATATTTTACAACCTCAATGAGGGACATTACTTCATCCCAGTACTGTGATGTACACCTGGTTTAATATTGTCCATTTCTACAGTCTCTGGACTGAAGCCAGCCTCGACTTAACTGTGCTGTGTTCATATTATTTCCGAACATATCCTTGCCCTTTTCCAGTTCATCTCAGAAATCACCATGCAATCATTGCTAAGCACTTGCTCAGCCCTGTCTCTTCCAAGTGTTGTGCATTGGTATCCTTGACTTCTGACATCTGAGGCCCAAAGTCTTTTCTGCATGTTAAAATGTAGAAGTTATGCAGAAATTTAGAACAGTTTTAAATTCAGCTGTTTTTCATAAAACCTCTACACAATGTCAAATTGTTAAGACATTGGTCTCATGGCTAAATTCATTTGGTACATCCACCTTAACCAGCAGATGGTCCTTGATTTAACATCCCGCTTGATGGACAGCGTGTCTGACAATATAGTGCTCCCCTCACCCAACTGCACTTTAGTGTCAGCCTAGATTGTGAACTTAAGCCCCGTTGTGACAAGGTAAGCTTGACAGGTTGCAGGCTCTTCACATCAAGATACGTACTGACTTTATTACTTTATGTAACTGACCTGTCCAGATAGATTAACTTACCATATTGGTGTGAAACCAACAGCTTTTGTCTGTGCTGCTTCAAATCTTTCAGCAAGCTTCCTTGAGCCTCCTAGCAGAAGTTCTGTGGTTTGCCCTGTAGCACTTTAAAAGTTCTTGTCCTGGCCTGATTTTGCTAGTTGGCTGCCCACCCTGTGAAGCTAAAGCACTTGAAGAAATTAGGCGTCACTTTCAAAGTTTCCCCCAAAAATCTGACTCCTGATAAGAGGTCAAATTTATCCCTGGTACAGACCCCTTTTCCTGTAAGAGGATCAGGTGGATGTCCAGAGAGTTCTTGTCCAAAACAATCATAATAATAATCCTTGCATTTGATATAGTGCCTTATCACGTTGTTGAGATGTCTCAAAGCACTTCACAGAATATATTGTAAAGTAGATTGATTCCTTATTTCGTGGGCAAAACATGGCAGCCAATTGCGCACCGCAGTGTCCCAAAAACAGTCGTGGATTGAGTGATCCCATTTTTTTGAGGGATTATTACCACCGGAAAGCAATCTGCCAATCGACTAACAACCTGTCATTTAAAATTCTGTTTGAGCAACATTACTGCGACAGGTTAGCTGCTGTGTGCCTCCACACCATCAACAACTTGCATTTATACAGCGCCCTTCATGTAAGATAACGTCTCAGAGGGCTTCACACTAACTGAAATGCTTGATTCTGTTCTATTCACAGGGGCCCAGAGGACACCTGTTTTGAAGGGGGAGTGTTTCCAGCCATTCTGAGTTTTCCACTTGATTATCCACTGAGTCCACCAAAGATGCGGTTCACTTGTGAGATGTTTCACCCTAACAGTGAGTGTTTGCTTCGCAAGAGGTTCCAGTTAGAGCTGACCAGAGACTAATTAGATGGGTTGTCTGTTGTCTTACCTTTGTTTGCATGGGAATCTCTGTCAGGGGTCCTTACTTATGGTGCTTATTGCGATACTTTGATAGTGAATTGTGCAACTTCTCTTACTTTTTACTTGGCTTTTTTTTGTGCTGCAGTTTACCCAGATGGCAGGGTGTGCATCTCGATCCTGCACGCTCCTGGAGATGATCCGATGGGATACGAGAGCAGTGCAGAGCGGTGGAGTCCTGTTCAGAGTGTTGAGAAAATCCTGCTGTCGGTGGTGAGCATGCTGGCAGGTAAGAATCAGCTGGACCAACTATTTGAAAAGGGGAATTAATTGGGTGATGGAGTTAGTTTGTATATATATGCGGTGTGGTCTCCTGATTGTAGTATGGATCAACTCTACTACAACAGGAGAGATCAAAAATACGTGTAATAAAATATCAATAATCCTTGCATTTAACATTAGGGAGTACTACAGGGCACTGCTGATAACAGACCGACCAGATCAGTACTGGGAGTAGGGATTTGTCTTGTCTAGTTCCCGTAAGCCTTGCCAGCCAAAGCCATAATGGGTTTTGGCTTGGGCAAGCCGCAGCAAGCTTGCCAGACATTGCTATCAATGGAAAGCTCTGTGGTTTTAGTTGGTTTAAAAACTCCAGCAATATCCAAATCCACACTCCGGTGTTCCTAAGCCTTGGCTCTTGCCAACTTGTGCCTAATACTCTCTGCAATTCGGTAAACGGGGTGAATCCCTCCAGAGAGAAAAAGCACATTCCATTCCAGACCCAGTGAAATTTTCATGTGTAGGTTTCGTACATTTGTGGAACTCTGTCTGGTTTGGATGCTCTTAAGTGTAGTGATAATTTTTCTCTTGCGTTAGCTACCAAGCTGACCAAAATAAGTTCATTTGCCTTTATATGCAGCTGTTGGTTTCTTTTTGCATAACCTCTTTAGTCAGAAAGTGTTGTACCTCTTGAGGCATTGGGCATTATAGGAATATCACCCCTTATGTATCTATTACTGTATGATATCTAAGGGTATTTTGAATTGCCGCTTCATGATGTGAAGCAATGTTGATGTTCCATATTTGCATTTAATGGGCAAGTAGCAGAGCTTTTGGGACAGGATTTTCTGCCTACCAGGATTGGATCTGTAGAATGTCTTGCTGTTCTTTTTGTATCCTTCCCCATATTAGTCAATTGGACAGATCTTCGGTGTCCTCAGAGAGAGGTGCAGGAGCTCCAAGGTGCGTTCCTGTGTTAAAGGGTTATATAAATGCAAGTTTTTGTTGCTGCTGCTGAATGTTACTGCTGAATGCATTTTGAAGACCTGGTTTCATTTAGCTTTCTTCTTTACTCAGAACCAAACGATGAAAGTGGAGCCAACGTGGATGCCTCAAAGATGTGGCGTGACGATCGTGAACAGTTCTGCAAGATCGCTCAGCAGATTGTGCGGAAATCTCTTGGGTTGTGAATCGAGAGGGTTCCGTTCGTTTCAGATCCCCGGCAGTAGCTCCTTATTCTTTGTGCAGATGCAATGTGTCCTCTGCTTTTCATACACGTGGATAACTTTAGCATCCTACAGAAGATATAAACAAACATAGTTTACGTTGGGCCTTCTGTTACAACCCATAGGAATGCCCTTTGTCACTTCAGCATTTCTCTCTACAGTAGCGCTGCAATTTTGAGAAGCAAGTGACGGCCGATCTCATTTCTGAAAGGACTTGCCCCACAGGAGAGAAAGTTCTAGTTTTATTCCTGATTTCCAACATTTGCAGGTTTTCTCTTTATCTGAGACGGTTCAGATTTTTCACATTTTGTTTTTCAGAGCGGCCCAAAAAAATGCACGTGGGGGGTTAATACCACACTGAACTGCATGCAGTTCAAGAAATTTCCTGTCTTAGTTCTGAGGTTACAGTAGGGGCCTGCATGAAATCGTAGTCCAGTAGCAGCCTGTCCATGTTTGGCTAGACCTTTGACAAATGTAGCTGGTAATTTGGGCTTTTGACTATGTAGACTCTCTTGGGCCAGGAGAAATTAGCGTAAAATAGGGAACTGGTTTCCCTGGTTTCCCTGTTTTTAAGCATTCCCGCAGAACTTGGGCCTGACATGGTTTCAGGTGACATGAGATTGGAGGGAAAGCTATTTACCAGGCGATTAGCAGATGCTGTTTCAAGATGCTCTGGTACGTGGCTCCATAGAGAGGAGCTACCTTGCTTGCAATCTCATTTGTGTAAAGCACATTTGGTCAGTAAAAGCAAAAATCCATATTTAGACTACATAGAGGAAACAAAATTAGCCAGTGACAATTTCTTCAATCCTGTGCCCCCATTGCCATCACAAGGAACTGGAGTGGCATACACTCCCCACCGCCTTTCCTATCCCTGGACAACAATGTATATTTTCTTCATTCATCCCATCTAATGGTTGATCGTATCTATTTAACCGTCCGAGGACTGCATTTCCCTGTTGGCTTTCAAACCGCGGGTGGTTTCTATCATATAACTGTTATCTGGATTACATGTGGGAACTAAAGAGTTTTTCTCTGCGGTGTTCTTTAAAGCGCATGGATCAATTCTATTTTTTTATTGTTGGAAGTACTGCCCAGGTTTCTGAAAGAGTTTAAATAAGTTCATTCTCCCCTCATATGCCCTCGGCTTTGACTTCAAGGTTAACACATCTTCCCTCCCTTCATGCTGCCAGCGGTCTTGCTCATCTCTCCTGCTTTTCAACCCTGCCTTTCTCCCCTTAGGAAACCAATCGATAAGTTTATGCATGTCACAGTGTTTTTTATGCACAAGCACAAAACAACTCTGGGTGTAAATTGGAGGCTGTATGGCTAGACAAGGCAAAGTTTCTGTCTCTCTAAGGCTTCGGTACACAGCAAAAGTTTTACTTTAAATTTTCTTCTGTTGCTTTATTAATATACTGCCTTTTATGCATGTACCAGAGTATTTAGGGTTGGTGGATTGGTGTAAATCCTTACCTGGGCTACATCAGCATTCACTGAATCACCAGAACTGTACTGTTGTCATTTTAAGGTTTTAATTTCTTGATACTTAAAGCTTCTTTATTTTCATGAAAAGAGAATAAACAGTTCATGTAGGATGAAGCTGTCGCTGGAACTTTGGATATGGCAGCAGTGGTGCCCACATACCAGACACTCCATTCTGCTGAAGAGAGTCCTCATTCAGCACATGGTGCTGATATCTGACTGTCCAAAAGGTCTCCTCTAGGGTACTGATTATCCAATCCTCATTATCCCTGACAGCCTTCACACTGCTGCTGTATCTAAGCTGTTTTGGGCCGTACTTTATTCCTTTATTTGAGGGTCAAATTTCCAGTTGTGGCATTCCAAATCTACATTCATCAGATCCCATCAATGCTTTTTAACCCATCTTACTGAATGTTTATTCTTTATCAGACCCTCAATGGGAAAACAAGCTGTTGGCTGCTTTAAAACTCTTCAATTCCTTTTCTCGTTGTTCTGATATCTGGCAGCTTGAATTTGGATCCCGTCTCTACTTGTCCCACTGGTGAGCAGCATTTGAACAACAAAATGTTGAGGCTGATTAATATCATGTTTCAAGTTACTTCCACTTTTAACCTGTTTATTTGAAACCATTGCCATTCAATTGTCTCATTTCATGTTTGAATTGGCAGAAGGTGGCTTAGTGGTGCTTGAGTGGATATTGCAATGGTGGGTTTTACCATTAAACTTTGTGTCTGAATCCCGCTTCAATATGATGACCAGGAGCTTTATCTGAATTGAAATTAGACGGTTTCTGGCTGATTCCCATTGGGGACGGCTCATCAAAGAATTGGAAAGCGGCACATAATTGGGGGGAGAGGGGAGAGAGCTTTGTTCAGCAGACAGTTGCGTTGTATTTCACTAGGAATTTCCTAGCACCGTCACTTGCTGAGCATTATGTTAGGTGGTTGAAAATATTTAAGTTTAATTAAATTTGTTATCTTAGAATATTGCTTTTGTTGGGCGGTGGGGCCTAGCGGTAAAGGGTTTGAGCACAAACTCGGCCAGCACTGTACAAAGGCACCATGTGACTTGCATTCAAATTGAGTCTGAGTGGCCGTATGCTTCGATAGCTTTTATAAGTCTTAAGGAAAGTAACATTAGCCTCCTCAATCCTGTTCTTAGTGTTCAAAATCCACAATCGTGTGATGTATGACAATCTTTCTGAAAGAGGACAAAGTTAAGGTAAGAAATGGAAAGTCTCGTTGGTTTATCAAAGAGGTGCTCCTGATGTTAAAGATGAGCAAGTGGCTAAAGGAGTCTCAGCTGGAGCTCTGTTGTATCTGTCATATCTTCTGTACCTCACTTGGAAGTATCCATTGTGATAATGGCTCTCAGCATTGCAATGATGTGTTGTACTTGGCATGAGAATGTTTGCAAGAACTATACAAGGTTGTCATTCTGGTTAAAATTGGGTGGGGAGGGGAGGAGGGAGGGGTTGCTCATTGTGGTTGAAACTAGCTCAGACCCATCTGATGAATGTCAGTTTAATAAAACTTATTGAGGTCATTGCACAGTCCTGGGGCCATATAAGCTCTGAAGTAAGCTGCACTCCTTTATAGAATAAGGCTACAGTATACTAACTAGCACTAGCACAAATGTAGGAAATGTGAATGGGATTTGTACTATTCAACGCTGATTACTGTGATGTGCTGGTAGTTAGTGAGCCATCAGGGTAGGCCAAGAATAATTGTTTTAATGGATGATCCAGCATGGTGTAATAACTTGCACTGTTCTATGGCATGACTTCTGGTTCTGTCCAGTATGTATTCAAAATTGCAAGCATTGGGAATAAATTTCAGCTGAATTTAGTGATGCTTTGTTTACCTGAATTTTATACCAGAGATGAATTATTTTTTTGAAAGGTGTTTCCCTACATCTCCATGGAAATATTAGAATTGTTTAAGTAGACAAAAGGTACAGTCTCAAGTTCTGAAGAGGTTGGGATTATTGACCCAATACAGTTAAGGTCAGTAAAATTCACCGATTATTACCAGGGCAATGGGTAGAAGAACATCCTTGCTTTTGGGTTTCCAATGACAATCCTGCAATGTGGAGAGAGCTGTACAATACTCATGCCATCTACCATATCTGATTGGAATGACTTGATGCCTACACTGAGCGTTAACCATGATGCTTTCCGTTGCCAGCGCTGTGCTTTATCCTGACTATTAGTTATGCTGAAACTAAACCACTGAGTTGTGTGAGCAGTTCAACTGGAGCCACGAGTTTGCTTATCTCAGGAAAGCTGTAGCCTGGGATGTCTTTACCTTGTATCGACTCCAGATCTGCTTTCTAAATCTACCCATCAGCAAGAACGTTTCTTTTTTCTCCTGTGTATAAATATGTAAACTGTATATAAAATAAATTTTTAGGTGTTTGATGCAAAGCTGTTCTGAAGAGTTGTGTTAATGCTTCTTTATTTTCTATATCAATTTTAACCTCCAAGAGAGTTCTGGATTTATAATGACCTGATGCCACATGATGTACAGTGTACGAATGCAGGATACCCTCAAAACCTACTGCGTTCCTCTATTATGGTCACAGCTTTTCCTCAAAGCTGCATGTGGCTCAGAAAGAGTAGTGACCAGATATCACTTAGCATGCGTAAGTACAGTATGTGTGTGTGTGTTACACTTGTAGTGTGTATCTATAGCATTGATGTTTCTGTACTAGCCCTGTAAAAATAGCATAGCTAATGCTGGCTATAAATTGAGAGAACCTTCCACCACCCCCACCCCCCCCTCCCGAGTCATTACTCAATTGTACCCATGTTAGTCATGCCACTGCCCCTTAACCACTTGTGCAATAAAGAGGATCCAGTGGAAATGTTATGTTGACATTCTTGCTTTATTTAACTGTACTGGGCATGTCTGTGGAACGTAATAATGCCAGATTAATAAGGGCTTGTCTAGGAAGACAGGTAAGACTTCAAAGAGTCTGAGTCTCAAGTCTCCAGCACTTTATCTTGCTGAAGGCGAGAGCTTCAGACAGAGTTTAAAGCCATTCCAACTCAACCAGTTATTTGCCGATTGAACGACTTAAAATTGTTTTTAATACCATTGGCATTGAAATATTTTAACTGAAGTAAATTGATGGGACGTTCCATTGCATTACATTATCTAGTACATGGTGTGCAGAACTATTATACCACCTCTGGAGAGAGAAAGAAATGTGGCGCATGGTATAATCCCAGTTTATGCAGCCTGTTAAGAGCTATTCCCCTCGCTCTCACAGTCACACCCTTGAGCCAACTCAACAATATCCTTTTCCAACAATCAAAAATATTCACAGTGCTTGCCAGGGTTTGACTCTGGGAGCTATAACACAATTCATTGCCTTCAGGAAATGAAGTCGAAATTAGGGAGCTGTTTCTTAGCTCATTGCAACTCAGTGGGAGGGGGGAGTAATTAATTTTTTTTAATACAGTTTTGTTTCTATGGCTTACTGTGAAGTGAAACAAGGAATTTGAGATAGAATTAGATCAGCTTCTCGCTTCAGCTCTATTGTAACCTGTTTTGGCATTGCATCTAAAACTGCACTGAGGAGTCTGCTGGTGAAATGGTAAGTTGTTGGACTGAGGTACCAGGTTCTCCCATGGTTTTAGTTTCTGTCAGGCTTTTGGTGATGGAAATGATTTGGACCAAGATGCACTGAATGGTATTTGGACACAGCCCCAGGAAACGGTTTTTGTTTATATCACAAAGGCTTAACATTCACTTTCATCTGTTTAAAGAATCCCAATGAAAATTGAAGATGTTCATATCAGCCCTCCTTTACCTCTTTGTCAAGTTCTTCTGGAGACATTGCTGAGATGATTGGTGATTGCTAACCTCAGTCTGGTTGGCAGCTCTCTGAAGCCAAATAGCTGCCTAAAGTCTACCAATCTCTTTCCAAATCCCTGCTGTACAGAAGATGGATTGAAAGTCTCCAGCCCACACAGGGTCTTTTCCTATTATGCCTGTTTGTGTAAGACATTCAGAAAAAAACGCTTTACGGAAGTACAAAACACAATTCTTCATTCACCCTTTTTGACCTGTCACACCCTTCTTGCCAAGAAGAAGAATCAAAATGGAGAGGAGGAACCCCTGTCAGCTCTTATTATGTATGTGCTGTTGCATCAGTTAAGTTCTCTTAAAACATTGTTGTTGCTCATCATCGTCACCTTAGTGCTATCCTTGCTTTCCAGCTAAACTTGGGAGATCTTCAATCTATTGATTTTCATATAATCCAGATTTCATGCTGCTGATGGTTACAATGTTCGGTTTGAAGCAGGGTTTAAATAGCCTGTGGACCACGTGAGTGGATTCTGCAGCAGACAGAACCTCAAAATTGAAAGAAATTCAATCCCACAAGAAAGTATACCACAGTTGTTGAGTTGGTGACTGGGGGTTGAGCGCTCCCGACTCAAATTATTATTATTATTATGCTCAGCAGAGTAAAAGTAGGATTTTTTTTGCAAATCCAAACTGCCCTGATCCGTGGTGAATTCCTGAGCCGCTTTCAAGTGGATTTAGAGAATAAATCCTCATTTCAGAAGCTATTTCCGTGACCAGGCTAATTGTCCCAAGAAATTCCGTAAATTGTCAGGTGAAATTTTTTGAGTAATTTGCAGGATTATTCATGCTCTCTTTGTGATTATTAATGAAAAATCCATTTCAAATCATGTTCCAGCACTCAATTTTGGTCACTTTAAGCATTCGACATTTGAGTGGATTAGGCTGTATTGTTATGGTTAGTAATAACACCCTCAAGTAAATTACACCTTTGGAAAGCAAAACAAGCAGCGCTTCTCAAATATACTGTGTGGTATGTCCTCAGCTGAACAATTGCTGGCACGACAAGGGTAGGTTAGCTTGTGTTTTTTTCAAACACTGGCTCACTCTGATTTGCATACAAGTCATGCCAAGGGGGTGAGTGACTGAATCAGTACAACAACAACTTGGATTTATATAGCGCCCTCCACATCGGACGGTGTCTCAGAGCGCTTCACAGTAACGGATCCCGGGGCCGAGCCAGGGGGAGGGGGAGGAAGGTGACCAAAAGCGCAGTCGAAAACAAAGGTCTTCAGCAGAGACCAGCAAATAGGAAGGGATGGAGCGAGGCGAAGGGAGTTCCAGAGCCTCGGGGCATAGTGGCTGAAGGGTGGAGCGGAGGACGAGGAGGAGGCCAGACCCGGAGGAACGAAGGCAATGGGTACTGTTTTGAGGAGAGAGGAGGTCAGAGAGGTAGAGGGGTGCAGAGGAGTGCAGGGACTTGAATACAAGGGTGAGGATCTTGAAATCGATCCTCTGGGACAGGCAGCCAGTGCAGTCTGGCAAGGACTGGGGTGATCGGGAAGTGGAGTTTGGTGCGGGTGAGAATGCGAGTGGCAGAATTTTGAATGATCTGGATTTTATGGATGGTAGTGGATGGGAGACCAGCGAGGAGGGCATTAAAATAGTCCAGCTGAGAGGTGACAAAGGCATGGACCAGGGTTTCAGCGGCTTTTGGAGTGAGGTATTGGCGGAGATGGGCGATGCGTCGGAGGTGGAAGAAAGCGGTGCTGGTGAGGGACCGGATGTGGGGGAGGAAGGATAATTGGGGGTCGAACCTGACACCTAGGGACCGGATGTGGGGGAGGAAGGATAATTGGGGGTCGAACCTGACACCTAGGTTGTGTACGGGTTCGGAGAATTTTAGGGAGAGGTCAGATAGGTGGAGGAGGTGAGAGCTGTGAGATTTTAGACGTTGACGAGAGCCAAAGAGTATGGTTTCTGTCTTGTCAACGTTCAGCTGAAGGAAATTTGCGCTCATCCAGCCCCTGAGGCCTGACAGGCAGGCTGACAGAACATCAGGGGACTGGGGGTCGCAAAGAGAGATGGAAAAATAGAGTTGGGTGTCGTCTGCATACATGTGGAAGTGTACCCCATGTCTGCGGATGACATCCCCAAGAGGGAGCATATAGATCAGAAAGAGGAGGGGGCCAAGGATGGATCCTTGCGGTACCCCGCAGGTAACCGGGTGAGAGCGGGAGGAGAAGCCGTTTGTGCAGATGTACTGCTGGCGGTTTGTGAGGTAGGACTCGAACCAGGCGAGTGCAGTCCCACATAAGGAGATGATGGAAGGCTCTTGTAGTTGGGAATATTGGCAATTACTATAACATTAAATGAAATGGGGAAAGTTTGGGCTACATTTAATATTGCCTATAGCTTCAGTGATGGGGTGCTGCTTGCTGTTGACGTATTTGTTTGGCTCAATTGATTCCACTATGGATAGGGGGAGTCTGACTGGGTCAGTATATTTTTAACACAGTAACGTGGCCCCATTTAACCAGTTTATCCATGTACCTGAACCTGACACCTTGTTTATCCATATACTTTATGCTCATCTTTTCCCTTCCTGCAGGTCTGGTGCACAGCCAGTGTTTAGCGCCTTGGGACGTCCTCCCAACGTGAAAGGCGCTATATACATGCAATTTGTTGTTGAGCGCTTTGGGACATCCTCAAGACATGAAAGGCGCTATATAAATGTAAATTTGTATTGTATTTTATTATTGTGTCTTCAAAGAACTCTCTAAGTGACTTCCTCAATTCAATTCAGTTAATCAGTTACTTTGGAAAATGTTGTATTTCAGAACTGACACCTAAATCTGCTTTTCTGCATATTGAATAATTTCCTCTCATCAGACATTTGTGCTTCAGATCGTTAAATGCAAAGGTACTTTCGACATCCAGGCATCATATACTGTATACTCTACCTGTGATGTATTTGAGAATAATCTAAATGAGCTTCTTGATCTGCACACATGTAATTACTAATAGAACCAGTGAGAATAATAAAGGTGCAAATTACTGTTCTTTCTGAGATGGAGCTTCGTTGGGTTACATAGCACATCAATAAAAACAGCATGACCTAACCTTTCCAGTTCTGTAGTGATCACAGCAGCAACATAAAAATACCAGAGCTGGAAGAACAACAATGCCTTTTCCATCCTGTGCAATGTTAAGCACCCTGGTATGACACTCATAATGTTATAATGGGGTCACTCCAGGCTCTGATATACTCCACAAATGAAAGATGATTTCATTCATTTTTTCCTATTTCTCATCTGTTCCCTTTTTCACAGCTTTGCTTCCTCTGAGGAAGTTGCTTACTCTGAGGAAATGCAACACCAAATATGTAATGGTTACATACAATGGATCTTTATTCAGCTTAGTATCACTTGCTAAGATCTCAGGGATCAAAAGGTAAGGTGCAGCTTGTACTGAATATCCTTCTCTCCGCCCAACTCTCTGCCACTGTGTGGGTGAGCTCTCTGTGGAAAGTGAAGATTCATATTTGTTTCAGGTAAGAGAGGTGAGGAAAGCCTTTACATGAGCCACTGCAGAAGTGGTTAAGAGTATGAGGGTACTTAAACTGCGACCTTTAATCTGAAGCCGAAATTTACACAAGGAAAGAAAACAATCCAGTACTTAAAATTACACTCTGAGAAGCCGCGATCTCCCCTTTCAATCTGGGCTCTGGAAAAATGCACGACTTCAAAGATTTGGACGGCACTCTCCATGGTTCAGCTTTTATACAAGTCATTTACAATGATTGTGGTTTCACTCAAATAGTTTGAAACAATGTTTTTGATCTAAATGCCATTGTGCATTGAATACTCACTTCCCGTGTTTGCTTTGTAGTATGTGATCCAGTCTGTATAATGCACTCAAATATTATGGGGATTGGAAATTCGGAAGAGAGAAGGCCATTTTGTCTATCGAGCTCAATCCACCAACGACCATTGCATACCAGAAGGCCTGCTTTGTCAAATCTGGCCTAACGGTCCACCGACAAATCTGGCTGGACCTCCTCAAAATTTACCGCTCCACTCTAGCCTCGGCCAAGTCGTCCTTCTACTCCAGGATAATCCTGGAGGCGAAGAACAACCCCAGGCTACTGTTTTCCACCACAACCCGACTCCTCCGTCCCCCCCGCCACCCCGCGCAGGTCATCTCCTCCAACCTTCACTGCGAGGAGATGCTGGATTTCCTTGAATCCAAGATCAAGGGAATCCGCTCCGCGGTCACTTCCCCTCCAACTTCCACCCACCACCCACCCCTTCCCTCCCACACTCCGACTCCTACCCATCCTCCCCTACACACCTTCGTACCCGTTTCCCCACCCTCTGTCACTGAACTCATCCTATCCCTAAAACCAACCACCTGCTCCCTTGACCCCATCCCCACTCCACTCCTTATCTCCCAGCTCCACTTTCTTGCCCCACATATCACTGACATCATCAACCTGTCCCTCTCCTCTGGCTCTGTCCCCATTCCATTAAAAACTGCCATCATCACGCCCACCCTGAAAAAACCCTCCCTTGATGCGTCGCAGCTATCAAGCTACCGGCCCATCTCCAACCTCCCCTTTCTCTCCAAGGTCTTGGAAAGAGTTGTCGCCTCCCAACTGCGCTCTTTCCTTTCCACCCATTCTCTTTTCGAACCCCTTCAGTCAGGTTTCCGTGCTGCCCATAGCACAGAAACTGCCCTGGTCAAGGTCACCAATGATATCCTGACCATCTGTGACCAGGGCTCCCTCTGTCTCCTCGTCCTCCTCGACCTATCGGCAGCATTCGATACGGTCGACCACGCTATCCTACTCCACCGCTTGTCCTCCCACCTCAACCTTCAAGGCACTGTCCTTGAATGGTTTAGGTCGTACCTTTCTCACCGTCTTCACTTTGTCTCGACGAATGGCTTCTCCTCCACCCCCCGCACTGTCTCATGTGGTGTCCCTCAGGGCTCTGTCCTCGGTCCCCTCCTCTTCACCCTCTATATGCTCCCCCTTGGTGACATCATCCGCAGACATGGAGTTAACTTCCACATGTATGCGGATGACACCCAACTCTACCTTTCCTCCTCTACTCTCAACTCCACGACCACCGATGTCCTGACAGCTGCCTGTCCGACATCGAGTCCTGGACGAGAGACAACTTTCTTCAGCTCAACGTGCGAAAAACCGAGGCCCTCCTGATTGGCTCACGTCAGCGCCTCCGCACCTCAGGCGCTGACACCATCAGCATCCAAGGCTGCACTCTCCACCTCTCAAAGCCAGTCAGGAACCTCGGCGTTTTGTTCGACCCTGAGCTGTCCTTTCTCCCTCACATCCGCACCACAACTGGCACCGCCTTCCATCACCTCCGGAACATCGCCAGACTACGGCACTACCTCACCCCTCACGCTGCTGAAACCCTGGTTCACGCCTTTGTCACCTCAAGGCTGGACTATGGGAACTCTCTCCTCGCCGGCCTTCCCGCCACCTCCCTCCACAAGCTGCAGGTCATTCAGAACTCTGCAGCTCGTGTACTGTCCCGCACCAGGCTTCACGACCACATCACTCCCACCCTCGCTCGCCTCCACTGGCTCCCCATCCCCCAGAGGATTGATTTCAAGATCCTCATCCTCACCTACAAGGCCATTCACGGCCTTGCTCCCTCCTACCTCTCCAACCTACTATCCCCCTACCTACCTGCCCGTACCCTCCGTTCCTCTGGCTCCGGTCTGCTCCACGTCCCCCGCCCCAACCGCCCTACCATCGGTGGTCGGGCCTTCAGCCTCTCAGCCCCCAGGCTCTGGAACTCCATCCCCCAGTGCCTTCGCCTTGCTTCCTCCCTTTCCTCCTTCAAGGCCGGTCTCAAAACCTTTCTCTTTGACCGTGCCTTCAGCTCCCCTCTCGACTCTCTTCCCCCTCCTCGCTCCCTCCCTTCCCTCCCCTCACCCTGACCATTTCCCCCTCCTCGCTCCCTCCCTTCCCTCCCCTCACCCTGACCATTTCCCCCCTCCTCGCTCCCTCCCTTCCCTCCCCTCACCCTGACCATTTCCCCCCTGCTCGGGTCATGACCCAACTGTGCAGCGCCTTGGGACGTCCTCCTGACGTGAAAGGCGCTTTATAAATGGAATCTTGTTGTTGTTGTTGCTGTATTGTTGGCAATGCAGTCCTTCAGATGAGATGTTAAACCATGTCTTTCTGTTCTCAAGGTGGACATAAACAATCCCACGACAAATTGTTTTTGTATATAACAATTTATACAGTATTATACACTATTCAGAAAGAGAAGACTATTTCTCCAAGTGTCCTGATCATCAATCCTTCAGGTAAAAAATAGTTATTCATTTGATTGCTATGTAGGGGACCTTGCTGTGTTTGTGTCCAGTGGTCACCACACTTCACAGTGGTGCTTTGGACCAATTCAACATGGCCAGGTGCTACAAAAATGTAAGTGATCATTACCAGGATAGCTGAGGTTATAGACAAGCACTCCATCTTTTAGTACATTTTGAGTACTTGGGTAGGCAGTGTATTAGATCCTCATCTTACTCCTTTCCAGAATCAAACCACAACTTAAACAGGTTGGCGTACAGGCAGCGAGGGGAGAACATGAGCTGTTTGTGGATTGCTTAAGAAATCAAGGGCACTGTATAAATACAAGTTGTTGTTGCGTTGTTTATAGTGGGAATAGCTGCCCAAAAGATGCTTTCCGTTCGCAAATTTATTCTAGCCTGTGATTATATTGTGCACTAGAAAGTAGTGACGCTGAGCCCTAGTCGGTGACATTAATGTCTTTACTAGCCTTGTCCCAGTGCCTTGTGATATCCTTCCGACGTGAATGGTGCTTTACAAATGTAATTTTGTTGTTGTTATTAGACTTTGCTTCTCATAGTAAAGCATTAAGCTGAACTGACTGATGCAAGAGCTTTGCACTTGGATGCATTGTGCAGAATAAGATTTGCTCCCTTGTTTCACTCTTCTTGATGTAGAGTAATGTGGCTGGAGCATTCCTTTATATATGACCCATAACTCAGGTTGCTTGGAGAAGCAGGCATGGTTGTCTGAATGCTTCACCTGCACAGGTTCCTCCAGCCCCAGGCAACTGAGGGTGTCTGTGGGAAGGAAATTGCAAGTGTAACGGAGCAAAGCCATCAGAGTTTCAACGAGATGGATGGATTGATTGTTGAAACAAACATGAAAATGGATCTTAACCCTTTGGCCAGTCATGAGGCAGTCACGGTTCTCAGCAGAGCATCTATGCCTGATGACGGAATCTGTTTGAAGAATATCTGTTAATTATTAATTTGAATGATGAAAATTACTCAGGCAAAGTCTGGATTGAAAATGCCTTCTTAGCACAATGTCACCCAGGTGGGAATTTCCATTTGCTGCATAAAGAATGTCAATAAGAATCCCATCTAATAACGTTTTACTCCAGGCTGATTAACCCCTCTGATAAGAAAGAACTTTTTCTCATTGAAGTTTCTCAAAGAACTTCACAGGCAACTATTGTCAAGTGTAATGACTTTTTTTGGGATGCAAACATAGCAACCCTTTATTCTATAAGAAATATGAAGTGAATGGCCAAATAATCTGTTGGTTTGGCATTGAGAGAAACTTACTCTCCTTTTGAATGATGCCACAGGATCTTTAACATCCACCTGAAATCAGGCAGAAAATGCAATCCATCTCTGGAATGACAAGGCCAGGACTATGAGCTCAATTTATGGGGCTTGAACCCACAGCCTCCTTTTGATTCAGAGCTAAGCCAAGATGCTGCGTTGGGTCAGAACCGAGTTGGCTTGAATTCATCTTCCTCATGTCATTGTGGGAAAGTGGAATACTTGTGATTAATTGAATTCTGATATTGAGCCTCAGGCTACCTAAGAAATGGTGTGACCCTCCAGGAAACAGTGTGCTGGTATACTCGCTGAGCCTTGGATGTGTTCAGGCATTTTGCGCACATCAAGTGCCTTGTCTCACCTCTGTTCAGTTTGAGATGATTTTGTGTATCTGGTCACAATTATAGAGAAGGCCATCAAAGATCTGGGTATTAGTTACTTTTGCAAACTCTCCGTCAGGGGATACAGGCTGAGACTTTATGAGTAAAAAATATAATTGGGATACTTATACTAGACCTCTAGACTAATTACCACAAATAAGAACATTGCGGCTCTTGTAAAATTCTATATGAAGCAGTCATGACAGTTTTGTGTAATGAGAGCATTGTGGGCTCCAGTTAAATGCAGGGGGATGACCAAAAAGTTGTGATAACTACCCTATTATCTAAAAAAAATCATAATTTCTTTAAGACTTATTAGAAATTTAATTGTATCACAACTTTTTGGTCACCCTGTGCTACATGGAGCAGTCAGATTCAGGTGGTGGAAGTGAGAGAACTGGCTTGAGTTAAATCCTATATGGATTTACACTGTACAAGGCATCCACAAAGTCATGTTACTCATATACTCTACAACTAACTACTTCTAAATACAATTATCATCATTCTTCCATATGTTTCAGTTGTTGGTCGGAAAAAATGTGGGGGTAAACAGGATTTTGCGTGCAACCTGTACAGTGTATTCTGTTCTTGGGTCATTTTTAGGATCAAGTTCTAACACTTTCAGCTATGCCAAGCCAGTAGAATAAAGTGTGTAGGTTTAGAGTTGCAAAGGGCATTTAGGGCAGACACCAGGAAGTATATCCAGGTACAGAGGATAATCAACAGCTGAAATAGGTCACTGAGAAGGGTATCTGAGACCAGGACACTGGAATGATTGACAAAACTGTTTAATTCAGTAATGGGAAGATGGTAGAGTGGATATTCTGGACAGATGAGATGAAATGAGCCGAAGGGCCTGATCATTTGAACCCCTCATAATTTGCTGTACACTGGAAACCATTAAGAAGAAAGGCTTGAACTATCACATCAAACAGCACGCACTGTCTTGGACTCTTCTTTACTTATTTTATCTCCTGAGGGAAGTGAATAACAACCAGTAAAGCTTCTAAAAACAGTAAAGCTGTCTGAGACCCAAAGGTAATTGTGGTGTGGGAGATTGGAGTTCAAAGAAGAAAGAAGAATTAGCTTAAACATTTTTACAGTGAAAAGTCAACCCACTTAATTGAATTAAATTGTTCTTTTAGTGGTCTTCAAAAGTTAATAGATTTTAGCTATTGATTCACCTTTTAAATCACTACCAGCTGTAAACTGTTCTGGGCAGCACACACACAGCTTGCTGCAAAGCTGCAGAACAGAGGTTGTACTACAGATTCTGCAGAGCAACCTAGGAATTTTAAGATTTTTTAAAAAAAATGTTTAGTTGGCTATGAGAATTTTTTTGTTGTGTTTGGTGCTAGCTGTACAAAAATAATTACTACAGTCAGCAAGGCAGTATTTTACCTACTATCCCCTCTTCCCCATATCTGATTCATATCCGTGGACCCTGCTGTTTGCCCCAAGAGTGATGAAGCATTCCCCTCCTGTTGTCTGGCAGTTGTTCAGTGCATGTCTAGTATAATTATTACTTGCTGGGTGTGTTGAGTCAGAGATCTGTGAGCTGGCCAGTGAAATAAGTCCTCCACATTTTATCCAGCTTGTGGTTTTCTTGGTAAAATGTTGTTGAAGGAACCACATCTTTTGCACCGTGTTTTGGATACTTGCAGTCCATACGCAGTGAGGCAATATTGCTGGAAACATATTGTGGTTCAGTATGAGCAGTGAAACAGGACAACTTGGCTAACTCAGCAACCACTCAGCTCTGTTTAGAGTTATGCTCAAGGGATTTCATAGAGCGTGTTTCTCACATGCGACCTGTAGATAGGGTATTTAATTTTAAGGTGTTCATCCTTACAGTTCGGACGTACCCCATATGGTACGTCCGATTTTACCATATGAAAACTATACTGCTGCTTCAGAGGGAAGAAGACTCATTTTAATGATGAGCTTGAGCTTCTTGTGATATCATACTGGCAGAATTAGGGCCAGATTATAGACTGTCACACGCACCACTTCATCAGGTGAGCCAGTGCAAAGGGTTCTGAGTTCTCTTCAACTGCCCTTTCTGTCATCTTTCAACGACAATATAGGACCCTTCACAATAGTGTCCCAGCTCCACCACCCCACTCAGCTCCACTTCCTCAGCTCCCCCCTCAGCTCCCCTTCCCCACCTCAGCTCCACCTCACTCTTCCCTACCCCCTCCCTCCCCCTGGGCTACCCCCTCCCTCCCTGGGATACCCCCTCACCCCCAGGCATCCCACCTTCGGCCTCCCCCCCAGTTGCACCCCCCCACCCCTCGGCTCCCCAATCCTCGGCTCCTCCCCACCTGACTCCATCCCCTCAGCTCCCACCCCTCCTCAGCTCCCACACCCCTCCTCAGCTCCCATCTTCCATTGTGAAGCCATTTGAGACGTACTCCCGATGTAAAATGCACTATATAAATGCAAATTGTACTGTAACACTGAGGGTGCAGGAAACGGGAAACTACAAACCAATTAGACCATAACTGAATTATAAATATTCTGTTAGATTAATCAGTTTATAGATGTAAAACCTGAATGACTCATTATCAATCACATTAAATGAAACCCAGTTCAGGAATGTTTTAGTTTTACTTAAAACAGGTTCCACGCTTCTTAGTAATTAAAGTTCTGATTGCTGGCTCCATTAGAAATGATAATTCTAGGTTATATTTACCTTTGATACAGGGATTAAATAGGATTGAACAATACTAATGCAGCAGCCCAGAGCTATTTGCATTTATTTGCTCTATTTAACCAGCTGTTTTACTCAGATTTGTTTAATTGCTTGTTCCAATTTAATTGCTTGTTCCAAAAGTGAAAGTTTCGCCTTTACAGATGTAGGTGAACAGGTAACACCCAGGCACCACTTGTGCTCTTTAAGCCTGGAAGAAAAGCCTACTGGAATGTCCTCTTGTTTTTCTGCGTGTGTCTCATTGAGATGTGTACGTTCGGATCTTTATGTGTGTATCTCTGTATGTACCTGTGTGTATCTATGTGGATGTATGTATCTGTGTGTGGATTTGCATCGGTATGCAGTGTGTATTCAGTAGTGTGCAGGGAGGGTTTGTGTGTGTGTGTATGTGTATGTTGACACTAATGAGCTGAGCTATTGGTGAAAGTTACAGATATTTGGTGAAATCTTCCCCTGACATAGTGGCTCGGACAGTTTCACCGGGAATGATGTTGTCGTCATCAGTGGGCACCGTATAAATTGTACAGAATAAGGTTGTCTCTGGGTGAGCTCCAAGGCAGAAATACATCCCTCTCTCTCTCTGAAATGTCTTAGAACATGAAATATTTCAGTATTTGAAGAGAAACTGAAATTGATTTTAAATACCCTATCTGAAAGTCAAACTAAAAAGATTCCAGGACAAGACTAGAGGAATGGGATTAGAATAGTTTTAAACTCCAGTGGAAGAGAGAGAATGGGCAAAAGAGTGAGAACGAACACAGGCTCAATGAGAAGAATTAAATAATTCTGTGCTTTATTCATTCTTAACCATGGTGGCACCTCAGTGTGTTACAGCTTTGGGAACCGCAGAGTCTGCTGTGTGTTATTACATTGATTTGAAATGTTTTATGTTTCAGACTTAACAATGTATTTTTCTTTTCTTGTGCAGCACAAGTACAATCTGCTTGAGCCGGAGAAAAGTGGATAAGAAGCCTGTGATCATTCGAGCAGGCAATATGATATCGACTGTTGTCAGGCGTGACTGCACTGTGTTAAGTCACAGTTTGCTGTCAATTTATATTGTCTGAAACCTTGGGACTGGCAGATTTAATTACAGCCAAGGGCACAGAAATCCCCTAGATGCTGAGAGTTCTGCAGAAGACACAGAGATTTTGTGCCTGGAGATTACCACTGAGCTACTGTGATTCAGAAATGTAATAATATAGTAGGATTCAGAAAGAAGGAAATAATGCGGTAACACAGCTCTGTGATTTCAAAGTGGCTGAAATACAGTGAAAGAGGGAAAAACTATTGTATCACACTCTTTTTCCTCCCCACCAAATTAGTTGCAATGTTACATCTGGCATTCGCCACAACGCAGCCACACGTAACTCGGAACAGGTCATTAATATTTCATAGGTGCCTGTTTTAAAATGTGCAAGGAAGAAACTAATGAAGCCTACAACTGTGTCCATAAGATAGGGAGCTAGAAGTGACCTGAAAGGATGTTATACAAATAATAATCCTTGCATTTGATGTAGCGCCTTATCATATCATCAGCAAGTCTCAGAACACTTCACATGATACACTGTAAAGTAGAATGATTGTGTATTTTGTGGGTGAAACGTGGCAGCCAGTTGTGCACAGCAATGGCCCACAAACAGCTATGGAGTGAATGACCAATTTTATTAGAAGGATTGTTGGCCAGGACAACAGGAGAAGCTCCCTTCTCTTTTCGAATAGTGCTATGGAATCTTTAACATCTACCTGAACAGGCAGATGGGGCCTTGGTTTAAACGTCTCATCCAAAGGATGGATAGACATGATAATTTCACCTTCATTTGGCGCCATCAAGCAGTGATGTTTGTCACTTGTTTCGAAGACTTTAGATAAAGTATCTAATCCTCACTTCAAAACTCACTTCCAGGGGTGGAGTGGGGTAGGGAGTGAAGGTGAGTGGGGTTTCCTCAGGTGCTGAGCTGGTTCCAAGGTGATAGGCTTGGGAGCAGAATGATGGATTTGCAGTATTCCGGGGCACTGCTGATCACAGACCAGCCTGTCTTATTGGCAAGATTTGGAGCTGTAGACCAATCAGTTGGTGCAGGGGTTCTTCTCACCCAGATCCTGCAACTCAAACCCTCAGCTGGTAGAGCCGTCCTAGAAAATGTTACTCCCCTATACAAAAAGGGGCAGAAGAATAAACCTGGGAACTATAGGCCAGTCAACCTATGTCAGCTGGAGACTATAATCTGGGCCAATATAAATTTTCACTTAGAAAAATAAGTGTTGATAAAGGACGGCCAACACGGATTTGTTAAAGGCCTATCAAACTTAATTATTTGGGGAGGACAAGTTTGCAGTGCTATGGAGAGAGAGCGGCGGAGTGGGATTGATTTGAATAACTCTTTTCAAAGAGCCGGCATAGACAAGATGGGCTGAATCCTCTCCTTCTGTGCTGTATAATTCTATGATTCTATGATCTGTGTCCTCTGGTTACTCACCCATACTATAGGGGCATTTCTCCTTATTTACTCTATCAAAATCCCTCAAAATTTTGAACACCACTATTAAATCTCTCCTTAACCGTCTCTGTTCTAAGGAGAACGATCCCAGCTTCTCTCGTCTCTCCACATAACTGAAATCCTTCATCCGTATGATATATATAATTCACCTTCTCATGCTGATATCCTTAACCTTGAACATAAACTAAAGTTAACAGCAGGGTTATCTGATTTACCCTCTATTAATTTTACTGTTATAAATTCAGGATGCAATGATCTATAATGTGGAAGTATAAAGGATTTGAGCTGAATTCAATGATGGCCTAGGGAATTGTTGGGTTGAATTATGTTATATATTAATTCCTTCAAAACAAATGGACACTCAATCACCATCTCTTTGTGGGACACTGCTGTGTGCAATTGGCTGCCACATTTTGCCCACAAAATATATAGTAAATTCACTTTACAGTATATTCTGTGAAGCGCTTTGAGACATCTCGAAGGCATGATAAGGCACTATATCAAATACAAGGATTATTATTAAGCTCTCTTAATTCCTTCTCCACCATAACAAAATAGTACTTGCATTTGACCATTAGACGGTCTCAAAGCTCTTCACAGGATATACTGTGAAGTATAGTGATCCTATTTTGTAGGCAGATTTCAAAATCAGTAAATCTAAATTTTACTTAACTTCAATACGTTTCTGGAGTTGAAAATTAAATGCAAGTTTTCAGCCTGCGAGCAGTCTGAAGGAGAAGTCTTAATGTATCCCACTTAATAATAATCCTTGCATTTGATACAGCACCATATCATGTTGTTAAAATGTCTCATAGCACTTCACAGGATATACTGTAAAGTGAATTGACTGTGTATTTTGTGTGTGGAATACTTGGGACACTGACCTGCTAACTGACTGGGGATGAGAATCGTGGAAGAAGGCGAAAGAGAGATGGAGCGAGGAGCTGGCAAAGTTAGTGTTCTACTAGACACCAGTTTAAGAATCAATAAATGAAGACTCAGCCTACACCTCAGATTGTTTGTGGCCTTCACAGCATTATAATAGTGAAATGTTTCTGATCATTAACTTTGGCTAAATTTTGCACTAGTGTTTGTTCTGGTTCCCAAGAGGCAGCCCAGGCTGCAGCTTAGTTGGAAGTTTTTTGGAGTACAATCCCTTCCTCGCCTGATTCTGATCTCAGACTTAGCTGATGTCGCAATTATAATAATAATAATAATCCTTGCATTTGATATAGCGCTTTATCATGTTGTTGAGACGTCTCAAAGTGCTTCACAGAATGTATCGTAAAGTGAACTGATTGTATATTTTGTGAGTGAAACGTAGCAGCCAGTTGCTCACAGCAGTATTCCACAAACAATTGTGGATTGAATGATCAAATTATAATTTTTTAATTTTTGGAGGGAGGGATTATTACCCCCGGAAAGCATTTTTTAATGGATCTTATGAGAGAAGTACATGGATAGAGTAAGGAGAATTACAGGTGAACCCATTGGATTAAGATATTTAAGAAGTCACAATAAAGATTCAGGTGAAGAAAATCGTTTCAGTTCATATGGATTCATCCTTCCAGAATATCTCACACTGTTGTCCTTTCATTTCAGTGTCAAGATTTTTTGTCCTGGTGACTTTCACCCTACCTGTTAACTGGTTTCACCTGTTACTCAATCTGTGAAAAAACACACCCTGGTGTCACACCAAAAAATGCCCTTCACAATCTTTAGTCAGGCTTCTTGGTATATGTGAAAGTATTGTTCTGCGGCTGACTTTCTCAATATGGATTAGCATCAAATGCATCTCTCCAAGGTGTTCATTGAGACATCTTTTTCTGAGCCTGAAGAGCATTAGTTTCTTGTGTCGCTCCCATTGTTCATCTCTTTAAGATGGAAAGCCAGCCCCTTTGCTCTCCTCTCAACTGTCTCCAGGGCCTGGGTAATTCAACCCCTTATGATAGAGCAGGCAGGAAGATAAGCATTATTTTAGGTGTGGCCTGAGCAGAGCACTTATAGAAGCTTCATCAATATGTCTGACGCTCACTTTCCTTTTGACAGGTTTAGCTGTTCCAGGAAGGTTTGCGAGGATTTATTCAGTTGAATGAGAAGAGAATATGGTTCTAACTACTAATTAGAAGTGAGCCAAACCTGGTGTATTTTAATATTCTGGAGAGACTCCAAAATGCCAGTCCTGTTCGGACCTGACAACCCATCCCTCCCAACAGATAAAAAACACAAACAGGCGTAGCTTCAATCCTCAGTGTAGCAGTCAATATGAGCAGATGGTCATGGGTGAGCAGGGGGAGAAGAGAGGTCAGAATGGCTAATTGCCACAGCTATTCACTGCCGAACACTGGTCACTGTTCATGTCTAATTGAGACCATCCTACCTTTTGACGGCTTTGGCTTAGCGACGGTTCTCACCCCTTGATGTACGTGCAAATTTTATTAACGTTTTCATACAAACTACCCTCCGAAGTGCTTACTCCTTTTCTTGTCTAGAATACTACAGAGACTCAAGGATACATTCGGTAGAAACAATGGCTGTTTATTAAAACCTAGTCACTCGAGGCTACACAACAATGGAAGATATACAACAATGGGAGTAAACATAACGATCACACATAACTATAACAACTGTCAGCACAATACTGCATCAGTGAAGGAACATGAAATCAACGCTGATTGTACAATAGTCCTGTACACGTCAGTATGTACCGGATGACGACCATTAGATAGCGATCACAAGGAGCGCCGAGCATTGCCTTATATCCACGTGTGGCTCCTCCCAGTGTATGATGCGAATGCGATGGCTTTTCCCGCACTGGCGCCCACGTGTTATTTTACTCTGCGGCTGCTTGTTAATTGACTGTTCATCAAGCAGCCCTGGATCTGTACTTTGTTGTAAACTCGTGTGGGCTGCTGCTAACTCTGTCCTGTAAGCAGCTTCTGCAACTTGGAATCTTAAAGAACCCATTTAAAGGAGCGGGCTTGCCCATTTCCCTTAAATAATATATAGTTATATATGTTATTTACACATTACAAAATACTGCAAGTAACCGTGACAGCTTGCACTGTTCAGGACACATCTACAACTCCAATCTCATGCTCTGAGCTAGACATGCACTAACCATTTATTCGTACCTGCATCAAATAGAACACAAAAGTCTACTAACTCAGCACCACTATCAATCCATAAGATTATTAACTATTTTCAGTGACTGTGTTGAAAATAAAGCCACAAACTAGTAATTTTCTGCAACAGTATACAAATGTATTACAGGTGCAATCAATAACATTGCATTAAACAGAATAATAGGGTATACTTGACATGGATGATGTATGAGGTTGTTGCTACTTGACTCGGAATAAACCAAGTGCATTTCTTTCCCCTTCTCAGGTGGGCTGGGAACTTCCCTGTCATGGATACATAGTTGGATTCCATTTATGTAGAGAATCATGACAGTGAACCTTCATGTTGAGGATGAATTACTGTGCTCGTCTTTGGATTTCCAGGGGATCCTGGACAAGAGCAGGCAATCTCTGCCCTCCCTGCTGTTTGAAAACAGGCCAAGTGTGTATCAATCAACTCTTGGCGAGTAGCTGCTCTTCCCTCGGGCGCACTAACCAGAACTGTTACTTGTTCCAAAGGTAATTACTTTGCTAAGTGCAATCTCCGAGCAGTCTGCGCACCATTTTCTATCAAAGCCTGTTCCCCCTCAAGTGATAGATCCAGTAGAGTGTTATTATTGTGTAAATGGCAGAAGAACATTTCACCTATCAGCTATACAGTCAATTCACTTTTCTGTATATTTCTGTGGAGCGCTTTGAGATGTCTCAACGATGTGAAAAGGTGCTAAATCAAATGCAAGGATTATTATTATTACTGCTAGGTTATCAAGAAACACCTTGCAATAATACATTCAGGCTGGAGTGGACAACAGCCTTGGTATTGACCTTTCTGGTCCTGTTTATTCCTGTATAACATGATAACCATTCTCTGAACAATACCTTCCAAAAGCTAGTCATCTTTTATCCCTTTCCTTTTTATCTGTCTGATTGGGGCTCTTAGTGTCACGAGTGGCTCCCACAGAAACATTTGCTCTGTGCTTCATTGAAAGATGGAAAAAGGAGCAATCTAGAGAAAGTGGAGAAGGACTGTAGCAAGAGCTCCTCCACGCCCGACCCCCCCACCTCCGCCCCCCAGCCCAGGCCTGCTCATTCCTGTGTAGCTGAATGGAACCAGTGAAGCTTGCTTCGTTTGAAAGGAATATGTTAATAGGGGACAAGCTGAAAGAGTGTGGGACGGTTCGGTTTGTGAACAGGGAGGTGAACAAGGGTCCAATGGTTAGTTTCAAGCGCCTGCTTCTTACTATTGATAGGCAATCGTGCAGCACCTTTCACGTTGGATCAATGTCTCCAAGCACTTGGAGAAAGAAACCAATGGAGACTGGGGATCCTGAGAACAATCCTCATCTTATTTCACAGTTACATTCTTAACTAATAGAATGACACAGCCCTGTTGAACGCAGCTCAGAAATGTGGTGTAAACAACGTGAAAGGCGTTTTATGTTAATTTGTTTTTGTATCCAGTGAGACTATTTGATGTCCCGCTCTATAAGCATTCTCTTCCTTTTCCCAGATTCTGAGCAATTTCTCACTAGTGATGTAGAATGTCTTGCACGATGGAGAAGTCTTGCAATGGTCTTGTAACTAAACGTCGACAAGATGGATGCCATATTCCTTAGCTCCCATCAACGTCTTCTGTCCTGCGGCTCTGACCTCCTCAACCTCTGCGGCCTGTGGAGTCCTGTAGCTCAGTGGTTAGAGCACTCGCTTTGCAAGCGAGAGACCTGAGTTCAATTCCAGGCAGGGCGAAACCTTGAGCAAGTTTCCTTACTCCACACGCCTAATAATAATCCCTCCAAAACCAAAAACAATAATAAATTGGTCATTATCAATCTACGACTTTTTGTGGGACAATGCAGTGCGCAATTGGCTGCCGCGTTCGCCCACAAATATACAGTCAATTCACTTTACAGTGTGTTCTGTGAAGCATTTTGGGACGTCCTCCCGATGTGAAAAGCACTATATCAAATGCAAGGATTATTATTATTATTATCCCTCAGACTCACCGAACCTGTGCGTAACCTAGGTGTCAGGTTCAACTGACAGCTGTCCTTCCTACCCCACATCCCCTGACCAGGACCACCTTCCTCCACTTCCGACACATTACCTGCCTCCGACCGTACCTTACCTCATCCATGTATTCATCATCTCCTGCGTTGGCTTTCCTAATGCCCTCCTCACAGGTCTCCCCAGCTCCACCATCCACAAAATCCAGCTGATACAAAACTCCATCACCTGCATAATTACCCATACTAAACTCCATACACCATCACACCAGTTCTCGCTAGGCTCCACTGGCTCCCTATCGACTAATGGATTGATTGCAAGATCCTCACACTCGTTTTCAAATTGCTTTGTGCCCTGGCAGCTCCCTACCTCTCCAACCTGCTTACTCCCCAACCCACTACCCGCTGCCTCCACTCAACTGGCTCTGGTCTCCTGCATATTTCTCGTGCCCTACTTTCCACCATTGGCAGCTGTATTTTCAGCCACTACGCCCCAAAACTCTGGAACACTTTTCCTCTATCCCTCCACCTTGCCCCTTCCTTCCCCATCTTCAGATGGCTCCTGAAGACCTTCCTATTCGATCGTACCTGAGGTCACCTTCCCCTTCCCCCGGCTCGGGGTCATGCTCCGCCACTGTCAAGCACTCTCGGACTATACCCTACATGAGGGGAGTTATATAAATGCCAGTTGTTTTGTATCGGGCTACCTCGATGCTGTATGAATCCTGCTGCCAGTGTTATGGCCACAACAACAACAAATTAAATTTGTATAGCACCTTTCCCATTGGGAGGACATCCCAAGTTGCTGGACAGTCAGGTTTTGGACCGGAGCAGGGGGTTGGGATCAGGGTGTGTGGAAGGGAGGGAGGATAGGGGTAGGAGGGTGGCTGAAGGCGTGGTTGAAGGCGTGGTTGAAGAGGAGTGTCTTGAGACATGCCTTGAAAGAGCCAAGGGAGGGAACAAGGTGAAGGGACAGAAATGCTGAACACCCGACTGCCGATGGTGGGATGGGGTACGTGGAGCAGGCTGAGCCTGCTGAGTGGAGGGAACGTACAGATTTACATGGGGTTAGCAAATCACAGAGGTAGGAAGGAACAAGGCCATGGATGGACTTGAAGGTGAGAACGAGGATTTTGAACTCTATCCTCTGCCGGGTGGGGAGCCAGTGGAGCTGGGCAAGGGTGGGGGTGATAATAAATTAATAGATGAGTGGAGCTGTTGTGTTTGATTGTTTGATTGAGAGCTCCTCCACCTCTGATGAGGTAAGAGCAGCAATTTAATAGATAAAGGGAGGCTGCAAGAGATTTGGAAATGACAGGATAATTAGACGCAAGAGAATGTGAATGGTATTAGGCCATGTACGCTTTGAGACATACCTCTGACGTGACAAGGCTCTATACCAAATGCATTATTATTATAATTCGTCACTGCAGGGGAAAAGGGCTCAGTGCTGAGTTATCCAGAGAGGCGAGTGGCAGATTAAATTTAATGCGGAGAAATGTGAAGTGACGCATTTTGGGAGTAAAGTAAGTAAGTAAATCCCTGAAGGTGGCAGGACAGGTAGATAAAGCTGTTAAAAAAGCATACTGGATACTAGGCTTTATAAATAGGGGCATAGAATACAAAATTAAGGAGATTATGATGAACCTTTATAAAACACTGGTTAGGCCTCAGCTAGAGACTGTGTTCAGTTCTGGGCACCACACTTTAGGAAGGATGTCAAAGCCTTGGGGATGGTGCAAAGGACATTTACCAGGATGCTACCAGGACTGAGGGACTTCAGTTATCAGGAGAGGCTAAATAAGCCAGGATTGTTTTCCTTGGAGCAGAGAAGGTTAAGGGGAGATTTAAGAGAGATATTAAAAATTCTGAGGGGATTCGATAGGGTGAACAAGGAGAAACTGTTTCCACTGGCGGGTGGGTCGGTAAACAAAGGATACAGATTTAAAATAGTTGCCAAAAGAACCAGATGGGATGTGAGGAGAAATGTGTTCACACAGCGATTTGTTCAGATCTGGAATGCATTGCCGGAAAGGGTGGTGGAAGCCGATTCGATAACAACTTTCAAGAGAGAAGATAAGATATTTGGGGAGGACAAATTTGCAGTGCTATGGGGAGAGTGCAGAGAGTGGGATTAATTTGGATAGCTCTTTCAAAGAGCCGACAAAGACATGATGGGTCGAATGGTCTCCTTTTCTGTACAATTCTATGATTCTATTCTATGATTTTATGAAATGTGGCAGAGATATTGGCAGCCTGATGACTTAAGTGCTTATGACAAGTTAAACCAGGGTTAAGTTATCAGAATTTTGATGAACATGAATAGAAAATATGATTGGCAATTTGTTGTAGAAGGTTTTGTTGATTCTTTGTGACCAGAATGGGTTGGGTTGTCTCCCATAGTGTACAGTGTGTCCACAAAGTTCTGCTACTCTTTCCCCCACTCCTCCCAACCCCCAGTGCAACAACAACTGAAACGTGTGAAGGAATGATGATAATTGCGTTTAGAAGTCCTTAATTGTATTCAGTACAAGTGTTTAACTGTGTTTAACAAATTCAGAAAAATAATCAACCATGAAATCCTTGTGAGTTTCAGCATTTGCTTGTTCCTCAACCTTCATTAATTGTGTTGTACTTACTGTATTCTGGTTACCGTTAAACTTAATTATGTTTTTGTTGGCCTGTTTTGGAACCTGTTTCAGCCTGATATTTCTGATGCTCTTAGCCTGACAGTTGAATGTCAGCAAGATTAGCTCATGCCAGCGCCTCCGCACCTCATACACTGGCAACATCAGCATCCACGGTTGCACACTCCACCTCACCAAGCCAGTTAGGAACCTGGGTGACTTGTTCAACCCTCAACTGTCCTTTCTCCCCCACATCCGTGCCATGACTATCTCTGCCTTCCCCCATTTCTGCAACAATGCCAGACTCCGACACTGCCTCACCCCTCAGGCCGCCAAAACCCTCATACGTGCCTTCATTACAACCCGGCTCAACTATCCGAACACTCTGCTTGTCGGTCTTCCCAACTCTTCCCTCCACAAGCTGCAGATCATCCAAAACTCTGCAGTTCGTGTTCTCTCCTACACCAGGTTCCGTGACCCCATCGCTCCCACCCTCGCCCGGCTCCACTGGCTCCCCATCCCTCAGAGGGTCGAGTTCAAAATTCTCATCCTTAGCTTCAAGGTCCTCCATGGCCTTGCCCCCTCCCAGCTCTCTGACCTGCTCTATGTCTTCTGCCTGGCCGGCCCCACCATCAGTAGTCGGGCCTTTAGCCTCTCTGCCCCCACCCTCTGGAACTCCATCCCACATTCCCTTCACCTCGCTCCCTCCCTTGCTTCCTCTTCGACCGTGCCTTCGGCCACCCTTCTACCCTCTTTGCCCTCCACCATCCCCAATCCCAATACTCCCCCCCCCACCCGCTTGGGTCCTAATCCTTGACTGTGCAGTGCCTTGGGACGTCCTCCCGACGTGAAAGGCGCTTTATAAATGGAATCTTGTTGTTGTTGTTGTTGAAAGGCCCTTTACAAATGTAATATTGTATTGTAGCTTTAAGACCATTAGCCTAAAACAGAAGGATTCATGCTGAATTTTGGAAAATTCTTCACTTCGCCCTGCATTTGGAAGCTGCATTTCTTTCTACGAACTATGAACAATATAAACAATTTCATGTTCTGAAAGGGTTAAGGAGCTGAGCTCTGAATGGCAAGTGCCAATGATAAGGCTACAGGGGGTTTGCAAATAAAACATCAATCTTTGGCTGTGGGGAAATTGTTTTGAAAAAAAAGTACACTTAACTACAAACTCTGTGATGGCTAAATACACGTTAATGGGCTGGAAGGGACCAATCTGATGATTAATAGCGTCATGTTAGTTTACAAGTCTGGCTTGAAATGCAGAGTTAAGTAGCACACATAGCCAAGGGCTAACAAAGTCCTGAGCAACCGCAAAGTAATTTAATGGCTACTATGTTGGCACCTTCCTTGTCAAGCTCTATGTCAGATGGCCTATGTTCTTTGTGGCCAGAACATGACATAAAATTGTTGTGTTTATGTTGATGTTTTGATTCCTATCATAGTTTGAGTGGCAACTGGCTTGCTGAGTGCCGTTCAATTTGGCTGTATTTCAAAGCTGGTATTGACTGGAGTACAAGTCATTAAGCGGTTGCTATTTGATATACTTTTGAGATACAAATCAGTTTACGTTTATGTAAAGCATATAAGTACTTTTTTAAAAAAATACTCGACTGCCACGTTTCACCCACAAAATATACAGACAATTCACTCTACAGTACATTCTGTGAAGCGCTTTGAGATGTCTCAATAACGTGATAAGACGATATATCAAATGCACAGATTATTATTATTATTATCTCAGGTACAGAGGCTGTAGACCTGGGATACATCTGTATTGATTGCAAGGAGGTGACCACAAAAACCTTGTGAAATATTGAAAATTGAAAGGAACATCCAAGCCTCAGTGATTCATGTGAGATGCCTTCTCTACCAAAAGTGCTGGGGATTGTTTTCATATTTTGCACAAAAATCTGTTTGAAACTTTTGCCTGCCTACAGTCAATACTTTTTTTAAATGTATTTTTCTTTTTTTCGCTTTTTTTTAAGCCTAAAAGCCAGGTGTTGAGTAATATTCTGCCCTTGTCTGCATTACACCAATAAATCACTTCCAGTCCCTAAACTGATTCATAATTTCCAATTTCTGTTTCAGGACTATATTGGTCCTGTTTATACAGGTTGTGGGATGCTTCAGTTTACATTGAGAGATACTTTGCCCACAAATTCACAGTCAATTCACTTTACAGTATATTCTGTGAAGCACTTTGAGACTCCTGGAAAATGTGAAAAGTGCTATATCAAATGCAAAGGTTATTATTTATTATTACTAACCTCCCAAGTCTAAAGGACGGTCTATTTGGCTGTCAAAGGAAAGAGCAGGATTCTGTACGTCAACTTCATACTTTCATCAAAGGGCGTCCCTGGGAAATGTTCCTGATTTCACTCCTTTACCTTTAGTTCCTAACTGTAACCTAGTTGCATCATGCAGCCACCATCTGGCAGGAGATTAGGGCAACCTGGTACCACTATTATTCATTAGAAGGTGGGTTTACTGCTGCAAAGTACTGTATTATGGATTGTAATTTTTATTTGAGCTTTCCACCATAATGAACTTCGCCATCTAGTGGTCAGGTTATAAAGTGTAACTCTCAATGCAAACTGGAATGACTCTAAACCTTGAATTTGGATCAGAACCAAGCTAACCACTGCCTCTCTTATGAATCAATGTCCACACTTACCAGCCACTAGCAACAGAGTGCAAAGTGAGAGAAGGACGGTCTGGAATCACATGAGAGAAGATGCAGGAAATGCCGAGACTGGGGAGGGGGGGGCGGTCTGGCAACACTTACTCCCTGATGTGTATTAATTGCACTTGAGTGTGGATTAACTGTGTTTAGTGTATTACCTACCAACGTAGTTTATACTATCTAAGAATAGTAAATTCAAAAGGAATACTGTCAGATTCGCATTCATGTATTAAACTCATGACAAAGCTTTGAACCTTGGATGATATGAGATGTCACTTGCCTGCTTCAAAATTCCACCTGTGTCTGTCTCCTTGTCTTGGAGCACTCCCCCACTTGTACATGTATTCTTGGATCTCTTAACTATTACTGACTTCAAGTGGTCAGGCTCTTGGCTGACTAATTTTGTTGTGATTTCTGTGGCTTCAGAGCTGGGACAGTGAGTAAAGTGTCTAGACTTCCTCATTGCCTTTCAGTCTGAACGTTTGTCTCTTCTCTTCGTGCTTTCGACACTGCTCTTGCTTTTAATTTTTAACCAGAAGTGAATCAGAATTTAAGTATCCATTAGCTGCTCACAAGCAATGCTGATAATGGATTGCAACAACAACTTGCATTTATAGAGTGCCCGTCACACTGGGTAGAGTCTCAAGAGCACAGAAATGAATTATATAATTCGTTGCTGACTTTGTGAGTCATCTTAATCGCAGGGATGCATTGTATTATTCATTAACATTAGCTATGGTATGTCCTATAATCAATGTGACATTAATCCACCAGTAGTTTGGGACACACCAGCTGAAGAGGGTTTCATACAAAATCATTCATTGTAAACAGTCAAGCCATAGACTTCACAATAGTTCGCCACACTCCATCTCCACTCTGATGGCTCCCTTGTTGCATTTCTATTGACACTTTTCCATTTGGGTCTAGTACACAATTGTTGATAAATCGTATACCCAAGAATGAGGGTTGCAAGTAGGAGGATTTTTAGATCTAGCTGGAGTTGTTCTATGCAAAAACAGTTATAAATTTAGAAGGTGTAAATAACCCTGGTTCATCAGTCTGACTCAGTGGTAGCACACTTGCCTCTGAGTCAGAAGATTGTGGGTTCACACCCCACATTGGGAATTAGAATCACATAGTCTAAACTGACACTCCAATGCAGTGCTAGGGTTGTGTTGTATTATCAGAGGTGCCTTCCTTCTGATGAGACATTAAACCAAGTCTGCCTGTCCTGGTGGACGTTAAAAGATCCCGTGGCACGATTTGAAAAGAGGAGGCAGTCTTCCCAGTGCTCTGACAAACAATCCCCCAAATAATATTGGTCATTCACTCCATGGCTGTTTGTGGGACATTGCTGTGCGCAACTGGCTGCCTACAAAATATATAGAGAAACCACTTTACAATAAATCCTGTGAAGTGCATTGACACATCTTGACGATATGATAAGGCACTATATCAAATACAAGGATTATTATTATTATTACAATTTTATTAGTAATGTATAACAGTGAAAAACCCTGACCCTGAATTGTGGCTCAGTTACAGTCTGCAGTCCTCTGGTTTGATGCGGAGTTACTATGTCTACTGTATCCCATCAGATGCTCAGTTCAGATGCACCATAGCTTACATGCAGAGTAAAGCTTTCTCTACTGTTTAACCTGCAAAGTAAAGTTTGACTGTTTTTGGGCAAGAGCTCTTAAATGCCATCAACTCCTCTATACTGTTCAGTCCCCCAGGTGTGTGCAGCACACACAATATGCATGATAATGGTCCCTTTGTATCCTTTCTTTTGAAAAAAACCCTCTTTAATTTGTTCCCTCCTGTCCGGAAAGTGGTGACTTGTACTAGGGTGCAGTTTTGCAGGTGTCAAGCGCATTCCAATATCTCATCCAAATGCCCATATGTAGGTGTCAGCTTGGCTCAGTTGGCAGCACTCTCACCTCTGATAGTTGTGGGTTCAAGCCCCAAATTGGGTCTTTGAGTTCATAGTCTAGGCTGACGCTCCAATACAATGCTGCGGGATCATTGCATTGTTGTCCTTCAGATGAGACGTTAAACTGACCTGACATAATTTGTCATTCACTTAATGGTTGTTTGTGGAACAACAACAACAAGATTCCATTTATTGAGCGCCTTTCACGTCGGGAGGACGTCCCAAGGCGCTGTACAGTTGGGTCAGGACCCGAGCCGGGGGGAAATGGTCAGGGTGAGGGGAGGGAAGGGAGGGAGCGAGGAGGGGGTGGCGAGTTGAGAGGGGAGCTGAAGGCACGGTCAAAGAGAAAGGTCTTGAGACCGGCCTTGAAGGAGGAAAGGGAGGAGGCGGCGAAGGCACTGGGGGATAGAGTTCCAGAGCCTAGGGGCTGAGAGGCTGAAGGCCCGGCCACCGATGGTAGGGCGGTTGGAGCGGGGGATGTGGAGCAGACCGGAGCCAGAGGAACGGAGGGTACGGGCGGGTAGGTAGGGGGATAGTAGGTCGGAGAGGTAGGAGGGAGCGAGGCCGAGAATGGCCTTGTAGGTGAGGGTGAGGATCTTGAATTCGATCCTCTGGGGGATGGGGAGCCAGTGGAGGCGAGCGAGGGTGTGAGTGATGTGGTCCTGAAGCCTGGTGCGGGACAGTACACGAGCTGCAGAGTTCTGAATGACCTGCAGCTTGTGGAGGGAGGTGCCGGGAAGGCCGGCGAGGAGAGAGTTCCCATAGTCCAGCCTTGAGGTGATAAAGGCGTGGACCAGAGTTTCAGCAGCGTGAGGGGTGAGGTAGTGCCGTAGTCTGGCGACATTCCGGAGGTGATGGAAGGCGGTGCCAGTTGTGGCGCGGATATGGGGGAGAAAGGACAGCTCAGGGTCGAACAGAACCCCGAGGTTCCTGACCGGCTTTGAGAGGTGGAGAGTGCAGCCTTGGATGCTGATGCTGTCAGCGCCTGAGGTGCGGAGGCGCTGACGCGAGCCAATCAGGAGGGCCTCAGTTTTGCGTACGTTGAGCTGGAGAAAGTTATCTCTCGTCCAGGACTCGATGTCGGACAGGCAGGCTGTCAGGACATCGGTGGTCGTGGAGTTGAGGGTAGAGGAGGAAAGGTAGAGTTGGGTGTCATCCGCATACATGTGGAAGTTAACCCCATGTCTGCGGATGATGTCACTAAGGGGGAGCATGTAGAGGGTGAAGAGGAGGGGACCGAGGACAGAGCCTTGAGGGACACTGCACGAGACAGTGTGGGGGCTGGGGGAAAAACCATTTGAGGAGATAAAGTGAAGACGGTGGGAGAGGTACGACCTAAACCACTCAAGGACAGGGCCTTGAAGGTTGAGGTGGGAGGACAAGCGGTGGAGGAGGATAGCATGGTCAACCGTATCGAATGCTGCCGATAGGTCGAGGAGGACGAGGAGGCAGAGGGAGCCCTGGTCACAGATGGTCAGGATGTCATTGGTGACCTTGACCAGGGCAGTTTCTGTGCTATGGGCAGCACGGAAACCCGATTGAAGGGGTTTGAATAGTGAATGGTTGGAGAGGAAAGAGCGCAGCTGGGAGGCGACAACTCGTTCCAGGACCTTGGATAGGAAGGGGAGGTTGGAGATGGGCCGGTAGCTTGAGAACGTTGCTGTACACAAATTGCCTGCTGTGTTCACCTACAAATACACACTCAGTGCATTGTACAGTAATTCATATCAAGTGCTTGGAGATTTCTGAATGGCACAATAAGACACTATATGAAATGCAGTAATTATTATACGTGGATTGAGGTAGTGATTGTTGACAGGGTATTTGACACATATAACAGAGTGTGATCCTGTTGAAACCTAATGTATGCGTATTATATAAAATATACACACAGATGGGATCAATGGATTGTGATAAGGAGCTGGAATCTTGAGGTATATTGTTACTCACTCATCCATGGGTCGTTGAGGGCACTTGCAGTGCCATTCCAATTCTTCATAGACATGTCTCGATGAAGGAGGGACATCATGTACCAGGAGCAGGTGATAGTAAGTCAATACTGTTTTGTTTCACTGTGAGTAAAGTACCGTTTTTGTGGAGTTTTGCAAAGGTTTTTATTTCCAAAGCCCCTGGGTGGGAGAAGAGATGGTGAATCTAAAGCCATATCAGAAATAAATAAAGAAAATCGCTGCTTTAAAGACCTTTTATTTGAATAGAAACATGATCCCAATTCTTGTTGAACTATTGCAGTGTTAGAATGATAAAAGAGCATATGAAGGTTGAAAGGGAGTCCAGAACAAACGATCATCTGAACATCTCTACAATGCACTGTAAATAACACTGTGAGGTATTGTGCAAAAAAGAAATAGAAAGAAAAACATCTCAAACTACAGTAATATTACAAAGATATTCTGAGTACAGTTCATTCCTTCCTCCCTCACTTTCCTATCTTCCTTTCTCAAAGATGATGCCTTCTCTTGGGATATGGATGCACAGACATCAGGGGCCCTCCAGTACTTTGCCCAAGTGACTGTTCTTCATGGTGTGACCCTAATTGGTGAGTTGTGGTAGCAATTTGATTGAAAGGAATCGAACCCGAGACCTGCCTGCCTTATGTAACTAAGTGGTGTGCCATGCATTGTATTCACCCAGTGAACCATTGGAGATTGCTCATGCAAATAATAATAATAATCCTTGCATTTGATATCTCCTTATCACATCATTGAGACATCTCAAAGCGCTTCACAGAATATATTGTAAAGTGGATTGACTGTGTATCTTGTGGGCGAAACGACTAAAAAAGTTCCCGCTATCCAACATGCACTGAATTGAGAGAGAAGTGAATCATCTCGGCAATGTGGAGCTCAATGGGAATGTTAGCAGCCGGCTAATTTACGCTGCACCAGCTGTAATGAAATAGACTTAGAGCTTCACAGATACAGCACCCTCAAATTGACTTTGATTGAAACCATTTGCTGTGGTGCTGATTTTTTTCTCTCTCTCTTTCTTACACCGAAGCGGTTTTCCTTTTAAAGATTTTAAAAACAGATTGCGATGGATACTTCCCTCTTGTGCCTTGCTGAAACGGGCCGCCCCCTTTTTATATTCTTGAAGCTGTTTAACCAAGCATGCACCTGCATCAAAGGAAGAAACCAGGGTCAACAAAGCACTCCAGCTGATGGTGAAACCACCCTGCCTAGATGTGGGTGCATCTGAGCAAGAGAGCGGTGCACTTTAACTTTTCTTCTGTTCTTCATATGGGTGTTGCATCAAAGGGAATATTAATATAATTGGAACGATGAGGCTATAAATAAGTGCTTTCTTCCCAAAGATTGCAAGATAAATAGAGAGGGTTCTTTAATGAGGCCTCCTTGATCACACCCAGTGCAGAGGTTTCAAGCTCCGGCTTTAATTATAGGTTTTTGTGCTCCTGATGAATCCGGCACTTTGTAATGTTTTGAAGTGTGTGTTTTAAATCAGTTTGGCTCTTTTGGCACTGTTCAGGCCTGTGTTGTTAATTAGTTCCTCGTCTTCCCTTCACTTTTGCATCTCGAGATGTTGTTTCTGCTCCTGTGGGTATCGGTAACTGGATTGCACTCACACCTGAGATTTACACCTTTCAAAACCTCGCTCGCTGGACTTCAGAAGTCCACTGGAAGCCGAGAGACAGAAAGAGCAGCTTATTAAAACTGTAGGGTTTTGAAACAATCTTTTGCTTCATTTTTCGTCACCAAGAACAGTAAAGGCTTTTAAATGTAGTTTTGTGTAAATCCCTATTTCCATACTGCCCTCAAAGGCATCAGCTTCAACGAGAGGTCTCGGACATTCCGTGCTTCTGTTCATTTCAAATGTTTTATTTTTACACTCTGACATACTTGTGGCAAAGTGCACTTCAGACATTAATTCTCTCTGCAAGCCGTGAATAGTTCTGTCCATTTGAGGTAATTTAGAGCTTGATGTTTGTCAGGTATTTACTGAGAGTTTGAAAAGACCACATCTGATTCACACTGAAATCTCGCTGACTCATCATACTCTTTATGTTGAGCTGGTTTCAGGTCACTCTGAAGTTTTGTTTGATGTTGACTTTTATTGGCAAAGTGCCTCTCCCCCACTCTCCTCCCTCTATGTTTGGGTGTTTTAATGAGGAGTTTCAATAGTCTCTTTCCTCCCCACCAATAGCCATGCTTAGAAGCTATTGTACTGGCCACACATAGCGATCGCCAGTGTTGACCTCCCAGGCTGTAACTTTTTTTGGGTCAGCTGGGTGTCTGACACGTGCAAAACTCATTGCCATGCTTAAGAGTATCCAAACCAAGCTGAGAATTCCATGCATCCCAGCTACACTTACAATTCCAGAGAGAGAGATTGTTGGAATGGAATGCACTCTCTCCTGGGAGGGATACATCCTGCTTACCTAATTCTGGAAACTATTAGGAGCAGGTTGGCAAGAACCAAAGCTTGGGGACCCCAGAAGGTGTGTTGGGGTAACTGCTGGAATCTAACCAGCCATAACCGCACAGCTTGCCATTGATATCGCTGTCTGACAAGCTTTCCCATTGCTTGTCAAACTAGGACCATCCTGCCATTAGGTTCTTTGGCTTGCAGTGTTAACAGGAGCTGAGTGGGATGACTCCCTGCCCCCAGTGACCGGTCTGCCCAGGTTATATCTTCAGACACTGTCTGCATGCAGCTTCTGCTCCACAATGTGGTGATGCAATGCCACCACTTGAATGTTTGCACCTAGTGTCCACAGCAGTAAGGATTGGGAGAATGGCTTAGACGGAGAGCAAAGGTCCCTCATCTGCTCCATCGATGGGTCTTTAGTCCAGGAGTACCTGTCTGTATGCCAATTCCTTTTTTTTCCAGCCACTATCCCTGAAGTTTATCCGAGTTAGACAGGGGATATTATGTTGGTTGATGTACTTTATACCACACCCACAAGAGTTAGTTTGACGCAGTTTTCATGTTAATTTGACTATAACCCATAGGCATTAATACCATTCTGTGAACCAACGACTTAAAGCTCCCCAGATGGTTTCTGAGATGGTTTCAGAAATGGAATCAATGCACTCTCTCAATTGCTATAATATCCTTCTTGTGGTGTGTATTTTGAAGAGCCTTTAAAATTGTTTCTAATGGCATGACACCTGAAATTTTTTTAATGTTCTTAAAGGGAAGGTTGAATAACCGGCTCTTGAGAACAACAAGTGAGGAAAGAATCTGAGTTTGATTGACGAGCAGGGCAAAACCTTAGGCAAGTTTCTTTATTCCAGACACCTCTGTTTACCTAGTAGCATGTAGGAAAATGGTTGTTAGTTGATTGGCGGATCACATTCCATCTTTTAATCATCCTTCAAAAGAAAATTGCTCATTCAATTCATGACTGTTTGTAGAATGCTGCTGTGCGTAATTGGCTGCTGTGTTTCGCCCACAAGTATACAGTCAATGCACTTTACAACATACCCTGCAAAGCAATTTGAGATGTCGCAATGACATCATAAGGGTTGAGTTATATCAAATGTAAGAATTATTATTATTATTGTAATTATTATAATTATTATTAACAAAGGGTGTTGTGTTCCTTTCGGAGATCTGCATGTGTGTTCAGTTGAACTGCACAGAGCTCTGCTTGGCCCCAGCTGATAGCGGGTGGAGTGAGACGTTCATTTATGGTTCTTTTCTCTGATCTCCATCTCAATGGCATTCAGCTCCTCCTCAGTGCTTAAGATCTCTGCCAACTATTTGTTGTCCTTAATGTACTTTTAAGCGGACTCTTTGACTTTTAAGAATCTCACTGTCAAATGCATCTTTGATGTTACACTTTCCTTTCTTACCAGCTTGCAATTTGCTATGTTTTACTGACCTTCTCATCTGCTTTTCATCGTCACTAACCCCTTTCTTGAGCAATTATCATTTTTAGTTTGAATTCAGAAATAATAATAATACTTTCATTTGATATAGCACCTTATCACGTTGTTGAGACATCCCAAAGCGTTTCACAGAATATATTGTGCAAAGTGAATTGACTGTATTTTGTGGGTGAAACGCAGCAGCCAATTGTACACAGCAGTGTCCCACAAACATGACCACATTTTTTTGGGTGGGAAGGGATTATTACCCGCAGAAAGCGATCTGCCAATTGACTAACAACCGGGTACCTACTTACTGCTAGGTAAACAAAGCCGTGTGGTGTAACAAAACTTGCCTAAGGTTTGCCCCACCCATGAATCAAACCCGGGTTTTCTCGTTTGTGAGATGAGTGCATAAATCACTATTCCACAGGACTCCAATTTAGCCCTGAATGATGGAATAAAAATCATTGGTCACGTTAAGGATCCTTTGAGAAATGAGGCTCAGTCCAGCGACTAGCTGATGAGGGCTCACAGTTCAAACCTACTTTTATTTCATCACCAATTAGCAATGCAATTGGGAATTTGAATCTGAAAGATATGGGGAAGCATCATCCCACTGCAGTAGTAGATGGGGTAAAGAAGAAAGAGCTCTACTCTGTGTCCAGCCTGAGCTCAGTGTTTGTACTAACACAAGGTGTTTAATTTTCCAGTGCCATAATCCTGATCCTGCGCTCTTCAGATGTCAAATGACCTACTAGTGACTCTTCTTGAGGAGGAGCTAAGGTGAGCTCCTTTGAGCTGAGCTGACAATGGAACGTCAGACGAGAATTAAATCTCTTGGTAGTCCGGAACCCAGGCTAATTCCGCAGATCTCTAGAGCACTGCTGACAGATTGGGGTTTGAGGATTTCTTCCTACTCAGTTCCTATTACCCCTGCAAGCCCAAACCCTAATACATCTGGACAAGCTACAGAAAGCTTGCTAAACAGTACTCTGAATGGCATGCTGTATTTCTTTTTTGGTGGTTAAACATTGGAGTCTCCAAGCATTGGCATTCACCAAACCACCTGTGTCTGATATTCTTTGTAATTCGGTAAGCAGAGTCCATCCCTCCAGGGAGAGTGTGCCCATTTAATTTCCAGACGCTCAATTTCCATGTGTAGGTGACTTTGATATGTGGAACTCTGTCTGGTTTTGATATTCTTAAGCATTCTGATGGGTTTCTGTGTGTGACAGATCAAAAATAATCCACCAGTATAATTAAATCCTATAGGAATTTCAGTAGATTTGTTTGGCATGTCCAATGGCTTTTAAATCCACATTTTCCTGTCTGGATTGTTTTCTGATGAACGTTGAAAGTGTCATGTAAAATGCTTTTAAATATTTGCCTTATATCTGTTAGATTAATTGGATTAACATTCTCTGTCGTGTTTTTTTTTAATCTTGGGCAATCTTACAACTCCCAACAGGGAATTTCCCAGGAATAGGCCATTCCTTAGGAAATTATATAAGGCACACTCTTGTTCCTCCTATCTTAAAAGGGCATGATCAAATCTACAAATATGATAGTGTAGTGGACAATATGGAATTAATCCTGATGTCTCACACACAATGCAATAGAATTACAATGCAATTCGCATTTATATAGTAACTTTCATGTTGGTATTGTCATTGAAGAACCAATACTCGGGAGAATGAAGTGATATCTTCATTGCAGTCAGAGTAGGTGGCCCTTTGTTGCATGCCTCCAGGTTGACTTCCTTTGCAGGCTGTCTGGATCTAGATTCCATGAGTGTTTTCAGACTCCTTTTACTCCCGGAGAACTTTGTTAAGGTCTGATCTTCCTTCACGGAATGTAACTTCACACAGAAAAGTACTTAACATAACTCTTGCAAAGAGTACTTCAGCTCATGCACTGAGACAATATGGGGGTGAATGGGGCTGATGTGGTTATTTTCTACCTTATGTGAATTTCCCTAGTTTAAACTTGTTCCACGAACAAGCATATTCAGTCTCAACAATTGAACATTTTTCATTTACACCTAAGGGTATTTAATACACAAGGAGCACACAGGAAATATGATAAATTATGGTTTAGCTCCCTTAGTAATTTTTCTCTTACATCTTACTGTTTATTGTTTCATGTGATATATTTGCAAAATGGTATATAATCCAATTTAATTTTTATAAAATATTGGTTAGGCCTCAGCTAGAGTATTGTGTACAGTTCTGAGCACCACACTTTAGGAAGGATGTCAAGGCATTGGAGAGGATGCAAAGGAGATTTACCAGGATGGTACCGGGAATGAGGGACTTCAGTTATCAGGAGAGCCTAGAGAAGCTAGGATTATTCTCCTTGCAGCAGAGGAGGTTAAGAGGAGACTTAATAGAAATTTTCAAAATTATGAGATGATTCGTCAGGGTGAACAAGGAGAAATTATTTCCAATGGGGGTGGGTTGGTAACCCGAGGACACCAATTTGTTAAAAGAAACAGAGGGAAGGTGAGGAGAAATGTTTTCACACAGTGAGTTGTTTGGATCTGGAATGCATTGCCTGAAAAGGCAGTGGAGACCGATTTGATAACAACTTTTAAGAGAGAAGTAGATAATTATTTGGGGAGGACAAGTTTGCAGGGCTATGGGGAGAGAGTGGGGGAGCGGGATTGATTTCGATAGCTCCTTTCAAAGAGCCGGCACAGACACAATGGGATGAATGGCCTCCTTCTAATTCTATGATTCTAATCGGTGTACGTGATGTTATTACAACATTCAGTTGCTGAAAATAAAATGACTGTTTGTGGGACATTGCTGTATGCAATTGGCTTCCACATTTTGCCCATATCCATAGTCAATCCACTTTACAGTATATCATGTGACATATAGCGCCTTACCACTTGATCATATGGTAAGGCACTATAGCAAATACAAGGATTATTATTCATAACATTGAAACTGCACCGAACCAAAGAGATTGTGAAACGCACCCCATATAATCATCTTGGAGCGAATGGGATGATGTCTTGTAGACAGATCTCCCAAGAGAGGTGATGGGGAATCTGAAGGAAGGCAAACATCATCTGTTGAGGTAATGCAGTTTAGAAGTTTTAATGCAGGAGACCACAAGATGCTGTTTTCATTGGAAGTGTCTGTCGTGGCCCCGACTTCAGGGGATACTTAGCTTGGCACAAGGTCTATCAGTTCATAGTACCTCTGTTCTCTGACTTTTATTACATCGCAAATTGGTGGAGTCATGGTATTTGTCCTGGATTGTTTCATCTCCTTCATCAGAACATGCACACCGGATCTGTTCCTGGCAAATGCTTGGCTCTGTAGATGGATGAGATAAATGACAATGATGAACTGTTGCAAAAGTTGCCATTCTGATCACATATTGTTCTCACTTGGTTAAGATATGTCTGTAATTATACACTCTCTTGCACATTAGGGCGATCTGCTTATGCCCAGGTCTTGGATAAAAAGGTCCTATTGAATTGGGTTTTGAAGATAAAACTTAGCAGCTGGAATGTTTCCTCACACATAGATGTTAAACCTTTCTTAGCCTGTGCTCCCAGAAAGCAAGACCACTGGAAATAGTCATAAAATTGTACTTCCAGATCAATGGGCCACACTTGTTGTATATTAAGTGTATAAGCTACGGCCTAAAAAAGTAGGAGTTTGCAGTGCCACTGCCAGTCTTCAGCTCACAGCCTATGCTGTGGGAAACCACAGTCTTTGTAATTGTGTCTGATTGACAATGCTGCCTTTTGATGATACAAAAAATTTGAATGGGAGGAGGTGAGGAAGGTAGTGGAAACTGTTACCAACATACCAGCAGACTTGGGAACTCATGAAGACACTGGTGCCAGTGTCTTGCACCAGCAACCAATGTGTTGAAGCAGTCAATGATCTGTACTTTGAGGGCAAATGTTCAGTGTAAATTGCTACAAAACTAAAGATGCTGAGCAAAGCCGATTGCATGTTTGGCAGCATTCATCCAGCATATGAAAGCACAGCAACTCGCTGCTGGCTACCAGCAATAAGTACAGCCCAGCTATTGGTCGGAGGCACAGCCTGCAGGATTGTCAATTCTGAAAACATGTCCTGCCTTAAAAATCTTGTCCGATTTCGAAGGTTTTTGTTTCTTATTCTTGCAGATGCTCACAATGGTGAGAATAGATTGCGATCCAAGCTGTGTGACCCTTGGTGAGGCACCACAGCTTTGTAACCTGGTTCAGTAAAACAGTGAGTCCTTGGGAAGAGTCCTGCCCTATGTATGAGAGGTGTGATAGTATTCCAGGGTTGAAGTGGTCAGCTATGGGGTAAAGATGTGGAGCTGTCTCAAGATTTAAGCATCTTGGGACGTCCTCCCAACGTGAAAGGTGCCATACAAATGTAAATTTGTATTGTATCCAGTTATGGTGATCTCCTCTTGAAGGCTGGCTAAAGAGCTCGTTCACTAGGATTGAACCATTATGGCACAGAAGAAGACCATTTTAGCCCATTGTGTAATCCTTTCAGTCCCACTTACCTGCATTTTCCCCATACCCCTGTAGCTGACGTTTTTTTAAAGTCTCCACATGAGACATCAGAGTAACACGCTAAGGAACACAACAACAACAAAATTACATTTATAGAGCGCCTTTCACGTCGGGAGGAGGTTCCAAAGCACTGAACAGTTAGGTGTCGGGACCCGAGCATGGGGGAGAGGTGGTGTACGGGTGAGGGAAGGCAAAGAGGTGGGAGGGAGACCAAAGACACGGTCGAAGAGAAGGGTCTTGAGACTGGCCTTGAAGGAGACAAGGGAGGAAGCGAGGTGAAGAGACCGTGGGATGGAGTTCCTTGAGTGTGGGGGCAGAGAGGCTGAAAGCCCAATGATAGGTTGGGCGGGAGACATGGAGCAGACTGGAGCCCGCTGAACGGAGGAAGCGGGCAGGTTGGTAGGGAGTCAGCAGGTCAGAGAGGTAGGAGGGGGCAAGGCCATGGATGGCCTTAAGGTGCACCAATGCTGGGTCAAGCTGGATGTTGGTCTCTCATTTTTCGATGCGCTGCAACTGAAAGCAGAATTGCTTGAAGAACTCGGGGACAGAAACAGTCCTCACTAACCTGATGACTCAGAGTTTGGAGGAACCGACAAAGGAAAACTTGGCTGAGCGTTGGCAGGGTGAGGAGTCGCCCTTAAAATCTTCCAACTCCTGCAACATTTAAAGTGATGCATGGCGCCCCGGGGGGGGAAGTTTCACACAGTCTCAGAACGAAAAGGCACGTTCGTGTTTGCGGAGGGTTGAGGGAGTTTACAAATCTTAAGACAAGTTATGATTGTGGCTGGAAATATTTCAGAAGTTATATAGCTGCAGAAGGCTTATGTGTATATATATATATATATACATATATATAAACACACAGTATATATAAGGAGCATTTAAATGGGGGAAATTCCTCTGGTTTGCAGTCTGAGGGACTGGCAAGAGATGAAAGGATCAGGTTTCTTTGGGGGCTCCACTGAGACACTGTGTGTCAGTCAATGCACCGGGAGCTTGTGGTGCCAGGGAACTAACTCGCTCTGATTTGACTGCGAGCTAATTGCGGGGCTGATGTCACTGGCGATCTGGAGGCAGTTCGAAACCCATTCCGCCTTTTCCAGGTTGAGCGCATCCTTTTTTTTTAAAAAAAAGGAGAAAGAGAGAGAGAGAGAGTTCCTCACCACAGGTCTCCCTGTAACGTGGACCTTGAAAAAACAGGGGGTGGAGGCAGATTCTCTCCCTGATCAGGGGAGGGTTTTTTGCAGGAAAATCAGTCAACTGCAACCCCCCACCCACCCACCCACCTCCCCCCCACCCACACTCACTGCCCCCACACCCTCCCCTGTTGCCCGGGGATGGTTGTGCGCGGTCCAGCACAGATCGACCAGTAGCGCAGCCCCTGAGCCGGGCTGGGGACAGGCTGTCTGTGGGGGGGGGCACTTGCTGTGGGTTGGGATCCTGTCCCGGGATGAAGGAGACGGGAGAGGGGTTTCGCTTTCTCACGGGCTCTGGGCTTTCCCCGGAGCACATTCGGGAGGTTGGAGACGAGGGTTCCTCTGGATGGATGTGACTGAGAGCTCCCGATGTCTGCTCTCCTGCTGCTCTGTGCGCTCCTGCACCTCGGCATCACCAGCAGCCCGGTGAGGGGACACCCCGCGTGCACAGGTGAGGCTGTGGGAGGACAGGTGAGGCTGTGAGAGCACAAGGTGAGAGGACAGGTGAGGCTGTGAGAGCACAAGGTGAGAGGACAGGTGAGGCTGTGAGAGGAGAAGGTGAGAGGACAGGTGAGGCTGTGAGAGCACAAGGTGAGAGGACAGGTGAGGCTGTGAGAGCACAAGGTGAGAGGACAGGTGAGGCTGTGAGAGCACAAGGTGAGAGGACAGGTGAGGCTGTGAGAGCACAAGGTGAGAGGACAGGTGAGGCTGTGAGAGCACAAGGTGAGAGGACAGGTGAGGCTGTGAGAGCACAAGGTGAGAGGACAGGTGAGGCTGTGAGAGGAGAAGGTGAGAGGACAGGTGAGGCTGTGAGAGGAGAAGGTGAGAGGACAGGTGAGGCTGTGAGAGGAGAAGGTGAGAGGACAGGTGAGGCTGTGAGAGGAGAAGGTGAGAGGACAGGTGAGGCTGTGAGAGCACAAGGTGAGAGGACAGGTGAGGCTGTGAGAGGAGAAGGTGAGAGGACAGGTGAGGCTGTGAGAGCACAAGGTGAGAGGACAGGTGAGGCTGTGAGAGCACAAGGTGAGAGGACAGGTGAGGCTGTGAGAGGAGAAGGTGAGAGGACAGGTGAGGCTCTGAGAGGAGAAGGTGAGAGGACAGGTGAGACTGTGAGAGCACAAGGTGAGAGGACAGGTGAGGCTGTGAGAGGAGAAGGTGAGAGGACAGGTGAGGCTGTGAGAGCACAAGGTGAGAGGACAGGTGAGGCTGTGAGAGAAGAAGGTGAGAGGACAGGTGAGACTGTGAGAGCACAAGGTGAGAGGACAGGTGAGGCTGTGAGAGCACAAGGTGAGAGGACAGGTGAGGCTGTGAGAGGAGAAGGTGAGAGGACAGGTGAGGCTGTGAACTTCGTGCCCAGACCCACACAGGTTAGTGAGCAGGAGAAATTGCATGAATATTCAAAGGTGAGCGATGAGTTGTGAAGTGGAGAAAGATGGACTTTTTTAAAAAAGAAACTGTGATCGAGACCGTGCGAGAGGAATATTGTGCAGATAAACCTCACCTGTCCAGATGAGAGAGAGATGCTGCCAGTGGGACCAGACAAACAAGAAATCAGAGCCTGTACAAGAGGTGTAACGCACGATTCTAAGTCTAACTCAGGAATTGCTGTTCAGATTGGCAGATTTTGTGGTAAGCTGTTTTGTAGCCATGAAAGAAAATCAAGGTCTTTATTGTTTTTTTTTAAAAAAGATTCTACATATGAGAAGTCGCTTTGGAAGGTGCGGGGCTGATGGATAAAAAAACTTAAGTGTGAGAGGCTGTGCAGGTTAGATAGAGGGTCCAGAATAAAACGTGATTCTGAACAGACAGGAGAGACTTAATGGGGTTGAACAATGGCGTTGGAATATGAATAATTTTGCAATCAGTGTTGAACAGGAGGACAACAACTTGCATTTACAAAGCGCCCTTCACACAGGATAGTGTCCAGGGACACTGCAAGGACAGAGACTGGATAAAGATTGTACAATTATGAGCCACTGAGGTGCCCCAGGCAAGAGATTGAGAAATATATAGCGCAGGTCGATCGATGGTTGTGATAGAGAAGGAAAATCAGCATTGACATAAACAAAGAAAACAATACAAATCTGAATAACTATGGATTTTAATCCAACTTTTACTGCAGTGATGAATTGTAACCAAATTGATGTCATTCTTAACTGCATCTACTGAAGTAATAGTTTCTAAATGAAGACAAAATGGTTATTTTATACTTAAAGACACCATGTTTATAGAGCATGGTCCAGCTCACAATTTAGCTGTGGTAAACAAACGTATATATTGAAATGTCAGATCTGAAAGAATGGAAGATTAAAAACACAGTGTTAACATCCCTGTGCGCTGACATATTTACTGAGAGACTCTGTAACTCAGAAATCATTCCTTTCACACACATACAACCCCTAATCTGCAAACAATTGACTAGTTTTTAGTAATACTTACATTGTGTACGTTTGCCTACAAATACACAGTCACTACACTTTACAGTATATCCTGAGACATTTTGACGACGGGATAAGGCGCTGTATCAAATTTAAGATTATTATTGTTGTGCATTTCAGAACTAATTGTCACACATGCTCAACACCTTTACAGGACAGACCTGTCTTGTGGACTGACTCTGTGTGAATTTTGAAAAGTTGCAGGGGAATCCCTGACTCGGAAATTAGCTAATAATTGAAAATATTTTTTAATTCAGTAAATAATTTACATAAGAATAATGAATCCCTATGAGTGAGTTACAGGCTGGAATCTAATTCAATAGTTCAAGTTATTTATACAATAACAACAAAATTGTAAAGCGCCTTTCAAGTCGGGAGGACATCCCAAGGCGTTGAACAGTCAGGGATCAGAACCCGAGCGTAGCAGGGGGGCAGAGTTGGGATGAGGGAGGGCGGAGAGATAGGAGGGCGGCTGAAGGGGTGGTCGAAAAGGAGGGTCTTGAGTCGTGCCTTGAAGGAAGCAAGAGATGGAGCAAGATGCAGGGTTTGTGAGATGGAGTTCCAAAGGGAGTTCCCCAGGCAGAGATGCTGAAAGCTTGGCCAGCGATGGTAGGGTGGGTCGGGCGTTACATAGAATGATGGATAGCGGGAGTGAATTAGAAGCTGGTATCTAATCTTCATAATTATTAATATAAAATAATTATTATCTGATCCAGATGGTGTCGGAAATTTTGCCTGAAGCTTGATCAGAGAAGAGAGATTTCTGAACATGCGTGATTTTAATTCTCTGCAATTGACCTGAGTGTTTCCTCTTGGTTCAGAGGAAATACGCCTGTTCAGATAGCACAGATCAGACAGAGAATGAGTCAGCACAGAAGGTTCGTCACTACTGTTTAGCAGCAAGGCAACAATGATTCCATGTGTGTCAGAGGAGAAATGGGGCGGAATTGGAAAAGTCATTACAGTCAAACCTGTTCAAGCAACCATCTCCAATCAGCAATCACCCTATGTGCACAACCACCCTAGGACAACCTGGACAGTCCGGTTCGCACACCAACTCAGAGGCCACCCTTATACAAAGGACACTTTCGCCTGTGTTCAACAGGTTTGACTGTATTTTGACTTTTTAACTTTTAGTTCAGTCACAGAAAATGCAGTGGAAGAATTGAAACATTTTCATATTTAACAATTGGAAGACATAATAATAATAATTCTTGCATTTGATAACACGCCTGATGACATTGTCGAGGCATCTCAAAGTGCTTTTCAGGATTTACTGTGAAGCGTAGTGACTGTATTTTATAGGTGACGGCAGCCGTCATAAGGTACGCTTTGCTATTTTCAGGATCCAAATGAGGTGCAGTGGATGTATAACAGTCTGACTGTATAAAACTTGCTGTAGAAGCTAAACAACTTAGTGGTCTGGCTGTTCTCAGCACACAAATCCCATGTTTCATTCTTCTACTTTAGTTATTATTGATGGGTATCGCAGCCTGAAACCCCACGGTGCTCATTTAGTGGGCTAAGTTTACAATTGTAATTGTGGCTTCCACACAGCTCTTCACAATGGTTTGGCAGCTTCCACCTTGACCCACTGTTATTCGGCATTTCTTCTCTGTTTGAACACTGTTCAGCTCTGTAGTTAGAGGTGAGACTGTTTTTTAAAGTGCTGGTTTTTCAGCATTTACATCAATCCAGGGATTACAGGATTAAATGGAAATAATGAAAGAAGTGGTATGTGGATAACGGGCCTTCCCCTGTGCCCTATTCTCACACAAAGCCTTTTTTCCCCCTATGCTGGGCTATAGTAACCCCTCTCTTCAAAACCACTATTAATATCCCTTTCTCAAAAAAAAACCATTGAACATGTTCTGAATAGCCTTCTTCTGTGCTGTAATTTTTTGTGGTTCTGTGGACTCCTTCAAACTCTCAAGTTATCACCCCATCTCCGACGTGCCCTTCTTCTCCAAGGTACTGGAATGCACTGTCACCTCCCAGGTTCTCTCCTTCCCATCTCTCTCTGTACGAGTAACTTTGATCTGGATTCTTCCCCGCCCACAGCTCTGGCTAGAGTCCTAATGACATCCTCTCTGTCTGCGACCAGAGCTTTTTTGCCTCCTCGATCGCTCTGCCGCTTTCAGCAGAACCTATAGTGTATAGGCTATAGCACTTGCTTCGAGGACCAGGGCTCAATTCCAGGCGGGGTGAAACCTTAGGCAAGTTTCCTTCCTCCACACGCCTCAAGTTGGAACATGATTGTTAGTCGATTGTCGGATTCCTTTCTTGGGGTAATAATCCCTTCAAAAAAGTAATAATAATTTGGTCACTCTAACCACTGTTTATGGGAAACTGCTGTGCGCAATTGGCTGCTGTGTTTTGCCCACAAAATACACAGTAATACACTTTACAGTGGATTCTGTGAAGCGCTTTGAAATGTCTCAAATACGTGATAAGGCGCTGTATACAAGGATTATTATTATTGTGAGTGGGATTTTCACTGTGATCGGGTGGATTATTTTCTGTTGATATATTTAGATTTGCAGCCACTGGACCTTCTCTCTGAAATAACTGAAGACCGTGGGGGACGCCTGATTGGAATGGGGATCGTCCAGGCGCAGGGAGCCCGAGGCTTGCGCCTCGGTAAGGATCTGAAGGCAATCAGCTTCTCAGCCTCTCACATCTTTAAAGTTTGCAACCACTTCCCAGCCGAATTCTCCATAGTAATCACGCTCAAAGTCAATAGCATTGCACCAAAGGTACTGTCAAAACAAGAGTGTGCCTTTAGGCTACAATATGGGTCTGTAACTGAGCTCAATCTGTGCAGGGATATTACTGAAGATTGTGTTGTTTGAGGATATATGACCCTGTGGTGTTATTGGTAATGGTTTGATGTTTCTCAGATAGACTACAGCATAGAATCATTGAACAACAACAAAAATTACATTTGTATAGCGCCTTTGACGTCGGGAGGACATCCCAAGGAGCTAAACAGTCAGTGTTTCGGACCCGAGCTGGGGGTTGGGATTGGGGAGGATGGAGGGCAGGGGGGGAAGCGGGGTGATTGAAAGCACGGTCAAAGAGGAGGGTCTTGAAATGGGTCTTGAAGGAGGCAAGGAAGGGGTCGAGGCAGAGGGACTGCGGGATGGAGTTCCAGAGGGTGGGGGCAGAGTGGTAGAACGCACAGCCCCATTGGTGGCGCGGGCAAAGTGGGGCACATGAAGCAGGCCGGAGCCTGCTGAGCCGAGAGGGAGCTAGGAGGTCATGGAGGTAGTGGGAAATCGAGACCATGGAGGGCTTTGAAGGTGAGGACCAGTATCTTGAACTGTATCCTCTGTGTGATGGGAAGCCAGTGGAGTCGGGCGAGGATGGGGGTGATAGGGCCACAGAGCCTGGTGTGGGAGAGGACACGGGCTGCAGAATTCTGGATGATCTGCAGTCTATGGAGGGAGGAATTGGGGAGGCCGACAAGCAAGGAGTTTGGATAGTCAAGCTTGGATGTTATGAATACGTGTATGGGGTACAATTGAAGGGTGCAATAATACCATTGTCATGCAACTGTAGTAATTAAAAAGCCTTTAAATAGTGACATTGTAATATAACTTGTTCTGTGATGTGATACCGATTGAAAGTGTATCTGTAACATAAAACATTGCCGGTGTGATACCACTGAAACCCTCTTCATTGGTTACATGTAAAGTACCAGGGAAGCATTTATGTATACAGTGTCAATGATATAGTATTAAGCGAGACTGTAGAGTATCAGTGTGACAGCCTGACGCAGATTCAGGGCATTTCAGAGATTAGTGGCTGACAGTAAGGCCGCCAATGGTGGATTGGAGGGGTTGAGGGATGTGCAGGAAGCCCAAGGCAGGTGAACAAATAGCACAGGTAGAGGAGTGGGCTATGAGCAGGTCGGAGAGGTAGGGAGGTGTCAGGGCATGAATTGATCAGTAGATGAGTTTTTGATGGGAGCAAATGGAGCACGACAAGGTCTGAGGTGATGGGGGTGTGGAGTTTGGTATGGGTGAGGATACAGGTGGCAGAGTTTTGAATCAGCCGGGCACATAAGTTCCCTTTATGAAGGAAGGGCTATGTCACATGGGAATTCCCAGCTTCAACACGCCTTTAAAGAGATGGGCCAAATGGGATTTCCCAAAAGCAGGCCTGCTAAACAGATTTGCTTCCAGATGAGATGCTGGGTTTTCCTTTCACAGATGCTGCTGGTTGCCCTGTAATCATGTAGAGTATTGGTTAGAGCACTCCCCTCACAAGTGAGAGGACCTGGGTTTGATTCCCGGGCAGGGCAAAACCTTAGACATGTTTCCTTACTCCACATGCCTCTGCTTACCTAGCAATAAGTAGGAAACCGGTTGTTAGTCGATTGGCGGATTGCCTCCGGGAATAATAATTCCTTCATCAAATAAATAAATAATTTGGTCACTCTTCCACGACTGTTTGTGGGACACTGTTGTATCTAATTGGCTGCAATGTTTCGCCCACAAAACATACAGTCACTCCACTTTATACAATATTCTGTGAAGCGCTTTGAGACGTCTCAGTGACACGATAAGGCACTATATCAAATGCAAGAATTATTATTATTGTTGTTAATATTATCTGCCTGTTCAGGTGGATATTAAAGACACTTTCAAAAGGCAAAGAGAGATTTTCCAAGACCTGGCTAACAGCCCTCTAGGTGAATATTTCATGCACCTTATGCCTGTTTGTGAGATATTGCTAGGAACAAATTAGCTGTTGAGTTTGCCAACAGCTGCAGTCACTATACTTGGCAGCAATTAGGTATGAAATGCTTTCAGGCACTGCATTGTTATAGACGCTATATCAAATGTAAAAGTTATTCAACATGACCAGCAGGCTTTTGAAGAGGCGTCACTCTATAGTATTACTAACTTCCTCCATTTACATTGCAGAGGAATGAATATGTCTTCACTTTGCTCAAGGAGGGCACCAGCCACATGCTGCTGGGACTGAGGTTCTCCGAAGACAAGCTCCACTTTGAGTTTTCCTCCGGCCTGAGGAAACAGGTCACATTCCGGGGTGTCCGCTTGGCAGATCGACGCTGGCATACAGCGGTGCTGGCCATATCTGGGGATTTTGCATCACTGTCGGTGGACTGCTGTCAGCCCGTGGAAGTGTGAGTAATTCTCCGCTTCTCCTCAGCCATGATGGAGTGAGGTATGACTTAGCGGCGGTGTAGACAGGAGTGCAGCACATTCGAGCGTTAAATAGACTTTGTCTGAAGGTTAAGTGCCTCTCTAAACACTTCACCGTGTGTAGAATCAGGAAGGAAATAGCGAAGCAGCGGGTGGTGGTATGTTGCATTGCAAAGTGCTGCTACCCCAGAACTGTATTTTACAACCTTGTTTTTCAAGTGTCCTCTAAAAATTATCTTATAATAATAATAAATAATAAGCCTTGCATTTGATATAGCGCTTCACAGAATATACTGTAAAGCGTAAGGCTGTGTATTTTGTGAGTGAAACGCAGTTCCCAGTTGCGCACAATTATGTCCCTCTAACAGTCATGGAATGAGTGACCAATTTTATTTGGGGGAATTGTTGACCAGAACACTGGGAGAATCTTCCTTCATGTTCCAGGACCTCACTACGTCTCCAACCTGCTTACTCCCCAACCCACGACTCCTGCCTCCTGCAGGTCCTTTGGGGACTTCATTCCATCATCGGTGGCAGTAGCGAGAATGCTACTACTAGACCAGACAGAAGTCTTTGCATTTGACAGAGTGCCTGATCACGTTACTGAAACGTCTCAAAGTACTTCACAGGATATACCGTAAAGTGTAGTGACTGTGTATTTGTAGACAAATGTGGCGGCCAATTTTTTTTTCAACATTATAGGCTCTTTATCAAATGCAAGGATGATTATTGGTAAATGCAATGCTTGGTGTCATGATTCAATCACTATTGTGAGCTGGGTTGATTGATCTCTGCAGGGATGGAATGGCACTCCTGTATTCGGCCTCAATAGTATCTTTCTTACGCTGAACTCTTTGCTTTGCTATTTTTAGCCATCAGTGTATAAAAATAATAATATTCCTTGCATTTGATAAAGCGCCTTATCACATATTGAGACTTCTCAAAGCGCTTCACAGAAAATATTGAAAAGTGGATTGACTGTGTATTTTGTGGGCAAAACACAGCAGGCAATTGTGCACAGCAGTGCCTATGGTTTCGCCCCGCCCAGGAATCAAACCCGGGTCCTCCCTTTTGCAAGGTGGGTGCCATAACCACAACACTACGGGACTCCACCCTATTGCCCCAAGTTAGACAGAAAGAAACGTCAAGAGGTACTGTCCAGTGGCCCTCTGGTAGATCACACCAAGAGTGTCAAGTGGTGGAAGGATCAGGCTTGCCTGTGTGTAGCCAGCATGGCATAGCAGCCAACAATAGTGTCTGGCCACATAGAATAGACTCATGGTGAGGTGCTGGAGGGTGACTGCCATCCCTGATACTACCTCAGCACAAGGCAACGCCTGTAAGAGAGCGGACGTGATAATTGGATGAAGAAAATATTTTTTACTTTTCTCTATTCATTACAGGAATGAATTCTGCGTTTAATAAGATCAAAGAATTGTACATTTATAATTGGAATTTGTGGTTTTCCATGTCCAGGAAATTGCTGAGTTTTGATGTGTGTATTTAAAATGAAATTGTACCGTTTGCAGGATTTTGGATATCCCTTCCCTGAAGCTCTAGACGTAGGAAGATCAAGATTCTACATTGGGAACAGAAGGAGGCAGAAGGGATTATTTTCAGTAAGTATTTGGGGAAATGAGGTTGAGTACAAACAGGGTGAATCTGATCAACTATGTCTGGATAATGGATGTTACATTCATGTGGGTCTTCATAAGCACAATTTACACTGGGGAAAGAGAAAGAGAGGACAGGGTGACACTCTCTTACTCAGCACACGTTACACTGGATGGGGGAAATATAACTGTAACCAATTCATTGAGATGAATCTTGGTGGAGGGTGATGAAACATTTCTCGAGCAGTGAGCATTTTCAGGACACATAACTCAGATACTTCATCCCAGATCAGAGATCACTGTTCTGCACTCTGATACCCACTCAAAATTGCTTCTCTGATTCTCTCCTTTTACTCCTTTAGTTACAGCCTGGACTTCATTCCCTCTTGTCCTCGAAGCATTTCGCAGGATATACTATAAAGTGTAGTGTCTGTGTATTTTGTAGGCCTGATTCCAGTAATTATTGCTTGTATAAAACCAGATTCTCTATTTGCTTCCAGGGCAGACAGCAGGTGATAGTCAGTGGGCAGATCTCCTTAGTCAAATGACATTTGTTCCACTTCCTGGATTTGAAGCAGTCCATTCTGATGGGTTAGGGTTAGCCGATCAGCCAAGTTCCTACTTACTGCCAGCTAAACAGGAGCGTATGCAGTAAGGAAACTTGCCTAAGGTTTCGCCTTGCCGGGAATCAAACTCGGGTCCTCTGGCTTGTGAGGCGAGCTAAGCCACTATGCTACGGAACTCCACAAGACTCCATATGAGTAGGGGAGAGAAGTATACAATCTGAGTAATGTTGTGAAGCTGTCTCTCACGTGATGTGTTGCAGGGCCTGCTGAGGCAGCTTGTGTTGCTGCCAGGATCGGACGCTATGAGGAAAATGTGTCCCAGCCCCAATCCCAGATTAGCCACACTCTCTGTACCCACCATTTTATCAGAGCTGCCGGTCAAGCCAACAGAGAACGATGTATTGAAGTATCCGTATGGTAAGGCTTCCATTCTCATATTGACTTACTGATTCTCCACCTTCAAAGACCAGGAGTACTGAGGCCAATTTCAGTGCCACAGCAGGTGGAGATTGAACCTCAAATCTATGTTGTCTGTGGTTCGGTATCACAGTGAGTAGTGCTCTTACTAAGTGAGCTAATGGGAACCCTAGCTGTGACCATTCTTACATAAATGTTTATATCTCCCCTCACACAGGCAGCAAGACAGTGAAATTGGGTCAAATGGAGGCAATAAATAATATTAAATTAAAAGTATCTGTGTTGGAAACTGAGGGGGAAATGTCATCCTTCAAATTGTTAAGGGTACAGGGTCACACAAGTCAGAATGGTCTCTGGTCTGTTACTGTGTGGGCACTACAGCTGGTCTCTGAATCCCTTAAGCTAAGGAGGAAGAGAAAAAAAATAGATCCTGCTCTCTGGAACTCTCCCAAAACTCTTCTGCCTCATACGGTCTTGTGAAGGTTGCTATCATAGTGTTGTTGTTAACTATCCGGCGAACCCTGATGAAAGGGCGTGTTTGAAGACAAAATGAGAGTAATGTTGGGCTCACTACTGATACGTTCCATGGTTAAGTGGCTTGCTTAAATCACTGCCTTGACTTGCACATGAATAATAGGCACTTGGGAAGGGCTATCAATGCCTGCTGCAGTCATTGCATTTAGGACCTAGAATACCTAAAAAAATTCAGATTATAGGGGTGTCGTCAGTGGGACTGAAAGGATTGCTTTTGAGGGAGCCGTCACAGGCACGATGGGCCAAATAGCCTTCTTTTATGCTGCAAATTTTTATGGTTCTAGGACAGGAGGATAAAGGCAGAAAGTATGTCCTACACCATGAATGGCTCCTGATGGAAAGTAATGTCGGGATTGGACATATGTAGATCCTCTTCCAGTAGTGTGTTCTATCTGCTTCCTGTCCTGCTTAGACTGTGAATGTTATTCATTTTGCCACAAAATATACAGTCAATTCACTTTACAGTATATTCTATGAGGGGGTTTTGAGACATCTCGAAGACACGATAAGGCGTTATATCAAATGGAAGGATTATTATTGTTATCATTATTTCCCCCCTTACTGTTGTGACACCCCACCCCCCTCCTCCATCTCTCTGTGTTGAGTTTAGAAGCTGAAGTCAAGGTGACCTTAGGAAGCCACCCACCCTGCACTCAAACTGAAGCCGGGCGTCTCTGGTTTGATGTCTTCCGAAGAGGCCTGTTTATCTGTGATGGCAAGACCTGGGTGTCCATGTTAAAAGGTAAAATGAAGATAGAAATTCAGATAAAGAAGCATTGCTTATAGTATTTGCTCCCTGATAGATAGCAATGGCTTTGGGTTTAGGTATTTTATAGATCATGTTTACTGTGGAACATGAATGGTAATATATAATCCAGGACCACTAACGTCCTGACAGACTGCCTGTCAGACATCAAGTGCTGGATGAGCACCAACTTTCTACAGTTGAACATCAGCAAGACTGAGGCTCTCCTGATTGGCTCGCGCTAGCGCCTCCACGCCTCAGGCGCTGGCAGCATCAGCATCCATGGATGCACACACCACCTCACCAAGCCAGTCAGGAACCTTGGCGTCTTGTTTGACCTTCAATTGTCCTTTCTTCCCCACATTCATGCTATAACCCACTCTGCCTTCCCCCACCTCTGCAACATTGCCAGACTGCGCCACTGCCTCACCCCTCAGGCCACCGAAACCCTCATACATGTCTTCATTACATCTAGGCTCATCTATGCCAATTCCCTGCTCGTCAGCCTTCTCAACTCTCCCCTCCACAGGCTGCAGATAATCCAGAACTCTGCAGCTCATGTCCTTTCCCACATCAGGCTCTATTACCCCATCACACCCACCCTTGCTCGGCTCCACTGGCTCCCCATCTCTCAGGTTATCGAGTTCAAAATCCTCATCCTCACCTTCAAGGCCCTCCATGGCCTTGCCCCCTCCTATCTTTTCAACCTGCTAACCCCTTATCAACCTGTCCGTTCCTTCCACTCAGCAGACTCTGGCCTGCTCCCTGTCCCCTCCCATCGGCAGTTGGGCCTTCAGCCTCTCTGCCCCCACCCTCTCATCCGTACCTTTGGCCAACTTCCTACCCTGTCTGCCCTCCACCCTCCCTGCTGCCAACCCCCCAACCCCACCCCGCTCCGGGCCTAATCCCTAATCCCTGACTGTTCAGCGCCTTGGAACGTCCTCCTGACGTGAAAGGCGCTTTACAAATGTAATTTTGTATTGTATTGTGTAATATGTATGAGGTAGAATATTTATAATGTGGAGCATGTACATTACAAGCGCTATATCAAATACAAATTATTTCCAGCTGTTTCCAAAACAGTGGCTACAAATTATACAATGAACTGATGAATGTAGCCCTGTATACAGACAGCAGGAATCACAGTGTAAATCTTTCCACAGTTCCGACTGTGAGGACAAAAGGGGTGCTGATGAAACGTGCTAAACAGTTAGCAGCATGTCAAGACTGGCCTCTCTTTATTTACCCGACTTACTGAGAGTACATCATGTGTCAAGAACTTGACGTGAAATGGGCGTGATGCCGAAGCCTGAAAATCATTACTCTTTTCGGCTGCAGCAAGATTTAAGACTCTGTTCCTGGAGTCAGAAATTCCACCTGGTTTTAGCCTGAAGATTATTTTGGATCCTATAGAAATTTGGTGAATTCTTAAATTTGGTCTTACTTCTGAAGTTTTTTTTCCAGGTTTTTTGGTAATTACAAAAACCTGGCTCCCAAATTAAGACCAAATTTCAGAATTTGCCATAATTTGGATAAACAATCCAAAGACAATGAATAGTCTTAAAGGTAAAAAAACTATGATATTTTGGGCTTTGGGAGTTTTGCATTTTGTAACCAGGCTTTAAAGTGTGGATCTCTCTGATTATGTGGTATTTGCACAAATGTCAGCAGATTTAAGTCTTGCTTTGAAGTCTTGATTTCCAACCACTAGTTTGTGGATTGTGGTAAAGCTTTCTGACTGAGCAGGAATATAAGACCACATGGGAAGCCAGGGCATGGGAGACAAAACCAGGGGTTTGCTCAAGTAGATGTTATACTACTCACTCCTATAGCTCAGTGATTAGAGCACTCGCCTCGCAAGTGAGAGACCTCAGTTCGCTTCTTGGCGGGGCGAAACGTTGGGCAAGTTTCCTTACTCCACACACCTCTACTTATCTGCAGTAAGTAGGAACCCGTTTGCTAGTTGATTGGCGGATCGCTTTTCCAGGGGTAATAATACCTTCAAAAAAAATTATAATAAATTGGTCACTCAATCCATGACTGTTTGTGGGACACTGCTGTGAGCAATTGGCTGCTGCGCTTTGCCCACAAAATATACAGTCAATTCACTTTACAGTATATTCTATGAAGTACTTTGAGACATCTCAAAGACGTAATAAGTCGCTATTATCAAAATGCCAGTGTTATTATTACTGCATAGTTGCTGAACTTTGTTTATGAGATAATATTCATTCACTCAATCAATGATGTTGCAATGCATTTTCGGTGGGATTCAACCACTTCTTTGCAACACCACCTTCAAGGGACAGTCACAAATGACAATGCTTTTATAAAGGGTGTCTCACAATGGAAAGCCCTTTATCCACATATTCAATAGGTATTACCTTCATCAATTTGATCCTAAAAGAGGATGGCACAATGACCAAGACACTCGTGGTTGCAAAGTCCTGTTTGTAGAACTATAGCAGTCACCTTCCAACTGGGGCTGATTCATTTGAGGCAGAGAAACAGAACACAGTCGTGGCAGATTTGATGCTCTAAGAAGTTTACATGTTTTCCTCTCTGATTCTTTCACAGCTAAAGAAAGACTGGACTATGTGGAGGAATATCAGAATCTGGTCACCTACTCAGAGACTCTCGACGTTGAGATCTTTGAGATCCCAGACATCGGCCTGTTTGCTGCCACAGCCAATAAGAAGCCTCAGCCTGGGTCCACCATTTTTAAATGGTTGGAAGGGAGGTTTGAGCCATACCAGAATATCACAACGTACGAAGCTCAGGCCTGGAAGCATTTCCGTATTGGCACTGAGGTAAAGCTGCTCCAATGAAGCCCAAACATGTATTCCCCAAGTGGGTTTAGGACCCCGTTTCTATAAATGACTAGTGTAGAAGCTGTACACATCCTCCCATCAATAAACCATAGGGTTTGGAGAGTGTGAGTTATGAATCCTGGTATGGCGAGGTTAGCTGATGTTACTCAGGCAGCAGTCAGGCTACAATTAGCCTCAGATCCCTTGGTTTCAGGAAGGTGTGATCAGCCAGGGTATTCTTGCTTCTCGTCACCTTCTGGAAACACCCTGCTCCCTTCCCCTCTTGCAAGTATGTGCACAGTCTTGGGTCAGTTGTTGCTCTAAGGGATTCCGTTTTTTTTCCTCTCTCATTCTTTCCCAGCTTAAGAGAAATTGGACCATATCAAAATATGATCACCAACTCACAAACTCTTGACGTTGGGTGAGGATAGGATCAGGCTCAGCTGTAACGCCCGCTTGTTCTCAAATTTTCTGCCGACACTCACATTTGAGACTTGCACTTGAATAATGGCCATTTGGGACTACATACTGGAGAGCTTCTAGCTCCTGTTGAATCGTATCCCATGAGAGAAGTCTGTGGTATAGTTATATTCAATCCATAAGTTTCCTCGTTTTAACTGCACCTATTTGATGTTTCCCATTTTCCATTGAGAATGGGGATTGATTCCAATTATCGATGTATACAGCTCCCATCACTCACAGAACAGGGTCCCTCTGCAGGGCTGCTTCTATTAACGATGTGTCTTTACAGGTCTTCTTGGCAGTGGCTAACTTTGAGAAGAATGACCGCAACCAGGAGTATTCTGTCATCTACAGATGGAGCAAAAGGAAGCTGCAATTTGTTTTGCACCAGAGGTTGAAGACCCACAGTGCGAGGGACTGGGAGGCCTTCCACATCAACGGGGAGACCTTCTTAGCTGTTGCCAATCATCGTGAAGGTAATGACATGGGCTGCTTGTTATTGCATCTTTTCCCTGTGCCCCTCAATGTTTCAGAAAAAGACGCCTTGCCACCTGCCAGCCAGGGGTTGAGGGCAGCAGGGCAGGGTTTGCACAGCCGATAAAGATGAGGCAAGACTGAATGTGACTGATGTGCTGTGACTAATATAATGAGGCTTACATCTGCACAAACCATCAGAGGATGGTCTGAGCCTGATCAGTTGACTCATCTGCTTGAAGGATGAGACTGAACAATAAGGGAGGGTCTCTAAATCTCTCACTTCCCATTTAGTGAAGAGTGGCCTCTGAGCAGTAGTTCCTGCTTCTTAGCTTCTTCTCTGTCAAAGAGACAGTCAGCAGCACACACATACACACAACTGAAAAATATCACCTTTTTAGCACTCAGAGAAACTGCCCCGTGTAAAGGGCGCTTGTTTTTGGGATCCTATATTGTATTGACCTTGAATAATCATTTCTCTCAAAGCAGACGTGCACAATAAGGCTCAATTAACTAACTGGTGTCCGCCTGGTTCAGTTAGTAACATTCTAGGTTCAGTAGCTGTGGGTTCAAACCTCACATTGGACTTAAGCTCAGAGCTTCTGTGTGAAGTAATGAAACCTGAACTGTCTATTCACTTTCCCTTTTCTGAGCTTGAGTCCATACCCCCTTGTTCTTGAGGGCCATACTCGGGGAGCTTCACTACCCTGCACCACGGGGTGTTGGATGGAGGTTTATACTCATTGTTCCTCACATATCAAGCTCCTGATCAGATAGCTAAAACTTTTGCATCTTTGAGAGAGCAGTGAGAGAACTATTGCATATTTGAGAGAACTATTGCATCTTTGAGAGAACTATTGCATCTTTGAGAGAGCTGTAAATCTCTGAAGTCGAAAAGTGTTCCATTTCCCAACAATCCCCCACTTTGTGGAGCATAAGAATTCACACAAAGAAAAATTATACTATTTCCACTTAAAACAGTGGGCAATGACCTTAAGGTAATCCCAGACTCCAGGTTTTGAATGAACCGTGAAGGCTATAAATCGTTTGCTCTGGGTTCTGGTTATGTATTGGTCAGTGTTGAGTGTATGTGAGTGTATTCAGGACCACTGGGATTGGACAATAAAATCTGGACACAGAGTTCTGTCAAATATGGTTTGGGATTGTCCCCAGGTGCTACAGGTCACAATAGTTCACCATAAACTTCACTGTACCTCTGATCACAGACTCCTTATTTTCCTCCCGAACTACACCCTTTATAAACTCAGGATCTAACTAATCTAAAACTCTGCAACTCAGATTCTCTCCCACACCAGACTTCACAAACTCCGTCATTGCCAGGCTCTGCTGACTCCTTGTAACACAGCATCTTAACTTTTTGTCAACCCAATTTTAAAATCCCTCCACGGTCTTGCTACTCCTTCCTTTGCAGTCTTCTTCAGCCCGATTCTCCTACTCTACTTTCCAACTGTATTTGTTCCTCACTACCTCCATCCCATTATCAGTGGCCCACGCTTCAATCTAATGCCCCACTCTCTCAAGAACTCTCTCAAAATATTCTTGCTTTCTCTCCTTCCCAATGTACCTCTTTGGCCGTACTTTTGGTCATACCACAAACTTTCCCTCCCCCTGTCTCAGTGATCCCCATCATCTTTGTAAAGGTCTTCAAATGTTGATCCTATGTGGAAGATGCTATATACAGTAAACTCCTGATAACTCATCACTCCAAGGGGAAAGGGTTCAGTGACAAGTTATCCAGTGGTAAAGTTAGGCATATGTACAAATACATAAATAAATGCGGCTGGGATATTGACAGCATGATGACTTATGTGGTTGTGACAAGTTAAGTTAGGGTCGAGTTATCAGGAGTTTATTGTAAGTGAAAGTTGTTGCTTCGCTCCCCTTACAGAAAGCAGTCCCACCTCCTACATTGGCTGTTGGCGAATGGAAAATAGTACATTCTTGCACTCAGGTGCTGTGATACAGTGATGCTGAGCTTCAACACATGGGGGAATGGCCATTTCAATCCATGCAGCTCCTGACAAACACAGACAAAGAACAAGTCAGGACAAAACCTGCTAAAAGTCTTTGAACCTGCTGCTTATGTCAGCCTTCATGTTCCACTCATTTGAGCTCACAGGGGGAGGAGCTGTTCTGTGAAGTCTCTGGTGCTGTCACTGTTCCATTAAAATAAAAATAACAAGCGCATTGATTGTAAATACACTTAATTCTGTACACTCTCAAATATACTCAGTTATTTAACTCTTAAGTAAGGATATTCAACAAGAACTGAAAATGTGTCTGTGTTTTTGTAGCAGATCGCAGTTTACATCCAGCAATGTCCCACAAATAGCCTGAAGGGAATGACAAATTTTAGCCGGGGAGATTTTTGGTCAGAAGAGCTGGGAGAAGCTCCCTTCTATTTTCGTATAGCGAGAAGGGATCTTTAATAATAATAATAATGTCCAGTACTACATTGGACTGTCAGCCTAGACCATATGAGTTGAAAGTCATAACATCATTATTCCTATCATCACCCACATAATACAGTAATTTTAATGGAAAGACAGTAGGATTGAGATTGTGGAAGAATGAGATTAAATGATCTGATCCAAGAGACCCTGTGGAGAGGGTGACTCGGAAACTATTCTCAAATCTCACTGTCTTTTGCTTTTATCTTTAAGGAGACGACCACAACATTGACAGTATCATTTACAAGTGGAACCCAGACACACGTCGCTTTCAAACAAACCAGACCATCGCTACCTCCGGAGCCTATGACTGGGAATTCTTCACCATCGGACCATATGCTTTTCTAGTTGTTGCAAACACATTCAATGGCACATCGACCAGGATATATTCACGGATTTATATCCAACTGGGTGGAATGTTCCGACTTTTCCAGTCAATCCCGGTAAGTGAATAAAAGTCTTGAATAAATGTGAAAATATCCCATCAGTGTAATATTACAGGAGCCTGTGAAGCTATCTCATAGTGTACTATTACAGAACATTACAGGACCACTTAATACTGGTCTATATGCCTATAGTTGCATTTTGTTTGTACAAAGTGGTTTTCAGATTGGAAGTGCAGTGAGTTAGGTAGGTAGCATTCTGAGCTACCTTATCCTCTACTATCCCTTCAATCATTCCTTAAAATCTTCCTCCTCCATTCCTTTAAATAGTTTCCAGGCTTCCACCTAACTTGTGAAATGGCAACAGGACCACAGTTCTGATTGCCTTCTGATTGAGTTTACAAATAATAATAATCCTTGAATTTCATTTTGCACCTATCATGTGAAAACATCTTTAAGTACTTCACATGTAATTGCAGCCAAGTGCAGTGACTGTGAACTCATAGGGAAATATGGCAGACACATTGTGCACAGTAACTTTGTGCATGACAATGTCCCACAAACAACCAATTTATGTGGGGGAGTTTTGGCCAAAACACTAGGAGCAATTCCCTTCTCCTTTCGAGCAGTGTCATGGGATCTTTAACCTGGACAGGAAGACAATGCAACTCTCCTCCGCATACTGCAATGGAACTTCATCTTAGTATTACATTGGTAACGGTCTGTGAACATCAATAAAACAGTCAGTTGTATGGACGATTTTGCAGCTGATAATGTAGTCAGTCATACAGCCAGTCCTGTGACTAGTCAAACAGCCAGTCCTGTGAAAAGTCTTAAACCTACTGATATAAATGACTTCAGTGACCTGAACAAGGGAGGAAGAAATCGCTCAGAGTTGCTCCTCCTAATCATTGTCTAATCTGCTTAAACCCATGTGCAGTTCTGTAAAGTACAACATCAGGCTCAGCTGTAATGCAGCCCCCACCCCCACCGCCCCCCAAGCTGTAGTAACCTGGTAATGTTGATTGGACAGGCTGACACACAGGGTGGTCACTGGGGTGAGACAGTGGGGACCTGCTGGCACCTCTTGGATCAGTGGTGCAGTGTGAGTCAGCACCCTCAAAGAGAATGTTGGGGGGAAAAATAATTCCCATTATTTTCATTTAAAAGAGAAAACATTTGCTGTTAACAGATTTTTCTAAGTGAACGCCTATTTTGAGGGGCAATTGAGAAGCATTTTATTCACTTAGCATAAGATCAGAAAATCTCTTTAACTTTGCCTGGGGACGGGGGATTAGCTGTGAAGTCTGGTAAATCCAGCAAGCCACTTGTACATTGCACTTGCTTGCTGTGCTTCCTGCAAGCATGTGCAAGCTCTCCCATCATGGTTTTTAGGTTCTTAAATCACTCGCTTTTCTTAACAGCTTTGTTTATTTGGCCAGAGGGGGAGTGACTGTTGTGAGAACATGTGCAATATAATCACTCTTCTGGATGTATTGTGTAAAGGAAGAGCTATGGTAGATGTAAGGACTGTTCACAACAGAGATTTGGGAGAAGAGCCTTTGGCCTGCTTGATCTCATACTTCCAGAATATCTACCCTACAACAACGACTTGCATTTCTATAGCACCCTTCACATTGGATAATGTCATGGAGCTCTTCACAGTGGTGGAGGTGGATGCCCTCAAACAGGAAGTGGGGGAGCAAGAGATGACCATAGAGGTTTGAAATGGGATTTGAAGATAGAGACGAGGAGGGTAGAGGCAGGGAGTTCCAGAGATTGGGGGTTGAATGCTTGGCCACTGATGGTGGAGCAGAGGAGGCAGGGGACATGTAGCAGGTCTGTGTTAATTGAGTGAAGGGATCAGGCAGAGGAGTGGGATATGAGGAGATCAGAATATGGGAAGATGTGATAAAACTGGTGGTTAAATGGGTCTGACCTCCTCCCTTCCTGGTAACCAATTCTAGCTGTTAAATAGGATCCGTGTGAAGAAGCATACCCTGAAAAGTACATTTGAGAATGACCTTAACAGTGCAGGAGGTAGGGAGAAGCTTTCTTCAGGAGAATTAAGTGGAATTGGGCAGCTTATTTGGTGGAATGGATTGAACATCCGCTTGTGGACAGAATGAGCTGAATTGCTGAGTGGTGTCCCAGGTTTTCTTGAGTTCAAACCAAGTTAAAATGGGAAACAATCACTGAAGCCTGGATTTCCCCTCCTCCTTGCACAGCGAAGGAGAATAGCACCCAAAGAGATTAGGGACGGATGCACTGTAAAGTAAATATGATGTGAGTGTCACAGAAATGTTACCAAATAAGTGTGAAGGGATTAAAGGCTTCATTTCCAGCTCCAAGCTGTTTCCGCGCTAACTGTTCCATGGAAATTAATGACAGGGCCTTGCTTCCCCAGCCCTCTTCCCCCAGACTGTTTCTGCTTTGATGATTAAGCAGTCTGCTTATCTGAGCCACACTGCCCAAGGATATACATGCTCTGCACGCCCGTTCTCATCAGTGTGACCCTCGCTGTGGATGACAAGGGGTTGAGTTATCACCATGTGGTGCACGGAGATTCGTTGACAAAGGCTTAACCCAATGATTTCAAACTACAAAGACCACCAGAGTTGGAGGTCGGGCATTGAGGCTATCTACGCTGCTGTGAGCAGAATATCAGAAATAATAAACAGTTGGTGATGCATTTCTGTCAGAAGTATGGGGTCCAGTGAATTGCATTGACTGTAGAAGCACAGATACCACACATAATCCAAGGCCAAATATGTAAGTGGAATTCTCCAGAAATGTGAGGGCTGCTTTAGAAGCATGGTACAGTATGAGGCTGGAGCTGTATTAATACTATAGTACAGTGATGATACAATACCGGCGTCACTGGTGATACTATATTAATCTCCGATATGTTGGCCAGCTGGCACTTTAACACTACTGTACAATTGAATTTTGGGTGAGGACAGGATCAGGACTGTAATGATACCTCACACAATTGAATAATCTTCAATACTCACTGTTTAGGTTCACAAATGTATCACTGGAGCAGAGACCTGAAAACTTCCAACATCTTAGACACTATATGCCAGCACAATCCACCACATTCGGGAGAGGAGTTGAGTGGGGTGGGAATTTGTAATTAAACAGTCTGAAATGCAAACCAAAATATACCTGCTTGTCTATTGCAAACACAGTGACCATTTTTCTTTCCTTGGAGGGATTATTACCCTTGGAAAGCGATCCACCAATTGACTAACAACCGGCTACTACTTACTGCTGGGTAAGCAGAGGCATGTGGAGTAAGGAAACTTGCCTAAGGTTTTGCCTCATCCGGGAATCGAACCCGGGTCCTCTCACTGGCAAGGCGAGTATGCTAACCACCATGCCACGGGACTCCACAATCCTTATCTACTATGATGGGTCAAATTTGTCAACAAGAGCTGCCATAGAGACCTACATAAGCCATACCAGTGAAAATCAATTGCCAACTCTTACCCAGATTAATAGGGTCATCCTCGAAGAGTTAAGTAAGTATTTGATGAGACGACATATAAAGCCTAATTTAACCCAGGTGTACATTGGAGTCATAGGATGAGGTAATTTCTGTGATGAGATTGCAGAAAGGATAATTGTTATTAAAATCCACTTTAAACCATTGCTTTGATGTTTGCACAAACAAATTTGGCAGAGACACAATACCTCAAACATTATAGGTGGGGAATTCCAATGTGGGACCCTGTTCTCCCACACTCAGGGATGTTGTGCAATATATTCACAGAATCAGCTTGTATCTGAAGTGAATCAAATTGAGGGATTAACTCTTCGAGGTGATTGAAACCACCTGCACGCGTATTACTTGCATTCAGTTTCACCCTTACCTCATCAAAACATCTCCAGGCACTTGAAACAGTGCGTCACTTTGAAGTGTAGTGACTATTGTTATGTAACTAATCTTCCCCCAGCAAACAGCAATGAATAAGATAAATAACCAGATGGAGCCTGTGTTTTGTTTTATTTGGAAAGCTCTTCAAAATAGTGTCATTGGATCTTTAACCTCCCCACCTGAACAGCTATGGCAAGCTAACAGGGTCTCATTTTAGTGTGTTATCCAAAGGATCTAAGGCATCCAAATGTTTTCAAAATTTTAGGAGAATCTCTTGATGTGTCAGGTTTGAAGCAAGTTGGAAGGAAACTGTCATTCATACCCAAGTTGGCAGACAGGTGAATTATAGAATGAGTAAGAAAAGATTGGGTTTTGCAGACGTCATGCTAGTGGTGAGTGGATTAGTAAATTGACTCAATGGTCTCTTGCCCACTCCACCCTATGAGTCTGCTTCTTCCCTAATCCTCTCATTCACCATTTACATTTATGCCCACTTACTTTGGCTCAATGCAGATGTTGACCAGTACTTACTTCACCAGTCATCCTCACATTGGTAACATAATTCTTACCCACTGTGAGTGATCCAGCTTCCTGGATGTGCCTGCAGCTAAAGTGATGGACCAACTGTGAAATTGTAAGATGTTGGTGTAGACCTTAACGTAAAGGAAAATGCAGAAATCTTCCCTGCCCTTAGGTAATCAAGTAACCAAGACACTTGGCCTTTTGATTTTCTGTTTCCCTCACCATACTGAAATATCAAAATAGCCTTCATGTCTTCTAGCATCCTAAGTCACTGCCCCTTTCTGCTGGTTATTTATTTTATTAATAATAATAATTCTTGCATTTGATACAGCACCTTATCACATCAAAGCTGTAAAGTGGATTGACTGTGTATTTTGTGCAGCAGACGGTTCCATACAGCAATATTCCACAAACAGCCAAGGAGTAAGTGACCAATTTGAGTGTTTGACCAATTGGGATTGTTGGACAGAAAAAATCCCTTCTCTTTTCGGATAGTGCCAATGAATTGTTAATATCCACTTGAACAGACAGATGGGACCTCGATTTACAACTTGGATTTATGTAGCGCCCTCCACGCCAGACGGCGTCTCAGAGCGCTTCACAGTAACGGATCCTGGGGCCGAGCCAGGGGGAGGGGGAGGAAGGTGACCAAATCGCGGTCGAAAAGAAAGCTCTTCAACCGAGACCTGAAAATAGAAAGAGAGGGGGCGAGGCAAAGTGAGTGAGGAATGCAGTTCCAGAGCCTTGGGCGGAGTGGCTGAAGACACGGTCGCCAATGGTGGAGCAGAGGAATCAGGGGACAAAGAGGAGGCCAGACCGGTGGAGGAAAGGCAACGGGCACTGTTGTGAGGATAGAGGAGGTCAGAGAGGTGGGGGGGTGCAGAGGAGTGGAGGGATTTGAAGACAAGAGTGAGGATCTTGAAGTTGATCCTCTCTGGGACAGGCAGCCAGTGCAGTCTGGCAAGGACTGGGGTAATCGGGGAGCAGAGTTTGGTACGGATAAAAATGCGGGCGGCAGAGTTCTGGATGACCTGGATTTTATGAATGGCAGTGGAGGGGAGACTGGCGAGGAGGGCTATGTGATTCAAAATCCTGATATTGGACCCACAATCTTCTAACTCGTAGGCTATAGTGCTACCCTACAACTGCACCAGTCTGACATACATGGCAGATTAGTAGTTAGATGACCTCTTTACGCAATTGTAGTCAGACTTACACTCTGAGCATTCCATACAGACAACTTATCCTGCCAAGTATCAACTTATATGATTCTATAAGATCATGGCTAATCTGTACCTCAATTATGCCCCATATCCCTTAATACCCTGACCTAACAAATGTCTATCCCCCTCAGTCTTGAAGATGTGAATAGATCCAGCATCCACAGCCTTTTGGGGGAACGAGTTCTAGATGTCCTCTACCCTCAGTTAGGCTGGTGGGTAACTTATGTGGGCAGCAATGTAGAATAATATAATCAACTGTCATAAAGGATTTGTGATCCTGGTGCTATCCAAATGTGATGAGTTCAGTAAAATAACTGATATCTTATCTGACGATTCAGCAGCAAGCAATTTCTGGTCTGCAGTCTTTGACATTCAAAACATTGGCGGCCACCAAACTCTTGCAACTTGGTTTGCTTGGATGCAGGAACTAGCTTGCCTTAAGTACTCGGCTATCATATGCCTTTAACAACAGATTAGTTTGTATATTGTGATTTTCTTACTTGATTGAAATCAAGATTTCTCCCTTTTTCCAGACATATGGTGCTACAGACTGGGAAGTATTCCAGGTTCAAGAGAGAGTGTTCCTTGCAGTTGCAAACAGCCAGAGCTATGAGACTGGTGCCCCAGCTGAAATCAATCCTTTCAACATAAACTCTACAATCTACGAACTCAATATCACTGCACAGATGTTTGTTAAGTTTCAGGATATTCCTACATATAGGTAAGTTTGTACTTGTGCTCACACTCATGTGCATACCACGAACACACATGCAGAGACACACAAACAATAATAACAACAAATTACACTTATATAACACATTTCACGTCAGGAGAACATCCCAAGGCACTGGATAGCCAGGGATTTGGACCCGAGCTGGGAGTTAGGATCAGGAGGGTGACCAAAGCTGCTGTCGGAGAGGAGGGTCTTGAGACGTGCCTTGAAGGAGGCAAGAGAGGGAGCGAGAAGAAGAGTTTGGGTTAGAGTTCCAAAAGGTAGAGGCAGAAACACAAAAGTGCAAGGACAGAAACACACATGTAAAATGGCGCACATGCACGCACCCACACATACTCATGCACAAAGAGGATTGAGAAATAAAGAGTACATTTTATGCTTTTCAAAAGAGGAATAAAACACTTTTTTACAGAATGTATTTCATTCTGCCTCAAAGTAAGGGATGAGAGGGGAAATAAGGGCTACGGAGGGAGTAAGGACGGTTAGGCCAAGTGGTCTGTTTGCGTGCTGTATATTTTATGTAAAATTGTGTTGAACTTGACCTGTTAATGCTTCCTGATGAGACTGTGTGGGATAATATTCCTTTCCCTGGCAATACCCATCCCTCAATTTGATGAGCACCAAATATTTCATTCAAATAACAACGAGAGTGTGAGAATGACACATAAGTGTCTTTACAGTGTGAGACCAAGGTTAACTCCCATATGAGTAAGGTGCTCATGATGTTCATCACAGACTGGCACTGTTGTATTCTCCATAACCATCTAACTGTGAGACTCAATTTCCTCTTAGCAACAGTGCAGAACCTCCTCAGACCAAGTAAAACCTATGGAAAATTGGCGGGTTTGTGGCTAAAGGACTAAGATGTTGTTATTACTTGGACCTTTGGTTGTGCTGAGATAAACTTCTGATAATCTATTGATCTCAGCAAAGCATTTCTCCCACAAAATACACACAGCCCCATCACTTTACAGTACATTCTGTGAAGCATTTTGAGACGTCTCAATAATGTGATAATGCGCTGTATCAAATGCAAGGATTAATATATTATTATGAATACAGCCCAAACCTCTGTGTAAGTAAATAAGGTTGGGCCACATGTTCAGGCCTGTCTCCAGTAACTATCAGTATCTATCTCCTAGTTTGACAGTTTTGAACCTTATTGCATGGTTGATATCCTTTAAGAACACAGAACGCATGGATTGAGAGAAAGTCATTGAATCTGGCAATCCAACCGCCACTCTCTCCCCATTTCCTCCTCACACTCCAACCCTTACGCATCCCTCCCTCCACATTTTCAAACCCGTCTCCCCCTCCTCTCATCACCACCGTATGCAGCATGAAACACACCACCGTCTCCCTTGACCCCATCCCCACCCCTCGCCTTACCTCCGAGCTCCACCTCCTTGCCCCTCTACTCTCCGACATCATCAATCTCTCCCTTTCATCTGGCACATTTCCCACCCCCCCTAAAAAGCTACAATCACTTGCATCCTGAAAAATCTTCCCTGGATCCATCTCTGCCTTCTAACTACCCCCCATCTCCAACCTTCTTTTTCTTTCAAAGGTCCTTGAAAGATTTGTTGCTTCCCAGCTTCACTCAATCTTCAACTACCACTCCCTTCTCGAGCCTCTCCAATTGCTCACAGCACGGAAATTGCTCTCGTCAAGGTGACAAATGACATTTTGTCCATCTGTGACCAGGGCTCCCTCTGTCTCCTCATCCTCCTCGACCTCTCTGCTGCCTTTCATACCGTGGACCACTCCATCCTCCTCCACTGCCTCTCCTCTCATCTCAACCTTCAAGGCTCTGTTCTTGAATGGTTCATGTCTTGTCTCTCAACAACAACAAGATTTCTCTCACACTGTCTCCAATTTGTCTCCGCCATAGTTTTCTCTTCCTCAGGGCTCTGTCCTCGGTCCCCTCCTCTTCAACCTCTACATCCTCGCCATTGGTGGCATCATCCGCAGACACGGAGTCAAATTCCACATGTATGCAGAAGACACCCAATTTTTATCTCTCTGCCTCCACCCTCAATTCCAGGACAACTGAGGTCCTGACAGACTTGTCTGTCTGACATCAAGTCCTGGATGAAAACCAACTTTCTACAGCTGAATGTCAGTAAGACTGAGACCTTCTCGATTGGCATGCGCCAGTGCCTCAGCACCTCAAGCACTGGCAGCATCAGCATCCACGGTTGTGCACCAAGCCAGTTAGGAACTTGGGCGTCTTGTTCAACTGTCCTTTTACCACCATATCCATGCCATGACCTTCTCTGCCTTTCCCCACCTCCGCAACATTGCCCAACTCCACCACTGCCTCACCCCTCAGGCAGCTGAAACCCTCATACACACATTTGTCACTTCAAGGTTCGACTACGGAAACTCCCTCCCCAACTCTTCCTTCCACAAGGTGCAGATCATCCAGAACTCTGCAGCTCATGTCCTCTCCCGCACCAGGCTCAGTGACCCCATCACCCCCATCCTCGTTCGGCTCCACTGGCTCCCCATCTCTCAGAGGATAGAATTCAAAATCTTCGTCCTACTTTCAAGGCCCATCAAGGCCTTGCCCCCTCCTACATCAACTGGTCCGCACCGTCTGGTCAGTAGGCTCCGGCCTGCTCCAGGTCTCCCGCCTGAACTGCCCTACCATCAGCGGCCGGCTTTCAGCCTTTCTGCCCCCAATCTTTGGAACTCCATCCTACAATCCCTTCACCTTGCTCCCTCTCTTGCTTCCTTCAAGGCACGACTCAAGACCCTCCTTCTTGACCCTCCTTCAGCCGCCCTCCTACCCCCTCTGCGCTCCCTCATCCCAACCCTACGCTCGGGTCCTGATCCCTGACTGTTTAGCGCCTTGGGATATCCTCCTGATTTGAAAGGCGCTTTACAAATGTAATGTTGTTGTTGAATCTGCTCTTTCCACAGATCACAAAAACCTACCTTATGTGGACTTCACCACATCTTCCTCTGGCGAATCTTCTGTGTAGAAACTCCCTAATCCTTAAAGCTACTCGAACAAGCAGTTCACATTGCTCGTTCATCCCTACATCATCACTGTTTGAATCTAATCTTCTTTCCTCCATAAACATCACTTCTCTCTGTCTCCAAACCATTGTGTCTGTGTATTTGTCCGTTTCAGTCTGCACCTGTCCTTATATTCTCCAATGTTGTTCCCAAGCAAAAGCATGTTCAATTTTCTTCTGAAGAAGCCAATTGGTGCAGTATCAACTATCTTTGTTGGCATCCACTATAGTATCAATAAATTCAGCAGTGGCATACACACCAACAACTTGTATTTATATAGCCCTTCTCTGGGGGTAGCATCTCATGTGCTGAATCAAGGTGCAGGTCAATTGGGGGGGGGGGAGGGAGAGCGCAAAAAAACAAGGTGACAATAGATACTGTCAAAGAGAAAAGTCTTCAGCTGCTGTTCATGGATATCCTACATTTCTGTACAGAACATAATTACAGTTTTTCCAACCCTCAGGTCAAACGAGCCATGGTCCTTCATTGCCATGTGCCTGTGTGAACTCTTTGCTTAAACATTCTGTACCTGCTACCTAACCAGCCGGTCATTATCCTTAGCCAGGAATGCAGTGGCATCCCAGCATTTTCCTGCCCTCAATCTCCTTTAAGCTCTTCGGAAGTTAGAATTTGTGTTTAAAATCTTTTTAACTAATTCAGTCCTTCTAAAATACAAGCTTGGCCTCACCAAACCATTAAGTCTCAACTTATCTTGACTTCTCTCTACTCCTTCTACCTCTGGTGATACTCAATGGCCTCTTGGCCATTCAGTTTGAAAAGGTAGGATATCACAGTTACAAATTCACTGACTATATAAGGTGAATCCATTAGTACAGTATTAAATACTAATGGTATGATGTTGAGGCTTGAATCTGCATATTACTTCAGTGATGAGTACACAGATGTTTACAGCATTGAATAAACTGTTATTTAGACTTTGCTCTTCTCTGTACAATTGTGGAAGAGTCCACTGGGTCTATCAAACCGTATAGGAATTCTGCTTACAGGTGTGAGTTTGGAAGCAACATCGCCATCTAATGGCAATAGTTCCTCAGCTCCTTTCCATTTTGCACTCAGTCTTTGCAGGCAGTGAAGCTTTAGTGAATGCCAATAATAATAATAATTCGTGCCCTAGACATAGCGCCTTAACACATCATTGAAACGTTTCAAAGCAGGATTGATTGTCGTGACTGTGTATTTGTAGGCAAACGTTCCAGCCACTTTACTCAGCTGGAGCAAGTGAGGATATGCACAGGTGAAGATGTCTAAAGCTCGGCAAAGACTCACAAACGGCCACAAAGTTTGAATTGAATGACCAATATTATCTGGGACACCAGGACACAATTCTCTATTTGAATAGTGCCATACCATGGGAACTTTAACGTTCATTTGGACAAGCAGATGGGCCTCACTTTATCATCTCTTCCGAAGAACGGAAATAAATGGGAGTATGTGGCAACTGCCTAGGAAAGGAGCACTGACTCTGGTGATAGGAAATGAGCACTGAAAGTGGTGAAGCACTCACTAACATTCCTTAGAGATGTTGCAATGAGAATTTAACCAAGAATGGTTCATCAAATCCACTAATTATTGGCAAAAAAATAAATACATATTTGATTCAAAGTGTACAATCTCAATAGTTCAAACACCTTTCCATACACACCCAGTCGTACGGTACTAATGGAACAAACCCCTTTTCATTTGCTTTCATTTACGTTCCATGGACCAGTTCTTCCCTTTACTCTGATTTAATATCTAGTGCTGATCTCTCTGTTTTATTGACTGGTGGTTCCCTGTGTTCATCTCATTGAGTTATAGTCTCATTAATTGTGTTTTCTCTTTGTTTTAGTGCAGTTGACTGGGAATTCTTTACTGTGGGTGATGACAGCTTCTTGGTTGTGGCAAACTCTTTTGATGGCTCAAAGTTTTTTTTAAACAGTGTTATTTACAGGTGAGGATGTCTAAGAGTCAGTTTATTGTTACTGATGCCACAATGTTACTTAAATAATGGAAATGTCTCAGTGATGAAAGAACACTGCTGAGATATAAACCAGACCTTCCATCCCCATGTTTGGCTGTATCTGTACAGAGACTCATCAGTGCCTTTTTTTTCTAGAATTCTAGAAATTACAGCACATAAGAGGCCATTAACCCTGTTGAACCTAACCATGTTATTGAGCGAATCCCTTGTGTTGAGCCTACCCCTGGTGGAAGCTTTGCATTATATTTGACCAGATCTACCGCATATCCAGTCCCTGACAGGACTGCTTTCCTCCACCTCTGTCACATTGCCGTGCCTTCAGCTCCCCTCTCGACTCTCTTCCCCCTCCTCGCTCCCTCCCTTCCCTCCCCTCACCCTGACCATTTCCCCCCTCCTCGCTCCCTTCCCTCCCCTCACCCTGACCATTTCCCCCGTGCTCGGGTCATGACCCAACTGTGCAGCGCCTTGGGACGTCCTCCTGACGTGAAAGGCGCTTTATAAATGGAATCTTGTTGTTGTTGTTGTTGTTCCAACCGTACCTCACACCCAACCCAACCGAAACCCTCATCCATGCATTTGTCACCTTCCTCCTCGATTATTCTATTGTTCTTCTCACAGGTCTCCCCAGTTTCACCATTCACAAAATCCAACTGATTCAAAAGTCCACCGCCAATATTTTCTATTCTCACCCACATCAAACTCCACCGCCCACCCCCACCCCTCCATATCACCCAGTCCTTGCCAGGCTCCACTGTTTACAAATGACGGCATGCTCTGGAACCTGCCTACTTTTCCGTCCTGCTTACTCCCTAGTTCACCACCCACTACCTCCACTCAGCTAGCAACAGCCTTCTGCACATCCCTTGTCCCCTCCGCTCCTCCATTGGTGGCTGTGCTTTCAGCCAATACACCCCAAAAGATGGAACTCACCCCAAAACTATGGTCCCTCCAACTTGCCACTTCCTTCCCTGACTTCACGTCACACCCTGAAGGCCTTCCTCTTTGACTGGCCCTTTTGTCACCTCCCCCCAGCTTGGCATCAAAGCTCAGCCACTTCACGGGGGGGCGGGGGGCATAGCACTCTGAGATCCCCACCACCACCCCGTGAAAAGCACTATATAAAGCACGTTATTGTTATTGTGATCGGTGATACATCTGACCAGAGAATGGGTGATGGTGCTGTATAGAGGATATTATACATTGGATGTAGCCTGGGCCAAGACTGCTCGATTCTGTCCCAAACTGAAAAGCAACAACTTTCCATTTATTTCTGTCATCACTGATCTTAGTGAGCACAGAAACGAAGAGTATATATAATGGACAATTTCTGACAGATGTTTCTCCTCTCTCTTTCTTTCCTTGTAGGTGGCAGGGTTATGAGAGCTTTGTCCCTGTCCACCAGCTACCGACCTACGGCTGCACAGACTGGGAGCAGTTCAACACCGCAGAAGGCTCATACCTCATTTACTCCAGCGCGAAGGAACACATTTCTAAGGTGCTCAGACTGAAAACCTACTGAGCGAGGTAATTGCATAAGCAGTAGAGGTGACTGGCACAAAATAGGATTAGATGTAATAATACTTGCATTTGATATAGCACTTTTCATGCTATATATATACAAAATATATAACGGAAGCTACTGAACTTTGTAAAACAATAGCTAATTTACGTATCAATTTATGTATCAAATTGTATTATTGAAGAGGCCTTTTTATCGAAAACCTCATTGATATGACTGTAGTAACTGTGCAGAAAGAAAGTATTGAAGGATGTTTTGGTTGAGGATGGCTAGTTCCTAGAGACAGTTTTGTTGAACAAGCAAATAGAATTGCTGGGGGATTTTTTTTACATTCTTTTAAGCTGTGTTACTTACATAGGAAGGAATAGCTGATGCCACATCCTATGTGGAATAAGTGAATGGCAATGCTCCTCTGGGGATGCACATGGTGGGCAAGGAAATGATGCAGTAAGCGTTCTTTTAGTTATATATACATTTTTTTTAATATTACTTCCCCTCCTCCTTCTCCCAACATGTCCACTGCTAGAATAAATGGAGGAACAGTGTTGGATTGTGGCTACACCTACAGATGGAAGAGTGGGTGAGCTGGCCTTGCCAACACAGACCGCAGACAACTTTTCACAACAGCTTCAACTTTTTCACAAGACTTATATAAATATATGTGGAGTCCCACAGCATAGTGGTTAGCGAGAGGACTCGGATTTGAGTTTCCTTACTCCACACAGCTCTGATTACAGAGCAGTCAGTAGGAACTTGGTTGTTAGTCAATTGGTGAATCGCTTTCCGGGATTAATAAATCCCTCTAAAAAAAAATAATAATTTGAACTCTCAATCCATTGATTATGGGACACTGCTACGCGCAATTGGCTGCCACGTTTTGCTCACAAAATGCATAGTTAATTCATATTACAATATATTCTGTGAAGTGCTTTGAGACATCTCAATGAGGTGATAAGGCACTATATCAAATGCAAGAATTATTATTATTAAGACTCAATGCTCAGCCAATTACCAATGGCAATAGAGCTTCAGATGGTGGTGCTGTTCAGTGCAGTGACCAACCAAACCATGTGATAGATTGTCACAACATTACATCCAATAGACAAGGCTGTTAAAATATATTTTGAAACTGTCAAAAGTAAACTGTGATTAGACACTAACATTATCTCTCCAGTGGGACCTGCATAAGGAATACTGCTTAATTAGTCAATTTTAAATCTATGCCAACAGCTCATTCCTAGTGAGAGCCAATTTGCTTTGTGATATTGGCCCTCGTAATGACCGTGAAGTCATGTCGTTCACACACTCCTACAATAGGATTAAAATATCTTGGGTTTATTGTTTGAATGGTCAGACGATCATTTCTGGAGTGGGTTCTGGTAGCTGGAGTACAGTGATGTGAAAAGAATGCAACAAGTGCCTTTGACTTGTATAAGTCTTTCCATCCTCAGTGTGTCTTTAATTTGTACGAAAGAGAAATGACAGTTAGTACAAGAGAATGCAAGATGTGAGACAGAAGGACATCATTGCTGCTCTATCATGCTTAGATTGGAACATACCTAATCATTGTTCCAATTTGCAATAAAGACAACTCTAGACGTTGGCCCCAAGATAAGTTACATTTCTCAAGTTGAATATGCTTAAGAATGAAGGATGGTATGTAGGTTTTAGTTTAACTGTGCCTCCATTTCTTATTATTTTAAAGAATGTGCTGAACTCTGAGCACATATGGTGATTGCCTGTCCCACTGATGTTTCATTGCTTCTTTATCCTTTCTGTTTGTTATAGCTGTCTCTGTGACTATTTCTCTCTCCCACTCTGTCTGTATGTCTCTCTCTTTATATGTGTCTGTGTGTATATGTATATATATATATACATCTCTTCTCTGTCATTCAAGTAATATTTGGCAATTGATGACTTATTTATTTAGAGATATTTTTGCTGTTTACACACCAACGTAATGCTCTGCTAGATCAAATGCCCGGAATAATGTGTTTCTCTATGGCTGAGTTATCTAGCTAGAAATTCTGTATTTTTCCTTGTAGTATGCCATTACATCTTTGTGCAACGTATAATGACATCACTTCCCACAGTTTGTGTCAGCCTGGCTCAGTTTGTATAACTCTCGGTTCTGAGTCAAATGGATGTGGGCTCAAACCCCTACGATGGAACTTGAGCTTCTCATCATGGCTGGCATTCCAGCGCAGTATTGGGGGACCACTGCATTGTTGGAAGTATTGTCATTTGATTTATCCAAAGTCCCGTTCATCTGTTCAGGTGATCCCATGACATTCCTCAAAAAAGAAGGGGATTTCACCGGGTGTCATAGCCAATAATTCTTTATTTGGTGCTATTTAAGGTGCTATGCAATTGTGGGTAAGAAAGTTTATATAGTGTGTGTGTGTATATAATATATAATATATATGAAAAATATGTTTCTAATAAGATAAATATCAACTTAAAAATATTTTCTTAAATTCCTGCTTCCGGTTTCCCTGTGTTGTTTTGGTGAGGAGCAGATAAAACAATGGAAAAGATTGGCAGTGTAAATAGGAACTTAATCCAGAAATTACAGCCCACAAATTTCACCTAGCTTTAGCACTTTGTTTTTACGATCCTGCCGAATGATGAAAAATTCAAATAAGTCCTAATTTAGAAGCCAATTCTCTATAAGAAAAACAGCTTCCACATGAAGAATTTAAACCGAACTGAGTTTCATCTCGAAAGGATAGGATCCCAAGACACAATATGCCTTTGGGGATGGGGAGTACGGGGACTGAAAGGAGCTTACTGTGCACAAGGGCCTTTCAACAAATTTACATGTATACAGCACCCTTCGTGTTGGCAGGACATCCAAGGTGCCTTAACAATAATGGCTTGGCACCTGAGCTGTGGGTGGGAAATGATGGGGGTGGGGAGAAAGATGACCGAAAACACTGTCAGAAATGGGGTCTCCTTGGTGCTGAACTGACTCCAACGTAACATGCTTGGCAATGGAATGTCAGAATTGAGCCAGACCTCTGTGACAGTCTTGGTCATCCTGAGTCAGGCGGGTGTGCAATATTCCAGGGTATTGCTGATGACAGCACAGCCAACCTGGCATAATAGCAGGACCTGGAAGGGCAGACCAGGTATTGAGGGCAGGTAGTCATCCCACTCAGCTATTGTTAACCCTGTAAGATAAAGCCCTAACGGGAAGTGTGGTCCTAGCTGGACAAGTAGCAGGAAAGCTTGCTAGACAGCAATATCAATCACAGTTTTAGCTGGTTAGACTCCAGCAATACCCCAATGCACACTGGGGTCCCCGAGCCTTGGTTCTTGCCAACCTGTGCCTAATACTTTCTGGAATTAAGTAAGCAGGATGCATCTCTCCAGGGAAAGAGTACGCATTCCAACGATCTTTCTCTGGGATTTTCATGTGTCGGTGGGATGCATGGAAATCTCAGCTTAGTTTGGATACTTCTAAACATGGTGATGGGTTTCCACATGTGTCAGCACCCAGTCGACCAAAATAAAATCAAAAGATAAGTCGAGACAGACAAACGCCTAGAGCATGAACTCAAGTTGGATTGCTGGACCAAAAGACAATGTGGGCTTACATTTGTTAGCTTCATCATTAAAAAATAATGCAGAGAAACCATTTCATTGTGTTTGGGTCCATCACAGGGAAGCAGATGAAGAATTCTCTTTATAACATTTCCTTTAAGAAATAATTCGAGCTTGAGTATCCCTCTCTGGTGGCTTTGGAAAGGTTTCCTGTAGAAAGTGGATGTGTCCTTAAATGTGAAGCACTGTCCAAGAGGGATTCTGCAACCTCATCATTTTTGTGTGGTTTGTACTTGAACATGGTGCTACTATGGTATTTATGTAGTTTGGGTGATCGTGATTGTCCCAGACAATTTGTTTCCAATGTATCTCTTCACACCACAGGGACTGTTGTTCCCTTTGCCCAGTCAACACAAGCCATCTCCTGCAGATATGCAGATTATTATTATTTACATTTATACGTGGCGAACTGAGTGTTTCAATATACACAGTTCAGTTTTTGAATGCATTGCACTGTGCAGTCAATGGATTTTGGTCAAAAATCCAATCGTAGACTAGGCTGTTGTTTCTCATCTTGTTTTGCATGACAAATGACATGATAGTATCATCACATCATTGTGTTCCCTCCAGTACTATGAAGAGACCAAACAAACTTAGATCTGCTATGCAACCCCCGGACCCGCTGTGCCTCCATTGGTGGCTGAGCCTTCAGTTATTGCACCCCTCATCTCTGGAACTTTTTCCCTCTATCCCTCCATCTTGCTTCCTCTATATCTGTCTTTAAATTCTGTCTAAAATGACCTTTCTTTGACTGTACCCAGGTCACTTCCCCATTCCCTCCTCCCTTGCATGGCATCTGTTGCTGTATTTGTGAAGCATTTCAAGGTTTCATCTACCAGAAGAATGCTATATTGTTGCCATTGACCGTGATGGTACAGCTGAGCCAAATTCTGTGTCTCTTCAGGCAGTTTCCAACAGGGTTCATGAGCTTGTTACCAGTAAAGAGGTGCAGAGGTTCAACACAACTATGCGCACCATACAGCAGAAACTCATGTCTGGGACCATCAGGAAATATGTATTATTTGACCAAATTTTCTAATTGTGTATTTTCTTTTAAAAAATTAATTTCTTAAAATATGTGTATAAGTGATTTATAATTATTTTTCAAAAATATATTGTATGAGTCCCTTGATTTTAACATTGACACAATCTCCTGTAACACTAGTTTATATTTGCTAAATTGTTGCTATTTTTCTAAGGTGTCTCATATTCCGTATTAATATATATATATGCAATAAAATGGTCATTTTTCATCAGTGCATTTTGTTGATTTTAAATGTGACTGTACAGCAGCACTCACATCGGGGGTGGGGGGGTAGAGCGTCACTCACACTCAGTGTGGGGGGGAGGGAAGGAGTACCGCATCACTCATACCGTGTGTGTGTGTGTGGGGGGTTCAGCATCACTCACACCCTGTGGGAAGGGGGGGGGGTACAGCATCACTCACATCCCGTGTGTGGGGGGGGTTTCAGCATCACTCACACCCTGTGGAAGTGGGGGGGGGGCAGCATTACAACAACAAGATTCCATTTATTGAGCGCCTTTCACGTCAGGAGGACGTCCCAAGGCGCTCTACAGTTGGGTCAGGACCCGAGCAGGGGGGAAATGGTGAGGGGAGGGAAGGGAGGGAGCGAGGAGGGGGAAATGGTCAGGGGAGGGAAGGGAGGGAGCGAGGAGGGGGGAAATGGTCAGGGTGAGGGAAGGGAGGGAGCGAGGAGGGGGGAAATGGTGAGGGGAGGGAAGGGAGGGAGCGAGGAGGGGGTAGAGAGTCGAGAGGGGAGCTGAAGGCACAGTCAAAGAGAAAGGTCTTGAGACCGGCCTTGAAGGAGGAAAGGGAGGAGGCGGCGAAGGCACTGGGGATATCATTACTCACAACCTGTGAGGGCGGTACAGCATCACTCACACCCTGGCGGTGGGGGGGAAGGGGGGTACACCCTGGCGGTGGGGGGAAGGGGGGTACACCCTGGCGGTGGGGGGTACACCCTGGCGGTGGGGGGAGGGGGTACACCCTGGCGGTGGGGGGGTACACCCTGGCGGTGGGGGGTACACCCTGGCGGTGGGGGGGAGGGGGGTACACCCTGGCGGTGGGGGGAGGGGGGTACACCCTGGCGGTGGGGGGGAGGGGGGTACACGCTGGCGGTTGGGAGGGGGGGGTACACCCTGGCGGTGGGGGGGAGGGGGGTACACGCTGGCGGTTGGGAGGGGGGGGGGTACACCCTGGCGGTTGGGAGGGGGGGGGTACACCCTGGCGGTTGGGAGGGGGGTACACCCTGGCGGTTGGGAGGGGGGGGTACACCCTGGCGGTTGGGAGGGGGGTACACCCTGGCGGTGGGCGGTGGGCGGTACAGCACGTGAAGAGTTGGCAGCACTGCGAGTAAACAGTGGACGTTCCCCCATCGCGGCCCAACAGGAAGTGGCGCTGATCTGAGCGGATATGACGTTTGGTGGGAAGGGCTCAGATTGCGCCAGAAATTCAAAGCCATTTGTAGCCCAAAGGCCCCCAAATTGGCCAAAAAGTAGCCCAATGTTTTGCGTCTCCTCCTGTGATGGACAGAACAGTGGTCGGTTTAGTTGCTTTTGACACTGTGGGAAGAAAACATTTTCAGGTTTAAATTAAAATTTAGAAACTCGCCCCCCCCCCCCGCGCGCAGGACAGCAACAACTCGCCCAATTGGGCGTGAACCCGCCCAACCTGGTCACCTCGCGCGGCGCCGGGATGGGATAAAGATGGCGGCGGTGCCGTGGGAGTGGGTGAGTTGTGGACGGGCTCTGCCTCCTCACCTCACACCGCGAGACTCGGCGACTCCCGGCGAGGACTGGAGATGTCGGGCGCGCGCATATACCCTAAACAATGGCAAAAGGAGGTAAGGGGCTGATTAACAGCCGCCTCTGAGCTCTGAGCTCCCGCTCTGTGAAGCCGCTCGAGATGAGCCGCAGCGGCGGTCATCACCGCCTTTCACACACGAGGTGTCCGCAGTCCCGGGGGGTGGGGGGTGGGGTCCGCAGTGCACTGACCCAACAAATGGAACATGTGGAAGAATGGCGATAATTGTATTTAGAAGTACTTAATTGTGTTCAGTGTACGTGTTCTCACTGTATTTAGACATCTCCAGACGTCCAGAGGATTGGTGTGCGCTCACCGCCGGGTTTTCATCCCAGATGATGATTTGTGGACCTGTTCGGTGCAGCGTCTTCTGTAACATAGATGGAGTTCCTCCATAGTCTCATATCACAGTTTTGATAGATTTTTAGAATATATCTTCCAAAACCTTCACCCGACCTCAGTCTCTGGTCATATGTTTGCAGTCTGTGTTGAATCCTGTGATTAGTCGAGTGATTAACGCTTGATCTCAATAAGCCTAATAAAAATAATAAGCCTAATAAAAGCCCAATAAGCCTCATACCACTGAGCCAGACTAACACACTGTGTGGGTGGAAGGAAAGCATGTTCTCTTGGAGCCGAACTCGGTATAATATAACACGCTTGCCAACCGAATGTCTCAATTGAGTGAATCCTATATGGTGATCTTGGTAGTCCATCCAGCCCCTGACCAGGCGGATCTGCAAGTATCTGGGGCTCCCCTGAGGAGAGTCCAGCCAGCCTGGTTGAACAGCAGGACTCGGAGCTACAGACTGAAATTCTCCCCATAGACTCTGAGCCACGAATACAGAAAATAGTGCAGAGCCTACACTCCCTAATGGGTGAACTTAAGAAAAAAAGGAATCTTCACATTCATCTCTTGTTAGCTCTCAAAGCCAAAGCTTGAAAAGCAGCGGGAAGCTTGCCAGACAATGCTTTTAATAGCGAGCTATTTGCTGGTTGAACTCCAGCAGTAGTCTTAACACACTAGGATTCCCCAAGCCTTGAGTCTTGCCAATCTGCATTTAATACTCTATAATTGGGTAACTAGGACGTGGGGAGACGATGCACATTCTATTCCAGACATAGGGACAGTTCTGTATGTAGATGGCATGCACAGGTGTCAGCTTGGCTTAGTCGGTCTCTTATCACTCCCCAGCCTCCAACCCTCCTGATCCCAACCACCAGCTTGGGTACAGAATCCTGACTGTCCAGCGCCTTGGGACGTCCTCCTGATGTGAAAGGCACTATACAAATGTAATTTGTTGTCTCCTCTGAATCAGAAGGTTGTGGGTTCAAGCTGCATTGTCAGGACTTTGGATTCATGTAGTCTAAGCTGATACTCCATTGCAGCACTAACGATCCCATGGCACTATCTAAAAAGAGAAGGGTGTTAAGACACACAGCTGATGAAAAAAACAATTTGGCACCATTTTAAACCAAAGGTTGGGTAAAGTTAACTACCTGCATTTCTACTGCAGGTTTGGGAATTGATGCCCTAATTAAATCAACTCTGATGTGGTTTTGACAGGGTAGCTGCAGTGTGAATATTCTGAATATGTAACTTGTGCTTCATTTGTAAAGATTTGACAATGTATATAACATAAATTAGGCATTAGGTGAGGAACGAAACTACTTTTCTCAACCTCAGAAAAGCACCTCCCACATCCTGCACTAGCATTATATCTTCCATTTCACTCAGTAGCTGACCTGTGCAAATAAAGTGTTTTTGTGCATACTCGGAGCTGAGTTAAAACTACCCAGACTCATGTTGCATTGGTCCTTTTTCAGCTCGCCAGTAGGCAGAGAGGAGACTTGCATCTTGTCAGCTTGAGCTGAGTTCGGATGCACTTTGAGGTGTGGCAAGGGCTGTGTGGTCACCTGCTACACCACTCACTTCCAAAGGGGGCAGAGTTTCTTTATTTGTCAGCATCCAAAATTGTATTATCTTTGTTCCTGACTAACCCTTATAAAACTTCAAAAAAAACTTGACTGGAGGAGAACAGTTGAAGGTTTGAGAGCCTCAGTAATTATGCATTGGTTCAGAATTATGTTGGGATTTAGGTGGTTACAGTGTGTTTTCTCTTTTTGTCCTGCAGAGTAATATAATGACTTCTGAGCTGCACTGAACTGATGCAAAGCTGATTCAAGCTGTCTGCACACTGCCTGTTCTCATCTCATTATGATTATCAATTCAGTTGGGAATCATCTTATTAAGAACTTGAGGCTGTGTCTGAGCACCCATCCCTTGCGGAGATGGACAGGGCATACTGTTAAGAGCTGCAGGTCAGCAACCTGTATATATATATTAACATCACTAAAGAAGAGGAATGGTCCTCAGTATTGTCTCTCAAGCAGTTTATTAAATACTTGGCCAGAAAGACGCATGTGTTTAGTATCAATCCGTTTGTACTCCGGAAAGATCCAGAGACGGAGACCAAAGGCAGCTGTGGAGAATCAGGCAGAAGACTGGAATACCCATACAGGAAGAAATGAGGATCTCAGCGTATTATTGGCGCCTCACTTCAGTCAGTCAGTTGAAACTGGGAGATCCCACCAGTTAGAGCTGCCTGTTGAGAATTTTAATGCTGAGTGGGACAACGTGTCACCAACCAAGAGGTCATCTCAGGAGATGTTCTTTGAGCAGCTAAGCAAGTGCAACTCCCCCAGTGATGTGCTGGATTTGGTCTCGGAAAGCACACTGACCTGGAAAATGATCAGCAACTCTCTGACCACCATGTGGGAAACAACTAAGAAGATGTCGGAGGATCAGAAGCACTATGAGCGGCGGCTGATGTTCGAGCACCCGGTCTTTGAGAAGATGTGCCAGGAGGCGATGCGAGAAGCTCGTTTCATGAAGTTTATCGATTTGTCATACAGTCTCCTGGCCTTGGTAAAGATAGGAGTGTCACAGCGTAGCCGGCTGGTCCAGACGCTGCTCAGAGTTACCCAGGTAAATAAAGCTCCACACTTTAATTTGGTAAAGCTTTGGTAGCTCTGTCTCCTGGTCCTGGTTACAACAAAAGAATAGAAGTGTGTCAGCTGGTTGTACTCTCGCCTTTGAGTCAGAAGGTTGTAGGTTCAAACCTCCAGAACGTATTGTGCCTCGAGGTTTGGTCTTGTATGAAATGTGACCATTGAATCTCCACCTTCTGTTGTGTAGTTATAGATGGCCCTTTCCACTGTCTCGTGGTATAATTGGCTGCCTGGAATGTCTTTGCCTTACAGGAGCGTCTGAATGAGTTTGATGAGAGGGCTCTGTCCGTGCTGGCCAACTGTCTGCAGCAGATGGAAAGTTGCAAGAACGTGGAGGCATTACGAGGGGGCTTGAGGTAAACTGGTGGCACGAGAATTTACTAGCTGCAAATTGAGTTAACACTACCTCCCCCCCACCTGCAGTAGTGGCACAGAGTGAGGATTGGGTTATCTCTATAGTCTATCGTGGTATCCCTGCATAAGAACGATTGTGATTGTTATGTGTTGGCAGGCTGCTGATGGAGCAGCGGGTCCCAGAGATCAAGACAGTAATCGCCTTACAGACCACTATGCGTTGTGTTGGAAAAGATGCTCCTCTGCCTCTAAAGAAGAAGCTTGAGGTAGGAAATAATGGAACTGTAATAATAATAATATGGAGTCCTATAGATCAGTGGTTAGAGCACGCCTCGCAAGCGAGAGACCTTGGTTCGATTTCCGGCTGGGTGAAATGTTGGACAAGTTTCCTTACTCGACACGGCTCTGTTTATCTAGCAGTAAGTAGAAATCCAGTCGTTAGTCGATTGCCGGATCGCTTTTCCGGGGGTAATAATTCCTTTTTTAAAAAACATTGGTCACACGATTGTTTGTGGGACACCGCTGCGTACAATTGGCTGCCGCGTTTCGCCCACAAAATATAGAGGCAATTTACTTTACTGTATATTCTGTGAAGTGCTTTGAGATGTCTCGAAGACATGATAAGGTGCTATATCAAATGCAAGGATTATTATTATTGTAATATGTAATTTTATTATTTATCATTTACACGTTCTCATTTTTTTGTTTGGCAGAGGAAAGCTCTCTCTTTGGTGAGTGAGTTTACTCTTCCAAATGCCCAGCACATGTTCGGCACACTTGCTGCCATGGGCCATCGCTCACACTTGCTCCTAAAGGCTTGCACCAACAAGGTTGTGGGTGAGTAACTCGCTTCCCAGCTGTCATTATCCCTCTTGGGAATCCTTCAGTTAGTGATTCCAAAGTCACTTTTTCTCTCTTCTGATTTTCTCCTGTCCTTTTCTCAATAGTGTCTGGTGATGAGTAATCACACATTGCCATCAGCAAGTCACACTGTCTATCTATGTCCAGGAACACTAAACTACAGGAAGTCAAGGAATGACTATGTCTATGTACAGAAGTGCGAATGTGGAGTCCTGTAGCTCAGTAGTTAGAGCACTCCTTTGCAAGTGAGAGACCTGAGTTCAATTCCAGGCAGAGGGCGAAACCTTGGGCAAGTTTCCTTACTCCACACAGAGCCTAATAATAATCCCTCCAAAAAAAACCAATAATAAATTGGTCATTTTCAATCCATCACTGTTTGTGGGACATTGCTGTGCGCAATTGGCTGCCGCGTTCGCCCACAAATATACAGTCAATTCACTTTACAGTATATTCTGTGAAGCACTTTGGGACGTCTAGAAGATGTGAAAAGGGCTATATCAAATGCAAGGATTATTATTATTATCTGTGTGACCAAGTCCATTTTCCTCAATCTTCCCTTTACCCAGCCTTGCTGCTGTCTTACCCTCAATCCAGCTGAAACCCTCATCTATGCCTTCACATCAAACTCCAAGTGCAAAGAGTTCCTAAACTTCTTCGCCGCAAAAATTTAAATGTGACCATTGACACATGCTTGGCTGCATTGTCCAACCCCCCCATGTTTCCTTCCACCCCATCCAGACCATCTACACCACCTTCTCCCTCCGCCATGGCTCCTGCCACTCCCCCCCCCCCACCCCTTACACTCCTTTGCCCCCATTTCTCCCTCTCAACCACATTCACTCGGATGAAGTTCACCACCTGCTACCTTGACCCCCTCCCCACCCAGTTGCTGGCCACTCAGCTTCCCCTTCTCTCTTCCCTGCTGGCCAACACGTTCAACCAGTCTCTCTTCTCAGGCTGTGTTCCACTCCCCTTGAAAACTGCTGTCATCACACCCCTCCTCGAAAAGACCACCCTCGACCTCTCTAATCTCTCACACTACCATCCCAGCTCTCTTCTTTTCCTTATCTATATGCTCCTTCTAGGCGATGTCATCCACAAATACGGGGTAAACTTCCACATGTGTGCAGATGACACACAAATCTACTTTGCCTCCTCCAGTACCAACTCCAGGTCCGCCAATGTTCTATCAGCTTGTCTGGCAGACATTGGGGCCTGGAGGAGTGCAAACTTCCTGCAGCTGAATACGGACATGACGCAAGCCATACTCCTTGACTCCCGTCAATGTCATCACTCCTGTGGATCTAAATTCTTCAACCTCCCTGGGCTCTCCCTCAGACTCACTGAACCAGTGCGCAACCTAGGCTCGGTTCGACCACCAGCTGCCTTTCCTCCCCCACATCTGGACCCTGACCAAGACCGTCTTCTTGCACCTCCTCCACATTGCCCAACTCCGACTGTACCTTATCCCAAATGCAACTGAAACCCCCGTGCATGCGTTTGTCACCTACTGCTTGGATTACTCCAATACACTCTTCGCTAGTCTCCCCAGCTCCAACATTCAAAAGATCCAGCTCATTCAAAGCTCTGCTACCTGAACCAAACTCCGTACCAACATCTCACCAGTTCTGACCATGCTCCTCTGGCTCCCTATCACCGAACGGATCGACTTCAAGATCCTCACACTTGTGTTCAAATCCATTCACTCCCTGGCACCTCCCTACCTCTCCGATCTCCCTTCTTCCCAATCCACCACCCGGCGCCTCTGCTCGGCTGACACTGGCCTCCTGCTCGACCCTCGCACCCTCCGCCCCATCATTGGAGGTCGCACTTTCAGCTGCTATGCCCTAAAACTCTGGAACACTCTCCCTCTCCCCTCTTTCAAATCCCATCTGAAAACTTTCCTCTCCAACAGTGCTTACGGCCACCTCCCCCGGACTAGGAGTCGGGCTCCACCACTGTTAAGCGCTCTGAGACACTTCCTTGCATGAAGCACGTCGTTGTTGTTATAAGCTCTAAACTTCACTTTTAGAATGCTCTGATTGCCAGTCTAGCAAGTTTCATCTGCTACAAATTCTAGATCATATAGAACTCTGCAGCCCATTACCTCTCCTTCAATGGGTACTGCAAACCCATCACCCACCTCGCCTGGCCCATCTGGTCCCCTATCCCCCTCCGGCCACCTAGAAAACCACAGTCAGTGACACAATGTCCATACAATGTGATTGTGTTCCAGAGAACATCCACTGTATCCCGTATTGGCGTTTGGTTCACATTTTGCAGTCCTGTAAGGATCTTCAGTACCGGGATCCATCTCTACTTCAGGCCATAGGGGATCACCTGGCTTCCAACTTGGACATCTGGCAACTTAAACAGGTAAATTTCCAGCTTGACAAACATTGCTGTTTGTGGGACACTGCTGTGCAAAATTGGCTGCCGCGTTTCGCTCACATAATATGCAGTCAATTCACTTTACAATATATTCTATGAAGTGCTTTGAGACATTTAGAAGACGTGAAAACTATATCATATGCAAGGATTATTATTAGTACGTGTCAAGCTGGCTCAGCTGGTTGCACTCTCGCCTTGTGGGTAGAATACTCATGTCAACACCTGAAAATCATATAGTCCAGGCTGACATTCCTCTGGAGGTGCTGTTCTTCGTATGAGAAGTTAAGCCGAGGTCAAATCTGCCTGTTCGGGTATACATTAAAGATCCCATGGCATGATTTGAAAGGAGAAGAGAGCTTCTCCCAGTGTGCTGGCCAGCAATCCCTCAAAATAAGAAAAAGTTTTCATGGCAGTTTGTTGGACATTGCTGTGCATAAATTGGCTGCTGGGGTTGGCCACAGAATACAGTGAATCCTGTGAAGCGCTTTGAAACGTCTGTCGTGAAAGGCGCTATACCAAATATAGGAATTAGTAGCAGTAGTAATTGACTAATATTATTTAGTAATAATAAGAATTATTAATAATTTCTCCAACAATAAATCCAAACCCTTGTGGGACTCTACTATTTGTAATTGGGTGCTGCGTTTCACCCACAAAAATACACAGTCATTCCACTTTACAATATATTCTGTGAAAACGTTTTGAGATGTCTGAATGACGTGATGTGGGACGATATCAAATACAAGGATTACTATTATTATCACTACTAAATGGTTCAAAGGGGCTTCTTCGTCCTCCCTTCTCATAGCATTTTCTTTTCTGTTTTAGCTGATTACGTTCCTATTGCTGTTTGGGGATCTGGGATATCGCCATGTGGAGCTGATGGACGCATACATAGAGAAGGTGCTGCCAGTCTCAGAATCACTGACCCTGAAAGATGTGCTGTATACACTGCGCGCGTATTCCCAGGTCAACCATCAGCCCAAGAGACACAGAGAACAGTAAGTCTTGGTGCCAAGCACAGTTGGTTCTTTATCTACAAGCAATACATTTAAATAGTCCACTCACTTTATGCAAAGTGCCCCTTCACTGGGAGCCGCAGCACGTTTGATTCATGAGGTGCACTGAATGGTGGGGCAGGAAGATGGTGTTTTAGCTGCTGCTTTTCCTACAGGAAGAAGCTGAGCACAGGTTAGTACCTTCCCTACAAAGCTGCTGAGCACAAGCTGGTACCCACCCTACAGGGAAGAAGGGAACATAAGACTAGGCCAGGGTGGTCCAACTGGTGGCCTGCAGGCCGCTTCTGGCCCGGGGAATGTTTTCGTCTGGCCCGAGGACCATTTCCAACTTCAGGTCGCCCGCTCCCTCTCCACGGCGAACCGCCCTCTCATGGCAGCGGTAGGAGCCGGAGGTTGGTAAAGAGACCCGTTTGCTTTCCCCTCAGCTTAAGAGGGACTTGCTGACTCACTGCAGCACATTGAGCTGCGTGGAGTCAAAATACCTCTACCTTGCCCCCTCTGTCTATCTTTGAATCCCACCTGAAGACTTCTTTGACTGTACCTATGGTCACCTCCCCCTTATCCCTTGTTCTGGGTCCAATCCTGCCACTACACAGCATTCTCAGATTCTCTCCTAGAAACCATTGTTAATATGTGGCTCTACAGCCTTACTCCTCAACCTGGGGTTCTCAGAACACTATGAGAGGCCTTGGCCCAAGCTGTTGTGTGGTTTCTTGAGTTTAAGGAGGGACTAGTGCTGTGGGGAAATTGCAAAAACTGAGCTTCAGTTTTTTTTCAACATGGTAACTGCTACTTCCATGGTTGACTTCCTCTCTCTCCCTTCCTGTTAAAACACTGTGGTAAATGTTTTATTAGTAGCTTTGGTAAGAGAACTTGCTCTGGTGAAACAAGCAAGTTTATGCAAAATTGACCATGTTCATTTGCTTGTGGGTACACAATTTGATTCTGTCCATTGCAACCTCATTTATCCTGGCGAATCATTTAAAGTCATCTCCGATTCACGAACAGTAATTAGTTCTGACTTCTCAAAGACACTTTCCCTCATTTAACAATGATTAGTTCACGATCTGCGCACTGTCTTGGTGGATAGACCCTTTGTGAGACAACATAAATTAGATTTACGTAAAACAAAATAAATTTACATTTATGTAGGTCTTTCATGCCAGGAGGACATCCCAAGGCATTAAATAGTCCTGACTTGGCACCCAAGCTGGGGGTGGGAACTGAGCGGGGTGGGGAAGAGGAAAGTGACCGAACGTGCAGGGTGTAGGGCAGTCACCTTAGACTGGTTTTGTTCAGCACCCAACAGTCAAGCAACCTGTCTTATTATAATAATAATCCTTGCATTTGCCTTATCACGTCGTTGAGATGTCTCAAAACACTTCAAGGATATACTGTAAAGTGAATTAACTATATTTTGTGAGCGAAACTTGGCAGTCAGTTGCGCACAGCACAACAAACAGTTGTGAATTGAGTGATCGAATTATTACCCCCGGAAAGTGATCCGCCAGTCGACTAACAAGCGGGTTCCTACTTACTGCTAGGTAAACAGAGGTGTGTGGAGTAAGGAAATTTGCCTAAGGTTTTGCCCAGCCTGGTTCCCTTGCTTGCAAGGCAAGCATGCTAACCACTACGCTATGGAATATTCCCTCTTATCCTTAAATTGGCTAAGGTATACAGTATGGAGGAATGAAATAAGGGGGCAAATGTAAAGTGGTGGGTGCCAGTTAGCTACTTTTCTCCAGGTGAGTGGAAGAAACTTTCAGTTTTTATGGGCATTATTTGATCTGAGTAAATCGTCATTGACTACTGTTGGATAACTGTTATAAATAATTAAATTGGTAAAAGTTGCAGTATTTTTCTCTCTGTCCTAGATTCTTGGACATTCTAACTGGCATGTTCGAGTCCTACTTGCCAAGGCTTACTCCACTGGATCTCCTCCGTGGAGTCCACCACTTGTGTCTGATGGGAAATGTTCCTAAGGCTGCTCTGAGGAAACTTTTTGAAGAGGATGTCCTAAGTGAGCTCCACTCCACAGGTCAGTTGTTGTCACTTTGAATTGTTCTGTAGCATTTACACAACAAGTGGCTTGGTTAGTAACATGTTAAGATTTTGAGTTTGGTCCAGGGCAGGGCAGTGCTGTATTGCCCAAGGTGTCATCCTTTGGATGAGATGTTGAACCAAGGTCCTACTTGCCTTTGCGGATGGATGTTAAAGATCCCATGGCACTACTTGAAAAGACAAGGGAGTTTCTCCCAGTATTTTGGCCAACAATCTTTTAGGTAAAGTTGGTCATTCACTTCACGGCTTTTTTTTAGGACATTGCTTTGCATTGGTTGCTGTTTTCACCTACAAAATATACAGTCACTATAGTTTCCAGTTAAATCCTGTGAAGTAAAACACAAAATACTGCAGATGCTGGAATCTGAAGCAAAAATGGAGAGAGCTGGGAAAACTCAGCAGGTTAGGCAGCATCTATGGAGAAAGGAAAGTGAGTCAACGTTTCGGGTCCATGACCCTTCACCAGATTCGGTCCGATGAAGGTCGTGTGAAGGGTCGTGGACCCAAAGCCTGTGAAGTGTTTGATAACGTGATAAGGAGCTAAGTTGTAAGTTGGAGAACAAGGTGTGTCTTTCCAGTTTTAAATGTGCTCTAATTTTGCTGTTTTTTTTCCTTCCTCATGACAGCCAATCCATACCGAGAGAGGAACACACAGTTACTTCAACACATCAATCTCTGTCTGGAGTTGGACCATCCTTCTCATCCCAGGCTGGCTGACTCTAGTCTTGAGAAACCCTCAGACCGTAAAGTTTGTGTGAACTCAGAGGTCCAGAGGGCAGTGTATGGTATCCTGGGAGACAGCAGCCTTTACCAGCAGGGGTTGGTTTTGAAAAATGAGTATTTTATAGGTATTTCACTTGTATATAAAAAAGATTTACTTGTGAAAATATGCATTTTTTGTCAAGTACATGACAACCATCGCTCTGAGCAGTGTAGTGGCGGGCTATTGGCTTAATTCTGCAGTCTCCACATGGTGAGTTTTTGTTGCTATTTTTTTCCATGAAGGGAGAGGCAGAGGATGTATGTAACATTAATCATGTATGGCTGAATCATTTCACAAGCGGACGTGACAAACTCACTTGGGGAGAGTTGACTTCCTCAATGAGCGTTTCTCATTCCCTGAAACTGTTCTCCTTTCCTCTGCTGAGAGGGTTGACTTGGCCCGGGTACTGCAAGCTCTGACTGTTTCCTAAGATGCATCTGTTCTTCATGTGTGAGTCTGGGCAATGTGGGCAGGAGGAACACCAGGGCCAATTCAGATGCTATTTACCCACGATTCCACATACTTTACATTTCTGGATCACGAGATGTTGATCAAGCACTCAGATCCTTGGAGGGTTTCCCCACCCCCTTCTTCCCCATGCACTTCATAGACCTATTTTAATGCCGCCCATGACTGCACTGGGTGAAGTCAGCTAACTCTGACCAAATCAAGAACTGAGCTTGAAAGTTTCATGGTTTATTTGACTCATAGGAAGTACATCTCAGAAACTGACCTTTCAGCCTATCCAGTCTGGTGATTTACTCAACACGAGTTAATGAATAGTCAGGAAATGCTTTGTTACTTACCCCCTCATCCAAAGCACTTGCCTTGCAAGCGAGAGACCTGGGTTTGATTCCTGGCAGCGCAAAATGTTGGGCAAGTTGTCTTACTCCGCACGCCTCTATTTACCTAGCAGCATGTAAGAACCAGTTTGTTAGTTGATTTGAGGATCATTTTTCTGGGGGTAATAATTCCTTCAAGAAAATAATAATAATAAATTAGTCACTTCAATCTATGACTGTTTGTAGGACACTGTTGTGCGCAATTGGCTGTCGCATTTCGCTCACAAAATGTACAGTCATTCACTTTACAGTATATTCTGTGAAGGCGCTTTAAGATGTCTTGAAGATGCGTTAAGGCGCTATATCAAATGCAAGGATTAATATTGTCTACCAATGCACAACATCGTTAAAACGCATGCGGAAACTCTGGAGCGGGATCAGTAGGACATTCACTTCCTCATTTACATAATTGGAAGCAGATAAATGAAAGCATTTATTGTTAGTTTGAATTTGAAACGAAAGTCCAGTTTTCGGTTTTTATTTCATGATGTGAGCCATTTGGCATATCATCTCAGCACCTCGCCCAAGGTTGCTTTCACGACCTCTATTTCTGTCCTCTTTAAGATTTTGAAATCACTTTGGACCAGGAAAGAAAGAATGTGATCTCTCTGCCTCAGAACGAGGATATCCGGCATGATGTACGGAGGTAAGGTGACTGCAGCTCTGAACCTTATTCTGAGTCTGTTCATCAATTTCCTTAATGGCTGTTCTTAACATCCCAGGCACCTCTTATTACTTGAGCATCAGTTGACAGTGACCTGTTGAGGTTGATGAAATGAGTCTAAAAGAAAATTATGTGGGTAGGCAGGAAGATAAGTTCCATGGAGTTCAACCTGTAACAACTCAATCCAATGGTGTGTGAGGAAGTTTCTTTATTTGTCAATCAAAACACTCATAAATCCACCACTCAACCACATTTTGGAGTCCTGTAGCTCAGTGGTTAGAGCACTCGCTTTGCAAGCGAGAGACCTGAGTTCAATTCCCGGCAGGGCGAAACCTTGGGCAAGTTTCCTTACTCCACACGCCTAATAATAATCCCTCCAAAACCAAAAACAATAATAAATTGGTAATTTTCAATCTGCGACTGTTTGTGGGACATTGCTGTGCGCAATTGGCTGCCGCGTTCGCCCACAAAAAATACAGTCAATTCACTTTACAGTGTGTTCTGTGAAGCGCTTTGGGACGTCCTCCCGACGTGAAAAGTGCTATATCAAATGCAAGGATTATTATTATTATTATATTTTGTCCCACTCCTCGTGTCCTTTTTGTACTTTTTGCCCTTCTTCTTATTGGCCCTTTTTGGTAATTGTCAATTTACTCTTAAAGGAGTATCCAACACAACCCGCTTTTAGCAGACTATTTGCTTCCCTTCTGTGCTGAAGATTCTGACTTATGCTGAGGCATAGTCTACAGGTGACCTCCGATACTTCAGCCGGTAATGGCACCCTGAGTATGTTGGCAGGTTCGTTCAATTACTAGACAAGTGAGCTCAGTCTGTCTTCATCTGATGTCCGTGTATTTGCATTCTCCAGATAGAGTGGGAACAGTGGCTGACTCCCCCCACCAAGCCAGGGGGACTTAGGCCAAATACCATTACAATCCAAACTTTCACATGTTCCTGTCTGTCTCTCTTTTGGTGGTAATTTTGCCAACAACAAATAAATTGTGGGGAAACTAATTTACTTTAGCTTGGACCTAGTGCCAGGGGATCATTCTGTCTTTGTAATAATGACCATGATTTATTTTGCAGAGTGGCTGTGCTTTGTGCTCCCATCTCTGCCTTTTGTCTTGGTACAACCCACCCAAAGGACAAGCTGGCCATGAAGATCCGACACCTGGAGGCACTGGGGTATCACATTGCGGTGGTGAGCATTCACAGTGTAAATTTTGGGTTGCCCTTTGTCACCAGCTTGGGAATGCTTGTTGCTGGTGTAAAATCTACCACTGTTACAAATGTTTAGGAGAAAAGCAGCTTATTTTTTTAAAAAAACTTTATTCAAGTTAATACACTTGATCTATGCAATATTGGTTGATCCAGCATAGTGGAGACGATGATACAATTAATTTCACTCTCCTTGCAATAAATAGCCAGGGTTTCGCTTCCGGATTGCTGACTTCTGACTCCTCTTGGATTTATATTGATGAGTGAGGATAGGATTGGCACAAACATTCCATGTGTTCGCCCACAAAATATACAGTTAATTCACTTTGCAATATATTCTGTGAAGCACTTTTAGCAGCTCGGGTCAAGATGTCTCGAAGACATGAAAAGGCCACATATCAAATACAAGGATTATTATTATTGTTAATTTTAAGAAACTGCATTGAGAATGGTCTGACAACTAAAGGCAGTCGTTGAATCTGTTGAGTCATTAAATCAGTCCATTCTGATGTGTACGTAATCTGGACAATATTCGGGATGTGGCCTTATTTAATGCCTAATAGTAATTGCACTTAAAGTACCAGGACTTGTGACCTCTTCCAGCAGTTTCCTGGCTGAAAACATTTTTTATTTTTTAACATTTTATTCACGTTTCTGTTAAATTCTGTTTGCTGCCCTCAAGCTGAAGGGTTGAGGAACCCCCTTTTGGTGCAGTGGTCTCTGCTTGTCTCAGGATGTGTTCTCAACCTCCCCCCAACCATCCAGAGTGTGTTCTCTGTTCCAAACAGAGTTGAGAAAACATTTCTTCACTCAGAGGGTAGTGAATTTATGGAATTCTCTACCCCAGAAGGCTGTGGATGGTCAGTCATTGAACATGCTCAAAACTGAGATCGATAGATTTTTAAAAACTAAAGGAATTAAGAAATTAAGGGATATGGGGTTAAGGCAGGTAAATAGAATTAGGTTAGAAGATCAGCCATGATTTTATTAAATGGCGGGGCAGGCTCGAGGGGCTGAATGGCCTACTCTTGCTCCTATTTCTTATGTTCTTATGTTTCTACTCCATGTTCCCCCATCCTCAGTGTCCTGTAGCTCAGTGGTTAGAGCACTCGCTTTGCAAGTGAGAGACCTGAGTTCAATTCCAGGCAGAGGGCGAAACCTTGGGCAAGTTTCCTTACTCCACACAGAGCCTAATAATAATCCCTCCAAAACCAAAAACAATAATAAATTGGTCATTTTCAATCTACGACTGTTTGTGGGACATTGCTGTGCGCAATTGGCTGCCGCGTTCGCCCACAAATATACAGTCAATTCACTTTACAGTGTGTTCTGTGAAGCGCTTTGGGACATCCTCCCGACGTGAAAAGCGCTATATCAAATGCAAGGATTATTATTATTATTATCATCCGTCCCCCCAGAGTGCACACTTGCTGCGTATGTGGAACTCATTCTGATTTGGATTCTCTTTAACATGACAACGGGTTTCCACAAGCGTCAGACACTCAACTGTCCGAAAGAACAGAGGGGTGAGGACTGGGAGCACTGTGCCACAGTGTAGGGGTACAGCCATGTGTATTTGTCTCTCTCTCAATCTCTCTCTCTGCATGCATGTTGTCAGTATATCTAATGGATCATCTCCCAATGCTGTATCAGTGTTGTTTGAGGGATTTTCTCCACACTTTATTCCAGGTTCCGGAACACAAGTTTGGAAAGCTGTCGGAAGATGAGAGGTTCACGTTCTTGAGGAGCATGATCTTTGCAGAATGAGAAGGCTTTGAGGATCAGTGCTGAATAAAGTAAAGAGAGAGGATTCTGCTCCTGGTGTCACCAGGCCTCTGGCACCCCTGCACTACAGACTTGGAACCTAATTTACAGATTCTGATCGTATCTGAATTGACAGCAAGGGATGTATTGTCTCTCATTTAACAAGGCTATTAGTCTGACTCAACCTGTCTACAATTCATTGCTCTCTGTCCTCCAGCCTGTTGCCAGGCATGATTTCTCACACTTGAGAGCAAAAATACAAGTTTCCATTTGGGTGTAATGGTACAATTAGGTTTAATCAGGCAAACTACCTTTGCACCTTTTGTTATGATTAGGATTGGGAATAATTCTCCCAATAATGTGTTTTCTTCCTCATTGGTGAGGCAGGTAAATAACTCTCAGTGGCATGGAGTCCTGCAGAACTGCCTGGTTCAGGTAACCAATATCTGAGCCCAGGACAGAGCTGGCTGTGAATCAGCTCCACACTCCCTTCAACAGACACTTTACCATGGATCCCTCCAGAGATTCTACTCTCTCCATGGGTTATCATCTCTTGTTTTATAACTGTGGTTGCCAGTGATGGGGAGCCGGTGGCAGGGCTCTGGAAAAGAACAAGGATTAAGGGTCAGCAATGCATTATCGCCCATCTTAGGGAAAGTCATGCCCAGTAGCCTGTATAACCTATGGTCAGTGAAAATTTTACTCTCCAATTTGCTAATTATCTAGTAAATCTGTTCTTCTACTCTCAGCCCAGTGCACTATTTAACAGGCAAACTTTGAGCCCAGGACAGTGAAAAGCACTGACAGCACGGGGAAATAGTCGTTGGAAGCGTGTTCATCATGGAAAATTGCCGAACTCCAATCATGTGACCATTTGGTGGAGATACAGATACCTGTGTTACTGAGTCACTACCATGTTAAGGTAGGGCAGGCAGACTTGTTTCCATGCTTGGTACTCAGCGTGGATGTGGGCCAATAAAAAGAATATTACGTGAAAATATTGCAAGTTCCCAGACTTATGGAAAAATAAAAAAACATTTTGAAAAATAAGTTTATGAAACGTAAGACTCCCTGATTCAATTGTGTGGCCTTTTTTTAAAAAAAAGTAATGAATTTAACCGACCCAACATTAAACGTTATTCATAATTTTAGAGTTTGTCCTATCTGTCAGCCTGGCTTACCTCTGAGTCAGAAGTGAGGTGCCGTACTTCAGATGAGATGTTAAACCAAGGTCCCATCAGCTTGTTCAGGTGGACATTAAAGATCACGTGGTGCCATTTGAAAAGAGAAGAGTTTCTCCCAGTGTGCTGGCCAACAATCCTCCAAGTAAAATTGATCATTCACTTTATGGCTGTTCGTGAGACATTGCTGCATGCAAATTGGCTGCTGTGTTGCTTTCATACACGCCACGCGATCACTTCACTTTGCAGTGTATCCTGTGAAGTGATTTGCGAGGCGCTATCTTAAACATAAGGATTAATCTTATTATCTTTTGTGTTGCTGAAGCTTTTCTCAGTTTCACTTCCTATTAGTAACTCTTTCGCCATCAATCTACGACTCCCAACTATGTTTTGGTCACAAAATTTGTCGAGCTTTGAGGATATTTCATGGATGTCAGAGTATATGCTCACTCCTGGGGTGTCCCCTGACATGGATCACTGCAATGGTAAGTGAAATTGGGATAGTGCATTGAGCTCATCTTTGTAAAGGGATCTAACATTGGTAGCTTTTCTACAATCAGAACAGCAACAAGTTGCATTTATTTACCACCCTCCATGTTTGTAGCGTCTCGGAGCAGTTGACCGGTGACCTGAACATTTGAGAATGGAACTTAATATCTCAAACAGTGGAATCTAGCTTTTCAAGTTTTTGTTGTTTGGTCATCTGGGTGTCTGACACATTCGGAAATCCATCAACATGCTTAAGAGTATCCAAGTCGGAGAGTTCCGCATATGTATGCCATCTACACATGGAAATTTCCCTGTGTCTGGAATGGAACGTGCACTCTCCTTGGAAGTCTCGCCCTGCAGAGCTCATTCTGGAAAGTATTACAATAAGTAACGTATTGCAGGTTCCAAAGGCGTGGGGGGGGGGGCGGGGGCAGAGTATTTTGGGGTACTGCTGGAATTTAACCAACCAAAAACCACATAGCTTGCCATTCAGAGCAATCTCTGGCAAGATTCCTGCTGCTTTTTTAGCTGGTTTACAGGGTTAACAGAAGCCGAGTTGGAAGAATCCCTGCTGTCAGACTTGAAGGGTCTGCCCCTTCAAGACCTGCTGACAAGCCGGGTTGGCTGGCCTATCATCAACATTGTCCTGGAGTACTTCAGACCTGCCTGGCTCAGGAATAGACAACCAAGATTGCCTCAGAAAGTTAACATGGTTCCAACATTCCTTTGTTGCCAAGCATGGCACCTTGGAGCCATCTTGACCCAGCTTACCCCCCCAACCCCTGGGAGGGTTTTAGAACCGTGGGTCATTGTTGTCCTACTGATCTTGCATTTGTGGCCATGCTGAACTGCTGGGGAAGTCTTAGTATTTTACGCTGTAGATGACATGTACATTCTTTCCCATGAAGAAGAGCCTATAGGCTGAATAGAAGGTGACATTATGGCGAGTAGCCCCAGAGCACAGTGTGTGGATTTCTGGCTTCACTCATACGTTCTGGTGCAGATTGTTGATCATGAAGTGAATTTCTTTAGAACATGTTCCATTAACTGATAGACGTGGAGCATAAACCTGATTGGAACATTGTTCTCTGTGATGAAATCGCTGTGCAGTGTCTATGTTTTAATTTCGGGAAAGGTTGGGGTTGCCCACTCTGAATTTGCAGCAGTCAGTTGTTCCAAGTTCTTTAAATTGTACAGTGATCTGGTTATGACTAAATGAGGAAGTTTCCCAACACCATTTTTGCCCCAGTTCTGTACAGCTTTCAGGAACCGAAACCTGTTCCTTAGATTGTTGAGGTTATTCGGGCTTCCAGGGAGAGAACTTAAAGTATTTTCAATTAACAGATGTGGTGCAAAATTGTGAAGTATTCTTGAGAACTTGTTGGTGACTGATTTATTTTTAGAATCACTTGAAGGCTGTTTGTGGGAAATTGCTGTGTGAAAATTGGTCACTCTGGTTTTCAGGAAAACCTGTCCAACAAGACAAAACAAGATAAAAATAAAGTTGGTCATTCACATCACAGTGTGTTCTGTGAAGCGCTTTGGGACGTCCTCCCGACGTGAAAAGCGCTATATCAAATGCAAGGATTATTATTAAGGATTATTATTATCATGGTTGTAAGACATTGCTGTGCGCACATTGGCAGCCAGGCTTGCCTACATTATACAAAGTCATTACACTTTACAGGAAATCTTGTGAAGCTCTTTGAGGCATCTTCCTGGCTTCAAAGGCACTATATCAAATGTTAGGATTATTATTAGGAGTGAGTATGGCTGAGATGATGAAAACATTCTTCTTGCAAAGAATAATGAGGCTGAAAATGTGATATTTCCCAACTGGAAGTCACTGACGTAATTGCAGCTTCTGTGTTTTTCAATCAGCTTAATACAGTGCCACTGGAAAGTAGATAATGTAGGAAGTTACGTGCTACCATTCTTTTTTTTGTTGCTATCATGCTAAAAATTTGGTGGGGGTGGAATCATTTTAAATGACTTGGATGAAGCAATAGAAAGTTTTATATCCAAGTTTGCAGACGACATGAAGTTAGGAGGCTCGATAAATTGTGTAGATGGGAGTAGGAAGTTACAAATTGACTTAGATTAAGTGAGTGCGCAAAGCTATGGCAAGTGTGAGGTCATCCACTATGGACCGAAAAAAGATAAAGCAGATTATTTTCTTATTGGGGAGAGATTAAGAACTGGAGGAGCAAAGAGATTTGGGTGTCCATATCAACAAACCTCTAAAACCTAATTCCCAGTTGCAGAAAGTAATCAAAAAGGCGAATGGAATGTTGGCCTTTATCTCGAGGGGTCTGGAATACAGAGGGGAAAGATGGTGCTTCAGCTGAATAGAGCCTTAGTCAGACCCCATCTGGAGTACTGCGTTCAGTTTTGGGCATCACACCTCAGGAAGGAAATATTGGCCCTGGAGGTGCAGCGCAGGTTCACCAGAATGTTACCAGACCTAAAAGGGTTAAGTTACGAGGAAAGGCTGCATAAACTTAGGATTGTATTCCCTTGAGTTTAGAAGGTTGAGGGGTGATTTGATTCAGGTATTTAAGATGATAAAGGGATTCGATAGAGTAGAGAGAAGCTATTTCCTCTGGTGGGGGAGTCCAAAACAAGGGGCATAGTCTTAAAATTAGAACCAGGCCATTTAAGAGTGAAATCAGGAAGCATTTTTTCACTCAAAGGGTGGTAGAAATCTGGAATTCTCTGTCTGGGCGTCACTTCGTACTCCAGACAAACAGTACCTGAGACTACACTTTGACGAGCCTCCAAGAGATCAGCCACTGGAATTACCCTTCAGAGACAACTGACTCACACCTTGACATACACTGGAGAGATCACAGAACTATAATACAGAGTCACAGAAAGTGGATCCTGTAACTCAACAGAAACAATTAGTTCTTAGCCCAGCACCTCACGTGTGCTGCCAGCCACTCCTCTTTCACTTTTAATGGTCACTTTCTTACTGGAGATAAATTCCCTCACCCCCTATACATATATGTAGATACAGTAGAATTGATATTGATTCCCCTGGGAAGTGTGCTGACCCTCTACACAACCAAATATTTCAAAGTTACATCTTTTATGTGTTTCTAACTCCACCTCCCCTTGTCACAGAGATAGCCCACACCTTCGCAGGCTGTTTTGCACAGTCTTGTTTCTCAGTCTTGAGGTAGGCTGGTATCTGAGGCTGTAGCTCAGGTCTGAAATGCTGTACACCGTCCAGCGCCTTGGGACGTCCTCCCGATGTGAAAGGCTCTATACAAATGTAATCTTGTTGTTGTTCCATCGCAGGCTGTGTCCTCTGGTTCTACTGTTCAGAGACAGAATAGCTGAAAGCCCGCTTGTTGATGGTGGGGAAGATAAGACGAGGTATATGAAGCAAGCCAGTGACCACTGAGGAAGGGAGCAGTGGGGTCGGTAGGGTTCAAGGAGGTTGCAGAGGTAAGGTTGGGCGAGACCATGGAGAGATTTAAAGCTAAAGAACGAGGATCTTGAACTTGATCCGCTGGGGGATGGGGAGCCAATGAAGCTTGGCAATAATGGGGGTGATAGGCTCGTGGAGCCCTGGTGTGGGAGAGGACATGGGCTGGACTATCCAGAGTTCTGGATATCCCGCAGCTTGTGTAGGGAAGAACTGGGGAGACTGGTGAACAGAATGTTGATTTAGTTCAGTCTGGATGTGATAAAGGCTCATTAGGGTTAGCGGCCTGGGGGAAGCGGCAGGGATGGGCAGTGTTACCATTCTGATTTAATAAACATTTATTTTCGGACAAGATTGTATATAACTATAATTTTGCTATTTCTGCCAAAATATCCTCTCTGGAGATCTTACAAAATCCTAAGTCAGACATGAGTTATTGACAGTCCAACATGGTGACTCAGTCAGTAGAATTCTTGCCACTGGTTTTAGAAGGATACAGGTTCAAGCCCACATCAGGATAATCCATCCTGACATTTCAGTACAATGTTGGGAGAGCACTGCCTTTTCATGTTTCATTCAGTTTAGACATTAAATTGAGTCTGTTCTTCAGTTAAAGTTCCTGTGACTATTTCATAATTAGAAGAGAGATTGGCTGATTTTTAGTTTTGTGCCCAAAACAGCAGCTGCATTTGTCTGCAAAAGACAGTTAACAATAATGTTTCCAATTGATATGGCATCTTTCATGTCAGCAGGGCTTCTTAGAAAACATCGCACATTTTAAAGTGACTATATTCTGGAGGTGAACACAACAGTCAATTTGCATTCAGTAATGTCCCATGAACAGCCACAAAGTGAAATAACCAATTTAATCTGGGGGATTGTTACCTAGGGATTGTCAGTTTCACTCAGAGGGACGCCCTTTTCTTTTTGTAGAACCGTGGGATCTTTAACAAACAGATGGGATCTCAGTTCACTATCTCATGTGGAGGATGGCATCTCCAACATTGCTGCACACCATTGTATTGGAGTATCAGCCTAGACTATGACTTCAAAGTCCTGGCATGGCACTTGAACCCAACCCTTCAAAAGTGATAGTGCTCCCCACTGAGCCAGACTGATGTGTGTTATGTGACATTAATTACTGTGAAGTGCCTTTTACAAGCACGATAAAAGTTTCATTCACACATCCTGAATTAACCATCTACTATGACCCATGAATCATATAAGTGTTGGAGACAAATTCTGTGACTTGTTTCAGATTAAAAGAGCAAATGCCCACAGTGTGGTCATGGAAAGCATGTTTCTAACAGGCCAATATGTTCGCCAAGAACTCAAATTGATCTTTAATGCTGCATTTGAACTTATGCATGCAAGAGATATCATTACAAGTGACATTACAGGATGAGTTGTATGTTTACTGCTGATAATCTTGACTATCTGTAAATTGATAATGAAGGTTTAGGTAATATTGTGTTAAATGTATCTTGTATTGTGTATACTGGGGTGGAGGTTTGGTATAGCTCCCCTGGGAGACTGATGGCCTATTTGTATCTCTCCAATGGTAGCAGGATAGGACTGCAATACAAAAGACAATAAACACAGCAGTTTGTGTGTATATATACATATATATACATAATGCCCTTCACATAAGATAATATCTTGGAGCTTAAATCCTCTCAAATTGTCACCAAATCCATTGGTATTTGACAGTCATATGATAAAGTGCCCTCTGGTTATCAAAGGGTTTCTTAGCATCAAAGAGAGTTTCACTTCAGATTCAGTTGATGTTGCGAATTATGAAAGGAGAGGCCCCCTCAAATGAATTCTGTTTGATCTGGGTGGATAAGTTTAAGAGTCAAATTGCTGAAATGCAAAGCTGAAGGTTTGTGCTAAAAGTTCAGAACTGCGATTGTGGGCACCCTGATGTTGCCGGAATAGGATTGAGGCCACCATATACTGATTAACCCAAAGGAATAGATAGATGATCCTCTGCTTCCTTCAACAATGAATTGTGTTTTCACCCAGTTGTGCAGGTCCATTTTCCCTTTATTTTAGCTTTTATAAATAGTCTGTCAAGAAGACAGAAATAGACAATTCACAAAGTTTGAGCTCAATTGAAGATTAGAAAAAATTTGTTTTAACTTAGTGTTTTAATGGCAGTGGCATATGGGTTGGAGCTCAAGTAGTTAACATTGATGAACTGGCCTATTAAAGAGACCTGATCAATATTTTTTGAGACTGATATAAAATTAGTAGTATCTTTGCTTGGATGCTGTGGTGGGAATTGTGTTGGTGTGGACTCCAGGGTGCTATTGGTTTGGTTCTCAGTATTGATGGTGATTATCAGCATGGGATGAGCAACTCTGCCCCTTCTCACAGTGGTAGTTGTAGAAGAATGGCTGCTTGGGGTGCATTAAAATAACATAGGTGGGCTGCCTCACTCGATTTTTGACTGAAGGCCAGACCGCTATCTGGAGGATATTAGCTCTTCTGTTTTCCTGATTCCTTTGAGCTGATATTGCTGGTATTTCTTGGGAAAGGACAGCTTCTGAGGACTGGTTTTTCACTTTCTCAAATTTTCTAGGCTGCTGTGTGCTTGCTTTTGCAATCGTTCTTTTTTTAAACTGTAAAAAGGAAGTGGGTGGGTTAGTGTAAAGTGAAACAGCAATGCAAACGGTCTTGCAAACACTCAAAAGTCCTGCTGTCTGCCTGCAAGGTTCAAGTTATGTGAGTAGTGAAATCTTTATTGTTCTGTGCTCTCTTTGTCATGGTGTACCTAAGGGTACGTTTTCGAGTCCTTTCTCTTTGATTCCCTTGTGTTGCCCAGATAGCTTTTGTCTTTGTGAATTTGGGGATTTGTTCCCAGCTGTAACAAGTTTTAGTGACAGCTCCCGTGTGTGTTCAGTATTGGCGCCAGTGCCCTTCAATGCTCACTCCTATTTACGGAAAAACTTACCTTTGTGAATAATAATAATCCCTGCATTTGATATAGTGCCTTATCACGTCTTCAAAACGTCTCAAAGTGCTTCGTATGATATACTATTGAACAGTGCTCTGATCACAGACAATTCCAGATAGCGGATTGGGCAAAGCGTCATTCATAACTAAAATTAGCATGGAATCCAGTAATCAACTTTAAAATGATCAAAGAAGATCTAATCTGAACTGTAAGGTTGTTAAAATTCCATGTCCCTATTGACAGAACAAAGTAATCTTGTTAAAGCCTGGAAATATGGGAACATTTCTGTTGACTAGTACAGATTCAGGAAATTCTCCCAAAGTGTCCATTTAAATCAAAATGTTCTTATGTATTTCCCGGCTCTGGCTTCTGTGGACAGTTATGAGTTAGTGTTGGGAGGAAAAGGCTGATTTAGAAATAAAATACTGTTGGGTTTTATTAGGTGTCAGCCTCACGCTCAGCAAGTAGCACTCCTGCCTCTGAGTCAGAAGGTTGTGGATTCAAGCTCCATGAAGGGATTTTGAGGTTGTAGTCTCAGCTGATACTCCAGTGTAGTTACTGAGGGAGGGTGCCTTTGTTTTGTCTGAGTGTATGTGTGAGAGTTGGATGTTAAGTTCATGGCCATTTAATGGATGCAGAGCTGCTGCCTGAGTGACACTAGATTTTGGTAATGGAGAAACGATATCCTAGTAATTTAGTATCAATTCCATCTAGTTCAATTTATTCATTAAAACCATTTCTTTTTTTAGCAGGATGAACTACTCTCCATGATTGGTATTAATACAAGTAGCAGATCAAAAAAATAAAATGTTTACGGCACACCCCCACCCCGACACCCCACCTCTTTCCTTAAATGAAACCACATGACATTTAATTTAATGTAACCTCCCCTGGGTGGGTGGTCGGAAGGTTGAGATTAAATGGGTCAGAGGACTTTCTTCATCTGAACCTCTTTTGTGAACATGTGTATGTGGGGGGAAATTTTTAATTAGAATTTTTTATGAAATTGCATTGTTGACCACAAACTACATAGATACCTGATATTAGATTTTTCAGAAAGTCAATTTAGGGTTTGCATCAAGTTTCCTGTTAAATGTGTTTGTGCTTTTTGCTGCAACCACAGCTTCCAGTTGTGAGTTTCACATTTTCACTACCCTCTGCATGAAGAAGTTCCTTCTTTTTGACTTGCCCCTATCTATGCTCCTCGTTTTCGACTTGCTAACAAGTGGAATGGTATTTATAGCTGGATCCAAATACAACTTTTAATAGTTCATAAACCATTTCTGGTCTGATGGACATCTCAGAGTGGTTAGAGCACTCGCCTCGCAAGAGAGAGTTTGATTCCTGGGTGAGGCAAAATCTTATGCAAATTTTCTTATTTCACTCGCCTCGCAGCAGTAAGTCGGAACCTGGTTGTTTGTCGATTGGAAGATTGCTTTCTGCTTAAAAAAGAAAATGAGTCACTGAATCCATGACTATGCTGTACACAATTGGCCGCCGTATTTTGCCTACAAGTACACAGCCAATCCACTTTGTACAGCAGGTATAGCATAATAAGCATAATGGGGTCATATGGATGATACCCAACTCTATATCTTAACCTCCACCCTCGACCCCAAGACCACTGATGCCCTGACAGACTGCCCATCAGTCATCAAGTCCTGGATGAGAGCCAACTTTCTAGAGTTGAATGTCAGCAAGACCGAGGCTCTCCTGATTTGCTCCCATCAGTGCCTCCACACCTCAGGGAGTGGCAAGCATCAGCATCCAAGGATGCACATGCCATCCATCTCACCAAGCCAGTCAGGAACTTAGGCGTCTTGTTCGAGTTGCTAACCCCCTATCAACTTGTCCGCTCCTTCCGCTCAGCACACTCCGGCCTGCTCCATGTGTCCCACCTGGCTTACTCCACCATCAGCAATCGGGCCTTCAGCCTCTCCGCCCCCACCCTCTGGAACTCCACTCACATTCCATTCACCTTGCTCCTTCCCTTGCCTCCTTCAAAGCACGCCTCAAGATCCTCCTCTTCAACTGAGCCTTCGGCCATCCTCTGGCCTGATCCCAACCCCCACCCCAGCTCGGGTCCTAATCCCTGACTGTTCAGCGCCATGGGACGTCCTCCAGACTTGAAAGACACTTTACAAATGCATTGTTGTATTGTATAATACTAAGGTCCCATCCCCTAGTCATTAAAATACAAGTGGATCTGAATCATTTAAAAAGACAGTTTGATGTTGTGATCGGGGATGGTGGAAGTTAAAGATTCTTCTTATTATTTAATAATCCTTGCATTTGATATAGCGCTTTTCATGTCTTCTAGATGTCTCAAAGCGCTTCACAGAATATAAAGTGAATTGACCATATACATGTGGGCGAAACGCAGCAGATGATTGCACACAGCAGTGTCCCACAGACAGTCATGGAATGAGTGACCAAATTATTATTTTTTNCTTGAGGGATTATTATCCCCGGAAAAGCAATCCGCCAATCGATTAACACCTGGGTTCCTACTTACTGCTAGGTAAACAGAGGCGTGTGGAGTAAAGAAACTTACCGAACATTTCGCCCTGCTGGTAATCAAACCCAGGTCTCTCACTTGCGAGGTGAGTGCTCTAACCACTCAGCTACAGGATTCCGAAAAAAGAAGGGTTTTTCTCCTACTGTCCTAACAACAATCCTCCAAATAAAATTGGTCATTTATTCCATGGCAGTTTGTGAGACATTACTGTGCATAAAACTGGCTGCTGCAATCACCCTCAAAACACAGTCACACCATTTTAAGTATATCCTGTGAAGCACTTTGGGATGTCCACACAATGTAAGGATTATTATTATTCTTAATCTGGTGGTGATGTGTTCCAATTACTTGTCAATAATAATAATCAATGAACAATTCCCTGGAAAATATGTCCTCAAATTAGCCTCAGACATATTGACCACATTAAAAATAATTTTGAAATGCTGTGTCAGCATTCCAACTTTATAGTGTGTAAGCTGATCTTTGACTACTTTTTTGGCATAAAATCATTTAGTCCACACATTGTTCATGATAAACAACAACAACAAATTACATTTGTATTTGGTCTTTCAAGTCGGGAGGATGTCCCAAAGTGCTGTACAGTCATGGATTTGGATCTGAGCTGAGGTTTGGGATCAGGAGGGGTGGAGGGCAGGGAAGGTCCCCGGAATCCTGTAGCTCAGTGGTTAGAGCACTCGCTTTGCAAGCGAGAGACCTAAGTTCAATTCCAGGCAGGGCGAAACCTTGGGCAAGTTTCCTTACTCCACACGCCTAATAATAATCCCTCCAAAAACCCAAAACAATAATAAATTGGTCATTTTCAATCTACGACTGTTTGTGGGACATTGCTGTGCGCAATTGGCTGCCGCGTTCGCCCACAAATATATAGTAAATTCACTTTACAATGTGTTCTGTGAAGCGCTTTGGGACGTCCTCCCGACATGAAAAGCGCTATATCAAATGCAAGGATTATTATTATTAAGGTAGGGGTAAGAGGGTGACCAAGGGTACGGTTGAAGAGGAGGAGTGGCTTTTTTCTCTTCTTACTTGCTGCAAATATAGTACAATTGGAAAGAAATGGTATAAACCAGTATAAGATTGCAAGAGAGGTGCGCTGCATGTACCCTGAGAAAAGCTGCTCTCATGTTGAGATCTAATTTCTCATGAAATTACTTTATTTCTCTCTTGGTCCTTTAGAGTCACTCATCCTTAAAATTCACTTGAACTGTGTTCCGCTGTGGCTCCATGTGGCTGATCTCATTTCTAATTTCTGTGAAACCATATTGGGGTTTAAAGAGGATCTTGCTAATCAGTTTAGTAGTTCCAGTGAATTTGGGCTCAGACACATCTGATTCCAGATAAACCAAACCCAGCTACTGTACAAAACGCTTCAATGACAAAGCGTGGCGGAAGGGAAGGAAATAAATTGCTACAAGTGTCTACATTGTTGATTCATTTTTGTTCAGAAAATAGGACAAATATGACACTTCAGTTTTGCAGCAATTCTGCATATTCTTGAACTCGGAAGCAGAGCAGCCTTCACAGTTCAGTGTGGTCTGGATCTTTCCATCATCTTTCAAGCCAGCAGCTATCTCCTCATCCTGTGTACTCTGCAATTGCTGTGAAATTGGTTGCTGCATTTCACCCACAAAATTCACAGTCAATCCATTTTAGAATATAATCTGTGAACCGCATTGAGACATCAAATGCAATTATTATTTTTATAATTACCCTTGCTCACGTGGTTTTCAGTTTCAAGTTAACTGCACCCTGTGGTAGTGCTACCTAACAATACCAGATTGGCTCTCTAAACTTCACTTCAGAGGCAGCACTTTCAATTGCAAAACTTTCATCTCTTTTTGCTAAAGTGAAACATTTATTCTCCTCTGAATCTGATGTCAATAAATTACAATTTTGTATTAAGTTTTATGTTGTTCTGTCATAATGCATTTTAAAAATAATTCTATTTGTTTCCTTTTCCTGTTCCAATTGGGCTGAGACACTGTTGCAGGGTTGTTCCACCATTGGCGGGAGAGCCTTTAGCTACTCTGCCCCCAAACTCTGGAATTCCATCCCCCAATCACTCCGCCTCAGCCCTTCCTTAGCCTCCTTCAAGTTCCGCCTCAAGACCCTCCTCTTCGGCCATGCCATCGGTCATCCCCCTTCCCTTCCCCTCCCTTCTCCCTCCCTGACCCCAGCTCGGTTCTGAAATGCTGTACACTGCCCAGCGCTTCCCAACATAAAAGGCGCTATACAAATGTAATGTTGTTGTTGTCTATTTGCTGTTCTTTTTGTTCTGTCATTTTTTAAAATCTTGTGTCCTTACTCTCTGAGCAAGAATTGCTCATTCATGTCAGGAGAAGACTCAGTGGGAGAACTGTTGGGAGGACTCAGTGGGAAGACTCAGTGGAAGGACTCCTGTTGGGAGGCCTCAGTGGGAGGACTCCTAGTTGGGAGGACTTTTGTGGGAGGACTCCTAGTTGGGAGGATTCCTTTGGTAGGACTCCTGTTGGGAGGATTCCTTGTTGGAGTCCATACATGTTTGATGAGCTTGTTTAGGTCACGATAGGAGATCCCCAAAAATAAAATAATATGCCCATGACACCACCCCATACAAGACCTTTCTGATGAGGTATGAATCATGTCTACTACGTCAGTTGGTTAGACAGACACATTTCGATTTTATTAGTATAATGTATCTCTATCACTACTTTGTTCCAGAATACCTTGCATATCTTTTGGGGAGCTTAAAGCATTTTTTAATATTTTTTTAATGTAAGGTAACATCAAAAATGTCATAAAAACACCAGTTCTTTCATTGTTTCTGTTTCCCACTAACTATCACATAAGTGTATCTCACTATCTCTTACTTGTTGTTTCTCTCTCTCTCTGCCCCTCCCTCATTCCCTCTCCTTAAGTCTTAGTCTTAATCATATAACTGTTGTCTCATTCTTTATGAGTCACAACCAACCACTGTTCTCCTACCCTGCTCAGGTTTTCACTCTAACTGTGTGAAGTGCAGTGAAACCATTACTCTTGTGAAAGATGCTATAACAGTGCAAGGCATTATTGTGCAAGGTATATGCACAACTCTCAACTCATTTCAACTCTCTCTCCCACTCGCACCCTAACCTCTCGCATCCATGGTCTCCTACGCTGTTCCAATGAGCCACAGCGCAAGCTCGAGGAACAGCACCTCATTTATCTGCTAGGGACCTTAGACCCTCTGGTTTCAATATTGATTTCAACAATTTCAGACCATAATCACTTTTGCCCTCCCCCTCTTCTGGGAACCATTACCACATCACCTGTGTCCTAGACACACCTTTTCTCTCTCTGGTCTGCCTATTTTGTTGCAATTTCTCACCCCCCCTACCTTTGTTTTGGATTATTAACAGCCCTGTTCTCTACCCCATTTTCTCCTTTGTCTTCCTTGCTCTGCCTCCTGTTAGCCTCTGTTAGCCCTGAAAAGCCTCTCCCTCCCAAATGCCCCAGTTCTGTCAAAGCATCGTGGTCCCGAAATGTTGACTCATTCCCTTTCTCCGGAGTCCTGTAGCTCAGTGGTTAGAGCACTCGCCTTGCAAGCGAGACACCTGGGTTCACTTCCTGGCTGGGCGAAACCTTGGACAAGTTTCCTTACTCCACACAGAGCCTAATAATAATCCCTCTAAAAACAAAAACAATAATAAATTGGTCATTTTTAATCCACGACTGTTTGTGGGACATTGCTGTGCGCAATTGGCTGCTGCGTTCGCCCACAAATATACAGTCAATTCACTTTACAGCATATTCTGTGAAGTGCTTTGAGACGTCTAGAAGATATGAAAAGTGCTATATGAAATGCAAGGATTATTATTTATTATTATAGATGCTGCCTGACCTGCTGAGTGTTCCCAGCGATTTCTGATTTTGTTTCATATTTCCAGCAATTGCAATATTTTGCGTTTTTTTACATAAGTATATGATACTCTGTTCATCCATCTGCTTACTACAAGTGCCAGACGGCAGCTTCCGGTCCCATGAAACATTCTGTGAGTTGCATTGAAAGCATACGATAGGACTGAGTTACCTTGCTTCCCTAATTGAATGAGGAGTTTGAATGTAAAGAAGGTGTGACGTGTGAAGTCAGCCTGGCGCAGTGGTCACACTCTCGCCTCTTGAGTCAGATGGACATTAAAGATCCCACTGCACAATTTTAAAAGAGAAGGGAGTTTCTCATGACAAACTCCCAAATAAAATTGGTCATTCACTTCATGGCTGTTTGTAGGATAATTGCTGTGTTCAGATTGGCTGCTGCATTCACCTTCAAATACACTCATTGTACTTCAAAGTAATATCCTGAAAACCCTTTGAGATATCTCAATGATGTGATAAGGCGCTAAATTAAATGGAAGGATTATTATTATTTGATATAAGTTGTTGCTTGATTTAGCTGTTCGGTTTTGTTGCAATATTAGGCTTTTTACTCTTGATAAGCAATAACCCCATAAGAAAATGCACTTTGCTTGGAAAAAAATATTGCTGATTAGTTTTCACTGAAGTACTCCTGCGCTATATATACACAAGTTTTTTTCCATAACATTTAGCTCTCCTGGATCAAGGAACAGGTGGAATAGTTGCTTAAAGCATCGGAACAACTGGAATACTTGTTAAATGTTTCAGAGCAGCAACAGGATATGAGGTTATATAGACTATCACGTATTTCTCTCGCTCGCTCTCTGTGATGGTAATGAACAAGGCTCTACACCCACAGATGTTTCCACGCTGTTTTTGTTCTCCTGTGGAGTCTTCTCAGTTCAGCCCGGTGCACAGACTGTGTAAGGCCTGTCAGTTGGAACCTATCAGTTTCCACCCCATGCAATTTTGGACAGCTTTGATTCAAGAGAGAGATCAGAGTTACATTTGTAGTGGGGTTTGAGTTGGTTGGATTTCCTGAATAAGTAACATGTTGACTGTTGCGATAGCAGCGCAAATAGGACACATTTGGATCTGTAACTGAATATGGTAAGTGATGAAATACTAAATGCTGTTGTCCAATTGTTAATTTCAGTCAAGTTCAGTTTATTGCAATCGAGAAGGTGATATTCGCAGGCAGGAGAGCGCAGAAGATGTAAGCTGAATGAATCTAATACTATTCTGGCATAAAATAGCAATTGTTCAATCAGTAGTGCTTGTTGACCATATTTTGTCAAGATATTGATTCATGTTGAGCAATGGTGTATCGGAACTGTGAACAGTTTCAGGAAATGAAGACCAGCCACAAATTGGGAAATCTCAAGTCTGTCAACCAGATGCTACACTGTAGCTTACCCAACATGAAAGGCACTATACAAATGTAATTTTGTTGTTGTTAGTGGTTAGAGATGGATTTTTGGATGAGCAGCCTGAGAAAACCCAACTTACTGAGCCAGGCTGACATCTTTTTTTCAGAACAAAAACATTTCAAAATGATATGAAAAAGTTAATACTTAATAATATAATATTCATTGCATTTGATATCAGCCTTACCACAACATTGAGACTTCTCAAAGCACTTCACAAGACGTACTGTCAAATGATGTCACTGTGTGTATTTTGTGAGCGAGTTTTAAGGAAGAAACATGAAACTATTCAAAACTTGAATTTCCTGGTGCAGAAGCATCTAATTCTTAATACTCACATACATATTACAGCAACAATAACATTTCTTGCAGGAAGCATCTCAGAACATCCTTCACACAATTAGTAAAACTTCTCTTTCTCAGATTTTTTAACTTGCTCTGTATTTCTGTCCTCATGTTTCTTATAGCAAATGTGAATGAACAAGATTTTCCTTAATGTGAATGTCTCTGTATAAATTTAAATTGTTGCTGACGGAAACAAAAATTTAAAAACAACTGCAGGAAATTATCAAAGCGCAGAGACAAATATGGAGCAATATGTGTGGTGCACCACCCAAGGCCAATACCAAGATAGAATTATGGAAAGCTTACAGCACAAACAAAGCCAAATACAGAGCAAGTTAAAACGTGTGAGAAAGAGACGTTTTACTAATTGTGTGAAGGATGTCCTGAGCGCCTTTTGAGCGCCTTTCACGTCGGGAGGACGTCCCAAGGTGCTGTACAGTTGGGTCAGGACCCGAGCAAGGGGGAAATGGTCAGGGTGAGGGGAGGGAAGGGAGGGAGCGAGGAGGGGGGAAATGGTCAGGGTGAGGGGAGGGAAGGGAGGGAGCGAGGAGGGGGTAGAGAGTCGAGAGGGGAGCTGAAGGCACAGTCAAAGAGAAAGGTCTTGAGACCGGCCTTGAAGGAGGAAAGGGAGGAGGTAAGGCGAAGGCACTGGGGGATAGAGTTCCAGAGCCAACTCCAGAAACACCTTAAACAAGTAAGCTAGACAGATCAAATGTCTCAAAAAATGAATTTAATAAGCTATTTTACACCTGTCCAAAGTACTGAACCTGTGCTTCACACAACTTATGAAAATTCCTAAAATGTGACCCTTCAAGCATATATATATATAATATATGTGGGTGTGGAGTGACTGATTCTTTGTCATGTATTGTCAGAAAATCCAGTGTTAAGCACTCTGGGACATCAGCCAATGTGAAAGGCACTATATAATGCAAAATTGTATTGTACATTGAGGAGGTTGCAATACCAATGTTGCGAGAAGCCGTGCTCTCTTTCTGGGATCATACTGACATTGACTTAGCTTTGACCATTCAGGCATCTTTGTCATATTCGGTATCTTGAACATTTTTCGCTCATTCCTTGACTCCAGCAGGACACTTTGCAAATTCACTGGTTGGCTAGAATCAGTGACCATCTGACAACAGTGAGAACATATCTGAAAATAATAAAAGCCAAACCCATTTGTTTAACACTACATTATGCTTGTGCAAGCCCAGGATTGATTATCAAACACTGAACTTCTGAGTTGGAATGTAATAGTTTAGTGTTACTAGGTTTGATTGAGACTCTGCATTTCAATCTCTTTGCTGCTTTAATACCTCAAACATTGGATGCAGTCAACAGCATTTGATATCTAGCAATCAATGCACATTTCTTACTCCACCCAGCCCTAGGAGCAAAACAGCTATTTGTATTTGTTCATCTCAATATACACATATGTTTATAATTCCCTATGTTCCCCACCAGAAATGACCCAAGAGGTGTACTCTTGTCTGAATCAATTTTAATTATCCAACTGCTGTTGTGATATCTGCAGACAGTGCTCTTGTCAGTATAAAATACAATTTAATTATAAAGACATTTACCAAGTATCTAACACCCTATTTTTCTCACACAGGAAATGACTATGTGGTTCCTCTACCAGCTGGTGTTTGCTTTCATGCTGGGGTCAACAAGAGCTGGTGAGTGAAATTCTGCTGTGTTTCACAATGAAGGTACACCTTCTTTGAATAGATGGTAAACGGCCTGTGTTCAGAAACGGCCTCCCTCATGTGTAAATTTAGTGAGAGGTTGAACACTGAGATTAGGCTGTGCTGGTTTGACTATTAATCCTAAAAGTCATGAACTACGTGAAATGATTCTTCTAATGATATTAGATTTATGGTTATGATACTGTTAAAAATAACTTTGCACATTATCCATTTAGGTTTCTCTCAATTATGTATCTGTTTGCCCCATATCAGTTAAACATCTTATCTGAATGACTTTATTGGAGTTTTGGCCTAGAAAGTGAGTTCAAAGACCAACATGGTGCTTGAACCCACAATGCTAGAGCCCAGAGTGCTTCCAACCGACTCCAATATACGTGGGATCAACGGCAATTTTTGTGTTGGTCGCCTGTGTGATTGACGCATGTGGAAACCCATTCCCGTGCTTAAGAGTATCCAAGCTAGACTGAGAGTTCCATGCATGATACCTGAAGGGATGCATCCTGCTTATCCAGTTCCAGAGAATAGCTTGCCATTGAGGGCATCACCTGGCAAGCTTCCTGCTGCTTGTCCAGCCAGGACCACCCTACTCAATAGGGCTTTGGCTTGCAGGGTTGATGGGAGCTGAATGGGAATAATCCCTGCCCCCAGTGAACATCAATGTGAGCTGCCATACAAGAATCCTATATTATTAACTGTCGAACAAATGTGCGCAAATATGTGTGCACATCTTTATTCAGTTTCTCAATTCTGTTTAACCACAAAATACTGTCACTTTACCACAGTATATCCTGTGAAGCACTTTGAGATATCTAAACAATCTGATAAGGATCTAAAAAAAAGCAAAGATTGTTATTATTATCATGGGTCAGTTTGATCTGGTACTTTCAATTGGTTGCACTCTCGCCATTTACTCTCCCAATGTAAAATGCGTAATACCGAATGAAAGATGGTTTTAATTTCTGTGGTCCTCCCTTATTTAGCGGTGAAAGTGATGGTGTTTGTGAACGTTGCAGCACTCACATTTCTTAATAATAATAATAATACTCCTCGGTGGTGTATTTGTGTGTGCTCTTATATTTCTAGCATTTCTAGTTATTCCTTTTTATGTGGAATCATTGGAATGGAGCATCTTTGGTAACAGAGTCGTGTTTCTTTCTATTTTATTTAGAGTCTTCTCAATTTCCATGCAATCCGACCAAAGCAGAAACAACATGCAACGAATGCATCAATTCAGGACCCGGATGTGCCTGGTGTAAGCAAATGGTAAGACTCGGTTAGTCATTGTGTTTACAGGAACAATTCATAATGGTACAGTCAACCACATCTGAGAATGGAATATGCTGGTTTACAGATGGGGCTAAAGGAGATGGTATTGGAGACTGGCTACAAGCTATATGATTGGGGATGTCATCCGCAGACATGGGGTACACTTCCACATGTATGAAGACGACACCCAACTCTATTTTTCCACCTCTCTTTGCGATCCCCAGTCCCCTGTTGTTCTGTCAGCCTGCCTGTCAGATCTCAGGGGCTGGATGAGCGCAAATTTCCTTCAGCTGAACGTTGACAAAACAGAAGCCATACTCTTTGGCTCTCGTCAACGTCTAAAATCTCATGGCTCTCACCTCCTCCACCTACCCGACCTCCCACTAAAACTCTCCGAACCCGTACGCAACCTAGGCATCAGGTTCGACCCCCAATTATCCTTCCTCCCCCACATCCAGTCCCTCACCAGCACCGCTTTCTTCCACCTCCGACACATCGGCCGTCTCCACCAATATCTCTCCCCAAAAGCCGCTGAAACCCTGGTCCATGCCTTTGTCACCTCTCGGCTGGACTACTCTAATGCCCTTCTCCCATCCACTACTATCCATAAAATTCAGATCATTCAAAACTCTGCCGCCCGCATTCTCACCCGCACAAAACTCCATTCCCCGATCACCCCTGTTCTTGCCAGACTGAACTGGCTGCCTATCCCAGAGAGGATTGATTTCAAGATCCTCACCCTTGTTTTCAAGTCCCTGCACTCCTCTGCACCCCCCCTACCTCTCTGACCTCCTCTCTCCTCAAAACAATACACGTTGCCTTTGTTCCTCCGGGTCTGGCCTCCTCCTCATCCCCCGAGTCCTCCGCTCCACCCTCGGTGGCCGTGCCTTCAGCCACTATGCCCCGAGGCTCTGAAACTCTCTTCCTCACTCCCTTCGCCTCGCTCCCTCCCTTCCTATTTGCAGGTCTCTGCTGAAGACCTTTCTTTTCGACCACGCCTTTGGTCATCTTCCTCCCCCTCCCCCTGGCTCGGTCCCGGGATCCATTACTGTGAAGCGCTCTGAGACGCTGTCCGGTGTGGAGGGTGCTATATAAATCCAAGTTGTTCTTGCTGTTTGAAATCACAATGTTGTGGTACCTATTGTTTCAATTGTATTGTTGATGGAAAAGCCAACATTTTGAGAAGAGGACAGAAGAAGGAGGTGGTTCTTGAAAATAGTCCAGTCTGTTTGGCAGTATGAGGTTGTAATGCCTGTGATAGCTAACTGACCCATGCTGACACGAACTGATATACGTGAGATGTTGAAACTGCATGCCATATAGATGTTACACATATCAACTCAGTGACAAATACTTTCACGGATGCAGGCATGAGCCTCCACCCTTATCTAATCCTGCATTCCCTGCCCCTCCGCATTGGTAGTCAAGCCTTCAGCACCTACACCCTAACCTCTGTAACGCCCACAAATATACGGTCAATTCACTTTACAGTATATTCTGTGAAGTGCTTTGAGACGTGTAGAAGACGTGAAAAGTGCTATATCAAATGCAAGAATTATTATTATTATTATTAACTCTCTCTCTACTCCTTCAACTTCACCCTCTAACAAATTCTGCCTAAAAAAACTAACTCTCCCTACAAGTTTCTGGCCTGCAGGCCGCTAGCTGATCACTTGATGTCACTGTGGGCAGTACGGCTCCAGACACACGCCATGCGGTGCAAGCGGCAAATGGGCTTCACTTGGAGCCCCCACTGTTGTGATTGTCTGTGTATTTGTGTGATTGTGAGTGTCTGTGTGTGTCTCTATGTGTTTGTCAGTGTCTGTGTGAGTGTCTCTCTCCATGTGTGCGAGTGTGTGTCTCTCTCCTTTGTATGTGTGTGTGTTTCTGATTGTGTGAATGTGTATGCATGCCTCTCCTCTGTCTGTGTGTGTGTACATCTCTGTACCTATGAGTGTGTGTGTGTATCTCTCTGTGAGAACGTGTGTCTCTCTGTGACTGTGTAAGTGTCTCTCTGGGGCTCTGGGGCTGTATGCAGTGCTGGCCCTGGGAGGCAGGAGGTGGTGACCTCCTGTAGCCTCGCTGACGTCCCCTCCCCACCCATCCCCACAAAATAAGGGCCACCCAGTTTATGTTAACAAAGTAATTAATTTTTTTTGCAACAATCTAATATGTGTTGATTACTTATGTTTAGCTTTTATCAATAAAGTGGAAAAATGTACGTTGGCAATAAAATGTACCTCAATACCACCAATCAACCCCCCACAATTTGCTAATCTCTCCGCAATTTTGGGCACATATTTCCGCACTTTTCCATTGGCCCAACTCATGGATATATCAAATTGCATGCCATGTAGACATTTACACATATCAACTTGATGACAAATACTTTCACGAACGCGATGAAAAGAATCTCCTGTAATAGCTGTACACTCTCTATGAATATTGTCTTTTAAAAAAAGAACATAATTAATAATTAAAAACTCTATGAGTAAGGACTTCTGATTCATCCTGTATACATGCATTGTTCCTTGTATGTATTTACACCAACACAATGACGTTTCTTCCTCAAACACTGGAGGTTGTTCCCATTAATGTGCATTTTACTAAGAAAGTTACAGCCGTTGTAGACTTCCATTCACTGTGTTTCTCTTCTTGCAGAATTTCAGCAAGGAAGGAGAGACGAGTTCATCACGATGTGACTCACTAAGCAACCTAATAGCGAGAAAGTGCAAGAGACAGGACATAATCAACCCCCAAAGTGAACTTTCCGAAATAGTGAATGATCCATTTCAGATTCGTAAGGACAATGTGATTCAGATAAAGCCTCAGAAAATCCGCCTTGCTCTTCGACGAGGTGAGTACCCGAGTTGCTTTTTTTCTACATGCTTTTGAAAATACTTGAGATTCAAGGACATAGAACACTGAACAAAGATGATAGAGAGCAGAAAACAAAGATGATAGGGAGCAGAGAGCAAAGATGATAGGGAGCAGAGAACTCTTCACACTCTGGGATGCAAGAATACAAGGAACAAAGGGATGATGAAAAGCTCATTCTGGGGTGCAAAGGTCTGACTTTAGTTGTGTCCTTTTGTTGTTTATGCTGTTAAAACAAAGTGTAATATTGTGAAACATGCTGATGGTATCAAGTTAAGAGGCCAGGTGACCAGGTAGGGAAGATTAAAGCTTTCAAAGGGATCTAGACAAATTAAGTCAACACCCAAGGAATGGCTATAACAAAATGAAAAGCACTAAATCAATTGCAATCAAAATACAAAACAAGATCATATAATGAGGTATTTTGATACCTGAGTAGCATTGAGACACCTTTTGAAGATTCACTTTCTCACAGCTGTACATTAAATGTGTTGCTAGGCAGGATGTATAAGAGATAAAACCAGAAGGAAACTGTTGAAATTTTTTTTGTAAACCATTAACAAACAATACCATATATTTCAGGCCTTCCCAAGGAGATAGCGTTCAAATTTAAGCGTGCGGAAGGTTACCCTATCGACCTGTACTATCTTATGGACCTCTCCTACTCCATGAAAGATGATTTGGAAAAAGTGAAGAGTCTGGGGAAACAGCTTCTTGATGCACTGACTAGTGTCACAAAGTCCATTCAGATAGGTGAGATCATTTTGCTTATTGTACATTATTGAAACCAATGACTTGTGGAGGCCATACCGTTCAATAATCAGGGTATGACTTGGTCAAATCATTCTCTTACTCTGGGATAGCTGGGTGTACTACTACCTTGCTTTGGATAAAATCCTGCTTACTTAAATGCCATGTATAGTACAAGCAGTTATTTTACAAAAGGAAGTGCTGGTTATTCATTAGTTTTAATAGGGAAGAAGGCACTTTCAAGGCGTTGAATAGTAGGCACCAATGATCACGTCTTTACTTTTCTCTTATCTTTCCTAGTTCATGAAACTGAGTCCAAGTCCAACTGGTTTTGTACTAAAATACCACCATCTGTGTAAACATGGGGATAAGTTGCAGGTCATTATAGAAGTTCTTAATTAATACCATGTGACTTTGAATATCCCAATTCATCACCAATGTATAAGAACCATTAATATTGTCTTTCAATCACAAAATATAATTCAGATATTGTTTGGGTTATTGCTGGATCTGTTTCTTTCTCAAAACAGTTTAAAAAAATTGAACTAACATGAATGATAAATAAAACCCATTCTAGTATCGTCTTATGTTAATCTAACGCATTCTGACACGTCTTTCTTCTGCAGGTTTTGGTTCCTTTGTAGATAAGACTGTGCTGCCATTTGTAAATACAAACAAGGAAAAAATGAAGAATCCGTGTCCTACTAAATCTCAGAAATGTCAACCTCCGTTTGATTTTAAGCATGTCCTCAAACTAACAAACAATGCGGACACCTTCAATACGGAGGTTCAAAAGCAACACATTTCTGGAAATCTGGATCCTCCAGAGGCAGGCTTGGATGCCATGATGCAGGCAGCAGTGTGTGGGGTAAGGCTAGTGCTAACCTGGATGTCAGCTGTCTTTTAGCGTGAGTCGTCAGCTATGGAAGCCGAGCACACTGTGCTTCCAGGAGAGTGGGTCCATTGGACACCAGGGCTATCAGCAAAACTACATTAAAATGGGGGAGGGAGTCATTGTTATAGAGTCTCCATGTATTATTTACTGAGTCCAGATCATAGTCCCTTTTTAGAAAGTTGTTAAACTGTGGTCCTGTCTGCCTTGTGATTCAAGTGAATGTGAAAGAATGCTCTGTTACCTTTCCAAGTGGTGAGTTTCTTCCAGTTCTGGCTAATAACCTTCACGCATCAAATTCATGAAAAATTGTGATTAGTTTGCGACAGTAATATTTGTGGAACACTACAAAGGCAAATTGGCTGCCTATTCGCCTGCAGAATGATACTCAATTCTAATTCTCATTTTGTGATTTGCTTAATAACATTCTTTGACATAAAAAGATGTTCTATTTATACAAATGTAATGGCTTCAGTAGGATTCACTGCTATATCGTAAAAGGATTTTAGGATTTGTATGCTTTATTTAAAGCACCATCTATGATTACAATGCCCAGTTGATGTAAAATAATGACAAATGTGGAATACATTTAATTCGTATATTTTGACAAATGATTTAATACCAGGTAAGCAGCTCCAATAGATTTATATGAAATATAAATCTTCAAGTTTTTATTGCACCACGTGTCAAAACATGCTTGAATCCCAAAGTATAGGGTACAATATTAACTTGCATTTATATAGCAGCCCTCACCCAGGGTAGCATCTCAGAGCGCTTGACAGTGGCGAAGCCTGACACCGATCCGGAGGGAGGGTGTGACCGTAAGCACGGTTGAAGAAGAAGGTCGTCAAGTGCGACCTGCAGATATGGAAGGAAGGGGTAAGGTGGAGGGATTGAGGGAGAACGTTCCGGAGTTTCAGGCCATAGTGGCTGAAATGGTGGAACGGAGAGCACGAGGAAAAAGCAGGAGTATGGAGCCAGTTGAGTGAAGGTAGCGGTTAGTGGATTGGGGAGTAAGCAGGTTGGAGAGTCCATGTTTCTTTCAAATGGTAATTGGTTTGTAATACCAACGAGAAAACCTCTGATTCCGCTTTGTTTCCTACAGGACATAATTGGCTGGCGGAATGTCACTCGTCTACTTGTATACACCTCAGATGATGGATTCCATTTTGCTGGAGATGGCAAGCTTGGAGCAATTCTAAATCCCAATGATGGTAAATGTCATCTTAACAGCCTTGGCTTTTATGAAGATAGCCATAAATATGTAAGTTTATCTTTCCTACTCATTGTATTTATAATTTATAATCTTTCTATACCGAGTAAGTGTAGAAACATATGCCACCCTGCTCACTGTGAGTTGTGTAAAGCTAGTAATACAAGAGTATACAAGAGTACTGATACTGTGTTTTATTACTTCATCCATTTGCTGTATATTTAAAAATATATTTAGTAGCGATGTTTTAAGTTGAATTAATCATCCTGAAGAAAGCAGTCCAAAATGCACCGTGCTCTCATTGGACCAGGGTCTTTCACTCTGTCACAAAGGTGGAGTGTTACACAAAATAGCAACCAGCCATTCTAGGGGGGAGGACAGCTCAATGAGTAGTGATTGGCAGGTGCCATTTAAGTGTACAGCTGTTTCTCTTGTATTTATTTGAGATTATGGGGCAATTCAGTAGACTAAATTTACCCATTACAGTATGATTTTGAAGGCAATGGGAGAATTGCCTTTCATTTGACCTCAAATAAAAGATCAGGATGGCTAAATTCCGATTGAATGAGATTCAACAGGTGACCAGCACATCAAGACTAGTGAAAAATTTCCTACTGGTTTTATTCAGATAACTATCCAAACACGCCTCATGCTGCAGTAATTGCTGTTTCCTGTGCTGTTGGTAGACATTTTGAAATAAAAACCTTTTCTATTCTCACTTTTATTTTTCAGGACTATCCTTCCATTGCTGAGTTAGCTCAAAAATTAGCCGAAAACAACATTCAACCAATTTTTGCAGTCACATCAAAGATAATGCCTATATACCAGGTAACTATCTACAAATAACAATAATCCTTGCATTTGATATAGCGCCTTATCATGTTGTCGAGGTGTCTGAAAGCACTTCACAAAATTTGTTACTTGCATTTGTTACTGACCACTGCCATAGAGCAGTGCATCCTCACCTGGTATTGTAAACATTCGGAGAATCACACCAATATGCCACCTAAGTTGACCACCACTGACAACATGGCTCCATACTGAATATCTAATCAAAAGTGATTACAGAACCTATATCCGTTCACAGAATAATACTCAATATTAGCTTACTGTTCATGGAACTGTGCTCTGTACTAACTTGCCATTCACAACAGGCCCATTCACAGTAAACTGGCAAACTAGTAGGTAATCATTAACAATAGCCCAGTTTATGATGTGAAAATATTATCATAATTCCATTGCATAAAAACATTGCATAGGAAAAGATCCACAACCCATCAAACCTACTTCTTACAAAAGTCTGTATTTGTGCATTTCATGGGTGATTTTGTCTCCTGTGGGAAATGAACAATCTCAGATAACCTTTGCTTAAGAAACGGGAAATGCAGAAATCTTCCTGCCCTTCCCATCCCCTCCCCCTCCCTGACCCCAGCTCAGGTCTGAAATGCTGTACACTGTCCAGCGCCTTGGGATGTCCTACCGATGTGAAAGGCGCCGTACAAATGTAATCTTGTTGTTGTTGTTGTTGCCCTTAGGTAATCAAGTAACCAAGACACTTGGCCTTTTGATTTTCTGTTTCCCTCGCCATACTGAAATATCAAAATAGCCTTTCTTGTCTTCTAGCATCCTAAGTCACTACCCCTTCCTGCTGGTTATTTATTTTATTAATAATAATAATCCTTGCATTTCATTATAGCACCGAATCACACAATTGAAACATCTCAAAGAGCTTCACAGAATCTATTGTAAAGTGTGTATTAATGCACATTTTGTGTTCTATCTCCATTGAAGTGGCACAGGTGGAACGAAACTGGTTCATTTTTCTCTTTCTGTTTTATTTCAGGAGCTTAGTAAAATGATTCCAAAATCTGCAGTAGGTGAATTGAAGGAAGACTCCAGTAATGTGGTTCAGTTGATAAAGGATGCATATAATGTACGTTCTGTTTGGTAAAATGTTCAGTCCCTTTGCTGTTTCAGCATAATGTAAAGAATCTATGAAGGGAAGTGGTTAGCAACCTACATGCTGTACCATAGATTGTGTCATGACATCATTTTGCAGTGAAGGACATATCTTTGCGACTCAAACCCAAGGCTGCCCTTACTTTATTCCCTAGATCTGTAAAATAGTCAGTCCAGCTGCTCAGTTTGTATGGGAAGTGAAAAATCACTAAATAATTAACAGCGTTAACTACCAGTATAAAAATCTCAGTAAAAATTGGCGCCTCAGTATATAAAACTATCCCAATAAACAACCTTTTACCTAGTACTAGTTACAACCTTAAATTTTACTGTGCTGCCTCACACCTTTATAGAACATGAGTTGCAGGCCGTAATCAAGACTGCATTTATATCACGGGAGAGAATCATATATAAAGGTTTAAGTTCTTGATAATGACGTTGAACACAAACTGAAGAATATTCTAACTCACTTCAAAGATTCATGTATACACAAGTTCGCATGCACAAAGACTCCCTTGCAAAGTGTACACTTGCATAATATGAATTTATTTTTTGTGTTTACCAGAATCTATCATCCAAGGTTATAATGAAGCACAACAATTTGCCTGATGGGGTCAGGATCGAGTATAAGTCAAAATGCAGTGATGGAGAAAATGTGAATGACAAAAATGGAACCTGCTCGAATGTGAAGATTGGAGAGGAGGTGAGGTTTTATCAAGACTCTCTCCTTACTCCAGGAGTTGAAACTGATGCCTGTCTTTACACCAAATTCTTCACTGCAGAGCCCCACCTTTGTCACCGCCAAACTTGATTTCTCTAATGCCCCACTTGTTGGCGTTCCTTGCTCAGCCTTGCATAAGCTCATTCAGAAGCTCCTATTATATCTCACATGAGGCTTCATGAGCTGTTAACCCTAACCTTGCCATAATGCAATGGTTCCATATTCACCAGCGGATTAACTTTTTAAGATCCCAGTTTAACTTTCAAAAGCCCCCATGCCCTTACTCCACACTATTTGCCACCTTGGCTCTCTGTTAGCACTCTCACCTGAGTCAGAAGGTCGGAACTTGAACTCAAATAGTCTAAGGTGACACTCCAATGCAACCCGAGAGGTGTGTTCCATTGTTGGAGGTGCCGTCCTTCGGATGAGACGTTAAATTGAGGTCCCATCTGCCTATTCAGATGGATGTCAAAGCCACATGGCACTTCGAAAAGAGATGGGAGTTTCTCCCGGTATTCTGGCCAACATTTCCTGAGTAAAATTTGTCACTCATTTCATGGCTGTTTGTGGGATATTGCTGTGTGCAATTGTGCTGCTGGGTTTGCCTACGAATACAGTCATTCCATTTCACAGTAATTCCTGTGAAGAGTTTTGAGACATTTTTTCCACGCGATAAGGCGCTGTACCAAATGCAAGTATTATTATTATTTCTGTGATTTCTTGCCTTCCTACTCCCCAACATTGGTGGGCAAGCTTTCAACCATTTTGCCCCACTATCTGGAACTCTCAAAGTCCATCTATAAATTTAATCTTTTAATTTTGCCTTCAGCCACCTCCCTCCTAACCCTTCCACCTATCTCCCACTCTGCTTAGGCTCCCACTCTGTCTCTGTAGAAGAATTTTAAACATTTTCCTACATAAAAGTTGCTGAGTGCAAATTTTTGTTGATGATAGTAAGAATTTATTGAAATAAATCGTAGGAGGTAAAATTATACATTGATATTCTAATTTTTTTTGCAGCAGACAGGTCTATTTGAATGATATATTCCTTTTTTTTATTATCAAAAAAACCTGATATACCAATTAGGGCTATAAAAGAACTGAACTGTGCCCACAGTTCCAAATTCCAGTGTTAATGGCCGAATATATTTGCCTGATATATTATGGAGTCCTATAGCTCAGTGGTTAGAGCATTCGCCTCTCAAGCGAGAGACTTGGTTTCGATTCCCGGTAGGGCGAAATTTTGGGCAAGTTTCCTTAGTCCACACACCCCGGTTTACCTAGCAGTAAGTAGGAATCTGGTTGTTAGTCGAATGGAGGATCGCTTTTCCGGGGGTAATAATTGCTTAAAAAAAAATAATAAATTGGTCACTTCAACTGTTTGCGGGACACTGCTGTGCCCAATTGGCTGCCGCGTTTCACTAACAAAATAAACAGTCAATTCACTTTATAGTATATTCTGTGAAGGGCTTTGAGACGTCTCGAAGACATGAAAAGGCGCTATATCAAATGCAAGGATTATTATTATCATTGACTAAAATTATTGCTGGGTAATGAAAGAGTTTCCATACTAGAAATTGCACCTTTGACCATTTTGTATTCCTCATAAAATAGAATGTGTAGATGTAAATCACCAAATCATTAAACATCATCAGAGAGTACGTACTTGTACTCAACACACACTGAAGTTAGAATGAGATGAGCGGTATTAATCACAGTGTAGCACACTAACAATATGATGATTGGTTCTTGAGTCTGAAAATCAGGAAACAATTGAACATCTCAACTGACCCCATTTCAGTGATGGTGGCAGATAGTCCACGTATCATTTCATTTGGGGGGAGGGAATCATTGAAGAGTTTATTGTCTCCTAAATTGTTGTCACCCATACAAAAAAAAATGTTTTTCAGGTAGAATTTATTGTCACAATAACTGCAGAAAAATGCTTGGACAAAACATATACATTTGAGATCAGACCCCTGGGCTTCACAGACAAGCTGGAGATTGAATTACGGACAGAGTGCAACTGCAATTGCGATGACAGTTTTGAAATGGCTGAACACTGCAACAAACATGGTAGCATCAAATGTGGAATATGCAGGTAAGATCACTGGAAATTCTTAACATATTACCTCGACCACAGGTTATAAATGGGACAGACCTTATCTGCATTTAAGAGTCCCTCAAGTTTCCCTTTCCTATCTAGGAAAAGTGCTGGCCTCTGTTCCAGAGCTGCCCACAATAATACAACAGAGATACCTTTGTGAGCCAGGAATGCGATTCAGGAAGGAGGAGAACCAATAGGCAATAATAAGATCAATAGTTGTAAATTTCATATTTATTGCATTGAATGTACTGAAGGCACAATGAAAACATTCAAGAAGCCAAGTGCATGATAACAAATATGCACAATGTGACTGCTGATTTGCGTGATTGGAGGTTTTTACTGAACAAAGAATTCAGAATTGTGTTAACTGGCAATTATATGCAGTGATCCACAGCTAGATAACCAATGCCACAAGCCTGACTTCTCAGATATTGTTATTCGGAGTGCTGAGATAATTTATTAATAATATAATTCAAGTTGTTTTAAAATGCCGAGAGAAATGGATCATAGAGATGAAAACAGGTTATTTAGCTTTGACTGAGTGTGAGACAGAACATAGAAAATATTTTTCTTTGCATTGTGAATATGAGGAATTGATTCCCAGAAAATCTATGTAAGATTTTTAAAACTTTTTTTTTGGGGGGAAAAGATAAATAGATTAGGAAAATAGTTGGGAGTGATAATAAGTTTGAGTACAGATTGAAGTGATTGATTTTTGCGAACATGATGGTTCTTCAGCTGCAGGGACCATGAAGTGTCAAAAACAAGTTGGATTTATATAGCGCCTTCACATGGGGCAGCGTCTCAGAGCGCTAAACAGTGGCTGATGCCAAACTGGGAGAGGGAGGAGGTGACTTAGTAGATCGAAGATGAAGGTCTTCAGTTGTGATCTAAAAAGGGAAAGGAGGGGGCAAGGCAGAGGAATTGAAGAAGACTTCCAAAGCTTTGGGGCGTAGCAGCTAAAAACATGGCCACTGGTGGTAGAGAATAGGGGACGAGGGATGAGCAGGACACCAGAGCCAGCTGATGGAGAATATCATGCAAAAGGAAGTAGACTTACACGTAAGATGTAAAGTAAGAAAGAAAATAAAATTTGCATTTTTCTAACATGTTAACATTTCAAAACATCTCAAAAAATGTTACAAGTAATTATTGTCAAGTTTTTTTAATAAAAAAATTTGCAGTGATCGTCAAGTTCCCAAAAGCATCCATGAGGTGAGTGACCAATTATCCAGAGGAATATTGGCCATGACAAGGGAAATGCTCCATTCTCTTTCAGAATAGAAATGGATTCTGTAACGCCCACATGATCAGGCATATTCTAATCTCTGTTCCTTGTAACTCATTGGAGGAGTTGAGACTCATTTTTGTTTCTTGGTGCAGCTGTACTAATAACCGGATTGGTCAGTTTTGTGAGTGTGACCCTGGACAGCAGTCCACTCAGGAGCTGGTTACAGCCTGTCACAGGGACAACAGCTCAGCCAGCTGCAGCAACCAAGGAGACTGTTTCTGCGGGAGGTGCACATGTCATACGAGCCCCAAAAAGAAGATTTATGGCCAGTTTTGTGAATGTGATAACGTGAACTGTGAGCTGAACTTGGGCAAACTGTGCGGTGGTGAGTAAATCTTATTGGAAATACTGCAGGCCACTGCCACAGGAAACCCATCACAATGTTTAAAAGTGTACAAACCAGACTGAGTTCCACATATACGCCATTTACTGGTAGAAATTTACTGACCTGGAATGGAACCGACTGTGCTTTCCTACTTTTGGAGTATTAAACGCAAGCTGGCAGGAGCCAAGCTTAGGAATCCCCAAATATGTATTGGGGGCATTGTTAGCATTTAACCAAGCAAAAAGATATAGCTCGCCACTGAGAGCACTGTCTGGCAAACTTTCTGCTGCTTGTCTAGCAAGGACTACTTCTCCCTGTTGGACTTTGGCTTGCAGGGTTAAAGGGAGCCAAGTGAGAAGAATCCCTGCTCCCAGTGACAAGTTAGGCTGCTGATGAGCCAGGTTGGCTGATCTGTCAGCAGTAGTGATTATTTGAATTTCCCAATTTCCCTTTCCTCTAGTAATTATAGTAATAATTCTTTATATAGCACCTTTCATGTCAGAAGGATGTCTCAAATCACTTCACAGGATTTCACTCTAAATTGCAGTGACTGTGTATTTTGTAGGCAAACCAGCAGCTAATTTGCATAGACCAATGTCCCACAAGTAACTATTAAGTGAATCACCAATTCAGCATTCCCCCAACACTGAACTGAGTGTCAGGCTAAACTAAGTTGAAAGTCCCAATATGGGGCTTGAACTTACAACCATTTAACTCAGAGGCAAGCTACACTGCTGCTGAAACAATGAGAAGAAATTCAAGGCATACTCCATGACAAATTGGTGCCTCCAAATACATTATAGGTATAATTCCTTTTTAATAAGACCCCACCACCAGCTTTCCCTCAAAGTAATGATAACAAGAATGGGTTCTCTGCTTAGTCATCTTCACTGGCTTACTGAGTAGAGCCGGCTGGAGAAAGTTGGCTCTCATCCGGGATTTAATGGCTAACAGGCAATCCATCAAGTGATCCTGGAATCGAAGTTGGAGATAGAGTTGGGGATCATCTGCATACATGTGGTAGTTAACCCCATTCCTGCAGATGATTTCACTGAGTCGGAGCATGTAAATATTAAAAACATGCAGAATCCAACTTGCACCTTGTTGCTCCAATGTGAACAGATGCAATATCCAATTAGTAACCTTTTGCACATGATGAATGTATACTGAATGTTTTTTTTAATTGAGAACAGACATAGAATGATGCATTTTGGGAGGATGAATGAAGAGAGGCAATATACAATAAATGGTTCAATTTTAAAGTGGGTACAGGAACAGAGAGACCTGGGGGTCACATACACAGGTGTTTGAAGGTGGCAGGACAGGTTGATAGAGCTGTTAAAAAAAGCATACAGGATCCTTGGCTGTATAAATAGAGGCATAAGAGTACGAAAGTGAGGAAGTTCTGCTAAACTTTTATAAGTTATTGGTTAGGCCTCAGCTGGAGTATTGTGTCGAAGAATATCAAGGCCTTGGAGAGGGTACAGAGATTTACCAGAATTGTATCAGGGATGAGGGACTTCAATTATGTGGAGAGACTAGAGAATCTGGGATTGTTCTTCTTAGAGCAGTGAAGGATAAGGGGAGATTTAATAGAGGTGTTCAAAATTATGAGGGGTTTTGTTAGAGTAGATAGCGAGAAACTATTTCCACTGGCGAGTGGGTCAGTAATCAGGGCATATAGATTTAAGATAATTGGCAAACGTGGGGATGAGGAGAACATAGAGTTGTTACGGTCTGGAATGCACTGCCTGAAAGGGTTGTGGAAACAGATTCAATAACAACTTTCAAAAGGGAATAGGTACTTGAAAAGGAAAAATTTGCAGGGCTATGTGGAAGAGCAGGGGAATGGGACTGATTGGGTAGCTCTTCCAAAGGTACAGGCACAATGGACCGAATCGCTTCCTTCTGTGCTCTACGATTCTATGAATCTGATCGATGCGTGTCCTAGAGTTTGCATTGTGTCATGTCTGATTCTACTTTGATCAAAAAACATAGAAATATATCCTAATATTACATCTCAAAGGTGCTTCAGAGTTACCTGTAAATTGAACTGAGTAATTTCAAGGTAATTGTAGCAGTCAATGTGCCCATAGCATTCATTACCCCACAAACAGCCATGAAGAAATGTCTTTTTTTTAATCTGGGGGATTATTGACCAGGATTTGAGAGACTCCTTTCTCTTTTTGAACAGTGAAATGCCACCTTTAATGTCCTCCTAAAAAGGCAGAGGATACTTCTATCTTGATCCCATAGACATCTGACTCCGAGGTGAGAGTCTACTAAGTGAGCCACGCTGACACCTGGTCAGTTTTAGTTATGTAACATATTTTCTCTCCACTCTGTAGCATGATTGTTATTTTGCCAATGTTTGAAGTCTACTGCAATGTTATCAGTGTTTATGCTGTATCTGCTTTCTGCTACAGGGTGACATTTTAACGTGGTATCACCTGATCATCATTTGTACCATATGGAATAGCTGATGTGCCTTAGTTGATAGTTTGTGCAGCACCAGTTGTAGTTGAGCTGCAACTATGATTAAAGGCTGTCGAGATATTGTAATGAATCATTCTTATTTCTATTGTAGGGCACGGAACATGTGATTGTGGAACATGCAAATGTAATTCAGGCTTCAGTGGAAGTGCTTGCCAGTGTCCGCAGTCTGATCAACGCTGCAAGAACAATAATGGCCGAATCTGCAGTGGAAGAGGAACATGCGAGTGTAACCAGTGCAAATGTAATACAGGTTATGAACCTCCACATTGCAAAGAATGTCCAGCATGTCCATCCCCATGCCCAAAATACATGTAAGTACCCACTTGAGAGCTATACACTTCTGAGAAAACTTTCTCATTATAATCAATGTTCTGATCCTGCACCCTTATAGTACAGTATTGCACTGTATATCTCAGAGACCACTTGGAGACCTGTCTCCAAGCATTCTGCTTCATCTGTGCACATTATCAAAAGAATTGAGGGCATTTAATTACTTCTATGATCAAACATAGAATTCCATGTGCGTGGAAGTAATAGTTTTCAGTTGATTGTATGATATAGCTGATGTAGCCTATTATCAGAAATTAGGGTTCAACTCTCAACCTAAGGTCAATACAATACGTCCAACAAGGAGAAATAGAGTCAGTTCAGAGGAGAACAATGAGGAAGATCTAGTGTTGCAGGAGCTCTGTAAAACGAGTAGCTAAGCTTGGGCTTTCCAAATCAGTGGCTCCTCAGAACACCTTATAGAACTATACAATATTCTAAATGGTTGAGTAAACCAAAAACAATACTTTCAGAAATCCCAAGGCAGCAGAATAAGAGGGCTCAGGTTCTGGGTTTCAAAGAGCAATTTATAGACAGACACTAGGAAGTATTTGTTTACTCAAAAGATGAGTAATGAGTGAACAGGTTACCAGGAAGGGTAGCTAAAGCCAAGTGCTGGATACATTTAAGAAAATGTGATAATCTTATAGAAGAATGGCAGGGTGGGTATTCCACTAATAAGAAATCAAATGGGCCAAAGGGGCTTCTTCAACCAAACTTGTGAACTGTGACCACCATAAGTCACTCTGACTAAAGCTAACGAAACAGTTTGAGGAGATAAATGATAAGAGACAGTTTCCGCTGATAGGTGACGCAAGGACAAGAGGGCATGAATTTAAGATAGTAACTAGAAGCATGACAGGCAAAATTAGAAAGACTTTTTTTCTTCAAGAGGCTTATCAGAATATGGAATAATTCATCAGGATAGCAGCTGGACCAGAGTCCCATTTAAAATGGAATTAGATAAGCACATGTAGAGCAAGGGTATCCAAGGGTACATGGAAAGAGCATGGAATTTGCTTAATTGCTTAATTCATTACCGTGTGTGAATGCAAAATTAATACAATGAGTTGAATGGGTCTTAAATTCTTATGGTTCAAACAAATAACATAATAATACTTGTATTTGATATAGTGCCTTATCAAGTCTTTGCGACATCTCAAAGCACTTTACAGAATATACTCTAAAGTGAATTGACTGTAAATTTTGTTGGCAAAATGCAGTAGCCAATTGCACACAGCAGAGTCCCATAAACAGTCATGGATTGAGTGACCAATTTATTGTTATTTTTTGTTGAAGGAATTATTACCCCTAGAAAAGCAATCCGCCAATCGACTAACAACTGGGTTCCTACTTACTGCTAGGTAAACTGGGGTGTGTGGAGTAAGGAAACTTGCCCAGCATTTCGCCCTACCAGGGATCGAACCCAGGTCTCTCGCTTGCGAGGCGAGTGCTCTAACCACTGAGCTACAGGACTCCACAAGTTGAAAAACATGGGACACAAGAGTGAAGTTCCTTTTTAAGTTGGGGTTCTTAAGGTTCTTACCCAACTTCATTACAATTTAACAATAAGAAATTGTAATGAAGGATTGGACAGCATATATACTGAATTCAGTTCTGTTATCTTTGAAACCTGGTACCTGAGTTTGAATCTAGTCAAGATAATAGGGGGTGGAGGCCTTTGCTATTTCATAAGGATTACAGTATTTTAGATTATTGTGTTTAACTCAATTAGATTCAAACATTCCAGACAGATGGGTGTAGTGGACAATTTGTGGTGCAAGTGTTTGATTACCAACACATTACTTTTTTTCAGACATTGTGTGGAATGTCTTGGATTTGACTCTGGGCCATACAAGGACAACTGCACTGCATCCTGTACAAATATAAAACACAATAAAACAGGCACAGTGAAGCAGAAGCCCTGTAAAGAGAAAAGCTCCAAGGATTGCTGGATAATTTTCTCAATGACGGAATTAGATGGAGTTTCACAGTATGAGGTGGTCATCCGTAAGGAGCAAGGTTTGTGTAACTTTGTTTAAGAAAACTACAGAGTAAACACAAATATGTTGAACCTCTGGAATTCCACCATCTGCCACTCCACCACTTTCCTTCTGCCTCAAATGCACCTATGGCCACCTCCCACTCCCCCTCTCCTTTGCTTGGTTTCAAACCTATGACGTGCTTTAAGATGTTACCCCACTTGAAGGGCAAAATATAAACAGAAGTTGTTGTTCTTCTCCAACCTAATATCAAAAGATGAGTTAGGCCTGGTATTTCTCCAAATTTTCCTTAAGTGAATGCAATATGGTAGACACATATTTTTAGGAGAACATGGCAAGGTTATTTGTTTTTATTGAGATGCCATGTTTGATGACTGATTTTGTTTTTTACCTTTGAGATCTGGGTTCATATCCACGATTGTCAGAGAAAAAAGTTTTTCTCTCTCAAAGGGACAGGGTACATTGTATTAGATCCTAGAGGTAAAAAGATAGTGTCCTAAGTCAAAAGTGGTTGTGTACATCCTTTGACATGACATTTGTAATCCAGTAACATTTTTAAAAAGAGTAGCATGGTTTACAAACTCATTTAGACATAGTTATGTCTGTAGTAAAACTGAGGTAATTTTAAACAAAAACTATTTTTATTCCTAATGATAATGAGTAAAAATGCTCTGGTCTGAATTCAATAACAGAAGAGGAATTGTTTTTGGTCAGGCAGCGGTCTGACAAATGTAGAAAACCCATGTTTAAGAGTATCCAAACCAAACAGAGTTCCACCTACAAATGGAAATTCTAGAGATTTTATGGAAGCACACTCTCTCCCTGGAGGGATGCATCCTGCTTACCTAATTCCTGAAAGTATTTGGTACACATTGGCAAGAGCCAAGGCTTGAGGATCTAAGTGTGCATTGGGGCACTGCTGGAGTCTAACCAGCTAAAACCTTACAACTTGCTATTGTGAGCAATGGATAGCAAGCTACATCATTGCTCATCCAGCTAGGACCATCTACTGTTAGGGTTTGGGCTTGCAGGCTTACCAGGATCTGAGTGGGAACAGTTCCTGCCCCAGTGATTATTCTGCCTTTCCTGGTCCTGTTGATCAGACATGCCCTGGAATACCGCAGGTTTCCCTGGCTCAGGAACTGGACTACCGAGACCACCACAGAGGTTGGGCTCGATTCTGACATTCTGTTGCCAAACATGTCACCTAGGAGCCAGAAGAGGCTAAGATTCAAGAATTGACTGAACTTTGTTTGGCTAGCGCTCCACCTGCCAGGAATAGCTGGTATTACACCATTTTTCGGTAAACAACCAAAACAACTGGTTCAGAATACATTCAACATTTCTCTTTGTAATAGTCTACGAGAACACGGGTTCCCAAACTGCAGACGTGAGCTTTTAGAGGGACCGCCACCTTCCTGTCACTCTTCGTGCTCTTCTCCTTAGTATATAAGAGGCACAAGGCAGTGCAGAGAGCGACAGGAAAAGAGGTGGAGTGAGAGGTATGAACAATGTAAAAATGTAATCAAATACTATATTATTTTGGGATGAAATTGAAGCAAATAGTTGAGATGTTTTAAAATATAAAGCATCTCAGAGTACTCTGTATGTAGATTATTATAGTTAGTGCTGCAAAATGGGGCCGGCAGTTGAATTAACCGTTTTGTTGACGGCTGGACAAAAAGTGTGGCCAGAAAAGATCAGGTTATTCTGATTAGCCAAAATATAACATTGAAAACAGAGGAACCAAAGTCACTTGTATTTTATGCTTAATAGATCATTTACATACTAAGGCAAAAAAAACACATTGATTCAATAAACAGGCTTACAGTAGACATTATTTTGCTATTATGCTCACATATAACATGTCACTATAGTGACAATATCATAGACAGCGGATCTCTTGCTTGGGGATGCTGCTAATAGCGGGCTTTGGAGGTCTTGCAGTCGAGTTCTTTTGTTGTCAAAGTCTGTTCTTTCTTCTTCGATGTTACTGGCACCTTGGACATTTGAGTCGCTTGAGTCACAGAACCTTGGGTAGAAGTTCTGACTTGCTGGAGATGCAAAAAAAAAAACCAGAAGTTACTTGCTCTCTCACAAACTCAAACTGACAACTCGGATTGATAGAAGTGTAGCTCAGCTATCCTTTTACATCTTTGTATTCACATACGGCTGATACATGCAGGTCCATATAGCTTCACCCAACTGAAACTGTTTAATCAGGCCGATCAGGCTGGCCGGGGTGGGCAAGGCTGCCTCTGATTAAAACAATACATCAACAATTAACAAAGAAGGAACAACTGACTAACAAGTTCACTTCTCCACCCATCCCTCCCAATCTTCTCTCTTCCCTCTTCTTTCTCCTCCATCTCCCGAATTAAGTTACCACACGCTCCTTTGACCCCATCCCTAACCCTTTCCTGACCTCCCAGCTCCACCTCCTTGCCCCCCCGCCCTGCTAACCTACATCGTCAACCTCTTTGTCCAGTGAAACATCTGTTTCTCAAAAACTTCCCTCGACACATCCCTGTTCCCTAACTACCATCTCCAACATCTTTCCTCTCCAACCTCTCTTTTTTCTTCAAGGTACTAGAATGAGTCTCTACTTCCAAGCTTTGCTCTTCCCACTCCCTGCATGAACCCCTCCAATCCAGCTTCTGCGCTGCCCACAGTACCGAGACTACTTGGTTCAAAGTCACAAATGACATTCTCTGCATCTGTGACCAGGTCTTTCTCTGCCTCCTCTTGACCTCTCTGCTGCCTTTGACACTGTCGACCATCCTATTCTTCTCCACTGCTTTTCCTTTCAGTTCCACCTTCACTGTTCTGTCCTTGCCTAGTTGTCTCCCAATGTCTCCACTTCATATCTGTCAATGTTTTTCCTCCCACCCCCACACTGTCATATGCAGCATTTCTCAGGGCTCTATCCTTGGTTCAACTTCTTTCTCCAGTTGAATGTCAGTAAGACAGAGGCTCTCCTGCTTGGCTCCAGTCAGCACCTTCTCACTTCAGGCACTGATATCATCAGTCTACATGGATGCACACTCCACCTCATGGAGCCGATGCAGAACTTTTATGACTTGTTAAGACTCTCAAGTGTCCTTAAATTCCCACACCTGTGCCTAGACCCGCTTAGCTTTCCCGCACTTCTGCAACATTGCCCGCCTCTGCCATCACCTGGTGCCGCTGACCCCCTATCCATGCTGCTTTCATGGCCAGCTTGAATATACCATCTCTCTGCTTGCCAGACTTCCCAAATCTTCCCTCCACAAGCTGCAGGCCATTCAGAACTATGTAGGTCGAGTTTCTCTCTTGCACTAAGCTCCGTGAGCCATTTGCCTCCCTCCTTTACCAGCCTACATTCTTGCTCATCTCCATTGGCTCCCCATGCCTCAGACGATCAAGTTCACGATGCTCTTCTTCATTTTTATAACCCTCCATAGTCCTATCAACCGGCCGTTCCCTCAGCTTGGCAGGCATTTGCCTGCTTCACGTCACCTTCCCTGATCACTCCACCATCGATGGTCAGCCTCACTGCCTCGTCGTCTGTGGAACTTCAGTATGTGGAACCCCAATCCTGAAATGGAACTTGTTTTCTTTCCACAAATTCTTGCAATAGGTTTAATTCTTTCTCTGTTTTAAAGTTCTTCCATTGTATTTCAGATTGTCCCAAGCCTCCAAATATTGCTGCGATAATTGGTGGGGGAGTCAGTGGAGTGTTGCTCATTGGATTGGCAATTCTTCTGATATGGAAACTAATTACTGAATTGTATGACAGAAAGGAATTCCGCAGATTTGAGCAGGAGAAAACGAAAGCAAAGTGGCAAGATGTATGTACTATCCTCAATTTCAATGTGTGCAACTGCAATATGCATTTTAAAAGAAAATTGGGTCATTGTTAATTGGAAATGAGCCAGATTAGGATGGAACAAATTTAACAGTTCCAGTTTTACCAACGTTGGTGGACCTGTCAGCAATTGGGTTTGAGTTGTCCCAATAAAATATCACCTGGCCAGGCAGGCGGCAGCGGGTGGGAGGGCGGGGCAGGTGGGGCGGGAAGCGGGGGAGCAGTGTTTTGAACTATCCTTTGGGGGATGGGGAGCAAGTGGAGCCGGGCGAGGGAAGAGATGATAGGGTCACGGATCCTGATGCGGGAGAGGACACAAGCTGCAGAGTTCTGGATGATCTGCAGCTTGTGGAGGCAAGAGTTGGGAAAGCCAACAAGCAGTGAGTTGACTTAGTCAAGTGTAGATCCAGATAACATCTATCAAATGTTAATTGTATTCATCTAATTAACTACAACCCGTTTGTGTGTTTTCCATAGGGTGACAACCCCCTGTTTCAGACAGCAACTACCACAGTCATAAACCCCCTCAATAACTAGAGATTTTGATGGAGCTGAGATTTGTTTAGCCTGCTGCGCCTCAATCAAGCCATGCAATATTTGAATATTCAAAATGTATTTTAATGAATTTCCTTCATTGCTTAGTTTCTGTTTTTAATTTGCAAAATGAGCATTTACAAGATACATTATCAGAAGAGACCATACATTTCATTAGGTGCAATAATGGATCCTCTGAAAGTTATATATTAATAATCAGGGTGAACGCTTAGTACTTTTTGCACATTTGAGGTGTTGGCAATTGAATGCCAATGCAAAATTATGACGAACAAACTATTAGTACCCAAAATTAGTGCCCAATACTGATACCAGTATCAATGTCAAAATACTAGCTAACTCACCCAAACTCCCAGTGCTTGGTTTTACAGTAAATTCCCTATAGCTCAACCCTGGCTTAACTTGTCACAACCACTTAAGTCATAATGTTGTCAATATCCCAGCCACATTTATTTATGTATTTATACATATGCCTAACTCGCCACTCCAGATAACTTGTCACTGAGCTTTTTTCCTTTGTTATCAGGAGATAACTGTAGATACAAGTTTTGACATCAGTGCCAAAATGTCAGATGATATTTTATAAATTCTAGTTGCAGGGTTTCCCTTCGATGGGTTCAGATGCACAAATCTTTGATGATCTTTTGACGGTTTTACCAAAAAGAGACTGAAGCTATACAGATTATATCTTGTATTCTTGAATATGATCTTCTAGTTATGTTCTTTTTATAAACCCCAAATGTTTGTCCATTTTCTATCAATAAACAATAAACTAATAAACTAGAATGACTATAGATTTTGTATAAAGTAATGGTGATTTCAGGGACAACTGGGAGTTTATCCTTGGGCCCCAAATCAATGGTAGAGATATTGTGTAATTGGTATCCAATACTACTGCAAATTTACTCCCCAAATTACAATACTTGGTCTGATATACATATCACCTCCTGAAACTTGCCTCTTCCACTTAGTCAGAATCTATAAAAGCAGACAGGTGGTAGATATCTTTACATCATCTATGCAATCCTATTTAATTTTATTCCTGTTTTGTGTTTCATTTGTTAAATCGCATGTCAGTTACTGACTCATTTTAAATACGAAGGTTACAAATTGTTAATAAACATCTTGTACACAATTTTACATCCACTCATTAACATTGGATTGAAACTCTGGTTTCCTAAATGACTCCTGTTTTCTAAGAATCAAATACAGAAATTGTTTGTCTCCTACATTCTGAAACCTTCTCTCTAATCTGCAAAGGTCTCAGAATTTAGGAGGCTATATCCTGATCAGCACACAATTCCTTTGTTTGTCCTGATAATTCATTGCAACTGAGTGGTTTCATTATATAGTATACATTTGTATTTTTGCTGATGTACAATACCAACCTGTCTGCTCAGTGGGTACTGGCCTGCATAATGCATAATGTCCAAGCCAAGATTGTTTTCTGCCGCACAATCTGGGTCTATATCCCTGAATCTCACAGCCTCACCTTCTCCCTTGCCTCCTTCAAGGCCCGTCTCAAGACTTTCCTCTTTGGTCGTGCTTTCAGCCACCCCCATACCCTCGAACCCTCTTGATTCCAACCCCCAGCTCAGTGCAAACCTTTAAATGTCCAGTTCATTGGGACGTCCTTCTGATGTGAAAAGCACTATATAAATGTAAATGTGTTGTATGTGGTGTCTGGAGGTTTTTGTTTCTTGTGTAACTCATGAAAAATGACAAGATAGAATGCAAACCAATAGCTGATGTCTGTTGTCTAGGTTTTAGGCATTGCCACTAAACTACCAGTATAAACTTTTCTGTGAGCTTCAACTGCTCAACTCCTTGTCAATACTTGTGGCTGAATATTTTTGGTGTGTCACTGGGAAAGGTGCTTAATTCAGTAAAGTCTAACAATGCGTCTACATTTGTCCTTCTGTTTTGTGGTTTTGCTTTTTATCCCTAATTTAGGTAGCAACTAAATTGCTTGAATTGGTCACATATGGATAAGATCAATATTTTATTGAAGTCTGGTCAAATAAAAGCTCCTCTTGCTTTAGTTTTCTGTTTCTTTTCTGTGGCTAACTGCTGTTAGTGTAATCATCTGCAGTTTGAACATTATAGTAACTGTGGTGCTTGGGAGGGAAATTACTGCTCTGACAGATAACTCCAGAAACATGGATTTCCAGAGGAAGGATATGATTTTATATCATCTCAGAAATGCAATTATCAAATAACACGAGGGAAAGATGGTGAGATTCTTATTTCATTGCTGAAAACTCTGAACAGAAGTTTAACTCTTAGTCTGAGTCCTGTAGCTCAGTGGTTAGAGCACTCGCCTCGCAAGCCAAAGAATTGGGTTTGATTCCCAGCAGGGCGAAATGTTGGGCAAGTTTCCTTACTCCAAGCACCTCTGTTTACCCAGCAGTAAGTAGGAACCTGGATGTAGTCGTTCGCAGATCGCTTTTCTAGGGGTAATAATCCCTTCAAAAAAAATAATAATAATTTGGTCAATCAATCCATGGCTGTTTGTGGGAAACTGCTGTGCGCAATTGGCTGCCATGTTTCGCCTACAATACACAGTCAATTCACTTTACAGTAAATCCTCCAAAACACTTGGAGGCAGATCAAATATGTGATAAGGCACTATATCAAATGCAAGGATTATTATTAATTCTTATTAGTGTAAGAAAGCACATATTTATCTTTTTCAGTTCAAAAACATTCTCAGTGGTACCTTTCAAGATATGCTATTTGCTCTTGAGTAATAGTTGCAAAAATATTTTTCTGTGATACTCAACTTGTATATTATGAAAAAATAAGACTGAAATATCTGGATTATTGGACAAGTCATTTTTCTTAATAAACAAAAATATTGAAAGTTTTGCACAACCTTTGTTTAGTCTACAATTCTTAAAGTGTTGAATAAGCTGAGATGCTACAGAATCACAGCGCCATCTTGTAAATATAGATCCAAGTATAAGGCAGTCCTGTTCCAGGATTCTTTGCCCAGCTGAAATTGTCAACTCACCAGCCTGCACTATAGTGTAACATGTTTGTGTACTAAGGTCAAATACTGATGGGGACTGCTGATAAATTAAAGCTAAATTAGTTAAAAGTAAAATAAGAAAGTATTTCTTCACAAAAAGGTTTGAGAATATGGAATGCACAGGCCTAGAAAGAATTGATTAGGGCATTTAAAAGTTAGATTGGTAAATAGTTGCAAAAGGCTATTAAGAGAAATGAAGAAAAGGCAGGGAAAAACAATTAAAATATTACTACCAAGATCTATCTAAAAATAGCAGAAAAAGCTCATTACGGAAGCTTTTCATTCAGTATTTCAGCAGTGGTCTATCCTAATTAAGCACATTGCTTTGTGCCTGACAAGTATAAAAGCAATCAAATGATTTTTTAAAAATAAGATGAGTGTATAATTATTATGGTGATAGTGACAATATGATAGCCAGATCTTTGGCAAAGTGACTATCAATGTAATAATCTTAATAAAGCACTTACAACAAAAATCAACACTTCATAGGTAATTGCTGTGAAGTACAGTGGCTGTATTTATAGGTATTAAAGCAGGTAATTTGGACAAATGTGCCTTACAAACAGCATTAAGTGAATAAGAAATTTATCTGGAGGTTTGTTAATCAAAACTCTAGGAGGTGCATGAAGCAACCTTCATTTTGAAGAGAGCTAGCAAACAAATGATGTGCATTTATTTTAAGTGGTGGAACTCAACATTGCTCAATCATTGATTTTCTTCACTTTTCGCTCCATTCTACTGGCACTAGATGGTGCTGTAGGACAGGCTGTCTGATTCACTGAATTGTACTTTTAACTCTTGGGGAACAAAGTTTCAGACTGTTAAATGTAAATTTGTATTGTAAAAGGAAATGGTCATACTATATTCTAAAGCAACATAGACCTTGACTGGACAATTGGAGTACATACTTTTGGCATCTTCAGGCCAGATATTATTAGACATCTCTAACTCTCTTCTCGTCAGTTACAAGCTCCAACAGTTAGGAACTTGCCTTGCTGTCTGTCTTAGCTGCAGATAATATTTGGTTTGGAGAGACCCAAGAATAGAAAATGTAGTCTTAACCTTAATAAGGTTTGTTTTTCCAGGGATCAGGTTGTTTTTGGATATTTATAACTAAAACATCAATGGAAGTGTGAACCAATCAAGCCAATTCGGGCATTCTATACACTCAAGTAGAATCTTACAGTACAGGAGGAGGCCATTCAGCCCATCATGCCTGTGCCGGCTCTTTGAAAGAGCTATCAACAAACTAGTCCCATTCCCCCATCCTTTCAGGCGGTGTATTCCAGACCGCAACAACTCTCTGCGTAAAAAAATTCTTGTCATCTCCCCTCTGGTTCTTTTGCCAATTATCTTAAATCTGTGTATTCTAGTTACCAAACCACTTGCCAGAGTAAACAGTTTCTCCCTATCTACTCTATCAAAACCCCTCACAATTTTGAACACCTCTATTAAATCTCCCCTCAACCTTTTTTGCTCCAAGGAGAATAATTCCAGTAGTCCCTCATCTTTGGTATCATTCTTGTAAATCTCATCTGCACCCTCTCCAAGGCCCTGACATCCTTCCTAAAGTGTGGCGCCCAGAATTGTACAGAATAATTAGATTATATTTTAATTTTTTCATCAAAGTGCAGCATTTAAACCCATTATTGACTTCAAGTGCATATGCACCACAATGTATTAATTCTAATAATGTCTCACAATTTGATTTTTTTAATAGTTCTATGAGCATCTTTTGGGTGCTACAAATTACTGATGGAGATTGTGAGAAAAAAATGCAATTTGTTTTAGAATTTCTGAGGGCTCACCTTACATTCAGATGTCGGGTGCTGGTGAACCAAGATTCTGGTCAGTATGGGTCATGAGATTTTCTTTGGCTCCCTTAAGATTTTCTTATAATAATCCTTGCATTTGATATAGCCTCTTATCACATCATCGAGACTTTATCAACATACTTCACAGGATATTCTAGAATGCATTTGTACTTAATTCAAAAGTCCTCCCTCTCTCTTTGGGCACTCCACCCATTTAGAAGCAGTTCAAACTGTCAATCAACTGTGATTTGATTCCTCCCATTCCCTCCCTTGTTCTTCGCTGTTCCTCCGGACCCTCACTGACTGACAGTCCAACTGGTTGGAGTCTGCTGTCAATCGATCTTACCTCGTGGCTGAATGGAGCCGCTCGAGACACGAATAATTACATACAGCGGAGATCAACGCGCATTTTGACCGGATAAACCGGATATTTGTCTGAATCAACCGGCATATTTAAAACAGGTAAGAATACAAATGAATCGGGGGCCCAGCGTCTTGTTCAAATTATCCAGCATCCGTCTCCACTGTATTGGAAACATAAATTTGCCATTTTCAGAACCTAGCTGGGATGAGATACATTTGAAGGATTTTTGTTAATTTTCATGCAGACTGCTACATATAGCAACTTAAATTCTAGTACCTAATAATAATAATCCCTGGATTTGATATACTGCCTTATCATGTCGATGAGACGTCTCAAAGTACTTCACATAATATACTGGAAAGTGAGTTGGCTGTACATTTTGTGGGTGAAACACAGCAGCCAATTGGACATAGCCCACAAACAGTCATGGATTGAGCGACCAAATTATTACTATTTTATTTATACTACAGGGGCAAATAAGAGAAAATATTACATTGGTGCACTGATTGGAGCAGAAGTATCTTAGAATCCACCATTCTCCAGCAGTGACACTTGCTTACACAATAGTAATAATAATCCTTGCATTTTGATATAGCGTTTTTCATGTCTTCTAGACGTCCCAAAGTGCTTCACAGAATATACTGTAAAGTGAATTGACTGTATATTTGTGGGCGAACGCAGCAGCCAATTGCACACAGCAGTGTCCCACAAACAGTCATGGATTGAAAATGACCAATTTATTATTGTTTTTTGTTTTGGAGGGATTATTATTAGGTGTGTGGAGTAAGGAAACTTGCCCAAGGTTTCACCCTGCCTGGAAATGAACGCAAAGCGAGTGCTCTAACCACTGAGCTACAGGACTCCTCAATAGTCATTACACCTTACATTATATTTTGAGACGTCACTCTGACGTGAAAGGTTCTATATCAAATGTAATTATTATATTGGTAGGCAACATTAAACTACACTTTACTTATTTTTAAAAAGAGATTAAATGTCCTATTCTCTTCCCCTCCTGCCCCATTTCTCTATCCAGCTTCTTCCTGTGCTATTTTGAATGGTTTCCAAGCATCTATGCTTGAATAGCTCAGAGATCATGCTTTAAGTATTTCTACAAGAAAAAAAAGTGCACAGTAATATGAACTGTGCGTTGTTTGTCTCAAGTATTTTACCTAATGGGGACATAGAAAATACTCATATCAAGGGTTTGTTGAAGAGGCAGTGATCAAACATGTGGTTAATGAATGTTGATTAATTATTGAAGTTTTCAATGATGAGTATAACAGATAATTAATTTTCCAAGAAACTGCATTGTTGCTGTCTATCATAGTCAGATGGTTAAAATGTCATCTCAGGATTGCTGCTGGTTGGGTTCAACAACATATACGTTTTTATTTCGTTTTCAGTCGCAAAGCTTATTTCAGTAATTACTTGTAAGTTGCTTATCTCTCCTTTGTATAAATTGAGAAGAATTTACAACAGTACAGATCACATGCAGAAGGAATAGGTGTGGGTAGTCTTCTGACTATGGTTTGCTAAGCAATGTTTTGATCATTGTTGTTTACATACCTTCATTCTATGAATGCCAGTTTAGCATCAGATACACGTCAATTTGATTTGCCTTGGAAGCTCAGAGTATTACAACACCAGTTAATTAAAGGATTTAGATTATTAAATTTGTTTATGTGAATCTTGAAATATATTCCTACTTTCAATTGTATTCTTAAATATACATTTCATATTTACAAAGATCATATAGCATGGAAACAGCCCACTTAGCCAACCCAGTCTATGTAAAATATTTTAAAAATCACCAGCGTCTCCAACCTGTTATTTCTCTAGTCAAGAGGATATCATATAATATTATCAGCTTCCTTGCTGTTCCTTCAGCAATTTGGGTATCATTAGCTTCTCTACTGGTTTTATTTATTGCACTTACATTTCTCGGATCTGCATTTGCAGGGACTACAGAAGTTTACCCCAAGAAGCAAAACCTGATATCAATAATAAACTCAATAAATTCAACTCAACTTCAAGCCCAAAACAAAGTACTGCAGATAATGGAAATCTGAAAACAAAAGGCACTGGGCACCCATCCAATCCCCCCTTTGTTCTGCATCATTAACACTTCTTTAATCCATCATACCGTGTCCTCCACCTTATTTTCTCCTTCGTCTTCCTTGCCCTGCCTCCCCTCTCTATTTGCCCCTTAAAGCCTCTCCCTCCCAACATGTCCCAGTTCTGACGAAGGGGCGTGGACCCAAAACGTTGACTCACTTTCCTTTCTCCATAGATGTTACCTGACCTGCTGAGTGTTCCCAGCGACTTTTGTTTTTGTTTTCAACTTCAAGCCATTCACCTCCTCCAACTACCCAACATTGCCCATCTCCACCATTCTCTTACCCCACACACAGGTGAAGCCCACATCCCATCACCTACAGTTTCAACTTTTCCAATGCTTTGCTTGCTGACCTCCACAGCTCTACCCTCCACACGCTCCAGATCAGCCAGAACACCACATCTTCAAACTACTTTTCAAACCCACCTGGTATGCTAAAACACTTAACTAATGTCTTCAGCCCTGGCCACAGTCCTTACTCACCAATGACTAATGACAAATGACTAATGTGATCCAGGCAACTGTTATCCAGGGCACCAAGAGAAACTTTCTTCTCTTTTCAAATAGTATCATGGGATCATTAACATTATTATTAACATCCACTTCGAACTGGTAGACGGGACCTCAGTTTAATGTCTTAACCAAAGGGCAGCACTTCCAACAACACAGTGCTCCCCCAGCACAGCACTGGGGAGTCAGCCTGAACTGTGTGAGCTCAAAGCCAAGACCCGATGGCGGGGGGGGGGGGAGAGCTTTGACCCACAACCTTCTCATTGGAAGGGAATCTCAGTACCTATTCTTTCTGACGGGTACTGTGAGAAATTGTTCATTTGACCGACTATCTTACCTCAGCCTGAGGTAGCGCACATCAGCCTTTTTAAACGTCTCTGCACCAGAGACCGGACGCCCAGGTCACCGGCACGTTTGTCTGGGCAGCAATCGAGGGCGGGGCAGTTTTATATAAACCAGCCAATGGGAAGGCGTCCTTTTTCATCAGCTGATCCAGGGGCGGGTTGTTCGGGGGAGGGGCGGGTGCCAATCAGAGAAGCGCTGCGGAGATGCAGGGGAGGCGCGCGTGCGACGGTTGGACAGGTCGAGCTCGAGCTGTGGCGCGCGGAGGGCGGTTGGTCAGCTGCACTGCCTGACTGATTGGCGCACGCACGAGCGCGCGCAAGTAGTGGGCGGAGGGGAAAGCGCGTGCTGGGCTATGGCAGCACCAAGGTTAGCGTGAGAGACGGAGGGTCGCCGAAAGACGCGAGTCAGCGAGGGGAGTGGGTATGGCCAGCATGGAAGCGCCCAGCCTCCCTGCCGACGTGAGGCTCAAACTTGCCGAGCTCGAACTCGAGCTCTCCGAAGGTAAGAAGGAGTGGGAAACGGGGAGGAGGAGGGGCGGGGGAAGGAGACCGGGAGATGCCCAGTTTTGTGTGGCCGACACCCGGCGTCGCGAGCTTCCGCGAGACGGAGAGGAAATCGGTGCAAACCGAGTATAAAAGCAGCTGATTCAGTGGGAGAGGGTATGTCCCACTGGCCCGTCTCGGCTCGTTTTCTCTTGTATTCCTACGTGTGTTTAACGCCGGGGAAGCGGGTGCCTAAAGGACATGTCGAGATGGAGGAGGAAGGAGGAGCAGAGGAAGGGGAATGACAAGTTGCGATACGCGTATGCGTTGGGGAAGCAACTTGCGTGCGGGGTAAGTGTGCAATTGGTGTTGAGTTTTAATGAAGACGGGCGGCTTTCCCTGCCAGATACCGGGCTTCCCTCATTTAGCTTCCGACAAGTGTTCGGTTACTGAACGTGTGACAACACTCAGGAGGTTCCCTGCCTCAAACGTGGGTTTGTTCGTATCAAATGATGTTGTGACCTACCCAAGTTATGTCCATAAATGCAACATGTGTCATTATGATGGAATGAGTGTTAAAAGGACGGCATAAGATGGCAATTGATGTTAAATGTCCAGTTATTTTGCCTTTGCGGGCAGTAAGTTCCAAAATAGAATGTAAATTGGTCTCTTATATAGCTGTCTATAAAATAATGGGAATTATTCAATGTAGTTTCATACCATTTTATACATCACAACCTCTGCTGGTATCTATATCAGTCAAAAACAATTGCATGGAAAAATCTGAAAAGCTGTCGGTATGAATTTTCAGATTTTATACAGCAACTTGCATTTATACAGCACCTTCCACGCCCTGAAGATGGGGAAAGAGGGTTGAGGGAGGGAGTTCCAAAATTTCGAGGCATAGTGGCTGAAGGCACGGCCACCAATGGTGGAGCAGAGCATTCGGGGGATATGGAGGAGACTGGACCCAATAGAGTGGAGGCAGTGGGTACTGCTGTGAGGAGAGAGTAAGTTAGAGTGATAGGAAGGTGCCAAGGAATGGAGGGATTTAAACACTATAGTGAGGATCGTGAAGTCAGTCTGCTCTGTGACAGCGAAGCAGTAGAATTTGGCAAGGACTGAAGTAATCGATTTATGAAGTTTGGTGCGGGTGAGAATGCAGGAGGTGGAGTTTTGAATGAGCTGAATTTTGTGAATAGTGGAGATGAGGAGACCGGCAAGTAGGGCGTTAGAGTAGTCTGTCCGAGAGGTGACAAAGGCATGGACAAGGGTTTCGGCAGCTTTTGGGGCAGTATTGTTGGAGACAGGCAATGTGGCGGAGGTGGAAGAAAGGATAACTGGCGATCCAACCTGACACCTAAGTTGCATACTAAGTATACCTTACCTTGCAGAATGCTTAAGATCAAATACATTATAAGATTAAATTCGGGTCGGGAGGATGTCCCAAGGCACTGGACAGTCAGGGATTTGGACCGGGGCAGGGAGCAGGATAGGAGGGTGGCTGAAGGCACTGTTGAAAAGGAGGATCTTAAGATGTGCCTTGAAGGAGGCAAGGAAATGGAGTTCCAAAGGGTGAGGGCAGAGAGGCGGATGGTGGGGTGGGCCGAGCGGGGAACACAGAGCAGGCTGGAGTCTGCTGAGCAGAGGGACTGGCTCAATGAGATAGATGGATGGTGCGAGTGCCTGAGGTGTAGAGTCGCTGATGTGGAGCTAATCAGGAGAATCTCAGTCTTGTTGACGTTCAACTTTAGAAAGTTAGCTCTCATCCAGAACTTCATGTCTGACAGACATTCTGTCAGGATAGCAGCGATCCTGGAGTTGAGGGTGGAGGCAGAAGGATAGAGTTGGGTGTCATCCGCACACATGTGGAAGTTGACCCCATGTCTGTGGATGATGTCACCAAGAGTGGATCCCCTTGATTTTGGTCTCAAGGAAATCCAGCATCTCCTCACAGTTGGAATTAGAAGGGAGGATAGGTGAGGTGTGAGAGAATAGGTAGAGGAGCCAAATATTGTTTCAATCATGTTTTCTGTGATCTGATTCAAGCAAGAATAAAATCCCTGTTAAATGGCCATGACCGAATTTCCTTATCTGTGAAGAGCTTTTAGAAGTTTTGAAATAATAAGATGAATTAAAATTGCAGTTTTTCCACCTGAGACCATCAATTGCTGTAAGAAAAGAGACACATTCAGTGCAAACTTGCTCTTTGTAATAGAACAATGGACACAGGAGAATGAGTTAAATAAGCTTAATAAACGATTTGGCAGCTATTCAAGCAGCAGTTTGACACTGAACCAAACTGAATGATCTGATTTCTCACCCTTCCAACCCCCGCCCCACCCCCCCAAGACTTGATTACTGACTTAAAATCATTGACTGTTGTTTTTAATACTTCTATACCAAAAAGGAATAAAACCTGATCAGTTGTTATGTTTTGTGCTGTCATGAATAAACAAATGTGAAAACTTTATTTAATAAAAAATGAATGGTCTACCAGTTTGAATGAGGCATTCATGGAGGCAAACTACCGCTCAATGGACTGTAGTCCTGGAGGCTACCCCAAAGTGACTTTATGTGCCATTTTGGGATGCCATAGGTTTGCTATTACTGTCATAGTATGATTTTCTTAATGCAGGCACAGTTTACTGTGTTTTCAGTTTGACTGTATTGTCCAGTGCCTTGGGACATCCTCCTGACATACTATAATCCTTGCATTTGACATAGCGCTTTTCACATCTTCTAGATGTCTCAAAGTGCTTCACAGAATATGCTGTAAAGTGAATTGACTGTATATTTGTGGGCGAAACATGAAATGTGCTATACAAATGTAATTTTGTTGTTGGTTGGAAACCTCTGTTGTTTAATGTGACTATTGACTGCATGGGTTGTGGTGACATTGGTGGATTGATGGGTACACTGCAAATGATGCAGATATATTGAGAATCAATTTGTTAAGTGGAAATTGTTTATGTAGATATCATCATAAATGTATTGCTCTTTGCTTTAGTTAACCATGACACTAATTGTTTGAAGGCGACATAACTTCCAACTAGTGGGACTATTTCTTGATGGATGAGTTGCTGGACGGGGCGATGGTCCTGCCGACAATGTCACCCAATTTGTGTTAAGTTATGCGGCTCACCAAAAGGCTTGCACCGAGTTCCTGGTACCTGCTATCCACTGTAGACTTAGTGAGAGCTCAAACCTATGCTTATTGGATGTCTAATGCCCAACTAGTGACTATCCTGGAGGTGAGGTAGGTAGGTTTCCTTAGGGCTCAGATGGCTCCATGTTGTGACATGCCTGGCAATGGAATATCGAAATCAAGTTGATACTTTGTGGTGGTCTCATTCATTTAATTTCTGAGCCACGTGGGCCGCTAGTGCTCCATGACACTGTTGATCACATACTATCCAGTCCTGATGTGTCGTAAGGTCTTAGAGAGACAGACCTGCAAGAATTCTTCCTGCTTGGCTCCTGTTAACCTTCAAGCAAAAACCATAACCGATAGTTTGGTTATAGCTAGAAAAGCAATTGTAAGCTTGTCAGACAATGTTCACAGAACCATGATACGTGAGTTTAGCTGGTTACACTTTTAATTCATGCTGTGGGGCCTTGACAACCAACTTATTCCACCTGGGAATCAAATGTTGAGGAGCACCTTGGTCACTGATTGCTCATATGAAGGATTTGAGTGGAGTCAAACAGATTGATCTATTCAATATTTTTTGTGGGGTTGAACACCTGGCTGACACATGCAGTAACTCATTTCCATGCTTAAGATTTTCCACAGCAGACGAAGTTCAATGCATGCTACCTACACATGGAAATTCCCGTGTTTGGAATGGAATGCACATCCTGCTTACCTAATTCTGGAGAGTTTTAGACACAGGTTGGCAAGAGCTGAGGCCTGAGCACTCTAGAGTGTGAGTTGATGTACTCCTGAGTTTAACCAGCTAAAACCACATAGCTTGCCTTTGAATGCACTGTCTGGCAAGCTTCCTGTTGTTTGTCCAGCTAGGACTGCCCATTAGGGCTTTAGCTTGCAGGGTTAACAACAGCTGAGTGGGAAGAATCCCTGCCCCAGTTACGCAATATTAATGTAATAACAATAATCTTTGCATTTGATATAGTGCCTTATCACGTCTTCGAGAAGTCTCAACATGTTTCACAGCATATACTGTAAAGTAAATTGACTATGTTTTGTGGCAAAACGCTGTAGCTAATTGTGCACAGCCGTGTCCCGGAAACAGTTGTGGATTGAGTGACCAAATTTTTTTTCTTTTTGAAGGAATTATTAGCCCAGGAAAAGCGATCTGCCAATTGACTAACAACCGGATTACTACTTACTTCTAGGTAAACAGAGGCGTGTGGAATAAGAAAACCTGCCCAACGTTTTGTCTTGCCAGGATTCAAACTTGCGAAGCATGTGTTCTAACCACTGAGCTACAGGATTCCACTTCCCTACCTCTCCAACCTTTTTTCCCCAACCCGGGGCTCTGCTTGACTGGCCCTGGACTCCTGTTTGTCCATCATGCAATCCATTTCACCATTGGCGGCCACACTTTCAGCAACTACGCCCGAATCTCTGGAGTACTCCTCCATCCCTCTGCCTGCCCCCTCCTTCTCCATTTTCAGGTCACGCCTGAAAATCTTCTTCTTCAGCTGTGCCTATGGTCACCTTACCCCGGCTCGGCATCATGCTCCGCCACTGTCAAAAGTTCCGGGATGATACCCTGCGTGAGGGGCGCTATATAAATGTAAATTGTTGTTGGATGTTTTTCTCTCCATAAGCCTTATTCTTATATAGGATATCCTGCACTTGAAATTAATTTGCCATTGAAGTGTTCATTGCACAAGGATGGCTGTTAATTGGGTTACCCATACAGCATTGCTATTGGTTTACCAGTGAGAATTGAATACAGAAATTGAGACAGATATGAATTCCTTCAAGAACCATTCCAAAAAGAATTTTATCAATTCTTGCAATGGTTTCAGTTCATTGGTTTTGATGCCTTTGGGAGTCCAATGGAATGTGATCAGCATGATTAACATAATTAATGTAAACATGTGTGTGGAGAACGGTCAAGAAAAACATGATTTTCCAGTTATGAATAACTGGACAGCTACTGGAAATATTGAGTAGCTAACTAGCAGGCTAGACCAGAAACAGCAGAGAATGCTGTTTTATTTATTTTAAAATGTATTTTAAATATCTTTCAAGCGCTCTGGGATTCTATCCAGGAGGGACTCTATAAATACAAGTTCCTGTTTTTTTTAAAAAAACGTTCGGCTTACAAAACTGTTGAGTAGTCATTTCACAACTTGGTGCTTTTTTTTAAACAAAAGGTTGGTATCACATAGGTGGACATTTGTTCACCAACAAGCCCACAATATGGGGCTATTGAGGGATTTCAAATGTCTTTGCTCATCAAAGTTCAAAAGGGATATTAGTGTGAAGTTCAAGTTCAGATGATACTCATACATGGATCAAATCCGAGAGCAATCCTACTTTGCAGATCCATAAGTGTTAGACCATCAACATTTTTGATACTTCAGTGAATGAAGTATCCAGTGATACTTCTGAGCATGTGAGTAAGTTTGTTTTGTTTGTCAACTGGGTGTCACACATGCAGAAACTATTCTTACTAGTATCCAAACAAGGCCATTAAATATGTGTGCCATCTACACCTAGGAATTTTCCTATACTTGGAAGGAAAAGTGCACTTTCTTCCAGGAAGGACGAACCCTGCTTTCTGACTTCTCAAAAGTATTGAGTGCAGATTTTGCAAGAGCCAAGGCTGGGGGACCCCAGAGTGTGCATTGGGGTACTGCTGGTTCTGAACTAGCTAAAACCTCATGACTTGCCATTGAGAACATTGTCTGGCAAGCTTTTGCTGTTTGTCCTGCTCAGATCATCCTACCCATTTAGGGCTTTGCTTTGCAGAATCAACAGAAGTCAAAAGGGAAGAATCCCTGCCCCCAGTGACTAGTGTGTTTCTCCAAAACCTGCTGACAAGCTAGGCAGGCTGTTCTGTTATCACTAGGGCCTTGGAGTACCGCAACCTGCCTGGATTATCGAGCCCGCCACACAGGGTTGAATTGATTCTGATCATAAGAAGAGCGCTTTAAATGAAGTTGTTGATGGTGGGGTACCATGACAGCAACAAGAAATCTACATTTATATAGTATCTTTCAAGTCAGGAGGATATCGAAAGGTACTGCATCGTTAATATGTCACCTTTTTGCTTAGAAAATGCTTGCTCCCTTTTGGTTTTAGTTTGTACATGTGTGAACCCATGACATTTTTATATATGAGTTGCATTGTTAGGCATCAGCTGGAGTATTGTGTCCAATTCTGTGCACCACACTTTAGGCAGGATGTCAGGGCCTTGGAAAACGTGCAAAGGAAACTTACCAGAATGATACAAAGGATGAGAGATCTAAGTTAAGTGGAGAGACTCAAGAGTCTGGGCTTGTTATCCTTAGAGCAGAGAAGGTTAAGGAAGACTTGATTATGAGGGGCTTTGATAAAGAAAAGTAGAAACTGTTTCCTCTGGGGGGTGGTCGGTAACCAGAGGACACAGATTTAACATAATTGGCAAAAGAACCAGAGGGGAGACCAGGAAAATTTTTTTATCGGGAGAGTTGTTAATATCTGGGATGGATTTCCTGAAAAGGTGTTGGAAGCAGACTCGATACTAGCTTTCAAAAGAGAATTGGATCGGTACTTGAAAAGGAAACATTTGCAGGGTTAAGAGTGAGGGAGTGGGACTAGTTTGATAGCTTTTCCAAAGAGCTGGCACGGGCGCGCTGGGCCGAATGGCCTCCTTCTGTGCTGTATAATTCTATGTTGTTGGACTTCGAATTTGGAGGCTAGTCTATACGTTCAAGTTTTCATTTAGGGCACAACCCACAAAGTTTTAACCCAGAGCTGAGAGAGCGAATAACTGATTGAATCTAATTTTGAATGGCTTCATACGTGGCTCATTGGACTAACCGATTACGTCAGACATGCAACCAATAGACAAAAATGTATATCTTGGTTTTTAGTTGGAAGTTAGTGAAGCACAACGATGGGCACATCCACTCAAATTTTCAAGTAATTTCTTTGTTTGGCTTAATATGTTTTTCTTATGTTTTTCTAATTTCAAACCAATTATCTACTTACAGGTTGAGAGAGTTTCATTGCGATAACAATGTAAAGATATTGGATGGAAGTTTTTGGTGTTCTTTTTAATTAAAAAGGATGAATTGTCAGAAAGAAATTTAATGCGTTCTTTCCAAATATTTTCTGACAATGTCGTCAAGGCAGGAAATTGGCTGAAGTCACAATAAATTTAGGCTGCCAAACTAAAATTCCAATTTATTTTATTTCACCAAGACTAGCTGCATTCCACAGATGGATCAGTTGTCCTACAAAGACTATTGTTTTGTAAAATATTTTATTAGTTTGTTATCTTCTCATAATATATTTCTGTTAACAAGATGCCCCTTCAATTTTTAAAGGAGTTATTAATTGTTGTTAACAATTGATTGCAATCAATGTATTATTTTATCTACTTTGTGAATAGACCATAGAGCAGGAATCTAACGTGAATATATCTAGAAATACAAAATTCCAGTGTTCCTGTGTTATTGCATTTTCTAATCATATGTTTTCTTATGTTAAGCCAATTTGCTACCAAATCCATGCCACAAATTTTTAATTACAAACTTCAGATGTTTTTTCTCAATTGTTTCTAAAACTAGTAAAATCAAGTAAATTATGTGTATGAGATTCTCCTTATTCAATTAATCAGTTATTTTTTCGATGAATGTCGAAGTTTTTAAAAATAATAACTTGTGATTTTAATATTGAGACCAAATTACACTAGATATCCTCCAGTCCTCTGGTGTAGACAGTCTATTGGTAGATTTTGAGATACTTTTCAGGGATACTTCTATTTCTTTCCTCATGTTAGGTGTCTATCCCAACGATCCAGGTGTCTGTACACATTCAAAACTTAAGTTTCTAACTTTTCCATTACTTTTCCATTTCCATTGAATGGATGTGGAATTGGTCCATGCTGGCTGTACACCTGTCTGTTAGTAGCAATCTTGACTTTTGAGTCAGAACTTTGTGGATTCAAACTCCCCGTGAGGACTTTAAGCTCGTAGTGTAGCCTGATACCCCAGAGCTGTGGGAGTGCTGCATTGTCAGAGGTGCTATCCTTCGGATGAGAAATTAAACCAAGGTTGAAGACCTCATGGCACTATTTGAAAGAGAAGGGAGTTCCCAAGCAAAAATCCTCCAGATAAAATTGGATGTTCACTTCCTTTCTGCTAATGGGACATATTTTGCATAAATTGGCTGTGGGGTTGACTGCAAATACATAGTCACTGTCCGTTACAGTGAATCCCATGAAGCGTTTTGAGACATTTCGATAATATGACACTTGCCAAATGTAAAGATTATATTCATGAAGAATAATTTTAAAACGCCTGCCATTTTCTTTCCTACCATACAACAGTTTCAGCTCAGATTCCACAGCACACAAACCCAGAGTTAAGCTCTGGTTGGCATAGCATTCACAGTTTCAATCCTTATAATAACTAGCTGTACCCTTTGCAGCTACTCTTGCGATCAGTTTCATTTAATAGGTCTTCTCTTTCGTTTGGCATTTTTATTTGCCCTTGAAAAGCTTGGTCTTTGCTTTTTAGGCATCTCTATCCTTTAAGATTAAGAAAATGTGCTATTGAACTCATTAGCATCCCATGTTCACATATTTGCATACATATCCTTTTGGGAGGAGTCCAACTGGGAGGACTCCGTGAGAGTACTCCTAACACGCTGACAGACATTTTGTCTTTATTAGTAGAATGGTGTGTGACCTCTGTTGCTACTTTGTTGCAGAATACCATGCATACCTTTTTGGGGGCTTAAAGCATTTTTTTAATAAAGCTCATCAAACGATAGGAGATCCCAGAAAAAAAGATCCAATAACCCAGAAATATGCCATGGCGCTCCCCCATGCAAGATCTTTCTGATGAGGTATAAATCGTGTCTCTACGTCAATCGGTTATTGTGTTCATGGCAGACACACAGACAGACATTTTGTCTTTGTTAGTATAGATAATAATTATAATTCTTGCATTTGATATAGCACCTTATCAAGGCGTCTCAAAGCGCTTCGCTGAATATACTATGAAGTGAATTGACCGTATGACTATTTTGTGAACGAAATATGGCAGGCAATTGCGCACAGCAGTGTCCTACAAACAGTTGTGGATTGAGTAACCAAATTTATATTATTTTATTATATTCCCTCCACAAGCTGCAGGTCATTCAGAACTCTGCAGCTCGTGTACTGTCCCGCACCAGGCTTCGGGACCACATCACTCCCACCCTCGCTCGCCTCCACTGGCTCCCCATCCCCCAGAGGATCGAATTCAAGATCCTCATCCTCACCTACAAGGCCATTCACGGCCTTGCTCCCTCCTACCTCTCTGACCTACTATCCCCCTCCCTACCCGCCCGTACCCTCCGTTCCTCTGGCTCCACATCCACATCTGCTCCACATCCCCTGCCCCAACCGCCCTACCATCGGTGGCCGGGCCTTCAGCTCCTAGGCTCTGTAACTCTATCCCCCAGTGCCTTTGCCTTGCTTCCTCCCTTTCCTCCTTCAAGGCCGGTCTCAAGACCTTTCTCTTTGACCGTGCCTTCAGCTCCCCTCTCGACTCTCTACCGCCTCCTCGCTCCCTCCCTTCCCTACCCTCACCCTGACCATTTCCCCCTTGCTTGGGTCCTGACCCAACTGTACAGCGCCTTGGGACGTCCTCCCGACGTGAAAGGCGCTCTATAAATGGAATCTTGTTGTTGTTATACCACAGGTGCAGTAAGAGTAAGTATTACTTTGGTCCACTGAGTAGAGCAAAAGTATAATAGAATCTACCATTCTCCAGGAGTGACATTTGCTTACAGAATGGTCATTATACCTTGCATTATATCCTCCAATGCACTTTGATATGTCACCCTGACGTCAAAGGTGCTATATCAAATGCAATTATTATATTGGTAGGCAACATCAAACTACCATTAATAGTTTTTTTAAAAAAGAAATTAAACGCTCTCTTCTCTTCTCCTTCATTTTTATTCTCTGGCTTCCTCCTGTGCTATGTTGAATGGTTTCTAAGCATGTGTGCTTGAAGAGCTCAGGGATCATGCTGTTGGCCAAGTTTACTTGGCCACTCTCCCGTATGTGAGATTCTGAATCGGTCTTGGGCCCTCAATTCTCACATAGTGCTCGGAGTTCAAACATGATGTGCAGCCATGGCAGATTATAGCTGGGTGCTTCACATTGGTTTTTGTAAAATGTATTTTTTGTGGGTGGGGGGGCGCGTTTGGGGGGAGACATGGAGAAAGTATAGTAGTGAGATGGTGTGGACTGTGATTTGTTAAGTATGAAGTTTTCATATGAAGTTTCATGATCAATTGAGCTTCAGAATCGTAAGGTTTTAAGTAGCCCAAGGGGTTGTGTTACTTGAGTGTTCGGGTGGGTGGGGAAGAAACTTGGTTCTTATTGCAAGAGGCACTGAAACCACAAGCAATGTAACAAGAATTATTATTGTAGCCCTGAGCAATGCTTGAGGTATGCTGTTGGATTGTTTAAACCATGTTTCATTATCATTAGCAATCCATTTCTTAAAAATGTGGAAGCGTGCTTTAGGAAAATAGCAAGAACATGTTTTCTACTCTCATGTTTTGTCAGCTGAGTTAGCTCCAAGGGTTGACAAAGGAATGTCGAAATCGAGTCAACCCACTGTGGCAGACTGGGTAGGTCAGTCACAGTGATGGAATAAAGTACTGCAGCGTAGATTATGGTAGTACTGTGGATTTTATGCTTAATCATGGTAAAAAATGTTGGACTTGTGTACCAAGGGCATGGAGGGCAAAGGTGGGAGAACAAATTACTAGTTCATTTAACTTTCAAATAATTGTGGGATGGGGTAGTTTGCAGGTAAGTTCACTGCTTAATTTCTGCAAGGCAGTTTGGTAAAACCTTTAGTAGATATTTTATGGAAGATATTTTCTGCATGACAAAGTACCAAACCACAGATTTAGATACATATTTGGAAGGTGATATGTTTAGATTTTGTTCAGTATGATTGATTTATAGGCTTCTGGCAGGTGTGCAGTGAAATTCTATCATGTTCATAAACTGCTAGGAAACGTCTTGTTATCATTATGCAGCCTATCTTTGGGACCACTATAAGGAGCCTGAGCACAGAGAGATGCTGATCTAGAAGAACTTAAGCTGATTAAAGAAGTTAGAAGCTAATTATTTTGCTTATCTCAAAAGCATTTTCAAAAAGCTCAGATTACCAGGGAGATCATTCCAGTGAGATGACTTGTTAGTGTTCCAGTGACTGTTACTGGTATTCTTTTGGCAGTGAAAAGTCACGGTACTGCTGATTTTTTTTGCCATATGGCCTTTCAAGGTCCTGAAGGAGACTGCTGACACTTCACAGAATACAAGGTCAAATTGAATGCAGGAGGTTATGGAAGTTGTCAAGCTGCACCTTTCACACCACATGCTTCATACATTTTTCAAAAACAAATGAAAAATGATGTTAAGATAGCAAAAAAAAAACTCTAAGCAATAACTTGATTTCAAAAAGTGCTGAGTGTGGTTGTCTGCACCATATTAAGGCATGGGCCCCTTCTAAAATCCAATTTTGTGCATTAATCAGAGGGATTCCATTCACTAACATGTAGGTAGGGGAACAGGACATTTTGCTGATTACCGCTGGATTCCCTGGTTCCACGCATGATTCGTTCATTCTCTAAATAGTTTGTGTCAGCATTATTCAAGCAGGATAACGGTTTGCAAGCATAGCTATTGAAAGACCAAGGGTGAATATTAAAATGATGGCATGTGACACCTATTTAAATCTCACAAAATTAAACTGAGCATATTTACAATTATAAATGAATGATGGGAGTTATTGAGCATGGGTTTGGAGCAATGGAATAAAAGATGTTGAGGTCTTGGTTATTTAGATGGTACCTTAGTTTGTTTCACAACCCAATAAACATATAGAAAGTGAGAGTACCCCTGATGACTTGGGGAAGTTCAGATTGGTTCAGGCGAAAGCAGTCTCGCCTTGGCATCGGAAAGTCATGAGTTCAAAGCCCCACTTTATGCCTTTATAATAATCTTTACATGTGATATATTATCTTGAACATCAAGAGGATATTTCAAAATACTTCACAGGATATACTGTAAAGTAGTGACTGTGATTTTTATGTGAACACGGCAGCTAATTTACTCATAGCAATGTCCCACAAACAGCCATGAAGTGAATGACCAATTTTATCTGGGGGATCATTGATCAGGAAACCGGGAGAAATTCCCTTTATTTTCAAATAGTGCCACAGAATCTTTAATGCGCACCTGAACCGGCAGATTGCATAATAATAATAATATTGCATTTGATATAAGGAGCTATATCAAGTGCAAGGATTATTATTGGTTTAACATCTAATATTATTGTTTTAACTTCTAATTCATAGGATGGCCCATCCACTAATGCAGCAAATTTCCAGCGCATGAGTTCCATCCACCAACATGGGTCTTCAACTTTCTGCCACAGAGCAGAGATCCTTTGAGCTCACAGACTAAGTTGATATTCTAGTTCAGTACAGCAGCAATGCTGCAATGTCAGACTTTAAATGAGACGTTCAACTGAGGTTCCATCTGCCTGTTCAGGACCTTTACACAAACAAAAAAGAGAAAGGAGTTTCTCCCAGTGATCTGGCCAGCAGCCCTCCTGATAAAGTGGTGGTTCATTTCATGGCTGTTTGTGTAATCTGTTGATGCAAAATGGCTGCCAATTTGCTAACATTTTATATTAATTTCCTATGATGTTTGAGACTTTTGATAAGAGAAGGTGGTTTAAAACTTCAAGTTCTTTTGTTAAATGTTTTGATATTGGCATGTGACAGTGGACTTGCATTCCCTGCAGATCAAAGAAGAACCCTTTAAGATTATTTAATCTTTGACCTATTTTAAAAATGTGGTGATTTGGTCCTTGGTGAATATCTTGGTCTTTCCTGTTGTCTTGATGATTTGCTCACTAATATCCGGATCCAGATTTTGCTGCTCAATTGTCTGCTCCCGGCAACCTCCAGCGAGTCTGTCCAATTCAATTTCCTCATTGCTTATACTAGACTAGTGCTGTGTGTAGCGGATCTAAGCAGTGATTTGCAATTCATTTTATAGTGGTATGTGCTGGATGTACGTGTCATAGGATCTGTGGATAAATTGTGGAAAAATGGAAATTAAAAAATAATGAAACATCAAGAAAGCCCCACAGATAAACACAATTCTACATTAATGAAAAACAGTAAGTTATTGTATTCACCGAATTTATAAAAACATTTACTACATTTATAAAGGTAACATGTTGCTGTCAAATTCTACTGTATTAATAAAAAAACAAAAGCGAGAGCTGAATATTTTCTGCATCCTTCAAAGTTGGAATGTGTTGCGTTTTTTTTCTGCTGGTGGTTTCTTTTGGTCAGTGAACCTTCAGTTTCAGTTCAAACATTCGTGTTTTTTTATTGTCGTCTTTTAATGGTAGATATAGCATTTAACTTGCTTGTTACTGCCTCCCTTTACTTTTTGAACTTCATGACTTATTAGTGGTCTTAAATATTCTTGACCTGGTCATCACCAATTGTTTGAGCTCATACCAAGTGAATTTAAGTTTTTGAAGCCCTTTTGACCTTCCTCTACCAATTTTTCCAGGAAGCAGTCAAGGCTATGAATTCTGACTTATGAATATTTTTGTGTATCTTCATTCTCCTTGAACACAATTATTGAATGTGGCTGTGTCAGAAAATTTGGAGAATGCTCAATGAAATTATTTCTCCTCCAGCAGCATCTAAAATCTGGCCTTTTTGCCCTAACAGCTGGAAAAGAAACAGTGCAGTTTTGTTCAGACAAGTAGAGACTAGTTTAATTTCTCTTCCATCGCCACAAAAAGACTCTTGTGTATGTTTGTGTGTGTCTCATTGATAACTCTAAAAAATCTTGTGCTCTTTAGGAGGAGATTTTGTGCCATGTGTGAGATATTTAAGGTGGATTAAGAATAGTGGTATGGTGACCAGGCTATACAGATGGCTTGCCTCTCAAATTGCGTGTGAGCACCAGGAAATTGAAAAGTCAGTAGTTTGCTAGGATAACATGCCAATGTTGATATTTTTAATTTGTACCATTTTGGTAGGGATGGAAGAACAAAGTGGATAATTTGCAAGTTATTGAATTTTCTTGCCAATAATAACCTTAACACACCATCAAAATGTTTTAAAGCACTTCAAAGATTTTTTTTATTGTAAAGTGCCGTGACTGTACATTTGCAGGCAAATACAGCAGCCAAATTTTACACAGCAAATTTGCACAAATAGACATGAAGTAAATAACCCATTTTTATTTGTATGATTGTTGGTTAAGACACTGGGAAAACTCCCTTCACTTTGAATTGTCCAATTCATTTTTTTAAATCCACTTAAGCAGGCTTGTCATCCAAAATGCGGCAAATCCAATAAAGCAGCGCTCCGTGGCACTGCATTGGAGTGTCAGCCTTACCTATGAGCTTAAAGTCCCAATGTGGAGCTTGATCCCAGAATCTTCTGACATAGAGTTGAGAAGGCTACCAGATGAGTCAGGTTGACACTAAATATCATCTATATGTTGAATACTGATGATTTTTAGTGTGTTCTGAACTAATTGCAATTACTGGAATGATAGCTTTGTTTGATTGGCGGACCTTGAGCTGATCTGTGAACATGCCTGTCGTGTTATGAAATTGTCACTTGTCTTGTTTTTTTAATTTGAATCTAAGTCTGGAGCATTTCTGAAGAAGGAAATTTCCTCGCAGCCTGGGAAGTGCTGCTTTGTTAGAGATATACTTTTTTGGCTGAGATGTTTACTCAGCTCCCCATCCCCAAGAAGGTAGAGTTCAAAATCCTCCTCTTCACCTTCAAAGCCCTCCACAGCCTTGCTCCTTCATACCTCTGTGATCAGCTAACCTGCTATATCAACCCACCCACTCTCTCCACTCTGAAGGCTCCGGCCTGCTCCACATCCTCTGCTCGACCGTCGGCGGTCAGGCCTTTAACCTCTAGAACTCTCTCCCACAGTCCCTTTGCCTTGCTCACTCCCTTGCCTCCTTCAAGGAATGTCTCAAGCCCCTCCTCTTCGACCATGCCTTTAGTCACCCCGCTACCACTACCCTCCCTGCTCTCCACCCCTCTCAACTCTCTGCTCAGGTCCAAATCCCTGACTGAATTGGGATGCTGAAAAGTGTTGTACAAATGTATTTATTTGTTATAAATTGATCATTTATCTCACCTGTTCAAATCATTATCATGTTTGCCTACAAAATCAATTGCTACATTTTATACCTGTCGCTTGTGAAGTTCTTTGAGCTTTGATGTGGAAAGTTTGAAATTGAAAATGATTTTTTTGTTGTAGATTGATCTGGAATCACTCCTCAGAGTATCTTTGATTTTTTTTTAAAAAACATCCTTTGTCATCAAATATGTACCCTCTAAATGTCAAACTTTGACAATATTCTCCAGTATGGAGGAAAAGCTGTGTCAAATCATAACTGCTAATGATGGAACACGTTTGTTGCTATGCTTGCTGTTCCCTCATTCATTTGTACAGCTTGATTCATTTGTACAGACTTCATTTCTATCAGGTGTAATATACTTTTAAAAATTAAAAAGATTTGGGGAATTAAAATGCTTATGTATTCAATGCGTCCAGTACACAAAGATTTCTGGGCTTTTTCTCACCCCAGTAAGAAGTAACATGGAGGAGGGGTTACAAGGCAAGGGAGGATGTCCTGGTAATGATGAAAATGGTGCATTGGTGTATGCTGAATTCTTCGTGTTGTTCATTTGGGGAGGACAAGTTTGCAGGGCTAAGGTGAGAGAGCGGGGGAGTGGGATTGATTTGGATAGCTCTTTTCAAAGAGCCGGCCCAGACACGAAGGGCCGAATGGTCTCTTTCTGTGCTGTATAATTCTATGATTCATGCACTTGAAATACTGCAATTAGTATTTCCGTTTCTCTTTGTATTTTGGCTGTAGTTCCTGTTAACACGTCTCGTTTAAACCTGAGCCTCTTCCTATTTTTGTGACTGCTTCCTGCCTTCAGTGACTCCACCTGGAACACAGTCTGCCATTCAAACCCAAACAAACAATGCTCTTTGTTACAACTGATGTTTTTCCCTTCTTATCTCTCTTTTACGCTATTTAAGTGGGTAAAGGTTGTAAGTAAGGTGAGGATGAGTTTAATTCTGCAGAGGAGATTATAAATAATTGTTTGGTACATTACCTGTGTTACTTTGAAATTGCCTTTTTATATTCTCGTTGCATAACAAATTGACCATTTTTAATTATGTAGGTATTACGTTTGTAAAATATGAAATTTGTTTTAAAGGTCCATTCCCTAGAATGCAAGCCCTTGTAAGACGCTGTAAACATATAAAACAGTGTTCAGAGGCACTATCTTGCGTGAAGGGTGCAACATAAATGCAAGTTCTTGTTGTTGAAGTTTTACTGTTGATACTTCTGGTAATAAAATCTTTAAATTAAACATTGAATGTAAAATTAGAAGTCTGAAATCTGTATTTCAATTGCAGCATTTTGGAGTATAAATGTGATTTCAGCCAACGTGGCAGTTTGGAGCTGAGTTTCAGATCAGGTTGTTGCACAAACTAAGCTTTCTTTCTGGAGTAGCTGGCTTCCTTTCTATAGTTGATAACTGTACTACTTATCTAAACTAAGTGTCATGTTTGAGTAAAATTTGGAAAGAGAGAAGAAAAAAGGCAAATAGGGATTTTCCTGTATCAGGAGTGTACTCTACTGCACAACTGCTGTATACTATGCTTCAAATTACCACTTCATTAGCTTTCCTCGTAACTATAATGCATAATGCCAAATCTATATTGGTTAGTAATTTTTTGAATGTTAATGTACAGTTATTTTTAACTTTCATTTGCCATATTTTACTGAAATTAAACTTGAAAGTATTTGATGTAAATGGTTTTGAGGTGTTTTAACTATGTTGTGAGTTGTTGCTTCTCAGCTTCGCTCCTTCCTCTCCCGCCACTCCCTTCTCGAACCCCTCCAATTGGGCTTCCGTGCTGCCCACAGCACAGAAACTGCCCTGGTCAAAGTGTCTAATGATATCCTCTCCACCTGCGACCAGGGCTCCCTCTGCCTCGTCGTCCTCCTTGACCTCTTTGCTGCTTTCGACACCGTCAACCACTCTATCCTCATCCACCGCCTCTCCTCTCACCTCAACCTCCACGGCGCTGTCCTTGATTGGTTCAGATCATACCTCTCACACCGCCTGCATTTCATCTCCTCAAATGGCTTCTCCTTTAGCCCCAGAACTGTCTCGTGCGGCATTCCTCAGAGCTCTGTCCTTGGTCCCCTCTTCTTCAATATCTATATGCTCCCTCTTGGTGACATCATCTGCAGACATGGGGTCAACTTCCACATTTATGTGGATGACACCCAACTCTACCTCTCTGCCGCTACCTTGACACCAGGACCACTGCTGACCTGACACAATGTCTGTCAGACATCAAGTCCTGGATAAGAGCTAACTTTCTTCAACAAAAACGTCAACAAGACCGAGGCTCTCCTGATTGGTTCCCGTCAGCGCCTCCTCACCTCAGGCGCGGACAGTATCACCTTGGGACGTCCTTCCGACGTGAAAGGTGCTATATAAATGTAATTTTGTTGTTGTTATGGAAAAGCAAGATTGTTTTATTAGAATTATTTAGACCACTGAGTTTGGTTCATCAATAATACAAACACATCTGTTGAACCGTATACAGCGATTCTCAAAACAATCAAATCAAATGTCAAAACTTTCTTTTAATTGTGATTTGCAATACAGTTAATGTATATTTTGTGTTTAAAAGGTTAGAGAAATGTCTGTCATTGTTGGCAGGAATGTGGAATCCTATTGTTACTGACTACACAATTAGTTCTGGTATTTCTCACTAAAGTCGTCACATTCCAACAGTTAGCTTTAACTATCTAGTGATATTGACTAGCAGCCAAAAGACTACAATAGTATGTGGAGCACCATAGTATTGTGAAACACTCTCACTAATGTCATAATCCGCTCTTGTAGTGTGGTGGTGGGTGGGTGGGGGATGGGTATTGCAGGTTCGGAGTTGCAAAGCCTGAGGAGTGCATTGTAGACCTGTGTGTCAGGCAAAGCAAAGGCGCTCAAGTGCGTTAGCTTGGTCAGGATACTTTGGATTTCTGTGGCTGTGCATTTAAGTGAATGAAGATAGTGTTGTATTGGGTCCTGTAGGGGTTAGCGAGAAATTAATTTTAAGATTTTGTGCATCATTTTGGAGGATAAAACTGTCTTGATTGGGAGAATATTCTAAGTGCTGAACATATTGCTGCCGTAATTTATTTAGTGGAAGGAAAGTTATTGAAATAGCAGCAAAAAATTAACTTGATTTTTTATTGATATTACTGTACAACTATTGTATTTTCTATTTTGGTTTCCCTAACTATCCTTGCAGGTAAGACATTGCTGTGGATTAAGACTCTTAAAGCCGCTTAACTAGCGCTATTGCTGCTGAATGTTGTTGTTGGCTTTTGTGTCAGATGGAATTGAGTAAATGTTCATCATGCTGCTGTACTATTTTAGCTATAATTACATACCCAGTTCCATAGCCAAGAAATCAAGCAGGTAATTTTGCTATTAATTGTTCCCTGTTCTTTTGTGGAAATGTGTGGTATCTGTTCTTGCTGAGAACAAGATCTTGGCATTTGTGAGTTGACGAGTGTGGGCCGTTGTCTGAAAACCGTGTCAAAGAATGTTTTTGCACCAATTTACTGGACTATCAGGTTTTTGGAGCCTTTGTGCTACTAAAAAGGACCCATTTCAGGACTGTTTCCATTGCTATTATGTATTCAATCAGATTTACTGTATTTGGTTTTTATAAATAATCCTTGCATTGATGTAATACATTATCATGTTGTCAAGCAATCTCAAAGCACTGTAAAATGTAATGACTGTATATATTTTGTACGTGAACACAGCAGCCAATTTGCATGTAGCAATGTTCCACAAACAGCCACAAAGTGAATGACCATTTTTTAAAAAAAATCTGGCGATTGTTGGCCAGGACACCGGGAGAAATGTCGACCTGAACAGGCAGACTAGAACACTGTTTAACATCTCATTTGAAGGTTGGCACCTCTGACACTCCCATCCCCAGCACTGCACTGGACTCTAGAATAAGTTCAAGGTCTCGGTACCTGAATCTTCTGATACGGAGACGAGAGTGCTCCCAATTCAGCCAGGCTGCTTAGCCTACTTTCCATTTGGAATGGATTTTAAAGATGCACATGGATGATGAACATTCATATATTAGAAATAAAAACAGAAGTCGCTGGGAACACTCAACAACAACAAGATTCCATTTATAGAGCGCCTTTCACGTCGGGAGGACGTCCCAAGGCGCTGGACAGTTGGGTCAGCAGGTCAGCCAGCATCTATGGAGAGAGAAAAGTGAGAAAAGTTTCAGATTGATGACCTTTCGTCAGGGACCAGTAAAACAACTACCAAGACCAAAATTTGTGACAAATAAAACTTCTCTGCAGTAATGGTCTTATTAAGTCAAAGCTGCTGTCCCATAGGAATTTGTTCAAAGAACTGACTTAATGTTTCAGGTTGATAACCTTTTGTCACTTTCCTCTCTCCATAGATGCTGCCAGACCTGCTGATTGTTCTCAGCGACTTCTGTTTTTATTTCAGATTTGCAACATCTGCAGTTTTTTTCTCTTTTATTCATATACTAGCTGTCCCCATTGCAGCTATGTTTGCATCCAGTTTAATTTAAACAGCCTTCTCTCTTTCGCCTGGTGTTTTTATTTGTCCTTGAAAGGCTTGATCTTTGTTTCTTAAGCATATTTATCCCTTAAGATTAGGAAAATTTGCTATTGAACTGGTTAACATCCCTTGTTCACATATTTGCACACATCCTGGTTGGGAGGACTCGTGGTTGAAGTCCGCACATGTGTGATGAGCTTGTTTAGGTCACGATAGGAGATTCCGCCCCCTCCCCTCCACCCTACAAAAANTATGCCCATGATACTCCCCCATACAAGACCTTTCTGATGAAGTATAAATCATGTCTCACATCAATTGGTTAGACAGACAGACATTTTCTCTTGATTAGTATAATTATATTAGTATCGATGTATCCCTCTAGAAGGGTGTGTGACCTCTGTGACTATGACTCTGTGAACCCCCCCCACAAAAAAATGCTTGTGCAAGACCTTTCCGATGAGGTATAAATCATGTCTCATACACCTATGGTCACCTTCCCACTCCCCATGGCTCGGCCTTGGGCTCCGCCATTGTTAAGTGCTCTGAGACGCTGCTCGACATGGAGGGCGCTATATCAATGCAAGTTGTTGTTCTACGTCAATCGGTCATTGTGTTCTTGGCAGACAGACATTTCGTCTTTATTAGTTTAGATTAGATATGAACTTATCAGATGGACAAAAGTAACTGTTCACTGATAAACTGCCATTGATCCATGGACGAAAGCCTTTAAACTGATTGGATAAATCTAGGAGGTCGTACCACCTCCTTTCATTAAATTTATAACTTATGATTTGACTTTTTGTGCTGTTTCAGTGTGAGGTGTTCTTTGGGTAAATTTGTGTGGGACAGCAGCTTTGACTTAATGAGACCATCACTGCAGAGAAGCTTTATCTGTGGCTGTGGTTGCAAATGTTGGTCTTGGCAGTTGTTTATGTGGTCTATTCTGTTTGATGCTATGTGTTTGTTGAAGTTAAGCATTTGTTTGAATTGATTCCATTATTTAACGTTCAGAAAGGGGTGTTTATAACACCATGTTGCCACTTTACATTGAGATTGATGACTTGCCTTGATCTTTCCTTTAGAGCCTTTTGTAAATAATATACCAAATCATGGTACTTCCAACTCCTTTCTGTTTAATTTAATCCTGTTTAATTTTAATCCTGTTGTTGAGGTCAACTAGGTGTGATCTGCCAAGGTGCTAATTCAGGTTTGCTGTGCTTTCTGAAAATCTTAGCTCTTTGCCGCAGAGGATTCTGACTGCTGTTTTTTCTGCAGATGCTGACGTAGGTTGATTTCACTTCCTGAAAAGCCCGAATCTCTGCTGCAGAGGATTCTTGCTACTGCTTGTTCATTAGAAACTGACAAAGGATAGTCATAGCAAGCTGAATAAACCAGCACCTTGCTGTACATGTGGCTTATCAAAATTACATTTTCTACAAATTCATTTATTACCATCTCTTGTTTTCGAATATTAATGTTTAAATTCAATCCCCCTATTTTTAAACCTCAGCTGTCTATTTTATGCTGTGTCAAATCTTCAAAGCTACTATGGCAGCTTTATAAGCAAGCAAAATGAATAATGTCCAGAGCAAATTTTTAAAATGTATTTTATAATCAAAGTCATAAGCATCTTTCTAGATATGAAAAACAATCTATTTAATAGTCTACATTGTTCTTATTTTCCTTCCTATAAAAAATCCCAACTGGCACTTGTGCAGTTCATTCATAAATACAGCTGTGTGCTTCATCCTTCAACCTGCCACCCAGGCAGCTGACTAGCAGCATTTCGTATGGCAAAAGTATTGCATAGTAGCCAGTTGTTTGGAGATATGCATAACGACCAGTTGTTTTGAAGGGGAGAAAGTGTTGACAAAAAGGGCTGCTGAGTTTGACATGCCTGTGACAAAGGCAAAACATTTCTCTGGTTAAACTTGTGGCCCGGATAAAAAAAATCATGCACATACAAGATGTGGATTATGTTGATTACGCATATTAAAGCTGAAAATTTAATGTTGCTTTTATTGTAAAGATTACTGTTGATACCAGGCCCTAATGTCGGTGATTCTACTGCAAAATGCTTCAAATGAGAAGGTACTGGTACCTTTGGAAACTTCAAACCTTAAAGTTGTGGCTTTTACTAATGCCTCCTGATGAAACATTAAGCATTTTTCTGGCTGCCAAACCCCAAATGGTTGACTCACTGTCTTTGCAGGTCAGAGATATAATTTATTGCTTATGGCTATTATGCACCTGGCCCACCTGAAGTCTAAAGTTTCTTATTGTTTTGTGCTTGAAATCACTGTCTGCGACCTCCTAACCCCCTACCAACCCGCCCGTTCCCTCCTCTCAGCCGGCTCTGGCCTTCTCCACGTCCCACGACCCCACCCGCCCACCATTGGCGGGAGAGCCTTCAGCCACTCTGCCCCCAACCTCTGGAATTCTATTCCCCAGTCACTCCGCCTCACCGCCTCCTTTAAGTCCTGCCTCAAGACCCCCCTCTTCGACCATGCGATCGGCCACCCCCCTTGGTTTCTCTCTCACCACCCCCACCCCCACCCCCCGACCCCAGCTCGGGTCTGAAATGCTGTACTCTGTCCAGGGCCTTGGGACATCCTCCCGATGTGAAAGGTGCTATACAAATGTAATCTTGTTGTTGTCTAAAATTTAAAATTGTGCGAGATTTTTGGAAATTCATAAATTGTCTTAATTTTAATTTTCAGTTCGTAAAATTTGCTTCTGGAGCTTTTATGTGGCTCAATGGTGTTCACTTGCAATATAAACTCAATGCTCAAAGATCTGGCAACTCAACAAATAATACAGAACTGATAATGTACAGTAAATGCAGGGAAGATAGTCAAATACAGAAAAGTAGATTTTTTTTATCTTCCCCATTGGTCATTGCTGCTGCTTTAGGTTAAAGCTGATGAAACAAATTTGAAATGTGATTACTGGTACTTTTGGAAGTCAGCATTTGAAGCTGGCCCCAGTGAAACAACACCAGCACACATTTCAATGCTTTGTACTTGTATACAAGGAGAAGCTTCCAGTGCAGCATTTTTTTACAATATTGTTTCCAGCAAACAGCTGCATGATTCTGTGTGTTTTACTTTCTATTACCTTAGTAGAACACTTATTTCCTGGTCCTTATGATCAGTGGTTCTTTGGTCATAATTTTGAATGTTGGATATAGTAGGAGAAGGGTAAAGAAAAGACATAAAATCAGCAGGAGACGGTGTTTGTTTTCGCAGAACCACCACCCCACCCACCCCCACACATGCACTTTAATTCTAGGATCCAGCAGCCCTCTTGTATCGCCTCCATAAGTGACCTTGCTTTGTGTGTCCAAGATATGTGGAGAATGAGCCCCTTTTCTGTTTTTGTCCCAGTACTTTCCACTAGGGTATTTTGGATAGTGATAAGGAGCAGACACTGCTGGATTTTCTTTCTTACTGTAAAGTTCGATGACTGTGTATTTGTAGGTGAATGCAGCAGCCAGTTTGCACACATTAAATGTCTCACAACTCATGAAGCTATGAAGTGAATGATCATTTTTTTTATTTAGGGGAATCGTTGACCAGGAACCTGGGGAAGTCTCCCTTCTCTTTTTGAATAGTACCAAGGGATCGTTAACATCTGAACAGGCAGGCAGGACCTCAGTTTAACATCTCATCTGATGTACGACACCACCTACAATGCAGTGTTCCCTCAGCACTGTCAGATAGACTATTTAAATTTGACTGTCAGACTATTTAAGTTGCAACGTGGAGTTTGAACCCACAACCTTTATTTCTGACTCAGGCAAGATAGCTACCAACTGAGCCGTGGTGAGATGCTTATGGACAAAATAGTTTGGTGTGTTTCTGAGCATTTGAAATGCCGAGTTAATGTTGTGGAAGTCCAGTTTTGGTGGTTGAAGAAATGCTTTATAATTGCAGAACAGATTGGGGCAAGAAAGCCACCTTGTTCAAACTTTGGTGACTTCTACAAAATAATTTTAAGTCCAAGTAAAAATCTCCTGATGGGTAACAAAATAATGGATGATATAGAAAGAAAATGTTCTCTGTTGATACAAGACTTTAGTAGTGCCAGTTGGTTCACTGAACTGCCAGACCCATTCATCTTTGTTTACTTAAGAATGGCTGTGTTTCAGGGTTTAGCTAAGGATGCATTGTACTGTGGTTTGTCTGTTCACAATTATCTTGAATAATCACAGGATTCTCACATCTGTGATATCATATCAATATCTGCATTTATATGTTCAGAGAGTATGTTCTCATGGTATTCACCTATTGTGTAATAGGCAAGGTATGTTGCAGGTTTCCTGACTGTCCAGTGACTTTTCCCAATGTTAAAGGTGCTATACACATGTGAGTTGTTTTGAAACCATTTGTCAGCCTGGCTCTCTCATCTCTGAGTTGAAACTTTAAGGCTGACAGGGGTTCAAGCCCTATATCGGGACATCTGATGCTTTGTCAGAGTTTCCGTACTTCAGCTGAGACATTAAGCGATGGTGGCCATTAAAGATCCCTTGACCATACTTGCAAAGAAGGGAGTTTTGCCTACTTGCCAACGATTCCCCAGATAAAATTGGTCATTCACTTTGTGGCTGCTTGTGGGATATTGCTATGGGCAAATTGGTGTTCACTTGCAAATGCAAATGCACAGTCACTTGCAGTAAATTTTGTGAAGTGCCTTGAGACCTTTCGACAATGTGACAAGGTCCTGTATCAAATGCAAGAAGCTCCCAAATTACAGTGGCAATTCACTTTACAATATATCCTGTGAAGTTTTTTGTGAAGCACTTAGAAAAGCAGATGCATAATGTACAATATCTTCATTTTTTAAATTATGATTATATGGGGGGAAAAAAGAATTAACCCCCTCCGTCAACACACACTTGTTTTTTCTCCTCAATCAACTAAATCACCACTGTATGTACTGAAGATAAATTGTTCTGTGATCCTGGACATCAGACCACTACTGCAGACTATTTTGGTAATTGAGATACTGAAACAATTGTTTCCATAACTAATCTGGAAATGTTTCTTGAAGTCAATGGGTCAGGGTAATTTATTAAGATAAATGCTCGGCACTTTCTGCACTGGGGCAATGGCCTAGATGTACAACAGATCTTTGAATATCAAACCACTATATATTTTGCCCACAAATGTACAGTCAATTCACTTTATAACATATTCTGTGAAGCGCTTTGAGACGTCTAGAAGACATGAAAAGCGCTATATCAAATGCAAGGATTATTATTATTACTATGTTGACAGTGTCTTCTAGGTTGAACAGCCTTTTGTTCTAATCCTGCTTTCCTTTATGGAAGAATTGACAGAATGTGGAAGTAAAGGATAAATTGAAACCCAAACTGTATTTAAGATTCAATTTAAGGTTCTGTATCTTCTTCACAGAGCTTTATCAGTACTGCACTTTTGTATTTACTAACCTTAGTGGCATTATGAAGAAGGTCACCACCACATTCCTTTTCTTTATCCAGTTTAGAGATAAATATCTGGATTTCATTTTCATGGTATGCAACATGGTCCTATCCAGATATTTAATGTAAGGTCACACCTATATGTGCAGTCACACCCATGCAGAAATATCTTGATGACTTTGCTCACATGTAATACGACAGCTGCTTATGCCCTTGAGGTTCAAGTCAGCTGATTCATAGAAATGTAATCACTTAGCTGTACTTCACATTGATGTCCATTTGAATTAAGCAAAATATTTCAATAAGGTGATGGATTCCTATTATATAGAATGTCAATCACCAAGGAAATAACTAAAGGCATATCTTTGTACAAACAGCAAACATTAGCTACCTGCAATGGAAGAGTGGAACAGTGAGATTCATTTACTGACCAAGTATCTGTAGGAAATTGCTGGAAGAGTTTCTATTATAATCAGAAAAAAGTTTGAAAGATCTTGCTCTTCAATTTTTGTCAAAAGAAAATCCAGTTCTATCTTTGCTAAAATGTTTTTTTGAAGTCTAACCAGGATGCTGTATGTATAAAATTGGTATTTTATTAACTAAAATGAGTGTTATAAGGCAGTGATTGAGAACTTTGATCACTGCAACAACAAAATTACATTTGTATAGCGCCTTTCTTGTTGGGAGGACATCCCAAGCAAGCCGGAAGCCACTGAGCGGAGGAAGCAAGCAGGTTGGTAGGGGGTTAGAAGGTTGCAGAGGTAAGGGAGAGCAAGGCTATGGAGGGTTTTGAAGGTGAGTACCAGGTTCTTGAACTGTATCCTCTGTGTGATGGAAAACGAGTGGAGTCAGGCGAGAATGGGGGTGATAGGGTTGTGGAGCTTGGTGCTGGAGTGGACACGGGCTTCAGAGTTCTGGATGATCTGCAGCCTAGTTGGGGAGGCCTACAAACGGGGAGTTTGCGTAGTCGAGCCTGGATGTTATGAATGAGTGTATGAGCATCTGTACACTGCATAGAATTGGAGTGCATTAGGAGATGGCCTTACGGAAAATTCCTTGATTAGCATGTACTATTAGGAGGGATAAGATTAGTGATATTATTTGATGGTAATTCCTCAAAGATGAAAAGACCACAGACCCACAGCTGTATATGATTCTCTGGGATCAGTAATGATCTACTTTTATTACTTCCCTCACTCAGATATTGGGGAAGCTTGGCATTACTGGAATAACTTGGAGAATTTAATACCAGTTAATTATGTTGGTTACAATGAAGAAATATATGTATCCTTATATAAAAGCTTCTCAGACTGGTATTTGGACAGCATTATAATAATTGTTGAAATTGGAATAAATTCAATTTGTTTTATTTCTCTGAAATATAGCTGTTTTTAGAGCTACATAATGCCCTTTCTTATAAATCCAACACAGAGAACAAGTGAGTTATGGCATTTGTCTACCATAGCTATCCATATGTGAAGGAAAAAATAATATTTGAACTGTATGCCAAAATGAAGTTGTGTCCCCTGTAAAATAATCACCGACTTTTTATTGCTGCTGGTAATGAAAATTTAAGGCTGAGAATTTGGGAATTCCTATTGTCCCACATAAAGTTTTGGTCTGGTATCAGATGGACTACAATTTATTCAAAAACATCTGTCCATTAACTCTCAGTAAGTGAATGTATCTGGTTACCCTGCATGTGGGAGTTTACATTTGTTTTGGGCATTAAGCCAAGAGACTGCAGTACAAGCTCATTCAAAGTCATTCTTGGGTCCTACTTGTGCAATTGTATTCCCGAGCTAAAGATGGAACTTCTCTCCAGACACCTGTATTGTTTGTGGAGGCAGGTATATGCTATTGTTTAATGAATTTAGTCATATTTTCTTTCTTTTGTAATACAAGCACCTCCAACTGCCATGATAAGCAGCTACTTGTGCCTGGGTTACTTGGGATAATAGAATGCTTGCAAAAGCAGTTGATTTTTGATAGCCTGCATTCATTGTTTCATATCCAGCATATCTGTTTGATGAGGGATGTTAGTGCCAACTGTTGTGGAGGTGATTCTGTACGTTCATCTAGCTATCCATTTCTGCATTATAGAAAGTGTTTATATCAGAAGATTTCATCATTTGGTTCTGTGGAAGATCTTGGCGCACAGTTTCCAAAATTAAGTAAATACTGAAACGTTTTAAACTTCTTAGCTTATTAGTTAAGCTAACAATGTATGTATTGACCGAAACATAACAATACAGTAATTGAACTGGAACAGCAGCACGTTACTGTTGAAGGTATTTGATATGCAATGTAGTCTGACTGAATGTTTTCAATGAATATCAAGTAATACTTGACAGCTTGTTTGTAGTGGGTTCCTGCACAGAACAGAACAAATTGCAAATATAATACAGATATAATATGGTAGAATCTAACTTTAAATTTTGTGTTCTAATGTGATTTTGTTACAATTAACTTAATTTGAAATCTGTGAGGTAGAATGGTGGTTACATTTTGTGAGGAAGCAAATTGTACATTGTAATATCTTTGGTATAAGAGAAATTTTTCCATGGTATACGTGTGCTTTAAATAGAGACATGTCACTATAACACTTTAGCCTGGGCTGTTTGCATTGAACTTGCTGATGAAATGATCTTTTCAGAAGAGCGTGAAAGACCCTTGAATTGGCTAAATATTGTTACACTGCTTTAAAAAGTGTTGGTCTTATCTTGCTGAAGAAGCAAAAACTAGTCATAAAATGTTTTGCTTTGCATTATTTCCTGTTAAACAGGTTTTAAAATGCATTATTGCACATGTATCATTTTAAAGTGATTTGCTAGAATGAGTCGAGTCATTTTGTCATACACTTTGAATGAGCTTGTGCTGCAGTCTCTTGGCTTAATGCCCAAAATAAATGTAAACTCCTACATGCAGGAACCAGATACATTCATTTACTAATGAAGATTTTTTTGTTAACAATCCAGCTGTGACTGTTGGTTTATGAGAGCCAGTGGTGGTTACTCCAGGGAAGGCTACAGCTGGGTTCTTAAAATATTGATAGACGTTCATTAACATAATTTAGCTATCAGAATAGAATCTGATGATAACCTGAAGTGCAATATTTGGGATTGGATGTTAAGATATTTGGTTCCTAAAATGTTCTTGGAATCAATTGGGTATTTATAGCAAGTTGGTATATCAATGATTTAGTAGGTAATTGTGTGGAGCCAGTTTGATTGATTTTTTTTTGGTTGCTAAGATGTGGTTTTGTAAATAATGAGCAGTGTACTATAGGAATGCTAACTATTTCATAGGAATCCCCTGTCTTTGAGGCTGCATGTCAAACAGATGGATCTGCGACTTGGATTAGCCTGTGAAAATCTTGCCAGATGGGTAGCTGCCAGAAAGAAGGCTTTGTGATCACATCTCATGATACTGATTCCGATTGGCCTAAAAGTAAATCCTGTTTGGGGTGTAGATTGTGTAACAGTAGGTATTGTAAAACATTCAAATAAGATATGAAAATCTCTTGACCTCCGAAATGTAAAGTGCATACATTTTACATTTCTTGTTTGTGTCAACTAAGTTTGAAAGCAAGTGCTGAATCGGATTTCTTTATTGGGTTGGATTTATTGTCCATTAGCATCCTTGTGCATTAGAAATGATACAGTTCTATGTATAGTACAGATTTTTTTGCAGGAAGAATTGTTAGAATTCTAATCAATTTTTTGCTCGACTCCCATCAATAACCAGCTGGATAGAGCATAATGTAGTCAATATATTATTAGAAGTCTTTCACATTTAATATTAATTAATATAAATGAATTATAAATATTTTAATTGTGTATAAAAATAATGAAGCTGGTCATTCAGTAATTTGCTGCCCATGCATTAACGTTTGGGTTATTTAAAATTCTAATGTAGTTTGGAATTAACAATCTTTCATGAAAATGAGGGTTAACTTATTACCAGTTCTCAAGAATAAAACCTTTTTTCTACGTTCTTACACAGAAATAACATGAAGCACTTTAGCATTTGTTTAGCATGATTAATGCAGAGTAAGGCTTAAAAGAAGATGAAGGTGGGGGCATGTCAATGAGCACAGAGGAAGTGCTGCTTCAAGTAAATGCAGCCAAAATAATATCTGATTGTTTCACACGGTGTTGTGGGCTTTGTCCTTGAAAGTATGAGATGTGAGGTTTCCTGCCTGTGAGGAAACCTTGCAGCATATCCAATCATGTTTCTCATTGGCTCCAGCATACATGTGGTGTTATAGATAAAATACAAGACAGGAAATAGGGAAAAATGTGCTTAGCAGCTTACACTAAACTGCCCCATTATATACAAGCTGTTTGTGTGATGTTTCTGAAAGTGCATAGGCTAGGTTTTGAAGCTGATAAAAATACAATTACAAATAGAATGTTTCTGAGATATTACAGACACATTTGCTATAATATGTCCGTTATTTGAAGATAAAGGGTAAAACCAGTAAGTGTAAAATGAATACAGTAGCTGCCTTTATTTTCAAGATTGAAGACCACAAATTTAGCTGCAGCTACCAAGGGTTTCTGCTCTTCTCCCCCATTTCTCTCTTTTAAGAGTGCAGTCTCTTGCTGGTGTACAGTTCTATGGGGAGCATCAGTTCTCTGGTACTTGGCAGAAATGGCTATGTATGATCTAAAATATTGGGTGTTGACAAGCTATTTGACTGAGGGGTGAAATCAGACCTGGTCTTCGAATTGATTTGCACACGTGAAGACCTTTTTTCCAGTGCGGATCAGCTGGAGAAAGAAACCTGACTTCTCCCACCTGATCCAGATAAAATAAATGCGCCTAAATGTAATTTTTTTTTTAAAAAATGAGAGAATAAATCAAATAACTTTACCTAATTTCACTCAGACCTCTTCACTGAGGTGGGGTCTCCGTGGAGCTGAGCTGGCTCCAAAGTGACTTGTTTTGGCAATGGAATGTCGGAATCGAGCTAGCCCTCTGCAGTGGCCTCAGAAGTCGGGTTCTAGTACTAGGCAGATCTGCTGTACTCCAGGGCACTGCAATGATAGCACAGGAAGCCTGGCTCATCATTATCAGGACTTGGAAGGACAGACCAGTCTTTGGGGGCAGGGAATCATTCCACTCAGCTCCTGTTAACCCTGCAAACCAAAGGCTTAATAGGTGGGGTGGTCCTAATTGGACAAGCAGTGGGAAAGCTTGCCAGACAATGATACCAATGTCACGTGATGCAACAACAACTTAACTTATATAGCCCCCCCACGCAGGGTAGCATCTCAGAGCGCTTAATAGTGGCAGAGCCGGACTCTGAGCCGGGGTGGGAGCAGGTGGCCGTAAGCACGGTTGAATAGGAAGATTGTCAGGCAGGACTTGAAAAAGGGAAGTGAGGGAGCAAAGTGGGGGGATTGAGGGAGAGTTTTCCAGAGTTTTGGGGCGTAGTGCCTGAAAGTGCGTCCTCCGATGGTAGGGCGGAGGGTGCGAGGGACGAGCAGGAGGCAGGTGTCAGGGCAATAACCAGCCTGCAAGGGCTCGAGGAGGGAATGGAGGGAAATGTGACCGAAGGTGACCTGCAACAATTCGTTCTAGTACCTTGGCAAGGAAGAGTAGGTTGGAAATGGGATGGTAGTGTGAGAGATTGGAGGGATTGAGGGTGGGTTTTTTAAGGAGGGGTGTGATAACAGCGGTTGTCAGGGGGAGTGGAACAGAGTCTGAGGAGAGAGACTGGTTGACCGTGTCGGAAGACAAGGTTGAGGGTGAGTTGAATGACCAGCAGCTGGGTGGCGACCGCCATTCGGGTGATTGTGGTTGAGGCAGCAGGGAGAAATAGGGGCAAAGGAGTGTAAGGATTGGGGAGTGGCAGGAGCCGTGGTGGAGGGAGTCTTTGGATTGTTGTTTGCCTCCAGGATGACTTTAGAGTAAAAGCCCGTTTTGGCCTGAGAAAGGGAGAGGTGGTCAGTGCGGAGGTGCTTGAGCCACAGCTGGCGGTGAATCGTGAGGCTGGATTTCTGCCAACTGCGCTCGAGCGTCTGGGTTTGTGTTTTGAGGGAGGGGAGATGACTGTTGTACCAGGGTGAGCTATGCGATTTTAGCTAGTTAGACTCCAGCAGTACCTCAATAGTACTCTGGGGTCCTCAAGCCTTGGCTAATGCCAACCTGCACCTAATACTTTTTGGAATTAGCTAAGCAGGGTGTGTTCCGCGAGGGAGAGAATGTGCATTCTGTTCCAACAATCTCTCTAGAATTTCCATGGTAAAGGTGGGATGCATGGAATTCTCAATTTGGTTTGGATACTCTTAAGATAGTGAAGTGTTTCCGTATATATCAGACACCCAGCTGACCAAAAAAACCTCTTCACCATGTTACTGGGCTAGTCAAAGAATCCCCCGCATTTGCAATTAAATTCAGTAGTACATCATGATTCAGTGTTATGGCATTATTGAGGATACTTTCAGTTAATGTGCTTTTTGTTCTACACAAGCAAATTTTTTTTCTGGAACTCCATTGTTGTTTGATCATGCTTATGTTGGATACCTTTTTGTTTCCTTCCTTTTTTTGCTTACTTGATAGATCTTGGTAAGTGGTGCAAGTATTTGCCTTTGCAGAAGTACTTTCTACAGTCCATTCAGGATAGCTTCAGCACAGGAAATGTCTGAGCATCCTGTAAAACCTGTATTTCTTGATTTTGATGATTTGATGTGGAGAGCAGGGTTGTTGTAATTGGGTTTCTTCTGTTAGAGCAACTACTGATGCTTTTCCTCAAAGTAATTTGTGTCCTATTGAGCTTTTGTTATTTCTATCTGCTAACTGCAACCAATTGGAACACTCTTTTTGCAACCGTTCAGATAATATTGTTTTAGGTAAATAACAAGGATTATAAAGTAGTAATTTTTTTGGCTGATCAGCGGGTGTCTGACACATGCAGAAATCCATCACCATGCTTAAGAGTATCCAAACCAAACTGAGAATTTCATGCATCTCACATTTACGTGGAAATTCCAAAGATAGGTTGTTGGAATGGAATGCACACTCATTCCCAGGAGGGAGGCATCCTGTTAATGCCGAAAAGTATTAGGTGCATATTGGCAAGAGCCAAGGCTTGGGGTCCCCAGCGTGTGTGTTGGGGTATTGCTGGAGTCTAACTAGAGAAAACTGAATAGCTTGCCATTGATATTGCTGTCTGGCAAGCTTTCCTGCTGCTTGTCCAGTTAAATCTAAACCTGGCAAATAAAGATCCATTAGCCTGACCTCAACATTAGGAAACATTATGCGGTCAGTCATCAGAAAGAAGGTGGAAGATTACCTATATTAAAAAAAACAACCTAATAATTGACAACCATCATGGGTTCAGAAAGGGTAGGTCTTTGACCAATTTCAAAGATTTTTTTTTAGGAGATGACAGCCTAAATTGACTGTTGTAATGATGTACTATGATGCAGTTTACCCAGACTTCCAAAAGGTGTTTGATAAAGTATACTTGAAGACTCCTCCACAAACTCTGGTGATTGGGTATCAAGACTAAGACATGGACATAGATTCAGAATTGGCTGAAGGGAAGGAAGCAGAGAGTCTTTTTACGAGAGCTAGGTCAAAATGGGGAGAGGTACAAAGCGGGTGCTAAACAGGACCACTTCTGTTTCTTGTATATATTAATGACCTAGATTTGCAGACCCAGTGTAAGATAGCTACATTTGCAGATGACACCAAGATTTTTTTTGGTGGGGGTAGAGGGTAAACTGGAATCAGAGGAAGCAACAAAGAGAGCTTGATAGGGTATGCACGTTGGCCGATAACTGGCAAATAATATTTACTACTGGTAAATGCAAGGAACTACATATAGGATCCAAGAATAGGAATCTCAAGTACTCCATGAATGGGATTGAATTTACCAAGGGGGAAGCTGAAAGAGATATAGGGATGTTAGTTGACTCAGACAGCAATAAACAAGGCAATGTTGCCAATGTTTGCACAGCAAGACCCGACAAACAACCATGAAGTTAGTATGCTGAGTGAGAGGATGTGTGGGCATTAGGATTGCAGGAGACTGCCTAGTTAGATAGGTATAAGATCGGGAAAGGATTTGAAGGTCAGGACAATGATTGATTTGCTGCAGTATTTGGGAAGAAGTGCACCATGGTCACATGGCAATAATGGATGTGAAGAGCCCAATGTCAGACAATTTGCAAGGTTTTCGTTATTTTCCCTCTTACTCACTTTCTCTTTGTCTCTTTTTTCATCTTTCCCTTTAGAAGGGTAACTGTCAATACAGTATTATGTTGTGACATTGGAGGGTTAAACTGAGATTTTGCTGTTCTGACAATGCAAGAGACCTTTATGAAACTATTTATTCAAGATTCACATACCAACCATTTGTTAGACAGTGTCTGTCATTACCTATAAATGTGATTGATTACTAATAAGAAACATGGTGGACTAATGTTGCTTCTCACTGACTGAGTGAAAGGCACAAAGACTACAGCCAGCATTAAGATCTTCCTCTGGTGGAGATGAGCCTTGGCATCATTTTCTATCCAAACTTTCTCAACATTCTGAATTAAGGAATAAAGATAATTGTATCCTTAACTCTCCAAATTGCATATTATACCTTTTAAATGTTGTCTTCCGGGTAAAGTGCATTTCTATTGGAGAAACTATATTTCTCCTTCACATCCGTGCCATGACCTGCTCTGCCTTCCCCCACTTCCACAACATTGCCCAACTCTGCCACTATCTCACACCTCAGGCCGCCGAAACCCTCGTACATGCCTTTATTATAACCGGGCTCGACTATGCCAACACCCTGCTTGTAGACCTTCCTAACTCTTCCCTCCACAAGTTGCAGATCATCCAGAACTCAGGAGCTCATGTCCTCTCCTACACCAAGCTTTGTGACCCCATCACACCCACCCTTGCCCGGCTCCACTGGCTCTCCATCCCTCAGAGGATCGAGTTCAAAATTCTTGTCCTCGCCTTCAAGGCCCTGCATGGCCTTGCCCTCTCTGACCTACTGAACCCTTATCAACCTGTCCGCTCCCAGCTCCAGCCTGCTCCATGTCCCCTGCCCAGCCCGCCCCACCATCGGTGGCTGGCCTTCAGCCTCTCTGCCCCCACCATCTGGAACTCCATCCCGTACTCCCTTCGCCTCGCTCCCTCACTTGCCTCCTTCAAGGCACGCCTCAAGACTCTTCTCTTCGGCCTCCCTTCTGCCCTCCACCCTCCCTGATCCCTACTCCTCCTCTGTCCCTCCCGCTGGGGTCCTAATTGCTGACTGTTCAGCACAAATGTAAAATTACGAATGTATTGTATGATAATTATGCCAGTTAACCAAAATTTAAATAAACATGTATCCAAAGAAAAGCACTAGTTATGTTCTGATTGAATGTGAACACTAATTCTAACATTTGCTTTGCTCATGTTTGCAGATAGTATTTGGCCTATGGGATTTTCTTTGCTTTTCACTGAATGTTCAAACTGTCCAATGATTGCAATCTGATATTTACCGATGTAATGCCCTTTTTGTGTTCTGAGAATATTCAATAGTACATTAACATTACTTTCCAGTGTTCACAAATGATATGACACATTCATAATTTTTAATATGGGCATTTACCATTATGAATAGTAAGGTCTGCTGCACAGTGACACTATGACTAGTATCTTTTCTGACTAATTGAGGATCCTCAGAATATTTTACTAAGATTCCTGTAATTTCCAGATGCTAAACGTGACTGCTATGTTAGTTTAGAAAATTACTTGAACAATGGAACCTTTATATATGAAGGTGTTGCCATCATCTGCTATCTCTCTTGTTTTTTTTGGTCAGCTGGGTGTCTGACACATGCGGAAACTCATCACCGTGTTTAAGAGTATCCAACCCAAGCTGAGAATTCCATGCATCCCACTTACACATGGAAATTCCTGAGATAGATTGTTGGAATGGAATGCACACTCTCTCCCTGGAGGGACGCACTCTGCTTCTCACAATACTGTCTCATCTCCAACCTACCCTTTCTTGCCAAAGACCTGGAATGCATTGTTGCAGGTCAACTTTGGTCACAGCCCTCCCTCCACTCCCTCCCTGCAGTCTGGTTTTCGCCCTCCCCACCGCACAGAGACAGCGCTTGTCAAAATCACAAATGACATCCTCGCTATCCATGATCAGGGCTCCCTCTGTCACCTTGTCCTGCTGGATCTCTCTACCGCATTCGACACAGTTGACCACGCCATCCTCTTCCACCGCCTCTCCTCCCTCATCTACCTTAGTCGGACCGCACTCACATGGTTCAAGTCCTACTTAACCAACCCCCTCCATTTCATCTCGGCAAATGGGTTTCTCCTCCCGCCCCTGCCCGGTCACCTGTGGGGTACACCAGGGCTCCATCCTTGGCCCTCTTCTTTTCCTTATCTAAATGCTCCCACTGGGTGGTGATGTCTGCAATCACGGGGCAAACTTCCACATGTGTGCACACACAATCTACTTTGCCTCCTTCAATACCGACTCCAGGTCTGCCGATGTTCTATCAGCTTGTCTGGCAGACATCAGGTCCTGGATGAGTGCAAACTTCCTGCAGCTGTGGAGAAGACGGAAGCCATACTCCTTGGCTCCTGTCAAGGTCTTCGCTCCTGCAGAACCAGTGTGCAATCTAGGGTCCTGGTACAACCTCCAGCTGTCCTTCCTCCCCCACATCTGACCAGGACTGCCTTCTTCCAACTTCATCACTGCATTGCCTGCCTCCAACCGTACCTTACCCCAAATGCAGCTGAAAAGCTTGTGCATATGTTTGTCACCTCCCGCTTGGAATACTCAAACACGTTCCTCGCTGGTCTTCCCAGCTCCACTATTCAAAAGATCCAGCTCATTCAGAACTCTGCCGTCAGCATACTTAACTGCACCAAACTCCGTACCCATATCTTGCCAGTTCTGGCCAGGCTCTACTGGTTCCCCATCACCGAACGGATCGACTTCAGGATCCTAACACTTCTGTTCAAATCCTTTCGCTCTGATATCTCTCTGACCTCCTCACTCCCTAATCCACCACCCGGTGCCCCGGCTCGACTGGCACCAGCCTCCTGCTTGTCCCTTGCGCCCTCTGCCCCACCATCGGACGTTGCACTTTCCCTGCACTCAGTCACTGAGTCTGCCGTTCCAAATCTTGCCGATGAGCCAGGAACTGGATTACCAAGATGATTTCAGCTCCAAGGACACCCGATTTACCTCTCTTCCTCCTCCCCACCACCGGGAGAATAGTTAGTAATTGGTCTCTCTACATCGGACAAGCTCGGCGTCAGGCTTCACCACCTTTAAAAGCACCAAGATGCTGCATTTTGTGAAGGCCACTGTATAAGCGGCAGTGCCTCTCTGCCAGCCAGTCATGGTGCATTCCAGGCGCTGCATGTATGAACGTGTGTTCACGAACACGGACTCCAGGTAACACTTTCCAGCAGCTGTCGCCCCAAGTCTTGGAGTTTCCTCATCTGCTATCTGGCAGACAACTGCTTTCAGCATAGTGAGAGGACCTTTACAGGACAACTTGTCCAAGTGCAATATCGTGTACCAGGCTTACTCTGCACCAGCTGCTTAATCCAGGTCCTCATGCGAGGTGCCTTGTCAAATAGGCGTGCCCACTGTGAAGCCACCTCTGCCTCCAGGGTGCTTAACGACAGATCAGTGTAGGACGGAGCCCTCCATTCCTGCAGTCGCTTCCCATGTTTGGCACACATCCACCTCTCTGTTCGATGGATCCAAGGAAGCCTCTCCGCTTCATCCCCAGGAGCTCGGATTCATAAAGGACTGTTTGCACATAGGTCTTGAATCGTACAAACTTGACCTGCATTGGAACCTTGGTGTCCTTAAAGAGGGATGAGCAGAACCAGATTGCCCTTTGCCCCTTCTCAGGGCGGTCCTTCAGGAGGGTGAAGGCTGAAGTTGGTGTCCACCGTGAAGTACTGATAAGAACCAGCGTTTGAGACTGATGCCCCCTGTATCTTCCAATCCATTCTCTCAATGTCTTCCCTTGGTCCATGCAGAACCATGATTCTGGATTTGGGGGCACTTATCACTGTGTCCCACCGGGTGACCCAGTGTGCAAAATGGTGGGTGCAGCGCTGAAGGTCCCCAGGGGAGTCCACCAGCAGCACAATATCATCCACAAACAAAGATGCTGTAATCCTGTCAGAGAGGCCTAAAACAAATTAACCAATTCCTTCCCTCTCAAAGCCATCAAACGCGTTGTTGATGAACACATCGAACAGGGTGGGTGACAATGTCCAGCCTTACCTTACCCCCTTTCCAGAGGGATGGGCTCATTGAGTCCACTGATGACCCTTAAATGGATCTTGGAGCTGCAATACATATTTCAGATAAAATCTAGGATTTGGCCATTTACTCCCATGGCTTCCAGTTTCTTCATGAGACTTTCACGATATTGATCAACATAAGAGTGATACCATGTTGAGAGATGAGGATAATCTGGTTACAGATATCCCTATAGTCTCTGTCACTTGAGTTCTTTAGAGTCACTCAGAGGCATGCAATAAAAACTAAAATCCTCTCTCATACACACACGTCGTTTTCCAGCCCCTCCCCCCCCCCCCCCCCCCCGTGTGATTTGTTTGAAACTAGAAAGCCTGCTCAATGCGATTGAATATGGGACTCAGATTTTTTTGTCGGGCCTAATGTTCATGGGTCATTTGCAGCCCCGAGGCTATGCATTGAACTTGAATCTCTCTACATAGGGTTCAGTGCTCCACTTGGATATTCAGAATCTCAAGTTTCCTGTTTGAGAATTGCTGCAGTCTCTGCCGTGCTGTAGCATTACCAGGTTACTTCACATGAGAATATTAATTCTGGTCTCCAGTGCAGGAGCACTGTTGCCAGAACATGAACATCCTAACAGCTGCTTGTGTATCATTGTTCTCTTTGTTGGATCTGAGCCCAAAATATTTCTGCAGTGAGGTTTATTTCTTGGCTTCTTGTCTGAAAAGGTGGAAAATTGTATTTGGGGGAGAAAAATACCAAAAATTGTATTTGTAGCAGTGTTTTTGCTACACTGGGACCAGTGGCGAATAATGTGATTTAGTTTGGATTAAATAATTGTTCGCCTTTTCCTTTTGCCCTAAATGCTAGTGCCATTTTTATGCTGTCTCTTAAACACTGGCCTGTTGTATGAAGAGGCTGGCTGTGCGGGTTTGGCCGGCTTGTGAATGGGGAGGGACTCTGTGCACTGCAGTCATTGTTAAAATGCAGGAGAAGCTGGGTTGGCGCTGCAGTAGTACATCATGTGACCAGGAGAGGAACATTGAGCATCTTTGGGATTTACAGATCTTAAGTATCATTGCTTGACTGATTGACTACAGCAAATGGAGAGGGATTTCCTAATCATAATATCCATCTAGGAGGTGCAAATTATCAGCTCAGCAGAAAATTTTGTTTAATTGTTTATAAGTCAATGATCAGGCAACGGCCCTAAATCCTAATTTATCTGGTTGTAACAGTGACAGAATTTGGAAAATTAAAGTATGTCAAAGGTAGAGTGGCATGGATGAGGTAACACAAGCATGGGACAGTAAACCAGGCAGAAGGATAGTGGTTATCCCTTTGTCTTTAATTTAACTGCCCTCCTCCCCCTAGCATTGTAATAAGAATTTCACAACAGCAAAACATTTAAAAAAATAAATTCAGGGAATAATGTATGAATAATGTATAATGTGATTGGTCATGGATTTTGGCTAGTGCTGGATTTGGATGGGAAGTGGATTCTCATGACTTTCTTCTGATGCATTTCTTTAATTCCATTTTGTGTGATTTAGCAAATTAGCACTGGAACAATATTTCTCATGAATTCTGATTTTGTATTCACATGTATTCCAAAAGCTGACATCCAACGTAATTAAGGTACTGGGAAGGTTGGAATCCATGTCTATTGTGTTCTTTGTTGTTGTATCATTGCCTGAGTACTGTACAGATAATGTAACAACAATTTTAAAAAATTTAACTGACTGTTTATTCTTTGTAGCTCATTTTCTGGAAGGGACACAAAAGATGTTATTAATTGTGGTCTTTAACTGTTCAAACATCTTTATTCAACAATTGTTTTCAGCTAGGCCAATTGATTGGTGAATACATTTTTAGTGATCGTTGAGGTGCACTGCTCATCTCTCTTTCTAGATAGTTCCGGGATGTTACCCTGCATGAAGGGTGCTATATAAAGGAAAGTTGTTATTGAATCAATCAGAGTGGTATTGCTGCCAGCCATGGACATGTCCAGCACAGACACGATGGGGCCAAATGACCACCTTCTGTGCTCTAAATTTCTATGGTTCTACAGTTATGCTGCATTGTCTGACCAATTAGTTGAGAGTCAGGGAATATCTCTTTCTGCAGTTTTAATTACTGCACTTGATTTGTTGATGAGCTAAGGGAATTACCAACATCCATCATCAAATTCAGCAGCTTTTTTTCTTTGCGCAGTGAACATTGTTTTCATATACAGTATGTGTTGTCCCGAGACCTAACTGAAGTACCCGTATTGTTGAAAATACAGTTAATCAATACTGTATGTGGTGAAAGGGTTATTGGGCTAATTATCAGAACAATACAGATGAAAGTTGGAAGGATTTAGGTTAGCTTTCACCGGGAACTGCCACGATAACCCTTTGTGAGTACTGAATGATTGTAAAAGCTGGTGTGATCATTGGAAATTTGCAGTGGTTTAATTTTACAAGTAACTGAAGCATTGCTCTATTTGCCTGAAAATTAGAGACTTGTTTGCTATGCGTTACTCACAGTCCTTGACAATCCTAAGTGGTAATTTAAGGGCAGACTCTGCAAGTCTCTGTCACCTCTAATTCTGATCAAATGTTATTGTCAAATTTACTGGATGTAGGTGCACTTTTGTCAAGCACACCAGTAATAATAATCATTCACAGGATTTTACTGTAAAGTGTATTCACTTCATGCCTGTTTGTGAGACATTTCCGTGCAGAAATTTGCTTCTACGTTTGCCTACAAAACATAAAGTCACAACACTTTACAGTAAATACTGTGAAGTGCTTTGAGACACATCGATGACATAAAGAGCTGTATCAAATACAAGGATTATTATAACTTGCTGTTCAAGATATGAAAATAATTAGTTGCTGTTTCACTTCTGCACATGTGACCATTATATGATGAGGCAGTATGGGTTGTTTTTTGTGTGCCTCTGCTTGTGACATCCAGGACTAAAATTCATAGCAGATTCACTGGTAACTGCTTCAGTGCAAATTGAAATGCAATTGAGCTGTGCGTATGAGAGGCACGTGAAGGACCAATAGCCCTGGAGCGGAACAGCATAAATTATCAGTCCTCGGTTACTTCTGACCTCCTAAACCCTGTGGCTCAGCTGTTGTTGCCTCATGCAGTTGTGTCCTCAGTTAGGCGAGGGAGGAAGAGGTATCAGACTGCCTTTGTCGCATCTAATAGACCCCTGAAAGCTGAGTTGAGTGTCAGCAGCTGCTTACCCAAGTGCACCAGATGTGGCAAGAGGACGTGGATAAGTTGAGGAGGGGGGTTCCAGGCAGGCTGCTTGACGTTCTGATCCCAGAGGCTGTTATAATGCTTTGTTTTTTAGGAATAATTGCATGGCACAGATTCAGCCTCTGAGCTTTTGAAACTGGAAACAAAGAGGCTCGGCTCTGTACTGTCTGAGCACACTGAATGGTATTGACTGATCCAAGCTCCACATCCAAACCGTTGACTTTAAGTCTCTCACTGGCTGACTGACAGAGGTTGCCTTGCTACTGCTTCTTAGTGTACCTTATTCTTTATTATTTTTAAAAAAGAAAATCCTCCAAAGCCCTAGCTTTCTGTCATGTTGTGCCTGTTGCTCTTTCAATGACATTTAAATCTATATGAAAAATCTGGTTATCAGTTACTATTACCTGCTTTATTTTGATTCTTGATTTTGACAATCGACTGTTTGCAACAAGGAATTCTGGGGATATTGACAAGATATTCATTGAACTTTAAACAACGCAATAAGGTATGGGAAGCTGCCTTTGTGTCCAGTTGTAGCAATAGTGTAAGCTTGGATGAAATGTGTGTTTTTCCTGTGAGCCTCCTGATTTCTAATAGGGTGTTGCTTTGAAAAGAATTTATACTTTTAAATGCTCTTATTCCATTTGGTATATATTCTTTACATTTCTGGCATGTCTGTGATATGAAACTTCTTGTGATGCCACAGTTTAACCAGCTGGCAAAGTGGAGCAATCTTATAATTAAATAAATGTTCAACATCGCTTAATTTTCTATTAACTTTGAATTACTGTAAAGTAAATTTTGGTAAGAATTGTCATTCTCCCCCCACCCCCCCATCTTTCATGGCAATTGAATTGTACCCTTAACTGAACAATTTATTTTCCAAGCAGTTGCTATGTACATTTGCAATAAACTCCCACAGGTTGAAGATTTGTTTGCAAGGCTTCTATACTTGTCCACTCTTCAACCCTTCACAAAAAACTCTTTATCTGCTTTGATTTGGGCCTTGTATATGTTACTTTGTTCTATGCTATTTCACTGACTCGTTCAAATGATCTTTAATCTGATTAAGCTAGTTTTCTGCATTTGTTTTCTGCCCAGTCCCTATAAATTATTTCAAATCATTCCTTGAGTGAAAACATTGAAGTCTTTTGACTTTGATAAGTCATTTTATTAACCAATTAATAAATCAAATTGTTACTAGCTTTTTATTTTACTGATTGATACCTGCAAAGCAGAGGAGGTTGAACTCTTAGTTAAGGCTTCCGTTTGTACACTGACTCTCAAGAAGAGTGAAGTGTTCCATCACTACATCTGCTAAGACAGCCTCAAGATGTCATATGTTTAATTCTGCTATTATGTAAATATGTAGAATTTTGCTACAGTCTGTGTGCCAACAATCTGTGATGTTCAAGGGTTAATGTAGCAGCAGACCCATCTGCTCTAGGTTGGAAAGATTGCTGGTGAAATACAGACACAAGATGATTTTTCGACTGGCTAAAATTTCCTTGCGTTTGTCAGGAGACATTTGGGGAGCAGATCATTAGAATTTCAGTGAAGAGTATTTTAAGACTTTCAATTAAATTCTCCTTTGTGGAATGAGAATCAGGTTTAAAAAAANGCGTGCTATGGGACTTGTGTAATTCACCCGATTTTCCACTCTGAGAGATGCTGTGTGTGTTGCATTTAGATCCTTTCAAGCACTGGAACCAAAACACGTTCAGGTTGTTGGATATAAAATTTGCTGGGTCTGGTATCCTTTTGTAAATACACTTCTTCACAATTTGTTAGTATTGACTGACTGGAGCTGACTAGAAATAGCTTTTTTTTTCAAAATGTTGAAAGATATTTTTATTGTGGATAGTGATCTTCATCATGAAATGTATTTTACTGTGTTACAGTAGATGTGTAAAATGCAACTTCCTTGCAGTACTTTGAAGAGCCACTTAAACATACTAATTGATACCGGCCCCTTTGTGGATAAGCAAACAGTGCTGATAATTGGTCATTATACAAATTGACTACAGTGCAAACTAAAACATTCTGCCATCGGGAGTTATACTATCTGTACAGTACCACTGTGCCAACCCTGCTCTCTCTAACTATAACTTTCACTCTTTCTCTCTCTCTTTGTCTCTCTGTGTAATATATATATTTATCTGATTCACATTTAATCTCCTTTAATATTGTCTCTCTATCCTTTTACTCACTCTTATTGTTAATAATAATCCTTTCACTTGATGTAGCACTTTTCCCATAAGAGAATGTGTCAAATCGTTTAGCATGACGGGATAAAAAAAAGACTTAATTTTGTGCTATTACATGTGCAATATTGTACCCAGTTACAAAGGACCATTTACTTCTCAGAAAATAAAGGCTATAGATATCTATGTTGGAGTCCTATAGCTCAATGGTTAGAGCACTCGCTTTGCAAGCGAGAGACCTGAGTTCAATTCCAGGCAGAGGGCGAAACCTTGGGCAAGTTTGCTTACTCCACACAGAACCTATTAATAATCCCTCCAAAACCCAAAACAATAATAAATTGGTCATTTTTAATCTACGACTGTTTGTGGGACATTGCTGTGTGCAATTGGCTGCCGCGTTCGCCCACAGATATACAGGCAATTCAGAGTGTTCTGTGAAGCGCTTTGGGACGTCCTCCCGACGTGAAAAGCGCTATATCAAATGCAAGGATTATTATTATTATTACTTATACCGAGTGCAAATAGTCCTAATACATAAATAGTAGCAGCAACACAGAGGCATGTGAGCATCAAGTCTTGAGTATCTGGATGGTTGGCTTGACATCTCACTCAAGCCTTCTGTCACCATGGGTGTGGTGACTGACTTTCGAGTGGGTGATGGCTGGGGAGGTTTGTATTCATATCGTATTTCACATTTAAGATGTACAAAATATTGAAGATTTCCTGAGGTTGTGGTTTCCTAAAGGTGAATGGCATAGACACTATTTGCTGCACATCAGCCAAAAATTAGTTATACCCTTGTTGGGTATTCTCATAGTGGTGTATGTCTATATTTACTTAGTGTAACATGTTTCAATTTACTCCAATCAAACCACTTCCCTCCCACTGCCTTTGTAAAAATAATGCATTAACTGGTTTCTCTGTGGATCAGATTGGTGGATTAAAAAATGGTACGTGAATCTGGTTGATCTTGCAGTTCTGTTTGCACAGTTTTAATTGGCGCCTCACGATTTCAATATTTAGAGGACTGTTCATATTGGAACATAGATATCTATAGCCTTTACTTTCTGAGAAGGAAGTATGGGAGACCAATGTCGATGTTTACTGGAGAAGTCACCATTCATCCAATTAAGGTTTTTGGTTGTTAAATCTGTTACTAATATTGCACACTACTAAATTCTATGTAACACTGGTGGTAGATGGTAATTTGACTTTGTTTGAAATAGACTTTGAAGCTTTGAGTAATTCATTTAAATGTTAATGACCAGCAATGCGCCATAACCAGATCCAATTGTGAATGTCTATTGAATGACTGGCACATCCATTTTGCTGCCTTGTGGTAATGCAAGTATTTTTTTTTCTTATGTTTCACCATTTCTTGACTGAATAAAATAAGTAACTTGTCTTTGGTCTGGCTCTGAAAGCCTTTAATTTTAACTACGCCCAATCCTCTATAAGCTTTCAGTTATAACACTAGCTGAAATATACCCAAGATCTTTAATTATAAGTCAATCAGTTTTATATATAGGACAAGATTTATGTTGGAATATGTTGCAAAGCAATAACAAACCTGGATGTTCAAGTGATCTCATCACTATATAGGGAAGTTCAAACATTTTAATGATTGTAATTTGAATCCCAGTGTTGCTGCTTCAAATTGTGCAAGTTTTATTCCATTTTGACCTTTTTTTAGTAAACCTCATTGCAAATCATAGGTTCCTATTTACTATCTTATGTGATTGGAATGGCAGTGATCAACTGCATTTTGTGACTTTGCTTACTACAGAGAAATGGGTATATTTAATACTATCGCAACTTACATTGGCATGCGAATGGCCTGTCAGATCTGATTTAACATGTCGGTGATTTACATCCTTTTTAAAATTCAATGTCACTTCTGGAGAATTGGGATCTCATTGCACATTGTTTATCTAGGGTCAATATTGAATTGTCCAAGATCAGATGTAGGACGAACCTGATCAGGTATAGATTAAAACTTCTCCTTTGCTCCCCAGAAAGTGACCTTGGGCCTCCTAGCTTGCCCATGAATTCCATCTCAAAGGAAAACTTGAACTGTGTCTGTGTTATTGGGTACTTGTCCGATCGCTGGCTGAAGTAATCAAAGTTCCCTGTTAAACCTTTCAACTGTTCCGGGACTTGCCGTAAGAATCTTCGGGCTTGTGACGGGTGTCATTGTGATAACACCATTGAGTCTGCTGTTGAGATCTGATGCTGCTTTGCAGTCCCAAGTACACAGTGAACGTGAACTCTGGATGTGCTGGTCAACTATGTAGCCAATCAATCCAGTCCCCCAAGTTCATTACTGTACGGTGATTACCAGGACTGCTATGTTATTCTCTGAGTATAAGGTTTACTGATAGAATATTGTTATTGTTCCACCAACACTGTTTTCTTTCTTTTCAGGTGATATCACTCAGAAAGGCTATGAAAAGAAAAGGGCCAAGCTTCTGGCTCCATACATCCCACAGACTGTAGGTAAGGTGAACATGATCAGCAGAAATGTTGAGAGTATAATTCATTACCTTTGAAATCCAGGCACTTGAACAGTGGAAAAATAAGTGGGATTAAGCATTTCCACTGTATTTTCTAGGATTGCATGAAGAGTGTTGAATAGTATAGATAATTTGCTGTTATTCCATAGAAAAGTCTGTCCTAAATTGGCATATTTCTGGATCAAGAGCATCCCTATTTAGAAACATAACTAGGGAAGGAGTTCAGCCCCATCTGTTTGGATGTGTGTAGCTATAGCATTGACGTTGAACCTAACTAGGTATAGAATATTGCAGCAACAACAAAATTCCATTTGTATAGCGCCATTCACGTTGGGAGGACGTCTCAAGGCACTGGACAGACAGAGTTTCGGACCCGAGCTGGAGGTCGGAATTGGGGAGGGTGGAGGACAGTGGAGGAAGCCGGGTGATCGAAAGCGGTCGAAGCAGAGTGTCTTTAGATGAGTCTTCAAGGAGGCAAGGGAGGGGGCGAGGTGGAGGGACTGCGGGATTGAGTTCCAGAGAGTGGGGGCAGAGTGGCAGAAGGCCCACCTGCCAGTAGTGAGGCAAGCGAGGCGGGGGACGTGAAGCAGGCCGGAGCCCACTGAGCGGAGAGACCGAGCAGGATGGTAGGGTGTTAGGAGGTCACAGAGGTAGTGGGGAGCAAGACTATGGAGAGCTTTGAAAGAGAGATAGAGTTGGATATTATCCGCATATATGTGGAAGTTGACTCCATGTCTGCGGATGATGTCACCAAGAGGGAACATGTAGATATTGAAGAGGAGGGGACCAAGGACAGAGCCCTGAGGAACGCTGCACAAGATCGTGCGAGGGCTAGAGGAGAAGCCTTTTGTGGAGATGAAGTGGAAGCGGTGTGAGAGGTACAATCTGAACCAGTCAAGGACAGAGCTGTGAAGGTTGAGATGTGGTGGATGAGGATAGAGTGGTCGACAGTGTCACAGTCAGCAGAAAGGTCAAGGAGGATGACGCGACAGAGGGAGCTCTGGTCGCAGATGGACGGAACGTCATTTTGCACTTTGACCAGGACTATTTCTGTGCTGTGTACTGTCGAAACCCGATTGGGGGGGAACATGAAGGGAATGGTGGGAGATGAAGCTGGGAAGCAACAACTTGTTCCAGCACCTTGGAGAGGAATGGGAGGTTTGAGATGGGGCAGTAGTTTGAGAGTAGAGATGGCAGGGAGGGCTTTTTAAGGATAGGAGTGATGACGGTGTTTTTTAATGAGATCGGAACAGGATCAGTGGACAGGGAGAGGTTTATGATGTCTGTGTAGAGGGGCACGGAGGTGGAGCTGGGAGGTAAGGAGAGGGTTAGCGATGGCGTTGAGGGTGGTCGGTTTCATGCAGGTTTTAGTCGTGGTGAGAGAGGAGTGAGAGACAGGTTCAAAGGTGTGAAGGGAGAGATGGGTAGGGGCCGGGGAGATGGGAAGGGTGGGGCAGACGGAATGGCAGTGGCAGCTGAGCGGATCCCCTCAACTTTGGATTCAAGGAAGTCCATCATCGCCTCACAGTTGGCATTTGAGGTGAGGATGGGCAAGGCGTAAGAGGGTGGGCAGAGGAGCTGGTTGGTGATGGAGAAGAGGAGCCTGGGGTTGTCCTTGGCCTCCAAGATTGTCTTGGAGTAGAACGATGATTTAGCGGAGGCGAGGACAGAGCGGTAAGATTTGTTAAGGTCCAACCAGATCTGCCGATGGACTGTTAAGTTTGATTTAAGCCAGGTGTGTTCAGCGGCATGCACCTGTGCTTTAAGTGAGTGGAGCAAATGGTTTGAGCAAGGATAAAGTACAATCACGTGTACAATATTTTACTGCAGACAGCCCAGTGGTCTATGACAGGGTTGCCTGAAGATAATCCTTATGTTTGATATAACGCCTTTCATGTCAAGAGGACATCTCAAATTGCTTCACAGGATACACTGTGAATGGGTAGTGACTGGATAAAATTTCATGACAAGTATTCAAAAGGAGCTAATATGCGTTGAGTGATCACAACTTTTATATACATTCATACTATCTTGATTGGCTAATCCAGACTTGCTTCCTTCCTTCAGTTATGGATTAACGTCTCTGTAGAAAGCATCTATCTAAAATGGAACAATTCAAAGTAAAACTGATTTTATTTGTGTGAGTGTAACACAAGGTTCTATTTGATGATCTTGCTGTTCTCTAAAGTATTTGTCCTCACTGCTTGTTCAGGGTCAATCTTCCAGTCCTTGAGGGCTGATGATGCAATACAAATCCCACAGCTACAATGCATCCTTCATCCTTCATATGCCAGTAGGATAATAAATGTTAATGGGGAGAGTTACAGAAAAAAACACTTCTAAGATATTTTGAATTTAGAGAAGTCCTCTTGGGTGTAGACAAAATAAAAGCATTGGGGATTTCTGGTTCTTACCCTTGATCTTCAACTACAAACTGCTTCTCTAGATTTATGTTGTGTTGCATGTGGAAGGGGCGAAACTTTAGGCAAGTTTCCTTACTCCACATACCTCTGTTTAGCTAGCCGTATGTAGCAACCAGCCTTTAGTCAATTGGCAGATTGCTTTCTGTGGGTAATAATCCCTTCCAAAAAAAAGGAATGAATTTGGTCACTCAATCCATGACTGTTTGTGGGACACTACTGTGCACAATTGGCTGTCGCGTTTTGCCCACAGAATACACAGTCACTCCACTTTACAGTATTATTCTGTGATGCGCTTTGAGATGTCTCGACGATTTGATAAGACTGTATATCAAATACAAGGATTACTATTATGATACTTTTCCTTGTTTTATTTAAGTATCAGGCTCTGATTTCATGACATGCATCAAGTTCTTTGAACATTTTCAGTCCTGTGTCTTCTATTTCTGACAAAACCCTGTATGCTGTAACCTACCTGCTATTATCGTGTCCAAATTCAAATAAGGTTGATTGTATTGGTAAAAATTATTCTGGCCCAGCATCGTCTTTGTCAGCAAATTGATAACACAAGTTACACTGGCGCACCTCCACTGCTGTCTAGCAGTCCAGAGTAAACTAGCTGAATGTTACGTTTGATTTCCTTTGTGATATTGCTTCATTTTCTTTAAAAAAAAGGTTCCTGCTGATTTGCTTTCATGTGCTGCCACTGCTATTAAACACTACACAAGTAAATTCACCACATTTTCAGATTTTCTTCCTTATTTAACTTGTTCATCACTGACCACTAATGTTGTGTCAGCAGGTCTGCTTGGTGGATCTTATTAATTTTTTTTATGACCTTGTGCTGGATTTTGTGCATCACTAATGTGAACCTGCTTTACATTATAGTTTTCATTGATGTGCAGATTCCTGGTGTCCTCCAATGACAGGAAGCTTTTCAAAATTCCCCTCTATTTTTACTCATTCCCACTTATATTCATAGACGTGCCCTGCGTTGCTTAGAAGGCATTAAGTTCTTCAATTAACTACAGAACTCAATTGAAAGCAAATAACAACATTGAGGATAAAGATCAAAGGTGTGATTTAACGTCCTTAAATTCTCTACAGCAGAATAGTACGTACAACTTGTAACCATTTTGAATTCTAAGAAAAGACTTTTTAAAAAGTACTATGCTTATAACTTTGCAGCTATTGAAAGAAAGTGAATGCGGATGGAATTTTTTTTTACAGATAATGCAGTCTTTGGAAAGCCCTTTGTGAGTTGATAACACCTGACATTCTTCATCTAAGTCTGCACTCTGTAAATTCTCTGTTTTTTTCCCCCCTCCACTCCCCCAGCTAGATTTTGCATATCTATTACGCCATCTTATCAGGCTGCACTGGCTCCCAATTCACTGACTCCAAGGGCATCAGTTTCAAATTTCTCATTCTGACACCATCATATTCCTTCATGATCTTGCCCCTCCCAAGCTTTGCAATCTCCAGCCATACTCTCCTACTCATGCTTGTAGCACTTCTAATTCTTGTTTACTGTTCATTCTTTACTCCCTTAGTCCCATCGATGGCCAGGTCTTCAGACAATATTTCCCCGCCTCTGGAATTCTTTCCCAAAAGTGCTAATCTTGCACCTTCTTCTGCCTGAAAAACCCTGTTAAAACGTTGCTTGATGATTTTACCTTTGATCAACTGCCTTAAATTTCCCTGACTTTCTTTCCTGCTATTGAGATCTGCATCGTTTTTGTGAAGTACTTCAAGATGTTCATCTTAATTGAAAGGTGCTATATAAATAGTGAAAGTTGTTATTAATAATATCCTCATGAATGTTATCCTAATGTATAAATGAAATTACATTGGGTTGTCTGATTTTGACATTCTTCATAAAATATTTATATCCGAACAAATGTAATAACTTTCTATTGGATCTACAAATAACATTGTGAAAAGTGATCATCTTGCAAAGTTTGGAAGATTATTTCAAATTTTATTTACGTCCAGTTTCTTTCTGATATTTAACCTATTTCAAAGTGGTTCGACATTTGTTAATAAATGCAAATTGATTTATTTATACTGGTTGAGAATAATAATCCTTGATTTGGTATAGCGCCTTATCACGTCTTTGAGACTTCTCAAAGCGCTTCACAGAATATACTGTAAAGGGAATTGACTGTATATTTTGTGGGCGAATGCAGCAATTCAATGATCTGTTTCAAACAAAATCATACTCCAGTTTCGTAGTAGTTTCTTTTTAGCTAAGTGAACATTAAATCATTGTTGTTGTGCTTTACTGCTGTTATAATTTTAGCATTTTCTCTCCTCCAGAATGCCATGAAAGTGGAACAATTTGTTTAGTCTAAAAAAGGAATAAATAACAGAATCCAAAATGACCTTGTTGCCAATATAAATCAACAAAAGATGTTTAACATTGTCATTTCTCTTTCTCCCCCTTTTCCTCCCCAACATAGACATAATCAAGGAGCTACAGAGGGATAATTTGATCAAGGCATGCTTATCAGGTGACTTTTTCACCGAGCTCATAATCTGTCCTGGGGGAGAGCTGCATTGTCGGTTGCTGTCCTTTGGATGAGACCTAAACTGTTTAGAAGGATTTTAAAGATCCTATGAAGCTTATTTAAATAAAATAATCCTTTCATGTTAAGAGGACATCTCAAAGAATTGCACAGGATATTCTGTAAAGTGTAATGAATGTGTAATTTGTAGGACAACTCGATAACCAATTTGTGTGCAGCAATGTTCCCACAAACAGTCATTTTTTATTTTAGGGATTGTTGGCTAGGACACTTGGAGAAATTCCCTTATTTGAAAAGAGAAGGAAGTTTATTCTGATGTCTTCCAAACAAATTGACAAAATCAGCATTTGACGATAAATGTTCACTTTAAAGCAATTTACCTGCGAAGTGCTTTGAGACTTTTCAATGATAGACATTATATCAAATGCAAAAATCATTATAATATGATTCCACACTTCAGAGCAACTCTTCCCACTACACTAAATCCTGCGCTGTCAAGACCAATTGGGGGGTGGGGAGGAAATCTGGTCTTGCGAGCCAAAATTTCTAAAGTGTAATTACATTGCCAATACCGGCATTTTTTGGCGCCAGCTTTTCTCAGTGCTGAAAAATGTCGGTACTGGCATTGTAATTTCTTCAATTCTACAAGTAGATGATAGTGAATAAGCTATATTCTGTTCGCGGTATTCAATCCTGTTTCAAAGTTGATATCCCTGGCCACTGAAGGCCAGCAAGGACGGTGAGGCGGAGGTGGGAGTTAAAAGTGAGCTGGCAGGAGTCAATAATCCTGTATTATATAAGCAAGTTCCCCTGTTGTGACTTTACTTTGACTGAAATGTAAATATTTCAGTATTTTCTGATGAGGTTTAAAATTCAGTAAAGTGCTGTTATAACAGGGCTATCTAATAAGGTAGGACCTTATGTGGATCTTTGACTGGCTTCAGAAGCACTAACCAAAGATTGTGCCTGGTTATGAGGCCTGTTGGGATTTTATGTTCCCTCCCCATCCCCCTCAAGCTAGCATGTTGTATCTGGGTTCGCTTGTACTTGTCAGAATTGTAGGAATTAGTATGAGGTTGGTCAACATTTATTTTAATAATTTATGCCAATTATAATAAGATGACCCCAAATAGTTTCAGGGTTTTCTGCAGTCCTGTTCACAAAACAGTTTGCCTGTTCATCAGATGAAACCCATTGTTTCATTACCTAACGTGTGGTGCAGACGCTGAAATTAAATAGAACTAAAAAGGTTAGGATGTGTTTTTTTTAACCACGTTTCTGCATTCTGAAAAGTATTGCTTAGATTTAGGCATTGTGAAAAGCAATCCTCAGCAAACAATTAAGGGAAAATGACGTATAGTGCTGAGAGATGGTTAAATATTTAAATCATTACTAAGAAGCATGCCATCAAAGTGGTAGTTTCTTTGAAGATGGCATTGTGAAAATTCCTTGAGGGTGATGCATAATGTTGGTGTTCTTATGTGAGGTTTACATATCCAGATGAGGTCATGAAGGAATGTTGATAACTGAACGGATTGCTTTGTAATGTGATTTTCAGACATTTCAGTTATTATGGAGTCTTAGCTTTTTGCTCACAATTGACCACCTTCATAAAAAAAGTGCTATTTGTTCTTGTCCAGTTAAAACAACTGGACTCCTTTTCTGTTGACCTTTCCCAGAGCTAAGCAGGCCAAATGTTGTCACCAGCCTTTTGACATTTGGTGACTTTAGTAGCTAAGAATGTACAGTTTATATCAACTTGTATTTTTATATCACCATTTACAAAAAAAAACTTTATAAATGTTCACATCAAGCAGGGAGAGTTGACCAATCTATTGAAAAAAAAGCACAAATAAATATCTAGGAGGTTTTTGAGGCTGAGAAATTGTGAGGCAAAGTGGTTTTGAATGAATAGTTCCAAAGGTCTTGAATTGAATCATTTGAGGTAGTAGTTGTCAAGGAAGCTTCATGTATGTGGGGGTAATGAATATGCAGTCTTGTGCAGGAAAGAACTTGTAGTGCTGTGTTATGGATCGAAGTTATTGAAGAGCAGAGCATGAGAGTTCAGGAAAGAATCCAATGCCTATCAATATACTGAAAGCATGGATGGGGCGAAGAAGAATGCAGGTAGTGTTTGCTCGGTGGTTAGAGCACTCGCCTCTCAAGCGAGAGACCTGGGTTCGATTCTCGGCAGGGCGAAACTATGAACAGGTTTCCTTACTCCACAAGCCTGATAATAATCCCTCAAGAAAAAAACAATGATAATTTGGTCACTCAATCCACGACTGTTTGTGGGATACTGCTGTTGGCACTACAACTGTTGGCACTGTTGATACTACTGTTTGTTGGCTGCTGCGTTTTGACTACAAATATACAGTCAATTCACTTTATAGTGTATTCTGCAAGGATTATATTGTATTACATGTGGAAGAATTATCTTGGTGAGGGAATATTTGTGGCGTTTAAAATTTAATTTAAGGTCAAGCAGACCCACTTTGGTCTGAGACAGCAACCAGAAAGGTTAGTAGAATCTGAGATGGGTGCCTCCAGATGCCAAGTAGCATGGCTTCAATCTTGTTGATGTTCAGCTGCAGAAAGTTGTGGGTCATCTAATACTTGATGAAGTCAGGCAAACAATCAAATAAGAGTGGCAGAAGATAAGTTGAGTTGTTTCTCCTGGTACATATGTAACTGAACTCGATGCTTGTGGATGATGCCAATGGGCATCATATAATAAAAATAATCCTTGCATTTGATATAGTGCCTTATCACGTCTTCGTGAGCACTTCACAGAATATAGTGAATTGACTGTATATTTTGTGGGCGAAACGCGGCAGCCAATTGCGCACAGCAGTGTCCCACAAACAGGTATGGATTGAATTGACCAATTTATTATAACTATTTTTTGGAAGGAATTATTATCCTGGAAAAGCGATCCTCCAGTTGGGTAACACCCAGGTTCCTTCTTATTGCTAGGTAAACAGAGACATGTGGAGTAAGGAAACTTGCCCAACATTTTACACTGCTAGGAATCAAAACCAGGTCTTGCGAGGCAAGTGCTCTAACCACTAAGCTACAGGACTTGACAGCTTTCACATAGATGACAAATAGGAGAGGATAGATTGTTCGGGTACTCTGGAGGTGACCATGAAGTAGGCTGGAGCCCGCTGAGTGGAGGGAGCGAGCAGGCTGGTAGGGGTTAGAAGGTCCCAGAGGTAGGGGGTAGCAAGACCATGGAGGGCTTTAGGGTGAGGACCAGGATCTTGAACTGTATCGTCTGTGTGATGGGAAGCCAGTGGAGTCAGGCCAGGATGGGGTTGATAGGCTTACGAAGCCTGGTGTGGTAGAGCACGCAGGCTGCAGAGTTCTGGATGATCTGCAGCCTATGGAGGGAGGAGTTGGGAGGTCGACAAGCAATGAGTTTAATAGTCAAGGCTCGATATAATGAAAGCATGTATGAAGGTTTCGGAGTCCTGCGATGTGAGACAGTGGCGGAGCTGGGCGAAGGTACAGCGCGTCATGGCGCAGATGTGGGGTAGAAAGGATAGTTGAGAGTCAAACAAGATGCCAAGGTTCCGGACTGGCTTAGCAAGGTGGAGTGTGCAACCATGGATGGTGATGCTATCTGCGCCTGAGGTGAGGGGGCACTGACCGGAGCCAATCAGGAGAGCCTCGGTTTTGTTTACGTTCAACTGAATAAAATTAGCTCTCATCCAAGACTTGATGTCTGACAGACCTTCTGTCAGCACAGCAGTGGTCCTGGAGTCAAGGGTGGGGCAGAGAGGTAGAGTTGGGTGTCATCCGCATACATGTGGAAGTTGACCCAGAGAGAGAGAGACGCAGACACAGAGAGCGAGATGCATTCTCGGGGCGGGGTGCCGCCTGGTACGTGTTCTCAGATATATATATATACACACACAGACACATGGAAACACACTCACAAACATACATACAGAAGAAAGATATGCAGACACACTCACTCAGGCACTCACAAACTCATATAGGGAGACACATACTCAAATGCACTCACATAGAGATAGACATACGCACTCAAACACCTAAGCGATAGAGACACACACACTCATAAATAGATACACATAGACACGCACAAACACAGAGCGAGGACGCGCGCACGAACACGGAGCGAGGGACGCGCGCACGAACACGGAGCGAGGGACGCGCGCAGGCACACGGAGCGAGGGACGCGCGCAGGCACACGGAGCGAGGGACGCGCGCAGGCACACGGAGCGAGGGACGCGCGCAGGCACACGGAGCGAGGGACGCGCGCAGGCACACGGAGCGAGGGACGCGCGCAGGCACACGGAGCGAGGGACGCGCGCAGGCACACGGAGCGAGGGACGCGCGCAGGCACACGGAGCGAGGGACGCGCGCAGGCACACGGAGCGAGGACGCGCGCAGGCACACGGAGCGAGGGACGCGCGCAGGCACACGGAGCGAGGACGCGCGCAGGCACACGGAGCGAGGGACGCGCGCAGGCACACGGAGCGAGGGACGCGCGCAGGCACACGGAGCGAGGGACGCGCGCAGGCACACGGAGCGAGGGACGCGCGCAGGCACACGGAGCGAGGGACGCGCGCAGGCACACACCGAGAGAGAGAGAGACACACACAGACACTCACAAACAGAGAGGCACACACACATATAGACACTCACAAACACAGAGAGAGAGAGAGAGAGAGAGACACACACAGAGTCAAACACTCACACAGAGAGAGAGAGACGCACACAAACACAGAGAGAGACATACAAACACAGAGAGAGAGAGACTCACAAACACAAAGAGAGACACACACTCACAAACACAGAGAGAGAAAGAGACACTCACAAGCACACAGAGAGAGAGACTCTCACAAACACAGATACACACTCACAAACACAGAGAGAGAGACAAACACAGAGAGAGACTCTCACAAACACAGAGAAAGAGACACACACAGAGACACACAGACACTCACAAACAGAGAGAGACACACATCGACACTCACAAACACAGAGAGAGAGAGAGAGACACAAACACAGAGAGAGAGAGAGAGAGACACACAAACACAGAGAGAGACTCACAAACACACACACACACGGAGACTCTCACAAACACAGAGAGAGAGAGACGAACACAGAGAGAGAGACACACACAGACACTCACAAATGCAGGGAGAGAGACGCACGCACACATTCACAAACGCAGAGAGAGAGATACACACACATAGACACTCGCAAACACAGAGAGACACACAGACACTCAAAAACGCAGAGAGAGAAAGCGAGACACACAGAGTCACACACATTCACACAAAGAGAGAGACACACTTACAAACACAAAGAGAGAGAGACACACACTCACAAAAACAGAGAGACACACAAACACAGAGAGAGAGAGAGAGAGAGAGACACGCACCAACAGAGAGAGAGAGAGAGAGAGAGACACGCACCAACAGAGAGAGAAAGAGAGAGACATGCACCAAGAGAGAGAGAGAGACGGGCACCAACAGATAGAGAGAGAGAGAGAGAGAGAGACGGGCACCAACAGAGAGAGAGAGAGAGAGACGGGCACCAACACAGAGCGGGAGAGAGAGACACAAACACAGAGGGAGACACAAACACAGAGGGAGAGAGGGAGACACAAAGACAGAGGGAGAGAGGGAGACACAAACACAGAGCGGGAGAGAGGGAGGCACAAACACAGAGGGAGAGAGGGAGGCACAAACACAGAGGGAGAGAGGGAGACACAAACACAGAGGGAGAGAGGGAGACACAAACACAGAGGGAGAGAGGGAGACACAAACACAGAGCGGGAGAGAGGGAGACACAAAGACAGAGGGAGAGAGGGAGACACAAACACAGAGGGAGAGAGGGAGACACAAACAGAGAGGGAGACACAAACACAGAGCGGGAGAGAGGGAGGCACAAACACAGAGCGGGAGAGAGGGAGGCACAAACACAGGGAGAGAGGGAGACACAAACACAGAGGGAGAGAGGGAGACACAAACACAGAGGGAGAGAGGGAGACACAAACACAGAGGGAGAGAGGGAGACACAAACACAGAGGGAGAGAGGGAGACACAAACACAGAGCGGGAGAGAGGGAGACACAAACACAGAGCGGGAGAGAGGGAGACACAAACACAGAGCGGGAGAGAGGGAGACACAAACACAGAGCGGGAGAGAGGGAGACACAAACACAGAGCGGGAGAGAGGGAGACACAAACACAGAGCGGGAGAGAGGGAGACACAAACACAGAGCGGGAGAGAGGGAGACACAAACACAGAGCGGGAGAGAGGGAGACACAAACACAGAGGGAGAGAGGGAGACACAAACAGAGAGGGAGAGAGATACTCACAAACAGAGAGAGACACTCACAAACAGAGACACTCACAAACAGAGAGACACTCACAAGCACAGAGACCCAGACACTCACAAGCACAGAGACCCAGACACTCACAAGCACAGAGAGAGAGATTCACAAACACACACACACAGAGAGACACACTCAAAAACAGAGAGACACGCACTCACAAACACAGAGCGAGAGACACACACTTGTACAAACACAGAGAGAGAGACACACTTGTACAAACACAGAGAGAGAGACACACAAACACAGAGACACACATTCACAAATACAAAGAGAGAGAAAGACACACACACTCACGAATACAAAGAGAGAGAAAGACACACACACTCACAAATACAAAGAGAGACACACACTCACAAATACAAAGAGAGAGAGACACACTCACAAACACAGAGAGAGAGACACACTCACAAATACAAGGAGAGAGACACACACACACTCACAAATACAAAGAGAGAGAGAGACACACAGACACTCACAAATACAGAGAGAGAGACACACACCTATGTTCCTGCTCCTATTTCAGGCATTGAATCAGTACTATGGTGCTTTTTCTTGAGTTAGTATGTCAACTTTGTGTGTAATAAATCAAATTAACTTGTGTAAGTATATTATATATACGAAGTGAACATATATTTAAATTCACATCTAGTGCAATTGAATGAAATAATAGTGTTGCACTACTTATTGAATTAATTTTAATTGTTTAGCATATTGAGTTAATTGCAGTTAGGAACGCTAGACTACAAGGATCTGTTTGATACTACAGAATATGGGAGTCAAAATTGCAGGGATGTCTTCTATTTACTGAGCAGAAACTACATAAATATTCTAGATTTCCCTCTGTATATCTTGTCACAAATTTGCTTTCTGTAAATGTCAAATTGGTCTACTTTAAATCCACCAACATATGTTCTGCTGGAAATAGTGAGGGCCTGTACTGGAATCAGATATTTTAGTTGTTAAACATTAAGCCAGAAAGAAACTACTGAGAGTGAAAGAAGGAATTTGAACAGGAGAACTTTATGCACTTGATGCAAAGTTAATGGGGAAGGAAGAAAGTAAGAGAAAGCAAAATGATTGGAAGTGACATTTGCTGGGAGTTGATTGAGAATATCCTTTAATAATAAGAGGCATAATGTATGTAACTGTTCAATTATCACTTGAGTATTATTACAACCAATAATTTTAAAGGAAATATTGAGCCTATGTGTAGCCATGATGTTGCAGGCTTTATGAGGAATTTAAATAGATTCAGATGGTGATTGAAAGTACTGACATATGGTCTTGACTGTTTCACCACATGGTGCCAGGAAGAAAGGCGATGCTGGTCCAAACACACCTCGGTTTCAGTAGTTATTCACTGTTTCCATCTGGGTTTGTACGCCTGCAACTTAAAACTCTGCCTGATTTTTTTTCTCTCTCTGGAAGTGTGGCTTGTAGGAATTGTTCAATGAGTAGGGATGTGTGTTCAAGCTGTGGACAAAAGGATGGTGGCAGTGCTCTTGTGCATTTCATGCTGAGCTGCTCACCAGGACGTTTACAGGTAGTTTCTGGTGCCTGCTATCAACCTAGTGAGCACTCAAACCATACTTGATGGATGCACCCCAGCGATCTATCCTCACAATGGCCAGGGGTTTTGACTTTGACTCGGTTTGAATCCTGCTAGCAGAAGCTTTTTCATTATCTTCTGCTCACGGGATTCAAAGAATTACAATGCCAGTATTGGCATTTTTCGGCAGTAAAAAAANGGCCAGTCAATGCAAGTCCTGGTGTTGCAATTACACTTAGCCAGAAATTCTGGCTTGACTACCCCCCACCCCCCCCATCCAATTAGTCCCAGGGGTTTTCGCATGTATATGGGACATCATTGCATGACACCATTGTTCAAAATCAAATCTGGCCCAATTTTCCAATGTGAGCTATATTAAGCAGTAAAAGCATGAAGCATCAGTGACTCCATTAAAATGGTTACTGAGCTATGCAAGAACCTTCTTGAACATATTAATTTGCATATTTAGAGATGTCATGAAGTGCATTTTACTGAGGATCACTAACTACAGTACTTATAGCTTATAATCTTTGGATTTCCTTTAGTCCAAACTGGCACAGGTTGTCAGTGATCTGTTTAGTGATGTTGAATCTCTGATATTACTCTTTGTTGACACATACACAGCCAGAATGCTCCGAATGCGTTTGATCCTAGTACATTAGTATTTTGAAAAGAATGATTAACGTACATATTGCTTGGAGGAAGAACAGCATCTGGAAAACTAGTTGACATTGCCTTCTTTTTCAAAAAAAAATAATTCACATTACTACTAAAATTACTAGTATCTCTATTTTGAAACATTGACTTCATTTCTGACTTTGTCTTGACTTGAGTCCAAAATTGAGTGATAAAATTACAAAGAGTAATATCAGAGATTCAACATCACTAAACAGATCACTGGTTGCATAGATCCTCACCCTGACTGGTGATAAATTATGATATTATTATGACTGCACACCATTGGGCCACAACATTCAGTGCAATACACAATTCCTCTACTGTATGTTGCAATTCAACCTTAACAAAAATGCAAAGCTTTTGTGGTACCTGAAGCTGCTTTCATCTGATAGTGTCAGTGAACTCAAAAGCAGGTGGAAACTTCCAATTTGAGTTTAAATATCTTATCAAACCCAAAATTGAAGCCTAATTACTAAATTATCCACTTGTTTTATTATAATAATCCTTGCATTTGATGTAGCACCTTATCACATCTTCAAGACCGTCTCAAAGCACTTCACAGGATATACTGTAAAGTGTAGTGACTGTTTATTTTGTGAGTGAAAAATGTTTTCCATCAACATATATAACCTCATGCCAATGTTGTATTTTAAATGAATCAAAGAACTTATCTGATTTGATTTAAATATTTAATGATCATTTATGTGCAAGAACATATAATAAATGTTCCAAAATATAGTATTCACATTCGTTGTGACAAGTAAAATTATTCAGTTTTGTCAGAGAAAGGAGTAGCTAGAAAATATAGGTCAAAATATTTTTACAGAACATTGAAATATATCTAACAATTAGAATTGCTTTAATCAGTTGTACATCATTTTTTCAAATATTCCATTAGGAATTGTTTAGTAATTGGATACTTCAATGTGGACATGAACAATGTTGACCATGATGACATGATGGTGCAATGTATAAACTGAAAATTAGTAGAAGGTCCACATTCAATTGAAACAACACACATTATGAACTGGACAACAGAGAGCAATTTTGTTGCTATAGTTTGATCTGTTTATAAACCTGATTTTCCCTTGCATAGTCACTGGGCCTTTGATTAGAAATGTTCTACAGACCTTCTCTATTGAATTGAATCATCATTGCAACTTAGTACTTTTTGTGTCATGAACCAGTCAGTTGATGGTTTGGGTGTGCTGTTTCTCCATACTGTTCTCTTCATGATCATTGATGGAAGGATAGGCATTACTAGATAGAGGAAGTCTGGTGGAAATGTTTGTAGTATGTTTGGGGAAAAAAAAGTCTAAGATCAGAGTAATGAACTGCAGGGAAAGGAATGCAATGCTAAGATCTGGGCTGTTCAGGGTCAATTCTGTGTCTGAACCCCTTTATTTCAACTACCACCTTCGAATCAATACGAGATTCATACTTCATTATGTTTAGAATTATATCTGTGGCCGATTCTTTATGGATGTCCTGACCAGAAATATTTTAATATTACACAGCAAATCAAAGCACCAACAATGTTTTATTTAAAAAATATATTTTTTTAAATAGCAGCTGTGTAATTTGATTTGGTCATTTTACTTGAAGGCAATCACTTTGTACAAGTGCTAAACAGAAATTATATTCTCAAATGTACTTTGTGTCAGTTACTATTAAAGTGTTACACTATATAGTTTAATTATTGGTGTTGGATTTAATTAGTTTATAAATAAAAAAGGATTTAAACAGAAAAATGTTATCTGATAGCAATTGGTATCCAATCTCACAAATGGCTTCATATTTCCTAGGACCTCTTTTTAGAACTCCTTTGTAACATTAATTTTGACCCATAGTAGGATATTTCCATTTTACCTGTCATTGTATCTACAAATTGTACTCAATTTTCAAGATGAGTGTAATCAATAAGCTCTGATTAAATTGACACCATGGACTGAATGGACGATGGAGAAGCATGACCTCAATCAGGGCAGAGTGACCTTTCATTCTGGGTTTGGAGTAAACCATCGGTTGTGTTAAAATCCTATAATTCTTTATTCCAGTGTAAAAATACAACTGGAACCTGGAACACTCACTGAGCAAAGGCATTCAATCCCATAGTGGAATAGCTGTTCTGATTCCTTTTATTATCTGGAAATGCAAATTTGTGTCAACAACTGCAACAACTTGCATTTATATAGCACCCTTCACGCGGGGTGCAGTCCTGGAACGCTTGGAAGAAGTTACCCCCACAATCCCTGACGCCTTGAACTCCTCTCCCTCTGGCCTTCAACCCTCACTGACCCCTCTTCTCCTCTCTCCCTCCTCCACAATACCCTCTCCTCCACACTCGATACTCTTGCCCCCATCACTTCCCGCACTGTCTCCTACTCCCGCTCCTCCCCCTGGTACACCACCCACCTC